>NW_020954569.1:29059222-29173693 GCF_900497805.2 Vombatus ursinus | reverse complement strand
ATATATATATATATATATATATATATATATATATATATATATATATATGTAAGGTTGCTACAGTGTCAGGAAATAAAGTGCTGGAAATATTCCTGAATGACCTGTCCCCACCTGTTCAGAAATACTGTCAAAATGAAAATCATAAGGTCAGTTGGCAAAGAATGATGAGACTGAAGAAAATGAAATGTTCTGAAATGCATGTTTTACATTATTCCTGGGTCAGAGAAGTGCTCATGAAGAGACTGGTTGTCAGAAACCAAAGTTTTATTCCAAAATTTGCTGAATAGCCATGAAAAAAGGGATATGAGTTTGAATAATGTCCAGGCAAGCAAAATTTAGCGGCAAATCCCTTCTTTCAGAGTCATCTTCCCTTAGGATTGTTTTTGTGATACAACATAGGAAACAGCCTTATTTAAACACCCCTGTTATCACACTGATGATTTGGAGAGATCCAGAATTCTCCCCTTGTAATAAAGTCCTTATTTCAAAAGTTCAGTCTCTTGAAGGACATTATTGATAGTGAAATTTGACTAACTATCTTAACAATCATTGTTCAGACCCCACACAAGTAGGGAAAGCATTGTTCTCTACTCAGGTTTGGATGGTGATAAATTCTTGGAGTAGATTACACAAGGCTGATGGTAACTTAGAAGTAAATGACATAATCAAAATTCATTTGAATAGATTCACCCCTTCGTTGTAATAATCACTCTTTCATTAATTATTACCCAATCAGAGTTGATTACCACCCTGGGAACATCTCTTTTCCAATGGGCATAGAATCTTTAGCCAAGCTCATGATTATCTTTGGTCTAAGAGAGAGAGGGTCAAATGACCATCTTTTTTCCTTAAAATGCTGGTATTATTAATAAAATAATTACATTGCCCAGAAATTACATATCTTGAACTTTTTAAATACCATACCCTGTTTCCATATGATCAATTTTGTGAGAAATTTCATACCATATCAATATCCCATAACATTTGTGCAACTGTGTGGAGAAAATATGGATCACCATCTTCATACATTACTTTTAGTTCAACTTTATTTTAAAGCCCTTCAAGGTTAAAATCTATTTATTTTACAATAACCTTTTGAAGTAGATAGTATGATTATTACTCTCATTCTACAGAAGAGGAAACTGAGGATCACATTAGTAGTTGGCTCAGGTTCAGTGCTGGAAATTTAACCTAGGTCTTACCTTACTTGAGATATGATTCCAATTACACTAGGCTTCATGGATTCTTATGAGCCAGGCATTTGTTACTCATTTACTATGGGCAAGTAATGTGCGAGCCCTTTGGATAAAGAGATAGGTAGGCCACAATTCTTTCACACAATAAGTTTATAATCTGATATAGGGGATAAATAGATCAATCAATTAGCTGTTGTGGAAGACAGAATGTGCTGAGTGCAAGTATACTATGAGAGAATTAAAATGAGGGGACTGGTAAAGTAAAGCTAACTTTGTAGATTAGTTTCATATTATTTCCCCTATGTACTTTATTTTTTTTTTAGCCATGCTGGTTTTCTTGAAGTTTTCCATATACAAAACTCCATTTCCTACTTCCATGCATTTTTCCAGGATAAACCTTAACCTTAGAATAAATTGTGTCCTCACTTTAGATCTTAAAAATTACTTAGAAACTGGAAGTCCCTTCAAGACTTATTTCTCATGTATAACTTCCTCCCCAAGTCCTTTCCTAATCACCCTCAGTTGTTAGTACTCTTCCTCCATCCATACAACCCCCTTCAAATTAATTTGGAATTAGTTTTGTATTGATTTCATATTTACAGGCCCATATATTTGTTGCTTTCCTTCAACAGTAGTGCTGACTGGCCCCTGGGTTGCTGCTATATGTGCTTTGCACTTGTTTCCTAGTTCATTGCATTCTTTGAATGTTTTTTTTCTTGCAATGGGTGTTGTGGGACTCTGGAAGAGCACACTCCCTGTATAAATAGGGAAGAGGCATTTTCTCCAATTAAACAAAATCAGCAAGTATTTATTATATGACTACCATGTGGCAGGAATTTTACTAGGCCCTCAGGAGATAAAGACAAAAATGAAGAATTTCTTATATTTAATGGAGCTTATATTTTTTGTTACTCTACTAGGTTTACTCTTTGTTTCAATATTTTGATTTGAACTAATATATTGTCTGACTGGTAAATTATTGTCCACATATTTTTGGACTTGTGATTTTTTTTTAAAGTGAGCACTGAACTACAGAGTGTTCTAAACCAGAAGATTCTTTTCTGGGGACCCATGTGAGGAGACAAGAATCAGATGCCCAGTTTATATACCTGAAAATCACTGCCATATGAATTCTAAATGAGGTAAAGAAGAATTATCTAAATAAAGAAACACTAAACTAATGCATAAAATATATTCTTATATGAATGAACAGAGTTTCCAATGTCACCCTGGAGACTTGATGTCTTGCCTTTCTCCCTATTACTGAACCTTTCAATATGTGCTCTCTCTCCCTATTAGGATGGAAGCTCCTTGCCAGAAAGACCCTCTCTTGTATTAGTATTCCTAGCACTTAGCACAATGTTTGATACATAATAATTATTTATTTTTCATTCACCAGTGCTCAAATGGTCAGTATTATATCAGTGGTTGCTCAATGATTTAGAGAATTTAATTAATTTACTTTTATGGAAAATATTAAAACTGGTTCTACAAACCAGATCAAATGGCCTAATGAATTTCACAATTATATCTGAATTAATTAGATTGGTAATTACTCATTATGAGTAAATAAATAAATAATGATAAATTGTCATGGTAGCATATAATGGGTGACAGATCATTATAAATTCTTTAGATATCCACTAAACCTAATGAGCTGTTTTGTTATTAATGCAGTAAGTACATGAACCTATAAGGGTTCATCAAAATACTGTGAGTTATATTCTGAACAAGGATGCTGATCTTGAAAAATTAAGTTATATAAGAGAAACATATAATTAGTATTTTAAATATTTATCAGTTTTTTTAAACACATACCCCCCCATACACACACACACACACACACACACACACACACACACACACACACACACAATTAATATCTTTATTCAGATCCCTGGGGCTCTTTCATAAAGATTAAAATGGAGAATTAAATGGTTTTATAATATCCATTATTGATTTATTAAAGATAAATGCATCAATTTAGGAAAGCTAACTACCTGTATCAAATTTAAGGTAGTCTGTATATGAGAAACAAGTTACGATAAACTCCAATTTAACCAAGATGATTAAATATTCTGTTTATTTTCAGCAGTTTGTAAAATTAGAGTTAACACACATATGTAATTCTTGTTGAATTTGGAAAATATGAACAGTTTTCAAGGAATTTAAATAAAATAAAATATAAAAAGCTTCAGCTATGCAGAACATAATTATATACTTTACTTATTTGAAAACAAAAACATTTAAAGATGGCACTTTACCTCTAACTACATTAATTATCATTGGGCAATATGTAAATATGGAAGCTGTGGTTGATCATGTTCAATGTATATAGAACCTGCAATGTAATAGAGAAACTCCTGCATTTATTGGATTCCTGATATTGCTTTTCTAAATTTTTTTAAAATCTATTAGATGTTAGCATTGTATTAGTGTTTATATATGGCTAGGGCTCATGGAATACTACTATCTCCATAGAATTACAACAAAAATTGTCATAAGAGGCAAAGGAGAAGCAAATGCTGACCTTGATAGGGTTGCAACAAAGAAAAAGCCAGGAACAGCTAGAGTAAGTAATGTCATCAAAGAAATGTTGTATTAGAAAATATGAATTTGTGATGAGGCGAGAGTGTGGAATAAAGAATGAATTGCCCATATACTATAACGGTATCTAGAGAAGTCAAAAGAAAATGAGGAAAGGTTCTTGCACATTGGGTACATCTTCCCCTATCCCCAACATACACACACACACACATGCACACACACACACACACACACACACACACATAATTTGTGACAAGTATACCATAGGACATGAACAGAAGAGTTATAGTTGCTCTGTTTTATGATTTAGAAAAAAAAAAGTGAGTTGTATAAAAAGTCATAAATGTTCAGGGCCACGATGGTGAGTCTCAGGAAGAAGTACATTGAGATCATGTTCCTATCTCCCACTCACCCCTCCAAAAAATCCTCTTCCAAATAGGCCTCATTTCTAAGATAAATTAGAGCTTGGTCAAGTTTATAAAAATAAGACACATTCTCCAATTTTCAAATGATCAAATAATATGAATACATAATTTTCAAAGGAAGAAACCCAATCTGTCACACCCTGATTAAAAAAAATGCTCTAAATAACCAAACCAAAATAAACTTGAAATTATCCCTCTGAATAGACAGAGCTTTGTAGCTGGTAGATAGTGGCTGAATCCAATAGCCTGAAACATCAAATGGGACAATCTCACAGCCTAGTTGCTAGGATCCAAACTTAGGAACTTGCAAAACTAAGACCAAAAAGGAACAGTTTTCAGAATTTGCCTTGGATCAGATCTCTTTGGGAGTACAGAATGCTTGAAGGCCCCCATCTTGAGCTATCTTTGAGATCCTGGAACAATAAAATACTTAATACTCCAAGAAAGAGCAACAGAACCAGGCCAAACATTCTTTCCAGACAATACAAAGGCTAGCCCTAACATAAAGTGCAAATTAAGAAGTTGAAAGAATTAACAAAGAAGCAAAAAAGAAACAAACAAACAAAAAAAATCCCATCATAAGGATCTATTTGTATGACAAAGATGTTCAAGACAGAAACACAGAAGAAGAGAACAGCTTTAAACATCTACAATTAAAGCTTTAAGAAAAGCACAGCTTGGGTACAAATTTAACTGGAATTCCTGAATGAGATGAAGCAAGATTTTAAAAAGTGATTTTAACTTTTTTAAATAAAGAAAATGAGAAAGAGGGGAAAAAATGGAATTAGATTGTAAAACAATGAAATTAGACATCTAGATTAAAAAAAGATGTCGGAAAGAAAATGATAATTATGGAAGGAAGAATTGAAAAAGGAATTAACACTTTGGCATAAGAAGTACAAAATTTTGCTGAAGCAATAAACTCTCCAAAAGTTATAATGGCCCAAATAGAAGACAATGCCTTCATGCTACAATCAGAGATATTAAAACCAAGTCAAAGGATTGAAAAAAGTAGAGAGTGTAAGGTATTTCATACCAAATACTGACTTAGAAAACAGATGTAAAAGGGGAAAAATAATTGTTGGACTACAGAAAGGAATGATTAAAAACAGAGCCTAGAAATTATATTTTAATAATTTTTTTTTATTTTTTAAATACTGAAGAAAATAACACTTTAAAAAATAGACTAACCCAAATGATTAAAGAGGTCCAAAAAACCAACGAGGAAAAAAATATCTTAAAAAGCAGAATTGGTCAAATCAAAAAGTAGATCCAAAAGCTTACTGAAGAAAATAATTCCTTAAAACTTAGAATGGAGCAAATAGAAGCTAATGATTTTATGAGAAATAAAGAAACTATAACACAAAACCAAAAGGATGAAAAAATAGAAGATGATTTGAAATATCTCATTGGAAGAACAACTGACCTGGAGAAAAGATCCAGGAGAGATAATTTAAAAAATTATTGGACTAACTGAAAGCCATGATAAAAAAAAAGAGCCTAGACAACATCTTTCAAAAAATTATCAAGGAAAACTGCCCTGGTATTCTAGAATCAGAAGGCAAAATAGAAATTGAAAGAATCCACTGATCACCTCCTGAAAGTGATCCCCAAAGAAAAAACTCCTAGAAGTATTATAGCCAAATTCTAGATTTCCCATGTCAAAGAGAAAATATTGCAAGCAGCCAGAAAGAAATAATTGTGGAAACATAATCAGGATAACACAAGATTTAGCAACTTCTACATTAAGGGATCAGAAGGCTTAGAATATGATATTCTGGAGGTCAAAGGAGCTAGGATTAAAACTAAGAATCACCTACCCAGCAAAACTGAGTATAATCCATCAGGGGAAAAAATGGATATTCAAGGAAATAGAGGACTTTCTAGCATTCTTGATGAAAAGACTAGAGCTGAATAGAAAATTTGAGAGGGGACTGTACTTGGAGAAAGAGAAAGGAAAAAGTAGAAAGGTAAATTATCTCATATAAAAGAAGCAAGAAAAAGCTTTCACAGTGGAGGGGAAAAGGGGGAGAGTGAGAGGGAATGAGTGTATCTTACTCTCATTGGATTTAGCTTAAGGATGGAATAACATGATCACTCAATTGGATATGGGAATCTATCTTACCCTACAGGAAAAGTGGGGGGGAAGAGAGCAGGCAGGATGATAGAAGGGAGGGTGGATTGGGAGAGGGGGTAATCAGAAGGAAATACTTTTGAGGAGGGACAGGGTCAAAGGAGAGAATAGAATAAACAGAGGTAGGTTAGGATGGAGGGAAATACAGTTAGTCTTTCACAACATGACTATTATGAAAGTGTTTTTCATGACTACACATGTATAACATATATTGAAATCCTTGCTCTCTCAATGAGGGTGGGTGGGAAGGGGGGAAAAGAGGGAATTTGGAACTCAAAGTTTTAGAAACAAATATTAAAAATTGTTTTTACGTGCAACTGGGAAATAAGATATACAGACATTGGGGTATAGAAATCTATCCTTCCCTACAGGAAAATAGAAGGGGAGGGGGATAAGTGAACTGAGGGAGAGGTGATAGAAGGGAGGGCAGATTGGGGGAAGGGGTATTCAGAATGCACTCTGTCTTGGGGTGGGGGAGGGGAGAGATGGGGAGACAAATTGGAACTCAAAATCCTGTGAAAATAAATGTTGAAAACTAAAATTAAATTAATTAATTAAAAAAAAAGAAATGATGAGCTGGATGCTCTCAGAAAATACCTGGAAAGACTTACAAGAATGGATGCAAAGTGAAATAAGTAGAACCAGGAGAACACTGTATACAGTAATAGCATTGTTGTAAGATGATCATCTTTGAATGACTCAGTTATTCTCTGCAATACAATGATCCAAGACAACTCTGAAGTATTTATGATGAAAAATGCTGTCCATCCCCAGAGAAAAAGTTGATGGAATCTGAATGCAAATCAAAACATACTTTGTAAACTTTCTTCATTTTCCCATTTTTTTTAAATCTATGTTTTAATTTTACAACATAACTAATATGATAGTATGTTTTGCATGACTACACCTGCATAACCTATATCAAAATGTTTGCTTTCCCAATGAGGGGGGCAGGGAGGGAAGGAGAGAATTTGAAACTCAAAATTTTAAAAACAAATGTTAGAAACTGTTCTTACATGTAATTGGGGAAAAATAAAATACTAAATTAAAAAAATAATATTTTATTTTCCCCCAATTACACATAAAAAACAATGTTTAACATTCTTTTTTTAAAAATTGAGTTACATTTTTTCCCTTGTTTCCCTTGCCTCCCAACTCCCTGAGATGGTAAGACATTTGACATAAGTTTTACATGTGCAATCATGCAAAATATATTATCATATTATTCACGTTGTGAAAGAAAGCACAGACAAAAAAAACAGAGAATGAAGTGAAAATGGTATATTTCAACTAGATATCATATTTTAAGCAATCATAAGATAAAACTTTCTAGATCTCTTAGAATCAGAAGGGAAAATAGAAATAGAAGGAATCTATGAATAAATCCTGAAAGAAATCTCAAAATGAAAATTCCAATGAAGATTATATTGAAAATCCAGCACTTCCAGGTCAAAGAAAAAATAGAAGTCAGAAAGAAAGAATTCAAATACAATAGAGTCACAATTAAGGTCATACATAATTTAATAGTTACCAATATATTAAAAAAATAACAATAGCCACTACAAAAGTGAGCTTGGAATACAGTATTCCTGAATTCAAACCAACAATAACTTATCTAGCAAAATTGAATGTAATCCTACAGGAGGACAAATGAATATTTAATGAAATAGAGGACTTCCAAGAATGCTTAATGGAAAGATAAGAGCTATGTGGAAAAACATTGAAGATCAAACACATGAATTGAGAAACATATAAAGGTTTAAAAATGAACTATCACAAGAGAATAAATAAAGATGAACTGCTTTCATTCTAATATATGGAAAGAATACATGTCCACTTTGGACCCCATTATCATTAGGCATAATAGAAGGAATCTAATTATCCAAGGCCCAGGAGTCTTTATGACCTTAAAAGAAGAATGAAAAGATAGGGGAAGAGAAATGCCCTAGGGGAAAAAGGGAGAGGAAGGTTAAGAAAGATGATCTCAAATAATCAAGGTAAGCAAGCAGAAGTCTATACAAATAAGGAAGGAGTGGTGAGAGCAGTTGTTTTTTAAACCTAATTCTCATCTGAACTGGCCAAAGGAGGGAAGAATATACACACACAATGAAATATATTTCACTCAATGTGTTAATAGGTAATGAGAAGGGAAAATTGAAGAGAAGGTAGATTAAGGAATGGATTGGTCCTAAACAAAATAAACTCTAAGATTGTATAAAAAATAAGGATAACTTTTTTCAGTAGATGAAAAAAATGGAAATCTGAGGAGTGTTCAATAATTAGGCATTTGCTGAGCAAATTATTGCATATAAATATGGAATATTTATATAGTGAAATATTGTTTTACAGGAATTTATAGAATTTTGAAAGATTCAACTTAAGTTTGGCTGTAGGGGAAAAAAATCTTAATATTTTTAGTTACCAGAAAGTATAATTAAAGTGCTCCCTAAATTGCAGCAAGCAAGAGATGGTTGAATACTTTTTGGGTGTATGCTGCTGGGGATTCTTTTCTCAGGTATGGGTTTTCTAGAGGGATACTAAAGGCCTTTCCAAATCAGGAATTTTGTGATCATGTATTCGGTAAATAAGAATGATAATACTGAGATGTTTTGTTATTAATATAATGTGCTGTGTATTTCTATAGAGGCCAAGAAAATGGAACAAGTTAATTTTTGACTTCAGAGGGATTATCATTCATGTATCTTCAATATCATTAATCTAGATACAACAACAAGGAAACCAAAATAAGAAACTTCACCAAAATTACTGAATTTAAAACATCAGAAAATAATAGCAACTTCCAACTCAAAGAGAAGCAAAATAAACTATTTTATATCTTTATTCTCTGATATATATTCAATCTTCAGAATCTATATCTTTTTTGTTGTTAATAAGTTTTTGTGTTTTGATCTTGTTTTATTCTTCTATCTCTCTGCAGTTCTGCTAATGACCAGGGGATATTTCCAGTGATAATCATGTCAAATTGATATTGGCACCTCTGAAATCAGTGGTTTCTGGAAGTTTCACATGCTTTATTTCACCCTTCAGTTTTGATAAGAGGCCCTCATATCTGTATGACCTCTCAGAGTCCCACCTCTGCCTCCTAAAATCTTCATCATTCCTCAAGGGTAACACAGGATAGCATATGGGAAATCATTTCTAATCCTCTTGTTAGTGCTCCCCAAATTATCTTGTACTGATGTCTACAATCTTACATCTTCCTCCCTAACTGAGGAATGTAAACTGTTTAAAGGTAGGCAATATTTTAATTTCTCTTTATTTCCCCACTATCAAGCTGTAGTGCCTTACATATACTAACCACTTAATAAATTCTTTTAAAATTGAATTGAAGAAAACCATATATATATGTATGTTTATATACACATACATTTATATATATGTATTTGTATGTGTATGTATATATATATGTACATATATATACATATATAATACAGAAAGAGAGATAGAGAAATAGAGACAGAAAGGGAGAGAGAGAGAGACACAGAGAGAGAGAGAGAGATTATGTGCCCAAAGAGTTCCCTGTACCTATGAAATCACAGGTATATTCCCTCCTCTCATGGCTCTCAGGTCCTAGGGCTGGAGTCATTTAAATTTGCATGGCTAGACTTGAAACATGTAAACAAATCAGCTCACTATGCAATTGGCAAAGAATAGGAAGAAATATAAGTTGTCTGAGATAGCATTAGTATTTAGCTTAGATAATAAAGGGAATCATGGGTGGGGGAGAGAGAAAAAGAAATAAAGTTAATTGAAAGATAATTAACTCATTAGCTTACACAAATAAATTTTTCTAGGGTGAGGTAAAACTGTCAGCCTGGAGAGATAACATGCTTTATGGCAAATAGTGCAGTAGCATGGATTTAGAAACTGTTTATTTTAAACATTATGGCATATTAGAATCATTCTTTTTTTTCCACCTCTCAAATTTTTACATTTCTAGGAATGGGTATTTGGGAAATTCTAGTGTATTACCACTTACTGTTTTAGGAGGTAGACATTTCAATAGGAAATTCACTAATATTTTTCCATATAAATTAGATGAATACTAGAATGTAACCATACCACAGGCAGTCAGCCTTATCAATGAATTTCATTACTTTAAAATGTAGAACAAAAAGAAAACAAAACAAAAAAGGTTATTTTCAAAGTTGTTCTAGATAGATCATTGATTTTTCACTATCTTTGTTCTTTGCTCCTCTCACCAAGGAGCTATGTAGGGGACTGGGAAATCACTGATGGTCTGAGCCTTCCCACCTTCCATCATTGTTTCAAATGGCAAATATTTTACTGAAGGTGTCAGGGAAGAGAGACACAGTTTGAATGAACCTGTGACTATTTCCTGATTGTATTCATTAGTTTACTGGACTGTGTTCCTCCCTCCCCTGTCTCATCTTGTTGTTTTCTTTTTGTTGTTGTTGTTTTGTTTTTAGTCACTCTTCCCCCCCAGCTCTTGCTTTATATAGGGATTCAATTGGGAGGAGCTTTGGAGGAAGATTAGAGACCTATAAAAGAACACCCAAAGGACTGCAATCTTTCACTATTCAACAGTTAGCAATGGTCCCTAGATTGCTATACTCTGTCATATTTTTTTTCTTTTCATAGATTCGTTAGTGATTAAAATTCTTTATGAATCATCTATTGCAGCTGCCTTGCCTTTAAGCAAAGCATAAATAAGCCCAGTAATTGTCTTTCTCATTCCAACAATAACAACAAAACAAACAAACATTGTACAGTTCACTTATTAACTTATTCTTAAACCAGTTGAAGATAACCTGCATACTCCAAGATAGACCTGGATGCATAATTTCCACCCTACTGAACACTGTCAGTTACTGTTGTTTTGCTCCACATTGAGTTTTCCTCTATTCCTTTTGCTCTACGTGATCCTCTGTTACACCTTTCCTCTCTTTTCTCCTTCAACTGTAATCTTGCTTTTTTTATATAGCATTGAATTAACTGCTCAGTTGAGTTTTCAAGTACTAATGTACTTGCTCCTCCCTGACCTATACCCAGTCATTGTGGTTTGTGGTAGGAGTTCTGTCTTGGGGTGCCTGGTTTCCAATAAGTCAGGACATTCTTTTTCTTCACACTCATTGGTACATTCACTTTCTCAGGAAGGGAGACTAATTCTGATTATATTTCTATTCTTTAGGGGCATCCCACAAATATAGCAGTTTATTGTTGATGGAATACATTCTCATATTAGGTTGTTCCCTTTGCCTGGGGGAAAAAACAGGCAAACAAAAAAACCAAACGAACAAAAACAAACAAAAAAAAACACGTTTTCTTCCTCCTTTCCTTTTTATGTAAATTACATTCTTTCTGCAAGGTTGCCAGGCTTGGTCCTTCCTTGAAGAGTCATAGATCCTCAATGACATCTCTGATAGCCATCCCTGCCTTCAATGATAGCTCTTTTCTCTGATGTCAATTACAGTATAAGTATTTATATGTGGCAAGCACTTGTGTATATAATTCATTTGCCATTTAGCCTATTAGCTTTATAATAAGTTTAATAACTATCTTAATAAATAAATATGTTTGATATTCTCATCTCCTATCTCTGTACCTTTGCACGAGTTACCTTCTTATGTCTAGAATGCTTTTAATCTGAACTTTTGTCTCAGAATTCCTAGTTTCTTTCAAAGTTTATGTTTTGTCACTTTGTAAATGAAATTTTTTTCCAGATTCTTACAAGGGTGAGTGCCTTCCCCCTCAAAATTGCCTTGGATTCATTTCATACAGATACTTAAGCTACTTATTTATTAAGATGGATTTTTAAACTTTAAAGTAATAGGTTAAATGGTGAATAAGAGGTACATACACGAATTTATCATAGTTAAGTACTCAGATTGTATAAGTATACTTGAAGGATGTTGAAAGACTCAGTTAATTAAAACATTTTAGAGTTCTCTAGAAATGCTAGTTATTATTATTATTAGAATTACTTTCAGGTTACCAGGTCTCTAGCACAGTGATGACTCCATTCCTTGCTGCAACTCTTGCTAAGCTCAAGTCATGTTATTAGAATAATACAAGGGTAAGCTGTTAAATGTTTAGGGCTTATATGTACACACTTTTAAATTTAAACTACATTATTAACACTTCCTTAAGTTTAGACAATTAAAACACATCTAACCCTGATTTGCACAGATGGCATATTTCTGATGTGCAAATGTTCATACTGAAAATTTCACTATCTCTTTGGTTAGAGCTGACTCGAGCACACCCTTGAATACTATTTATCCAATATAATGTGAGCTCTCTGATGTAGAGATTATTTTATTTTTGTCTTTGTTTCTCTAAACTTTAGCACATGATCATAGTATAATAAACACTTGTTGATTGACTAATTAAATAAATATTTTTTAATTGAATTGAACCATTTCATGTTCCATGTGTTCATATGATCTATGTCCCTCAAGGATATGCATGTATGTAATATACTCACACACATGTATATATGTATGTCTACATACATATTTGTATGTATGTGTATATGAGCACTGTAGCCTTATATATAGTATTGCTTAATATTTAATGTTTATATTCATATTTTATATGTCAGTAATAATATTTTTTGTTGCTCTGCTGCAGATGATTATAATCTATGCTTTCTTCTTTGGTTCCATCTAATTCATCCAGGTTAAACTCTCCAGGCCCACTACCCCAATGAATAATTCAGGTAGTAGCTGCAAAATTTGTATGATCCTCATCTGTATTGGCATACTTAACTAAAAGACAGTCTCTTTATTCATTCTACTGCTCAAGGCTCTTTACAGTTTTGAAGGTTTTCTGAAATTCAAACAAAAACATATTCTTCTTTCCATGAAACACTCTCTTTCTCTCTCTCTCTCAGGTAGAAGTACTTTCATTCCCTGTGATATGATAATATACCCAATGCTACATTTGATAAATTATCATGATTCAAAATCCCTTAAAATAGAGTGAATGTAACATAATAAGAAAGAGCAAAGAAAAGCAAGAGAACTGAGTTTTAATTTTAATCCTACCACCATGCAGTTAGTGACTTTGGGTGTAGATATTCATCCTTTGATAATATGGAATAATTGAAAGTGACTCAGGTTTCTAATTTTGAATCTGGCTCCAATACTTATTAGCTACATGAATGTGGGTAATCTGAGTGACCGTACCTAGTTGAGTTTTCTTCTCCACAAAATGGGGAGAATAAAATATAAAAAATAAAATATTCATAATCTACCTTCCAGGATTGTTGTGAGAAAATCATTATTTAAATGTAAGTTATTATTTTCTCTGAAATGAGGATGAATGTGATGACCTCCCATTCTAGTCTCCAATGTACTTAATCATATTCTAATTTGCTTAGCATATATACACATATATCACATATATATGCTATATGTGTATATACATACACACACATAATGTGCTATATGTATATATATACACACATATATCTACACACATACACACATATATATGATTTACATAGTACTTCAATGAAAACCTACTGTGTAATTCATTTGTCTACTTGAAAACATTGTTTTCACATTAATTTTAGTAGTAAATTTAACATCAGAATGATATGTGATAGTTTATTCATTGTATTTAATGACCAGTTTTTCCAATGTGACAGCAAGGTGGCAAAATGGATAGAGTGATGTTTCTGCGGTTAGAAAAACCAGAATACAAAACTGGCCTCAGACACTTACTAGCTGTGTGGCCCTGGGCAAGTCACTTAACCCTGTTTGTAAAATGAGCTGGAAAAGGGAATGGAAAACCACTCTGGTATCTTTGCTGAGAAAAACCCAAATGAGGTCATGGAGTTGGATATGACTGAACAATAACTATTCCAATTGTCAGTCATCATGTATTTAATAAACACTTAATATTTGTTGGTGCTATACTAAGCATTGGCATTCAAAGAAATAGCCAAAACACTCCTAGCCCTCAAGGAGGTAATCCTCTGATTAGGGAGATGCTATGTAAATAAAAGTGTTCAAACAAAATGTATAGAGTCAATAGACAATAATAACCATAGAGTCAATTAAATCAATCAATAATCAATAAATAAACATTTATTAAGTATCTACTATGTGTCAGCCTTTATCCTGGAATCACTTAAAACCCCTACTTTTGTGATTCCCCATTTACCTGTTTATTAGTAAAGGTGATTGACATATTTTAAAGAGCTTTGCTATGTTTAAAGTATGATAGAATTTAGAGTTGGTAGGTACCTTGAAATTGAGTCCAAACCCTCAGTTTAAAAAGATTTTTTACCTCCCTAGACCTTTACTTCCTTACTTGAGAAATGACCTTTCAAAAATAAAAAAGAGGCCTATGTTTAATAGATATACAATCAGCTCAAATTCACTTTACCTTCCTTGTCGATGGGAAGGATGTTTGAGCTGTCTCTTCTCTATTAACACATAAAGTCTTCAAAATGTATTAACTTTTGATGACTTTTCCCCTTCAAGGTTATATGTAATGTTCATTTTTCACTGAATTTCTCTTTTATGAGAATGTTTCTTGATGAGAGGTAGAGGGACTCAAAGTCTGATATCCCTCTGTCTCTTGATCATTTCTCTGCACAACCTTTTTTTTTTCCATTGAAGAAAAGAGTAGTATAATGGAATGAATATTGCATAAGCATTAGAAACCAGACTTTTGGTTTCATTGCTATAAAATTATACCCCAGATTGGTAAACTGTCAGCTCTCTATGCTGCTAGTGTAGGTCTACCAAAAACTTTAAGATATATGTTGTAAACTTCCTAAGTATCAGTAAAGACAAAGAAACATCTAAAATAAAGAATATAATCTCAAAATAGTGCTCTCTCACCCCTCAAAATTACATTATATATTCTGTAATTTTTTTCTAAGTTTATGTAGTATTTCTTTCAATTCAACATGAGTTTATTGAAGGCAGAGGTTGTTTTATTTCTGGCCTTGTATCCTCATATTCTGGCTCAGTTCTTGCCATACTGTTGGAAGCAAGTGTTGATTGTTTGACATAAAGAAATAACATTGGAGAAATGTATCATGTATGTACATGGGTCCACTTATTTTGACTTTCTTGTCTTCTTTTATGTATTTAGTTGTTCATTCATTTAATAGTGTGCATTTGTAATCCTGTGGACTTGTCCATGTTTATTTTTTTGTTGTTGTTTTTGTTTTTGTTTTGTTTTTTGGCAAAGATACTGAGGTAGTTTGCCATTTCCTTCTCCATTTGCCACTTATGATTGTAATCATTATGCATATAATTCTAGTTATGTTAATCTTTCTCTGTACCACTTCTAATAGGTCTCTGTATATTTGTTATTTCTCGTTTTATAATATCCTTTTATTATATCACATCAGTATTCAATAATGTACTGAACTACTCTCCAATCATTGGCTACAAAATTTGTATACACACAGTGTAAGCAAACATACACATGCTTATACATTCATGTTTATAGGATGTGTATATATGTATATACATATATGTATATAGCAATAAGTAAGTGGAATAAATGAATAGTTTGGAATATCTAGGATTTCTTAAACATAAGCTTTTCCCCTCTTTTTGTATTATTTATAGCATGAAACCTTACTAGAGGAAATACTGAATCATTTGCAAAATTTACTTACAATGGAAAAAACCACTGGAAACAACATATATATCCAATAACTGAAGAAGAGCTAAATAAATAATGGTATAGCAATGCCATGGAAAAACATAATTCTATAAAAACTGAAACAATAAATACATGAAATTATGAAAGGACCTATATGAAGTGATACAAACCAAGATGAACAGAATCAGAACTGAATAAATATTGAATATGACTACATATAAATAAATAAAAGAAAACCAAAATCTAAAAATAACCTAAAAGAGAGGGAATGAAAATGAAGTGGAAGGGCACATCTATCCATACAAAAGTATGACTCCTTGCACAAAATATTAAATTGATTTTATTATTCAAAAATTGAGTGTTGCAGAAACTGGAAGCAGAAGATGTAGATTAAAATCCAAGTAGCTGTTTGGCCTTAAGAAAATCTCTTAACCACTTTGGACCTTAGTTTCATCATCTATAAAATAAGGAGGCCAGTCTAGAAGGACTATGAAGTTGCTTCTCACTCTGAATCCGTAATTCTATAATAAATCTGGTGCATTTTTCTGTAGCTATACAAGTGCTAGATTTGCTTTTCATTCAAGGCTTTTGATAAGACCAATGTCTAGGGATAGGAAGATGTTCAGCAGCCTCATTTTACAAATGAGGAACCTGAAGCCCAGGAACATGAAACAACATAACCACTATTACACAAGTAGTAAGAAATCAGAGGAGGGATTTGAACACAGATGCTATGGTTCAATGGCTATTGTTTAGTGTGTGTGTGTCTGTGTGTGTGTGTGTGTGGAGAGAGTGTGTGTATATATGTATTTATGTATACACATATATTACATTATATATGTACACAACCACACAGAGTGTGTGCATGTGCACATGTACACATGTATATATATGTGCATACATATATTATATAGCATATTGATTAGTGTGTATACATACATATAGACACTGTATAATTAAATACATGGTTTTGTGTTCTTATTTTAGTTAAGAAAAATTCCCAGCCAAGTTTCAATTTTTATTTCAATAATTATATCAATATCTGTAATATGAGTGATACGTTTATTAAATCAGAACCACTAGGTGACACAGTTGACAAAACATCCAGCCTGGAATTAGGAAGACCTTAATTCAAATCTAATCTCAGATGTTTACTAGCTGTACTCAGGGCAAGTCACTTAATCTCTGTTTGCATCTAATAAGACTTAAATTCCAGGGTTATTGTGAGGATCAAATTAGGTAATAATTACAAAGTTCTTAGCATAATGCCTGGTACATATTAAGAAATATGTAAATGTTAGCTACTATTATAGCTATTATTATTATCATGTATAAATATTTATAAGAATTTTACTCTTGTTATTACCTTGTTCTTCTAACCTTCTCTTCTTTTCTCCTCAACTCCTCATTTTGTTTTTCTTTATTTCATGGCAACATTCTTCTGAAACATTTAGTGATTTAGCTAATGATTGATATGCCTCCACATTGCTAGCAATGGGTTTATCTTGTTTTTTTTCTTGAGACTGTAAATTTCTTAAGTTGGTTATGTTTGTTTTTTTTTTTTTATCTGAGTGTCCAGGATGCTATCAAAAAGTTTCCTAAAAGTGAACGTGTCTCTTCAAAATTAAAAAAAAAAATCTTTGTGATTTTCAAATGTCTATCTCTTGCCTTGAAATAGTGTGCCTAGTTGTCTGGGCATACAATTCAGAGTTTAAGACTATCTGCATTCTGATCCTTCTTCATCTTCCACCAGAAAAACTCTCCAGCTCTTGGGAAAATGGGCACAATGGATGAGCTTCCACCTCGAACTTCCCTAAACCAGGTAAAAATGCTAATCTTGTGCCATCTATCAACCATATTTTTCCCCCCTCCCCACTTTCAGAATCTAAGTCCTCTGTATATTTTGGCTTCTCCCATTAGAACGTAAACTCCTTGATGGTAGGGATGCAGTCATTTTCTTATATCTCCAGCACTTAACAGTGTTTGGCACTATTAAGTTTAATAAATGCCTTTTTTATTTTATCTATCTAGCTACCATCTATCATCTAAAAATCTAGCCATTCATTCAAGTATAGAAAATAGTAAAGCTTAGATGAATGGAATTCTCTAATAGGTGTGGGAGAACTCAAATTGATAAGTTCATTAACTTGTGGAAGTATTAAAGCAACCATTCTGACTATCCAATAGCATGTATGGTCTAAAGAGGACTATTAAAATGAAGTATTCCTGCCACTTAGAAACAAACCATCAAAATTACAAGTTCAGTTTTTTTGATGGTGATGAAACACTTCATTACTAGAGAATTTTAACTGTTTAGTTCTTGGAATTTTCTAATGGATTGTTTAGGAAACATTTAGGGTAGCAGAATTTTTGTAAAGCTGATACCCTGCAATGCACTCTATCTTAATGGTAATCTAATGGTCTTTGGAATATGATATGATTTCCCAAAGTGTCTGCTTAACTCATAACTTGTACATTAAAAGTATCTGGCACAGAGACTTATTCTCCTTTAATATCCTCTGAGATGTTGAAAAAATTAATATACAAGTCTTTAGGTCCAAGAGCAATGATGGTCCTGTATTGTATTCACCTTCCCTACCAAGCCATTGAGTTGTACAACTGAATATTTCCTTTCTCACAGAAAGTTTTCCTTCTTTTGCCTGTGCAAAAATTCTCATCCCTTTTGTTTGGAAGACAGTTGTACTATAAGACAGATGCACTTTCAATTTAAAGTAGTTACTTTTAAATGAACAATGAAAAAAAAATCAATATTATGAAACCTTTGCTTTTAATTTTAAAAAAATCAAGCTTTTTAAAGCTTTAAAAATTAAAAAAATTAAAGCTTTATATAAAGAAGCCTTTATTCCTGGTTAGTCTAATGGCACACTCAGTGATGACACTGATGAGAGTACTGTCAGAACACTGACACTAACTCAAATGAAAGAGCTCTAAATAGACTGCTCAAGGGAGGAAAAAAGCTACAACCATACAATTTGTTAGGCAAATCTGCTTAGATCATTCTTAGCTTGTTTTTCTTTCTTTTCTGTTCTTCTGTATGATTTCAAAGATACTATTTCCTATTTAATTAAGTAGGATGCTAAAACTGAAAATTATTTAAGATGTGCCTTCCCAATCTTTGTGTTGAAAACATCAGATGTTAAATGATAAAGTTAACACTTTTTTGAGGGTGTTCCTATTTGGCATGATCTTTAATGCTATAAAAATTCATTTATTGTAGATATTTTTCCTATGTAAAATCACAATCCTTATAGCCATTCATTGAAAGTCATTCATAAAAAATTCATGAAAGTTATTCTGAGTTATTCATAGTGAAATAATATATTAAACCCAAATTAAATGGGCATATTACTTCCCTCAAGAAACCTTTAAAATAGGCATATTAATCATCATGTAAATGAATTCTACAAAATTTTAAGGTCAGAATTATTTATTATTGTTTTTAAATTAAAAAGAATGAAAACAATGAGCATCTTAACTGCTTCAGGCCATCTACCAAACACAATTGATCCATTCAGACTAGTCATCTTGGCAAATTTTTTTTTTTTTTGCTACCTACCTCATGAATGAAGAAGCAGAATAAGGAAATACCAAAGTATCTGTCCAAGGTCAGCCAGCAAATTGGTGAAGCATCAGGGAAGCAAGATAATGGTAAGTGACCTAATGTTTTCAACTGTGCTTATTAGTTTAATGCTTACGTGTTACCTTGTCAGGGACAAGATGAGCAAAAGCATGTTCCCTAAGAGAAGGCAGGGTTGCATCATTATTCTTGGTACGTAGATTTTATACCTATAAAGATGACTAGAACTTCAGCTGCACCATGAACGTAAATTCTAATGTTATCAACAGGCCAGGAACCATGATGACAGGAGTTGCAGCTTCCCTTCCTTGACCCACTATTGACCTCATCTCTGATTATGAAGAATGAGGCTTTCCAAAAAGGATATTACGGCTCTTACTTCATATTAGCTAACCCTTCAAACACTGCTGCCAGGAGAGACCAGCAAGTTTGGCAAATTAAGTACCACCATTAAGGCAAAGTCATACCCCTGATTTCAAATGTTAAGATTTAGTGCTTTCCTTCAGTGAAATTATTTTCTCAGGGCTTAGTTTCCCAAGGAAAAGACACAAAGGCAACATTTAATTTAAGGCATACATTCAATGTTAGGTAAGTACATGTGCAAGTATCATTATAGTCTTCTCCAATCCCCTGTTCTTGTTTAGAGGGAATTTTGGTAGAGAATTCTGAGATATACATAGATAGATAGATAGATAGTTAGATATTCTTTCTATATGTAATACATACATATGTATGTATAGATAAATATGTATGTATGTATGTATATATGTAGGTTTTTTTGGGGGGGGGAAGCAATAGGGGTTGACATACCCAGAGTCACAACTGCTAGTAAGTGTCTGAAGCCAGATTTTAATGTAGGTCCTCCTGACTCCAGGACTGATTAACTGCACCACCTAACTGCCCCTTTATATATTTACACACACACACACACACACAAACACACATATATGTGTGTATAAATGTATATATGTATATATATATATAAAACCATAATATATGTGTGTATAAAATTTTAAAATAATATCATTGTAATAATTGCCCTGTCTACATGATTAGTTTTGTAACAATATCAATATTATTAGTCAAAGGCTTACTTTGGTCAAGTGAAATGAGTAAGCAATTTGGGGTTGATTTCTAATTATAACATACAGGCAGAAAAAGTCAGTCATTATGGGTCCATGTCTAGCTACAGCTTAATATTTACTTCTGTTTTAGTACAAACCTTTCTCTTTAAAAATTAAAAAAAAAGGTTCATTGATGTGGTTTGATTTTCCATTAAACATATTTATGTATTACTCTCACTTAGTGAGAGGTCTCTTGTAACAAAGTAAAATAATTAAGTAATCCTAAAAGGACAGTGACCTCTTCTGAAAGGGAACACAACGTTCCCTATCTATAGCTCCCCCTTCAAAACAATGAAACAAAGAATTCTGTTTTCTTTCTCTTTGAGTTTGCCACTCCATTTGATTTTTTAAAAAATAGCTATATTAAAAAAAGATATTTTGTTTCCTTTTGTACTTTAAATCCATCACAACTCTGTAAGGTACAATATATTTTATCAATAGTGGGTTAATGACACAAATGGTCATAGTTTTGATTATAATTTTTATAGTTTTACAAGTTTGTTTTTACCATGCTGTTGTTATGGGATAAGTTGTTTTCTTCATTCTGCCAATTTCATTCTTCACAATTTACACAAGTCATAAAAATTATTCTTTTTTATAATATGAATGTTATAATATAAATATTTCTGTTTCTGCTCCTTTCACTCTGCATCAGAAAAATCCTCTAATTTCTCTTTGAAAACAACTATTTCTGCATTTCTTATTACAAGACTGATACTCCATTACATTCATATGCCAAAGCTTAATCATTCATTCTTTAACTAATAGTCATCCCCTTGTTTTCCAATTTTTGCCATCACAGAAAGAGGTAATATGAATTATAACTTATAATTCACTTATAAATAAAACTTATAAATAAAAGATCTTTTCTTCTTTCTTTCAAGTATTTTGGATATAGGCCTAGTAATGATGAAATGTCTAAGATGGCCTAATATTTCCAATAGGTGTAGAAAAAAGAATATCCTTTTAGTAACATTAATGTCTTTAAAGGTAGTAAAGGAATTAAAAATGACAGACAGAGGACTTCGGGTGTGGTTAATTTCTATTTTGAATATCTTATAAAAAGAAGGAAATGGAAGGCCAATGGAAATATATTAGGGAAGAAAAATGGATAGTGGGGAAAGACTCTGCTTGGTTCTGTATATAATTGCTAAGACTGGACTCAACTTTCCATATTATTTCTCAGTCTTCTTCTAGCTTGACTAAGATTAAGGCTTTGTTCTTTATTGTTCTCCTTCTCTTTGTACAGTCCAGAAAACAAAGTTGGCCTCATCTCTTCCTGTGACCCATACACTCCAATCAATTATACTTAGTTTTCCTAGTAGCAAAATCTTGCAAGACCACTGGAGTTTTGCTTCATGGGTAGTACTCCATATCCCACTTTTTTTTTATGTTGTTCCTTTCTGACTTGGTTTTTTTTTTTATGTTGTTCCTTTCTGACTTGGTTATATATTGACCTAGCTTTCATGATCATGATGATTTAGACCAGACTGTTTTGACCCTGGTTGGAAATTTTCTTCTTGGGAACTGGTCAGTCCCTGTTACTTATAGAAGAAATTTATAGGCATTTACCATTGGTTTTCTTTATTTTTATTCCTTTTGATTGATTTTTAGAGTTTATTGAAGTATTTTGAGGAAGTTAGATTCTCCTACATCATAACATGTATTTAAGTTTTTTTTTTACTTAACAGATTTTTTTTATTTTTATTTATTTATATATCTGTTTACATATCTATTTGATTGTTCTATTACCTATTTATCTATTTCTTTAGTTATTCAAGTATGCATTCATTTATTCATTCATGTATTCATTCATTCATTCATTCATTCATTCATTTGTTGCCTCAATGTACAACAATTGGGATTCACTCTGGGCTTCAACATACAAATTTAACTCAGATGATTTTCTATCTCATGGTTGCTAAAATATGGGTATAAAGTGATTGGTGGTTCATTCGAGATTTCATCCATACATAGGTGGAGATATAATGCTTTAAAAATATGCCTGTAATATTTTTCCTAAATCGTATTAGATTTTGCATTTATATGGGTAGATCTGAAAGATAAGGGATCTCAAGCATTGTAACTTAATGAAATGCACTTATATAGTTTTGTATACCAGGATTATAGAAGTGAAATAAAGACTGTGTATATGTTTTTAAAGATAATATATGATTGGAATATTTTCTTTATAATATTCTGTTTCCTGTCTTAATCTTATCTTAATCTTAATCTTCCTGATTCCTCTATTAAAATTATAAAAAAAAACCAAAGACATTCATCATGTTCTTTATTGCAAAATTATTTATGCAATCGGATTCTTTTCCTAGACAAAATAAATCAGGTTTACCCATAAAATGATATTTCTTATATTCTTCTATATATAAGTATGTTACATAGCATTTCCTGATCAAATCTATACTTCCCGATGACTAAATATGGGAAAGTGTATAGCTTATATTTTTCTTTTTCACTATTAAACAGATTATCACAAATTAAATTTCATCTTAAAGTGTCACAGGCTATATTCTTTTTAAGAATTACTTACTAGCTACCTACTGAAACAAAACCAGGAACTATATGAACACAATTACAAAATGCTTTCCATGTGAATAAAGTCAGATCTAAATAATTGGAAAAAACACCAGTTGTTCATGGGTAGGCTGAGCTAATATAAAAAAATGACAATTCTACCTACATTTATTTATTTATTCAGTGCCATACCAATCAAACTACCAAAAATTATTTTACAGAAAAAATAATAACAAGATTGATTTGGAATAGCAAAAGGTCCAGAACATCAAGGGAACTAATGAAAAGAAATGCAGGGGAAGGTGGCCTAGCCATACCAGATCTTCAATTGTATTATAAAGCAGCAATCGTCAAAACTACTTGGTACTGGCTAAGAAATAGAGTGGTGGATCAGTGGAATAGGTTAGGTATGCAAGAAACAGTAGTAAATTACTATAGTAATCTACTATTTGATAAACCCAAAGACCCCAGCTTCCAGGACAAAAATTCACTATTTGACAAAAACTGCTAGGAAAACTGGAAAAGAGTATGGCAGAAACTAGGCATAGACCAAAATCTCACATCATATACCAAAATAAAGTCAAAATGGGTTCATGATTTAGATATAAAAGCTGATATGATAAGCAAACTAGGAGAGCAAGGAATAGTTCGCCTATCAGATTTATGGAGAACAGAAGAATTCATGATGAAACAGGAGATAGAGAATATTACAAAATGCAAAATGGATAATTTTGATTACATTAAATTGAAAAGTTTTTGCACAAACCAAACCAATGCAACCAACATTAGAAGCAAAATAGAAAACCGGGAAAGAATTTTTACAACCAGTGTCTCTGATAACGGCCTCATTTCTAAAACATATAGAAAATTAAGTCAAATTTATAAGAATACAAGTCATTCCCCAATTGATAAATGGTCAAAGGATATGAACAGGCAGTTCTCAGATGAAGAAATTAAAGTTATCTATAGTCATACAAAAAATGTTCTAAATAACTATTGATTAGAGAAATACAAATCAAAACAACTCTGAGGTACCACATCTCACCTATCAGATTGGTCAACAGGACAAAACAGGAAATGATAAATGTTAGAGAAGATGTGGGAAAATTGGAACACCATGCATTCTTGGTGAAGTTGTGAAATGATCCAACCATTTTGGAGAGCAATTTGGAACTATGTCGAAAGGGTTATAAAAATGTGTATACCCTTTGACTGAGCAATAGCACTTCTAGGGCTATATCCCAAAGAGATAAAAAAAATGAGGAAATGACCCATATGTATGAAAATATTTATACCAGCTCTTTTTGTGGTGACAAAGAATTGGAAATTGAGGTGATACTCATCCATTGGGGAATGGCTGAGTAAGTTGTGGTATAAGAATGTAATAAAATACTATTGTGCTATAAGAAATGATGAACAGGCAGACCTTCAGAAAAACCTGGAAAGACTTGTATGGACTGATGCTGAGTAAAATGAGCAGAACCAGGACAGTGTTGTACACAGTAACAGCCACTTTGTGTGATGACTAATGTTGATAGACTTAGCCCTTCTCAGCAATGCAAGGATCTAAGACATCTCCAAAGGTCTCATGACGGAAAATGCTATACACATCCAAAGAAAGAACTATGGAGTTTGAATGCAGATTGAAGCACTCTCTCTCTCTCTCTCTCTCTCTCTCTCTCTCTTCCTCCCTCCCTCTCTTTGGCTTATGGTTGACTTTGACTTGATAACTAGTCAAGAAATCAATTTCTTCAGTATTAAGATGTTCTAAAATGTCAGGTTGTTATTGTACTACTAGATAAACACAACAAGTGTAACATTTTAGATGTAGTGAAAATTTCTGTAATTTATATTCCAAAAACAATATGTAAGGCAGTTAGGTTAATTTGAAATCATTCACAATACATGGAATAGTTACTCTGTTACTGTTTTTTTTTTCATTTATTATAAAATATTGTAGAATCTAGATTTTGCCGTAATTCATAAAAGTTGAAGCCAATTGGACAGGAGTAAAATATTTGCTCTAATTCTAGTTCTCTTCAGCTTATTTTTAATTAGGCCATATGGTAGGGTTTGGAAAATATCAATCCCACTTTTGTCTTTTTAGTCCTGGCTCTGCTACTAATTAGCTTTGTGATATTTTCCTTACAAGGCTCAAATAATGTTGCCACACTTTGCTCTCCTTATCTTTAAAATGAAAGGGTTGAATAAGATGAGTGATTATTTCCAGTTCTAACTTATTTTATGATTCTTTGCATACAACTTTGAGAGAATCAGACACTATATATGGATTGTTCTCATATGGAGACATGCTATCATATGATACAACTATGAATTTATAAGATTGGATAATCCTAAAGAACTCAAGCTTGCCACATTTTTTAATCCAATAAAATTATATTGAATATGAAAATTATAGTACTTTTCAATAAAGGACTTCCAAGCAAAGAATACCATTAATGAATTGCAGAATTTGCTTTCAAGAATATGTTGCCACTAAACCTTTGCTTAGGTATAAATAATGTAATGACAAGAGAGCAGGAAAATACAGTTATAGATTTCAAGAGACACTAAAATCTCTTCAGGCAATCAGATTCAACTAATTTTGAAACTGTGCTAATTCAATCAAATCTATGCTGAACTTGATTTCAACATGTCTAGACCTATAGTATAGACCCACAGACTTTCAATTTTAAGGCTGTAGATAATTCTGAATTATCTAAAATCACATCTGCATTTTATAGAAAAAGAAAATCAAATCCAGAAAGGTTGATTCACTTGTTCATTTATTAAGTAGTGAAGCCAAAATTTCAACCTAGACTCAAACTGGTTTAATTAAATCAAATCTAACAAACATTTGTTAAGTGCTTCCTATGTATCAAGTCCTGCACTAAGTCTTAAGGATAAAAAGAAAAACAAAACAAAACAAAAGTAATATTAAAAAAAAAGTTTGTGTCCTCAAAGTGATTATGTCCTAGTGGGGTAATATAACACATGATAGATAGATGGTTTCTTTGCCATGTCTATTCCTTCCCTTCAAATCACAACCTTTTCTTCCTGCATATTTGTCTCTTTTGCATCTGCATCTCTTTTGGAACTTTTAATGTTAGTGAATCCTGGTGCAATTCTAATACTGTGTTGATATTACCTATTACTCTCATCATACAAATGGCCCTTTTCTATTTATGTCTGTACTTGCTGTTTCCTTATGTATAACTTCTCACAAACAAGACATTGTCAGAAATTTCACTGCCTTGTGTACCCATTATGGGTACACATGACCCTTTAGGTCACTTATAAGGGTCACTTATAAGCTGAAGAGAAGTAGAATTAGAGCAAATATTATAGGGTATTACATCACCCTTTAGGTCACTTATAAATTGGATCATGGTGTCGCATATTCATGGCCATGTAGCATCAAAAAGGCAGTATCGGTGAACAAAAAAGGGGTTGTGGCAGTGACACACAACTTAGAATATCTGACTGAGTTTTGCAGTTTCCTAAATGTGATCCATCTATATCTCCACCTCCTATTCAATTTGGAGTATAGAACATCATTTAACTAAAGTGACTGTGAAAGCTGAATGCATTGAATGATGAACTAACTGAAAAGGTTGTCTACTCAGTAGAATAGTATAAGCAGGGAAGTGTGAGTCATTCATTGACTCAGTTTTTCCTCTTTGAAAATCTATGCAGAGCTCTTTAGAAAGGCTGGATCTTGTTGAGAAGCTTTGTAGTGTTAAGGAATTGAATTGCTGCTTGAATATTATCTAAAATCAAGAGCTCTGAAGTAAAGTTTCAACAATAGGGATTTCTCTTCTATATGAAATTTGCGTTGATTCTGGCGACAAAAACAGACCAACAACACAAATTTTGATTAAATATACATTTCTCTGTTTGATTTCATGTTTATTTTGATACTCAGCCATACAAAAATTATCATTTTAATCACAATTCTCACTGAACCTTTTATGATCTTAATAAATACGTATCTTGAGTAGATCTGCAAGGATGTATTTTGCCCTATCAATTATTTTCTTTATGTAACACAAAATTAATAGATACTGAAATCATATTATCTACATCTCTTGGGCAGTTGTCTGACCTTAAAAATATGATCTACCATAGAAATATTCTATGAAAATCTACCTATTCCTTTCTTATATTATTTTAAATGCTTCTCTTGATATGCTGTTCTCATAAAAAAAATGTATAAAAATGAAAGAGTAGCTATATGAATAGGTGAATATTTTTTCACACTGATTTAAACAAATATCAGTAGCACTATCTATGATGATTTCTATATTATTTGCATGAATTTTCCTTCTTTGAAATATTTTAGAAATAACACCATGGAAGATTCAAAGGAATATGAGATATAAACTGTTACAGTTAACTTAAAATCTATTTGGGGAGGCAATATATGGTATATTGCTTGCTGTCAATGCTACTGCTACCATAACAGCTGTGGCTACTAGTGCTACTAGTACTGTTGTTGCTGTTGCTGTTGTTGTTGCTAACAATAATTATTACAAGACATTTATACAATACCTTATAGCTTACAATATATTATGTGCATATTTTTTCTTCCCATTTGACAAACAAAATGATCCTATGAGGCCATTATTATCTATGTTAGTTCTCTTTTAAAGATGAAGAAATAGGCTCAGAGAGATTAAGGATCTTACCTGTGATCACAAAGCTATAGATTATAATGACTGTACACACTCCTACACATATCTATAACCATATCTATATCTATATCTATCTTTACACTAGATATTATATGTTGTATAATTATAAAGATTATATAATATAAATGCATTACATTATATATAGTCATTACATGTACACACATATGGACAATATTCCTAGATCACTCTAACCTAGAGAAATACTTTTTGCTCTGCTATATTCAATGTTTACATGAATCAGTTTGCAATTAATATATATATATTTTTTCAAATTCTAATGTAGGTATCATGGTGGATGGAGAACTGGACTTAGAATGAGGAAGACTCATATCCTTGAGTTCAAATCTGGCCTCAGACACTTAACAACTGGGTTACTTTGGGCAAGTAAACCCTATTTCCCACAGTTCCTCAACTATAAAATGAGCTCAAGAAGAAAATGGCAAACTTATCCAGTATCTCTGCCAAAAAAACAAAAACAAACAAAAAAATAAAAACAAACCAAAAAAACCCAAAGGGGGTCACAGAGTCAGACACAACTGAAATGAATAAAAAACAACAATCTGTCATTGAAGTTTACTTAAGAAATATCTCTGTTTAGAAACACTTTGTGAGAGAGATAATTTAAATTATTCTATTTATATTATATAACTCTATATATGTGCATATGTATAAGCAAGATTACATGTACTTGTGTATATGTACATATATGCATATTTGTACACATGCTTAATTTTATGTATATTAATATTTTTCCCATAAGTGTATAGAATAGCAAGTTTTCTGAGTTTGAAGGGACCTAAGAAGCAATTTAATATCATTCATATATATCTGAAAAAGTTTCTCTTTTTATCATCCCTGCAAAATGGTCATCCAGTCTTTCCCTACAACTTCTTTTTTTTAATTAAATTTATTTATTTTTAATTTTCAACATTCTCTTGCATAAGATTTTGAGTTTTAAATTTTCTCCCCTACCCACTACCCTCCTCACCCCAGATAGTGTACAATCCGATATAGGCTCTATGTATACATTCATATTATGATGTAAAGAACAATTAGAACTAATGGGAGGAACCATTAGAATGAAGCAATAAAACAAAAGCAACAAAGGAAAAGGAGAACAATTAGTATGCTTTCATCTGGATTCAAACTCCATATTTCTTTCTCTTGGTGTGGATAGCAATTTTCACTATGAATCTTTTGGAGTGTCTTAGATCCTTGTGTTGCTGTGCTTATCAGAGTCAGTCATCTCATAATGTTGCTGTTACTGTGTACAATGTTCTCCAGGTTCTGTTCACTTCACTCTGCATCAGTTCATGTAAGTCTTTCCAAGTTTTTTTGAAGTTGACCTGATCATGATTTCTTATAGCACAGTAGTATTCCATTACATTCATATATCACAACTTAATAACAAAGCCCAACTCTAACACAAAATAAAGTACAATATCAAGAAATAGACTGGAGATATAAGCAAACAAACAAACAAACAAACAAACAAACAAAAAAAGCTGAACATAAAAAAAAAGCTTCTAAGTGACAGGGAAACTCAAGACACAAAATCAGACCAAGGAAATAAATTGAAAACATTTATAAGCCAAACCTTAAAGAAAAATGCAGATTAGAGAATAAAATTAAGGGGTGAGAGAGTGTTATGTGGAGAGAAGGGGAAAGGGAGAGGTAGAATGGGGCAAATTGTCTCACATTAAACAGACAAGAAAAGGCTTTTACAGTGGAGGGGAAATGGTGCAATGTGAGAGGGAATGAGTGAATCTTATTCTAATTAGATTTGACTTAAGGAGAGAATAACATACACACTCAATTGGGTATTGAAATCTATCTTACTCTACAGGAAAATAGAGGGGGAAGGGGACAAGAGAACAGGGGATGATAGAAGAAAGAGCAGATTAGGGGAGGGGGTAATGAGAAGCAAACACTTCTAAGGGAGGACAGGATCAAAAGAGAGAATAGAATAAATGGAAGGTGGGATAGGATTAAGGGAAATATACTTAGTTTTTCACAACATGACTGCTTTGTAAGTTTTTTGCATGACTACATATGTATAACCTGTATCTAGTTGCTTACCTTCTCAATGAGGTTGGGTGGGGAGGGAGGAAGGGAGAAAATTTGGAACCCACATTTTTTAAAACAAATGTTAAAAAAAATTTTCATATGTAAGTGGGAAATAAGATACATAGGAAATGAGGTATAGGAATCTACCCTGCCCTACAGGAAAATTGAAGGGGAAGGGAATAAGAGAAAGTAGGGAGATAGAAAGGAGGGAACATTAGGAGAAGGAATTTTCAGAACACATGCCTTCTTGGGGTGAGGGGAGGGACAAGATGGGGAGAAACCTTGGAACTCAAAATCTTGTGGAAGTGAATGTTGAGGACCAAAAATAAATAAATTAATAAAAAGTGAAAAAATACAGTAGAAAATGACTACTTTAAAAAAACCAGAACTGGACAAATGACAAAATAAAATAAAATAAAAAAGTATGGAACTTCACTGAAGAAAATGATGTCTTAAAAATTACAATTGGTCAGGTGGAAGGTAAATATGCCATGAGACATGAAGAAACAATAAAACAAAATCAAATGAATGAAAAATAGAAAAAAATTTAAAAGGTTTCATAGGAAAAAATAACTTGGAAAATAGATTGATGAGAGATTGTTTAAGAATTATTGAACTATCTGAAAGCCATGATAAAAGAGGAACCTTGACATCATGTTTCTAGAAATTACAAAATAAAATTGACCACATATATCTTAGACCTACAGGGCAAAGTAGGGGGAAAAAAAGGCTAGCAGTCACCTAATGAAAAAAATCTCCAAATGAAAACTTCTAGAAAAATTATAGCCAGATTCCTTAGTTCCCATGACAAGGAGCCAGAAAGAAAGAATTCACATACTGTACTACCACAGTCAGGATCATGCAAGGTTCAGCAGGTACCACCATAAAGTAATACTGGGTTTGAAATATGATTTTCTGGAAGTCAAAGGAGCTAGAATTTTAGTCAAATAGCAGCATCCTTCTGCCTATTTGTTGCATTCCTAAGCTATTTGTTTTTTCATAGTTCTGGAAATGTTACTTTGGACTGTATTTTCTACTCCCTTCTTTTACTGTCTCTTATGTTCCAGTAATCTGTACAGATGTGAGTAATTAGCATTTTGAATGACTTTGCTCTGTGTACTCAGCCAGAGTTCAGCACAGTCTCCTTAAGCAATTTTGAGATAGAATTAGAAAACAAAAATATTCCTTACTAGAAGACTTGGGAACAATAAAGCCTAGTGGTTTCAAAATAACCTATGACTAGTAGAGTCAAATAAAATATTGGACAAGGAGTGATAGCTTTTATGTATTTTAGATCAGTTTATCAGATATTTGGATGTCTGTAATGTAGTAGGGAAACCTCACTTAAACTACATATGGTAAACTAAAGCCTAAATTGACTATACCTATGTAGCAGAAATTAAATGATGTAAAAGAAAAACTTCTAACACAAAATCTCTGAAAACAAATCATGAATATATGGGAAAACACTGAGGATTTATTTTGTTCCCTAGATAGAATTCTCTACTTGTGAACACCTGGTCAATTCATTTCTGAAAAATCATTAAATGCCAACTTATGACTGATGTCAGCCTTGTAGTAAATCATACAAAATACATAGTGTTTGAAAAATATTTTTTTCAATTAAAAACATTAAAATATTCTGGGTGCCTAAGAAAGATACTTATAACATCTAACAAGACAGCTAATTAAGAGTAAAAAGGAAAGAATGTAAGGAATTTTTTGATACTGCCTATAGAGAGAAGGTATAAGGAAAAGGAATTCCCCCTATATCAAAATAAATAATAACAATTAAATTTTATACTTATAATACAATGGTGATAACTAAAATGTGAAAGGAATTCATATCACCAGAGCCATTCCCTAACAAATGAGTGGTTGGAAACATGAACAATTTTCTGAAGAAAGATCACAAACTATAAATGTCCTAAAACTAGACTTCTAAAAATAAAAACTGAACATTTTGTATTTTGCTGTATTTGGAGAGATGCATGATCTCTACTTGATGCAAATATTGTTTAGGTGTTGCCAGAGGCTTTTGGGGAGAGATATATACAAGAACAGAGAATGCTCAAGGGATTGGAGACATATGGGAAGGCTTCAAACACTGTAGAGATGCAGTTGAACCTGCTTTTTTCATTTATTCTTTATTTTCAGTTTGTTCCCATAAATAGTTTTGAAAGAGAACTTCTTCATAAGGTTAGGCCTTCTCTTTAAATTAGAGCTAAGATCTCATGTTGTTCCCATTTTAAGAGCTCATTTACTCTTACATATTCATTGTTGTCTCTATAACTTTGATTTCTATTTGCTCTTTGACTAGATAAATGCATTTAACTCACTATTCAATTTTTGTGTTAGTGTTTTATTTAACCTCTCTTTGGTGGGCAGGAGCTAAGCCGCCAAGGGCAAGCTAAAAACTACCCTCCTCTTAAAGAGCAACAATGGAAGTGCCTTTTGTGTTTTGAAACCCTAACCTCAACTCCCCAGCTACCAATATTTGAGGGGGCAAATAGATGTAAATATAACTTGATATGATTTTTGGGGATACACAAGGGAAAGAGTAAGACCCAGAATGGCCCTCTTCTTGCAGCCTTCAAAGCAGAAACTGAAGTCTCCCATGGAGAAGAGTGGGTCAGATTACAGAGATCTCTATCTATGTAACCTATTAGCCATATCTATGCATTAACATGAAGCATTTGGACATATACATGTTGTATAGACCACACAAAAGCATCATTTAATTCCTTAACAGTAATTGGAATGCAAATTCAAGCTACATGACAGTGGTAGAATAAGCCAGGGTTCAGGATTTAGGCATTGTGGCTTCAACTTAGTTCTCAGAAACTCTCAGTTCTCAGTATTAACTGGGTAGCTATGTAGAGTTTTACTTAGAGTCATTTAAATTCCCTAAGTTCCCATGCAAATATAAGGTGCTATTGTCATTTGGCTAGAGGTATGAAAGCAGGATAAAAAAGCCATAAAAATATATTCTCCTTAATACCTACTCAATCTATCATTCACTTGCTCTCTAGGTTGAGAAAGGCCTCATATGTTTCCTGACTTTCTAAACTAAACTGGCCTGGTTTCAACCCCTGCCAATTATTAATAGTGGCCATTATTGTTATGTTCAGTCAGTTGAGTTCAGTCATTTTTTCAGTCCTGTCCACATTTCATGGTGACATTTTTTTTTGGCAAAGATCCTGGAATGGTTTGTTATTTCCTTCTCCAGCTCATTTTATAGAAGAGGAAACTGAGGCAAACATGGTTAAGTGGCTTGTCTAGGGTCACACAGCTAGTAAATGTCTGAGATCAGATTTGAACTCAGGTCTTCCTGACTCCAGGCATGGTGTTCTATCCATTGCACCACCTGTCTCCATATATAAATGTGTATTATACACACACATACACATACACACACACACACATATATATATATATACACATACATAAATGCATATACATATCATGCAGATAATAATAAATTAAACTGTGATGTTTTCAAAGAATAGAATGGAGAAGACAAAAGAGATCATTTAGAAGTAACATAGTTTGGATTTGGTCATCAATCAGATATGGGGAATAACATTAAAGGGTGAGTCAGAAATGGTTCAGAAGGTAAAAAATTAAATGACATGAGGAATGACTCTGCCATCAAGAAAAATTGGGAAAGTTTGTAAGATGAGAACTTTTATGAAGGAAGAATATTAGTCCATTTGGGGGTATACTGACACAGAGGTTGAGAAGGAATAAGGGAGATATATAGATTAAGTAATTTAAAAGGCAGCATCAGAATTCAAAGGAGAGATAGATAGATAGATAGATAGATAGATAGATAGATTTGAAAGTCATTGGCAGAAAGTTGATAATTGAACCCTTGGTATCAGATGAGATAAGACTAGAATTTTGGGGGAACACTCATGCTGAGGTTAGGGTATGGATGATTATTCATTGATGAGAAAAAGGGTCATAGGATCTGGGTCACATAGGTAGCAGGAATATCAGGAATGAGAAATGTTATGGAATCTAAGGAAGAAAACAATATATAGAAGTAGGTAAAGGTCATCAACTGCAGAAAGATAAAAAAATATGCAAAATCCAACAACTTTAGAAATTGAGATAATTGGCAAGTTCAGGAAAAAAAAGCAATTTCAGTACAGTTATGGAATCAAAAAAAATACAAGAGGCAGTGAGTAATGAATGAATAGATAGGGAAAGATTGAAAATGAGAGAAAGAAAAAGAGAACGATTGATGAAAGAAGCTCCTAAAGGGGACAGTAGAAGATTGCATCAAGTGAAGGACAAGATTGTACAAGTGAAGGAGTTAGCCTCTGAAATAAGGACCATCTAATTTTCTGAATCTATAGAAAGGAGGGGGAGCCTAGGTGAAGACATAGAGAGGATTGCACTTGTGCAATAGTGGAAATGGGGGAGCTTGTGATGCCTTGCATCAATCTCCTCAGTTCAGTAGGAGGTGTAAAATATTGTATTATGGTTGGGAGTCGGTAGCTTGAGAGAGAAGGTTTTTTTTTAGTCATTATGGTAATGTGAGAGTCAATCAGATATTAATCAAAGGATTATTGTACAACAGTGAAGGAGCAGTTGAAATTAGATAACATGAATGTATAGCTGCCCAGGACTAACAAAATTCAATTACTCAGGAATAGTGTCAGCAAAGGTAGATAGTGGGGTTGATACAAGGTTGAGGATTTGCCAAACATTGGCAAAGGAAGGACAATGAACAAGTGATTTAAAGGTAGAGGACAGTAGCTTGTTGAATTTATGGAACAAAGACAGAAAAAATTCCCCAAATTTGATTACAGATGTTTTGTAAAAAAAAATACTATGTTTGCTGCTTTCTATATTTAAATGGTTTACTTCTGTTGTTGTTTATTATACTACCTTCTAATTATATAGTATTTGATGGTTTCAAAGCACTGCCTTATACAATTAATCACACCTTTTTTTTTTATAAAATATAGGACACCTATTATTATTCTACTTTTTTAGATGGGGAAACTGAGCCTATGACCATTTCTGTGACTTGACCAAACTCATACAACTGGGTTAGGACTTGCATTCAAATAATCTGCTTCTTCCTCCCTCTCCCCACTATGCCATCTTGCCTCTCAAAAAAGATCATTCAGTATGTACTAGAGGACTGTGTACTAGACTAATGCCTTGGTAAATAGCCCTGTTAAATAAGTAAATATTCAACCTATAGTATTTGTAAAAGATGATTTCACTGGGCAATAACAAATCAGTTATGTCCTTGAAATTTACAGTTTTCATTTGGATGATTTCCATTATGCAAATATATTCAAGGATCATTTTCATTTCTTTGAATTTTTTTCAAAATCATTAAAGTTCTCTAAAATTTAATGCATGTTTCTTTAGAAGTCACTAGGAACAACCTGCACAACCATAGCTGTAAAGTGGGGAAATTGAACCCTAACTAGATTTTATTTGTTATAAAATCACAAACCCTTTTCAATACAAAATGAAGTGGAAAACTATTTGGACAATGAAAGTTCAAACTTCCTATTTCTACTGCAAATACCTGTTTTTTTTTTTTAGATAAAAGCAAGATTTGTTTCTTTTTCATTGGCAAATGAAATGACCTTTTCTCAATCCTCATTCTCCTTGACCTCACTGCAGTCTTTGTCACTATTAATCATGTTTTCCCCCTTGATATTCTCTCAAAAAGTTTTTGTGACACCTCTCTCTACTGGCTTTCCTCCCACCTATCTGACTGTTCTTTCTCTGTCTCCTTTGCTGGACGTTCCTTTAGATGATGCCTTCAAATCTCAAATGTCCCTCAGGATTTTGACCTGGGCCTGCTTCTCTTCTCCCTCTATAGTACTTCACTTGGTGATCTCATCAACTTCTATGGATTTCATTATCATCTCTATTCTGATCACTGTCACATATACTTTTCTTGTCCCAGTCTCTCTGCTGACCTCCAATCTCACATCTTCAACTACTTTTTAGACATCTCAAATTGGATGTCCAGTAGACATCTTAAACTCAATATTTCCAAGAGAGAACTCATTATTTCCCCCCCTTAACCCTCTCTTTCTCTAATCTTCTGTATAACTAAAGGGTAACACCACCCCCTTAGTACTGCAGGCTAGGAACCTAGGAGTCAACCTGGATTCCTCACTATCTCCCACCACTATGACCTTCATTCAATTTGCTTGCTGTCAAGGCCTGTTGATTTTATCTTTACAACATCTCTCCTATATGCCCCCTTATTTCCTCAGACACTGCCACTGCTCTAGTTCAGGCTATTAGCACCTCACACCTTAATTCCTGCAATTGCCTGCTGGTGTGTCTGTCTGCCTGCCTCAAGTCTCACCCCAGTCCAATCCATTCTCCATTCAGCTGCTAAAGTGCTTTTTCCAAAATAATCATTTCACCCCCCTCCCCAATAAAGTCCAGTGGGTTCCTATTGTCTCCAGAAGAAAATATACTGCTTTCTTTGAAATTAAAAGCCCTTTATAACCTAGACCTCTCAAATCTTCTTAAACCTTAGTCCCTAACATGTACTCTTCAATCCAGTGGCCTCTTTCTTGTTCTATGAACAAGACTATTTCTTGTCTCCCAGGATTTCTCTGATTGTCCTTATGCCTAGAATTCTCTTCTTCCCTTAGTTTCCTTTAAATCCCAACTAAAGCCCCACCTTCTGTAGGAATCCTTTCCCAATCCCTCTTAATTCCAGTGTCTTGACTCTTAGATATTTTCAATTTATCTTGTATATAGCTTTGTTTCTATTTTTTGCCTACTGTCTCCACCATTTAATTATAAGCTCCTTGAGGCCAGGGATTGTCTTTTGTCTGTATTGATATCACCACTACTACTACCACCACCACCACCACTTTGCTATTCCATTCCAATATACTGGCTATGAGTATGCAAAGGCAGGTCTAGTCATGTTAAAATTGTCTTAATTTGTGAGTTGATGTAGCAACTCATTCAGGACACAAAACCCTATTATAGCCTCAAAGTCAAAGATTGTGGGAAAATTATTCAGCTTTTTCACATAAGAATGTATTTATGGCAAAAATATAATGAAAGTATAGTGTAGCCCATCATCTGGCCTAAAAGGTCAAGTTTATTTAACACCGATTTTATTTCATAAACAGAAAGCAATCTGCTCTCACAAAGATCTCCCACCAAAAGGCCTCCTCTCCTAAGAAATATCAGGTGACCTGCTTAAATAGTGTTTACAATACAGCAAAGTAGTTCAGATTAAAGGGCAATTCATCCATTTCAAAGAGACCTGAATAGTCATTTGTGATTGATGTGTTTTTTCTTGAAATTCTTGGAGTTCCTATAACTACATTAAGAATTATAAAAGAGAGCAAAGGTGTTTACAAATTTGTATCAGTGCTCTCTAAACATAGGCTAGTTGATTTTAAGAAGGAAAGAACTTTAGGGGTCATTGAATCCAATCTCCTTATTATGCAGATGAGGAAAGTAGGCCACAAGTATTGAAGTAACTTAGTCACAACCACACAGTTAGAAAGTAACAAAGCCCAGATTCAAATCTGTCTTCTGATTGCAAATGAAGTTTCCCTTTCCACACATTCATATTGAACATGTTCATGGTTGTGAAAGAGAGAATAAAAGTGATAAGAAAGCATAGTCTGATTATTTAGAAGGAATGACATACAGGTGGGTTGCATGTACTGCTTTAAGATGGTTAGACAGTCCATTGGTATTGGGTGATATTTGGCCCTTAACATCCACCATATGACCTAAGCTAATAATGACTTCTGACTTTAGTTTGAATGTTTACAGGTGAATGCACTTTAGTCATAGCTGTAACTAAAACTTACATATTACTTTTGACAGAAAGCCATGAAATGATTGACAGCAAAGGTGGCCATCAGTCAATAAAGTTGGAAACAAACATAAATGATGCATCACACTGCTTCCTATTCCATAAGCAAAGTCATACAGGGCACTGGAAAATGGAAAACAGTACTGAATGACAAATAGGATACTGTGCATTGTAGCAGAACAATTTCAGTTTATGAATTTATATAGGTGCCAAGTCATCCTACAGATAAAAGGGGCAGAGGGTAAAAAGCTTAGTTTGAAAACTAACTCTTTAATTATAAGAACCTATTTACTCAGAAGTCAAATGGTTCTTCATTACATCAGTTGCTATATATACTTTATAGTAATATTACCCTAACATTTTGAAAAAGCAGCCAAAATATTTTAACATTTCACATGATTACATTGCAAATTGAATACTTTGCTATTCAGCAAAGTATTTTCTATTCAATTTAGTAACCATATTACTCACTGATAAATATAAGAATAAGAGGAACAAGACCTGGGCCAAGCACCAAAATAATTAAAATTAGCTGGGTTAGTAGTTGTTTTCCCAATTAATTATTTTTCTCCTTTCCTAACATACATATATACATATGTATCAAATGAAATACATAATATATATTACAAATATGTAATATATGTATGGGTGGATGGGTGTGCATGTATATATGTGGGTGTCTCTTTTGGGAGGAAGAAAGAATAGAGAAATTACTGTGACATAAAAACAAAGTCACCAATAAAACTGTGAAGAGAAAATTAAAAGTAGTAAATCTTTAAATATAAACAATGACCTAGGGAGTATGTTCTAGCACATAGTACCCAGATAATGATAGAATCAACCTGGTTAATGAATAGAGCTTTTTAAGGAGTAGAGAAATGAAGTTCAACAAAGGATGATATATTTAGTTTAATAAGTGAAATTTAGTTTGTTTTTTTTTAAATCCATATGGACTATATAAGGATCCCATATTTCCAATACCAAGTGGAAAAAAATTGGGGATCTTGTAGAATGTGCCATATTGAATCAAGTTTCCTAAGATTTCAAGAGAAGAAGCCCTTGCTCTCTGTAGGTTTGCTCATTAGAATTTCTTTAAGGTATAGGTAATTCTGAACAAGATGCCTCTGATCTATACCTTCTTCAGATCTATACTGTATATTTCTATTAAATTATTTGATTTTTGTTACCTTTTTTTGCCTTGTTTTACCTTATTTGTTACCTTATATTTGTTAGCAATTCTCTTGGGGGGAAAACAGAAAATTTATACCAGAGACAAAAGAGACTTGATTGGGCATCAATAAAATTAACAGGAGGGAAGAGGAACAGATCAGTAACTAGTCAGTTGTGGTGATGATATAGCAGTGTTCAGGGCAGGGGATATTAGAGAGAAGTTAGCATATCAGTTTAAGCACATGGCATGCCCCTATTTTCTCTCTGTGTCTTTCTCCCTCTGTGTCTCTGTTTCTCTGGCTCTGTCTCTTTCTCTCTCTGTCTGTCTCTGTCTCTGTTTCTCTCTCTCTCTCTCTCTCTCTCTCTCTCTCTCTCTCTCTCACACACACACACACACACACACACACTTTGTTTCTCTCTTGTTAATTCTCTGGTTGAGCTCTCTGAGGACATATGACTCCTCAATCCATTGCCCTTTCAGTGAGTACTGATGAGACCATCATAGTCTGATTTCAAATGACAAAATTGACAGAAGACTTAATGTCCAAACTGAGCAAGAACTAGTAATGAGCTACCCAGAGGTAATTTCACTCCTTAATATGCACAGAAACATAGGGTGTGGATAAAAGTGGGGAGAACATGGGCTCTGTGAATGGAACTTATGGTCTAGAGCAAAGAAATTATGAATTTCAGAGTGTTGTCAAAGAGAATTTGTGAAGAAATGTTGAAAAATTTAATCAGTATAGAAATAAAGAAAACATCCTCATACTCAGAAGATCTGAGATACAGTCATAACTCTGCCACCAACTAACTCTTTGTCCTGGAGCAAAGCAGATCATCCCTCTGGGTCTCATTTTCATCATCTATAAAGTGATGGAGCTGGTCTAATATTTAAGAATCTTTCCAATTCAAACACTCTATGATATGATTATTATAATTCATGGATAAGGAAGAACTCCATTTTTGTTCAGTTTGAAAATGATATTGTTGCCAATACCAGGCTGATACAGTCCTTTGTGTCATCCAAGCTTAATAACAATTACATTTCTTGCTTCTGATGAACACTAAGTACTGTGGTAAAGGGGAGAGAGGGCTAAAATTGTAATTAATAAGACTTAGGTTTAAACCTTGCTTTTGGTGGATATTATTTTTTATTAATTTATTTTTAATTTTCAATATTCACTTACATAAGCTTTTGAGTTTTAAATTTTCTCCCCCTCCCCAAGATAGCATGCAATCCGATATATGCTCTACATATAAATTACTATTAAACATATTTTCACATTAATGATGTTGTAAAGAAGAATTTGAATCAATAGGAGGTACCACAAGAAACAGAAAACAAAATAAACTTCATAGTTCTTTCTCTGGATGTGGATAGCATTTTCCAGCATGAGACTTTTAGAGGTGTCTTAGATAATTGCATTACTGAGAAGAGCTAAGTCTATCAGAGTTAGTCATCATACAATGTGGCTGTTACTGTGTACAATGTTCTCTCTTGGTTCTGCTCACCTCACTCAGCATTAATTCATACAAGTCTTTCCAGGTTTTTCTGAAGTCTGTTTGCTCATCATTTCTTATAGCATGATAGTATTCCATTACATTAATATACCACAACTTGTTCAGCCATTCCCCAATTGATGGGCATCACCTCAATTTCCAATTTGTTACCACCAACTATAGAGCTGCTATAAATATTTTTGTACATATGGGTCCTTTTTCCATTTGTAAGATCTCTTTGGGACACAATCCTAGAAGTGCTATTGCTGGATTAAAGGGTATGCACATTTTTATAGCCCTTTGAGCATAGTTCCAAATTGCTCTCCAAAATAGTTGACATATCCACTAACAATGTATTAATGTTCCAATTTTTCCACATCTTCTTCAACATTTATCATTTTCCTGTTTTGTCATGTTGGCCAATGATAGGTGTTTTGATTTGCATTTCTCTAATCAATAGTGATTTAGAGCATTTTTTAATATGACTATAGATGGCTTTAATTTCTTCATCTGAAAACTATCTGTTCATCTCCTTTGACCATTTATCAATTGGGGAATGACATGTATTCTTATAAATTTGACTTAGTTCTCTACAAATTTTAGAAATGAGGCCCTTATCAGAGACACTAGTTATAAAAATTCTTTCCCAGTTTTCTGCTTCCCTCCTAATCTTAGTTTCATTGACTTGGTGTGTGTAAAACTTTTCAATTTAATGTAATAGAAATTATCCATTTTGTAATTCATAATGTTCTCTATCTCCTGTTTGATCATAAATTCTGTTCTCCATAAATCTGATAGGTGAACTATTCCTTGCTCTTCTAGTTTGCTTATCATATCAGCCTTGATATCTAAATCATGAACCCATTTTGACTTTATGGTGTGAGATTTTGGTCTAGGGCAGTTTTTCCAGCAGTTTTTGTCAAATGGTGAGTTCTTATCCCAGAAGCCAGGGTATTTGGGTTTATCAAACAATAGATTTCTACTGTGTCTTAAATATCTAACCTATTCCATTGATCCACCACTCTATTTCTTAGCCAGTACCAAGTAGTTCTGATGATTGCTGCTTTATAATACAATTTAAGATCTGGAATGGCTAGGCCACCTTTCCCTGCATTTCTTTTCATTAGTTCCCTTGATATTCTGGACCTGTTATTATTCCAAATGAATCTTGTTATTATTTTTTTCCAGCTTTATAAAATAATTTTGGTAGTTTGATTGATATGGCACTGAATAAGTAAATTAATTTAGAATTTTCATTTTTTGTTATATTAGCTCAGCCTTCCCATAAGCCACTGATGTTTTCCCAAGTATTTAGACCTGACTTTATTTGTGTGGAAAGTATTTTGTAACAGGAAAATTATAAATGTTGGAGAAGATGTAGGAAAATTGGAACACTAACGCATTGTTGGTAGAGTTGTGAAATGATCCAACCATTTTGGAAAGCAATTTGGAACTATGTCCAAAGGGCTATAAAATGTGCATAACCTTTGACCCAGGAATAGCACTTCTAGGGCTGTATCCCAAAGAGCTCATAAAAATGAGAAAAGGACCCACATGTAGAAAAAATATTTATAGCAACTCTTTTTGTCATGGCAAATAATTGGAAATTGAGGGGATGCTCATCAATTGAGGAATGGCTGAACAAACTGTGGTTTATTAATGCAAGGGAATAATATTGTGCTATAAGAAATGATGAGCAGGCATACTTCAGAAAAATCTGGAAAGACTTGTATGGACTAATACTGAGTGAAGTGAGCACAACCAGGAGAACACAGTAACAGCCACATTGTGTAATTACTTACTTTGATAGACTTAGCTCTTCTCAGCAATGCAAGGATTTAAGACATCTCCAAAGGTTTCATGACGGAAAATGCTAACCACATCCAAAGAAAGAACTATGGAGTTTGAATGCAGATTCAAGCATACTATTCGCTATTTTTTCTTCTGTTTTGTTTTGTTTTCTCTTTCCTCCTATTGGTTCTAATTCTTCCTTACAACATCACTAATGTGAAAATATGTTTTACAGGAATGAATGTGTATAGCCTATATCAGATAGCATGCCATGTTGAGGGGGGAGGGGAGAAGGAGAGGGAGAAAAATTTAAAAACTAAAAGCTTATGACAGTGATTGTTGATAAAATAAATTAATTAATAAAATATAAAAAAGAAAGTGTTTTGTAATTGTGTTCATATAGTTTCTGGGTTTGTTTCAGCAGGTAGACTCTTAAACATTTTATAATGTCTATGGTAACTTTAAATGGGATTTCTCTTTCTATCTCTTGCTGTTGGGCCTTTTTGGTAATATATAGAAATGCCAGTGCTTTATATGGGTTTATTTTATATCCTGCAATTTTGCTAAAGTTGTTTATTATTTCAAGTAGTTTTTTACTTGATTCTCTAGGATTCTCTAAATATACTATCATGTCCTCTAAAAAGAGTGATAGTTTTGTTTCTTCTTTGCCTATTCTAATGCCTTCAATTTCTTTTTCTCCTCTTATTCCAGAAGCTAACATTTGTAGTACCATATTGAGTAACAGTGGTGATAGTTTCACCCCGATCTTGTTGGAAAGGCTTCTAGCTTATCCCCATTACATATAATGCTTGCTGAAGGTTTTAGGTAGATGCTACTTATCATTTTAAGGAAGACTCCATTTATTCCTATGCTCTAATGTTTTAAATAAGAATGGGTATTATTTTTTGTCAAAAGCTTTTTCTGCATCTATCTAGATGATGATGTGGTTTTTGTTTGTTACTGATATGGTCAATTCTATTAATAGATTTTTTTAAATATTGAATCAGCCCTGCATTCCTTGAATAAATCCTACCTGGTCATAGTGCATTATTCTCATGATATGTTGATATAACCTTTTTGCTAATATTTTATTTAAAATTTTTGTATCTATATTCATTAGGGAAAATGGTCTATAAATTTCATTCTCTGCTTTGACTCTTCCCGGTTTAGGTATCAGTACCATATTTGTATCATAAAAAGAATTTGGTAAGACTCCTTCTTTACCTATCTTCCCAAATAGTCTATATATTTGATAGAATTGTAAATCTATCTGGCCCTGGAGATTTTTTTTTCCTAGGGTGTTCATTGATGGTTTGTTCAATTACTTTTTCTGAAATGGGATTATTTAAGTATTTGACTTCCTCTTCTATTTATTGGGGCAATTTATATTTTTGTAAATATTCATCCATTTCACTAAAATTGTCAAATTTATTGGTATATGTATGGGTAAAATAGACCCTAATTACTGTTTTTATTTGCTCTTCATTGGTGATGAATTTCTCCTTTTAATTTTTGATACTGCTGATTGATACTGGTTTTCTTTTTTCTTTTTTTAATTAAATTAACCAAAGGATTATCTATTTTATTATTTTTATTTTCATAAAAACTAGCTCACAGTATTATTTATTAGTTCAATAGTTTTCTTAATTTCAATTTTATTAATCTCTTTTGATTTTCAGTGTTTTTAATTTAGTATTTAATTGGAAACTTTTAACTTGTTCTTTTTCTAGTTTTTTTTTTAGTTGCATAAACAATTCATTGATCTCCTCTTTCTCTATTTTATTCATGTAAGCACTTAGCTTAAGAACTGCTTTTGCTGCATCCCACAGTGTTGTCTCATTATTGTCATTCTCTTGGGTGAAGTAATTGATTGTTTATATTTTGTTCTTTGACCCATTCATTCTGTAGAATTAGATTATTTAGTTTCCAATTAATTTTTAGTCTACCTTTCCATGGCCCTTTATTACATATAATTTTTATTGCATCATGATCTGAAAAGGATGCATTTAATATTTCTGCCTTTTTGCATTGGATTGTACATGGTCAGTTCTTTTGTATGTGCCTTGTACCATTGAGGAAAAAAAAAGTATATTCCTTTCTATCCCCATTCAATTTTCTCCATAGGTTTACCATGTCTAACTTTTCTAAAATTCTATTCACCTCCTTAACTGCTTTCTTGTTTATTTTGTGGTTATCTAGATTTATCTAGTTCAAAAAAGAGGATGTTGAGGTCCCCCATTAGTATAATTTTGCTGTCTATTTCTTCCTATAACTCCCTGAACTTCTCTATGAATTTAGATGCCATACCACTTGGTGCGTATATGTTTAATAATGCTATTACTTCATTACCTATGGTTCCTTTTATCAGGATGTAGTTTCTTTCCTTATCTCTTTTAATAAGATCTATTTTTGCTTTGTCTGAGATTAGGATTGCTACCTCTGCTTTTTTTTTTAACTTCAGTTGAAGCATAATATATTCTATTCCCACCTTTTACTTTTCCCCTGTGTGTATCCCTCTGTTTCAAATGTGTTTCTTGTAAACAACATATTATAGGATTATGATTTTTATCCATTTTGCTATCCATTTCCATTTTATGAGAGTTCATCTCATTCACATTCACAGTTATGATTACTATCTGTGTCTTTCTGTCCTATTTCCCCCTCCCCCAGTTATGCTTTTCTTTTTCCTTTTCTCCCTTTCCCTCTTCACTAGAGTTTTACTTTTGACCACTGCCTCCCTCAATCTGCCCTCCCTTCTATCATCCTCCTACATTTTCTTCCCTTTTCCCTTACTCCTTCTTCACTCCCTTCTATCAACCCCTTCCCTTTTCTTTCCCCTTTCCCCTCCTACTGTCTATATGGCAAGTTAAATTTCTATACCTGAGCATGTTAATCCCTCCTTGAGCCAAATATGATGACAGGAAAGTTCAAACAATGTTTATCTCCCTCCCTTCTTTCCTCTACTGTAATATGTCTTCTTATCTCTTCATGTGGTATAATTTACCCTTGTCTGCCTCATCCATTCCTCTTCTCCCAGCACAATCCCTTTTCACCACTTTGTTAAGTTTTTTATCATCACATCAAAGTCAACTTAAACCCACCCCTCTGCCTATGTATATCTCTTCTAAATGTCATAATAAAAATACAATTCTCAAAAAAAGTTAAAAAATAAAAATACAGTTCTCAAGAGTTATAAGTATCATCTTCCCGGGTAGGGATATAAACAGTTTAACCTTATTGAATAACATGTTTTGTTTTGTTTTGTTTTGTTTTGTTTTCCTTTTCCTGTTTACCTTTTTATGCCTCTCTTGAGTCTTGTATTTGAAGATCAAATTTTCCATTGAGCTCTGGTCTTTTCATTAGGAAAGTCTTGAAGTTTCCTATTTCATTGAATGTTTGTCTCCTTTCCTGAAACATTATGCTCAATTTTTCTGGGTAGTTGATCCTTGCTTGTAATCCAAATTCCTTTGCCTTTTGGAATATAATATTCCAAGCCCTCCAATCTTTTAATGTAGAAGCTGCAAGGTCCTGCATAATCCTGACTGTGATTCCATGATATTTGAATTGTTTCTTTCTGCCTACTTGCAGAATTTTCTCCTGATAATTCCGGAATTTGGCTACAATATTCCTTGGTGTTTTAAATTTGGGATCTCTTTCAGGTTGTGATTGGTGGATTCTTTTTATGCCTATTTTACCCTCCAGTTCTAGGACCTCAGGGCTGTTTTCCTTGATGGTCTCCTGAAAGATGCTGTCCAGGCTCTTTTTTATCATAGCTTTCAAGTAAACCAATAATTTATTTAAATTGTGTTTTCTGGATCTATATTCTGTAGCTGTCACAGCTACTGTTGTTGATTCAGTTACTTCCAAGGCCTGTTCTCAGTTTGTTCATGCTGGAGCTGTATTGGCACACCCTACAGCCCTGTGCTGGACTGTGCTTCTCTCTCACTCCACTCTGACAGACTCCTCTGACCTTCTAAGTTGTCTCTGACATCTATGGGCTGAGAAGACTGTAACCCACCACTGCTACTGGTTATTCAGTCCCCAAAGCTTGCTCTGGCTTTGCTTAGGCCAGGTCTCTGCTGTGCCCTGTCCACTGGACACTCTTCTCTCAGGCTGGTGCTATAGATCTTTCCTTTCGACCTTCCAGGTTATCTCACGCTGGAAATCTGCCTTACTCTTTCTCTTTGTAGGTTCTGCCACTCCAGGATTTGTTCTGAGTCACTTTTTAGAGGTATTTGAAGAGATTTAGGAGAGAACTCAGGTGAGTCCCTGCTTTCACTCTGCCATCTTGGCTCCTCTCCTTGATGGCTACTATTTTTATAGGCATAGCTAAATACTTTAACTTCTCTTAGCTTCAGTTTCCTTATCTGTTAAATGGAAACAAGAACATCCATTGTATTCCCCTCACAGGCTTGTTGTAAAAATCAAATTTGTATTAGAGGTATTTTATATGAAGTATTTTGCCAAATTAAAAGCGCTAATTGTTTTCCTAGTGATAGTATTGCTGAATGTATGAGCTTACACCACTTGGAGGGCATTGACTTTGCCTTGGCTACAGGACGAAAGGATTCCTTCTGGTTGAGACACATGGTTCTGACACAGGCTTTCATGGTAACAGCCAGACATCCCAGTCACAGCCTTGGTAAAAACTCCTAGGTCTCATGTGAGGGAGCTCCTAAACCCTGAGGAATAAGGTTGAGACAACACACCCCATCCTTTTGAGTCCTGAATCACAGCATCATGCTCATCAAGATATCATTGCAGCTGCTGAAGGTTCTAGTCTCAACCTTAGTCAGCAACCTATGGATGTAATAGGATGGAGGAGGCTCTCCTGTCGAACCTCAAAGTTTCCTTGCCAAGCCTTTTGTTTTGAGTCCTGTATCACAGTGCCATACTCATCAGATATTGACAGAACAATGATTCTCTCTTACAAGGAGACAATTCAGGAGTCCTTACCACTGACCACATGGTTTAATACTCTGACTTTTGCTCTCTCCAGAAAGGATAGAAGGTAGCAGCAAGGCTGCCTGTCCTTCCTTATACATAGAGGTACAATGACCAAGACATTTAATCACAGATCTGGTCAACATCTTATGGATTAAAGGAAAGTTCCTGTGGCAATCACCTAACTTGTTGCCAATAAAGCAGACTCATTCAGATTCTGCAAGAAAAGGAAGGATGACTTCAAGAGTCATCACAGGAGGTTTTATCAAGGGAACATTGATACTTGATAGAACTGGCAATTGGTGGGTAGGTAGCACTGGTTCCAGAGGTAGTTGGCATAGTAACAATGAAATCTAACTGGTGATAGGAGGGGGGAAGAAGACCAAAGCCCAGGATATTCCCTGATTGGGGTTTAAGTTATCCTTGAGGAGCAGAGAGGGAGAACTCCGAATATCAGAAGAGAGCAGAAAGCAATCAAGGTGTCCAGAAACTATTAGTGATTGCTCAGCTGACTAGGGGTTTCAGTGTACTTTATATAGCTGTTTGTTTGCTTCTGGAATGTTACCCTCTTTGGCCATCTAAATGGGAGTGGAGCATTCCTTTTGAAATGAGGGAGTGGGCAGTTCTCCCTAAATTTGAAACAAGGACAGGTTGTTTCCTCCTACACTTCTGAGCCACTGTAGACCTTATATCTAGATGCAGGGTGGTTAAGGGTTACTCAATGTTCTAGCTTTGGGGACACCTTGGAAATGCTAGCTTAAGACCAAGGAAGGTAATTTATAAGAGCACACAGCAAGGGGAGGGCAAAGGATGGGAGGCAGCTATCAAAGAAGCAAGTAAAATATTCAAAGAAATTAAATCTATGTTAAAAGTAAAGTTATGTTAGGCCCTAAACAATGAGATAAGGTTTAGGTGATGGTAGAAAATTACCATGTTTAAGGAACATCAAAGGATCATACACAGAAATATATTTTCACTACACTAATACATGCCATTTCATGGTAACCTCAACTGGACAGATCTTGGTTCGGCTAAGAATCCTACTCTTTAGTCACTTGGAAAGAATTCTTGTACACAGTGTTACAGGAACATAATTCAAAAGTGGGAGAGATCACTCTCAACTGGGGTGGTCAAAAAAAAGCAAAGTCCAACCTACAAAAAGAGTTTGGATTTGAACTTGGCCTTTAAGGTTGGATTTGAACTAGACCTTAAAAGTTGCACAGAATTTAAATAAATCAAGAGATACAGGAGAGAAAATAGTACATGTAAGAGATATGTAATGTACAATGTTTAACAAAGATGAAAAGGCTAAGACTTGCTCAAAGGACATAAATTATGTAAGTTTGACTAGGATCAGGAATTGATTCATGGAAGTAGGAGATAGTGTTGAAAAGAAAAGTAGATCCATAGCTTAGTAGTAAATTAATATCAGATTTAGCAATCCATTCTTTATATTTTAAACAAAGGGGAGCACCAATGTTTTGGGGGATTATTGAATTTATTAATGTGTTGTTGAAAGCTTAATATAATATGTTTAGCCTATAAGGTAAGAATCTGGAGGGACTAATATGTTTTTTTATACAAGGAGGTGAAATCCAAAGAGTCAAAGGACCCTTTCACATGTTTATTTTGACTCATTAGAAAAAGATGGTTTTTATCAAAAAGAGGATGGCCAAGAGGAGTAATTGTTTTGGGAAAGAAAATTATGGGTTCAGATTTAAATCTGTTTTATTTGTAGTGACATGGATTATTCAAGTTAAATGTCTATCAGGCAGATGGAAATACGTGTACTTTTATTAGATCTGAACTTTGGGGTGAAATTGCTACTTCATTCTTAATTTAGTAACTTTATTTCTTTTTGGATTTAAAGCTAACATAGCTTTCTTAAGTTTGGACTTTAGGCTTGTAGGTCACCAGAAGGTCTTATTTATACAATCTTTTTTTTGGTGGAGATGGGGAATGGGGAGAAAATCAATATGTGATTTTATATTGACAAATTCTTGAGAATTAAAGATATTATAATATTTTGACCAACAAGCAACTTGTCAGTATTTATAATTTTAAAAATTTTATATTTTGCTCCACCCAGGATCACATAGCTACTCTCTGTCAGAAGCAGGACTTGAACCAAGGTCTTCCTCACTCTGATGCCAGGCTTATAGACACATGGACTCATAAAATTTTATTGGAGATTTTTAATGCTGATTATTGCTCATCAGTAATGGTTTGGTTCACATACATTTTTAGTGGGTCAACATATTTGCCTAAGGGGAAAAAATGTGTACTACTAGTTTTGACTTTTATCTTTTCTTTTAGAGAAAGAAGTTTAGAATGATCTCATTTAAATTCATTCAAACCTCGCTTTGCCAGTCTTGATATATTATCTTTTCCCCATGATATACTCTTTCTCTATTCTTCAGTTGCTATTTAAACAGTGAGGAGATAATCAGATTTGTATAGTGTAGATATATACCTGTTTGTTGAAAGGGAGCCAATGGAGAAAGGTTTTAGAAATATTGAATAAGTTATAGACATCTTCACCCTCATCAGCTGGCTACTTAAGTATGGATTTCTCCTTCTCCTATTGCCCTCACAGCCTGCCAAAATATGTTTCTTAACTTTCTTCCTTTATTCTTGTCCTTCATTCTCATGACTTCAAATCTAATCTCTATGCAAAATCATATCTCTGCCCCTAACTTCTCCCCACAACTGCATAATCACTTCTCTAACTTCATGCTGGCGGCCTTATCAACATTTTAAGCTGAACATTCCCTGAAGTAAATGCATCATCTCCTCTCTTTCTCCAAAACTTCTCTCTTTCTATCAATGGCATGAATGTAATTCTAGATCTATAGGATTAAAACTAGAGATAAATCTTTTACTCTTTTCTGTCTCTGATCCCTGCATAGAATTAGTTGCTAAATGATATTTCACCTTCAAAATATCTCTGACATTTCCAATCCTATCACAACTGTTTCAGTTCAGATTTTTATCTGGACCTTTTATTTAAACATTAAAATAGGTTTTTAACAAGTATTGCAGACTTCAGTCTCTTGCTTCTGCAATTTAATGATGGTACCTTGGCTCAAATAATCTTCCTAACAGTCTTTTCTATCATTTGCCTAATTAACAACAACAACAACAACAAAACAACAACAAGAACTTCTTATCTTGACATTCCAAGTATTCTATGGTCTTATTTGATTCTTAAATTTATCTTTCCAGGCTTGTCACATATTTTGTTTCACATATTCTATATTTAAGAATAATTTTAAAAAAGAGGATACTAAATTAATCATGATCTTTTTTTTCCCCTTCTGCCTTCTGCCACTTTGGTACATTAATTTGCATTATATCTTTTATAGATTGTCCTTCACAGCTTCTCCATTTTATCTTCAATCACTCAGTTGAGAGACTTTTTTCAAAGCCCAACTCATTTGTTCAGTTGTCATTTGCTCCATAACCTTTTTCATGATCCCTGCAACCAAAAGAAAATATTTCTTCCTGAAATTTCTCACATTGTTTTTTTCTGTACCTTGCACATATTCAATTTCTGTCTTGTATTATAGCAAATGTCTATTATCAATTCACATTCATTAATTCAATTAACATTTACTAAGTACTAGGCAACTTCAAAAATGGATAAATAAGAGTCTATACGGTTAATATACTCCATTTATTAGCACAGATATGAAAAATATCTAGCACTTGTCATTTTCCTTTTCTATCATGTCAACCAATCTGATAGGTGTGAGATGATGTCTCAGAATTATTTTAATTTGTATTCCTTAATCAATAGTGATTTAGAGTATTTTTCATGTGTCTATTGATAACTTTGATTTCTTCTTCTAAAAACTGCCTACTCATATACTTTGACTATTTATCAATTGGGAAATGGCTCTTATTTTTTTCATATTATTATATATTATATGTTTAATATTATTATAATGTATAATATTATATATGTAACTATATATATATATTGTAGAGGCAAGAGACTGAAGTCTGCAATACTTGTTGAAAACCCATTTTAATATTTCAATAAAAAGTTCAGATAAAAAGTCTGAACTGAAACAGTTGTGATAGGATTGGAAATGTCAGAGATATTTCAAATTTGAAATATCATTTATACATAATATATTTTTCATAATATATGCATATATATAAATATATATATACATATAAAGTGTGTATGTGTGTATGTGTGTGTGTTTGTATTTATATAAATCAGAGAAACTTCCCATAAATTTTCTCCTATTTCTTTAGTTTAGTTCTAATTTTGACTGCATTAGTATTGTTTACAGAAAACCTTTCTAACTTCATGTAATTAAAATTATCCACATAACTTCCTGTAATGCTCTCTATTTCTCCTTGATTATAAAATGTTCCCTTATCCCTTATCCAGGTAAGCTTTTCCATGATGGCTTAATTTTTCTTTTATGAAATCATCCTTTATGTCTAAGTCATTTATCAATTTTGATCTTATTTTGGCATAAGATATGAGATACTGGTCTATACTTATGTTCTGCCAAACTGGTTTATAGGTTTCCCAGCAATTTCTGTCAAATGTTGACTTATTGATCCCAAAGCTTGAATCTTTTACTTTATCAAGGAGTAGATTATTATAGTCATTTGCTACTATGTATTGTGTACCTAATCTATTCCACTGATCCATTACTCTATTTCTTAGCCAGTACCAGATTGTTTTCATAATTTCTGCTTTGTGATACAGTTTGTGATATAGCTACTGTTAGGATGCCTTCCTTCACATATATTTTTTCAGTGATTCCCTTAATAGTCTGGGCCTGTTGTTCTTTCAGATTAATTTTCTTACTATTTTTCTAGCTCTATAAAATAATTGTTTGGTAGATTAATTGTTATGGCAATGAATAGGTAAATTAACTGAGGGAGAATTGTTATTTTCATTACATTGACAGAGTCTACATATGAGCAATGATTATTTCTCTAATTTTTTAGATGTCTTTATCTGTGTGAAAAGTGTTTTATAGTTGTGTTAATATACCTTGGTAGGTAGACTCCCAAGCATTTTAAATAGTCTACAGTCATTTTAAATTGAATTTCTTTTTCTCTCTTCCTGTTGGGTTTAGTTGGTAATATATAGAAGTGCTAATGATTTATGTGGGTGTATTTTATATCCACCAACTTTGCTAGTTGTTTAATGTTTTAACTATTTTTTAAAATAGATTCTGTAGGATTCTCTAAGAATTTCATCACATAATCTTCACAGAGTGATAATTTTATCTATTCATTGCTTATTTTTATTTCTTCAAATTTTTTTTTTATTGCTTATTGTTAGCATTTCAACTCAATATTGAATAGTGGTGAAAATGGACATCCTTGATTCACCCTTCATCTTATTGGAAAGGCTTCTAGTTTATCCCAATCAGAGAAAATTATTTCTTTTGGTTTTAGATTGATATTACTTATCATTTTAAGAAAGGTTCCATTTATTCCTTTGCTTTCTAGTGGAATGGGTGTTATATTGCGGCAGGTGAAAATGAAATGACTGAGAAAACAAAGGTTCAAACTTTTGAGCATTTCCATTTATTAAGCAATACTTAAGTAATTACTTAACAAATTTATTAAGTAATTACTTAACAAATCAGGACCAGGCCCTTCCACAGCTTAGGGCTAGACTTTGAATACAGGGGGAGACAGACTTTTATACATTAAAAATAATTAATCAAATAAGGCTAATTAATTACAAGGAAACAATAAAATATTAGGTAATCTGATTTCTAATTAGATGAAAGATTAATGACTTGGAAAGGGAGAAAGAACAGGTACAATTCACTGAAGTCAGAAAAAAAGTGTCCCACTTCCCCCAAATGTCTGTAAATAATCAAGGGAACATTTAAACAATAACTCATTGACCAATACAGGCCAGTTTTCAAGTAAGGCCTGTGGGTTGCTTGAAATATACAATTGTGAAAAAACTCATTGCATTAATCTTCAGGTCTGACCAGATTTCTCTGGTCAGCATATCCTAGGTTCTTAATTAAAGAGTATCTAAACAGAAGGTAAAAGTGATCCAGCTCTCCAGCCACACAGGACCAGTACAATACAGTACAATACAATACAATACAGCACAAAAATTTTTTTCTCTCAATTACCACAATTGAATAAAGTTTTCTTACACAAAAACAAAACAAAACAAAGCAAAACAAAACAAAAACTTTAATTAGACCTGTGATTAAATACAAAGAAAACTAAGCTAGTTTCAAGATTGAATCAAAAGCTGGAGTTAGTGTGGTTTATTCAATTGTCTCAATCCTCCAATTCCCTCAGTATTTTCTCAATAGTTTTATTTTTCTTTACTTCTTGATATAATCATAGGACTTGGGGTTTTTTTTTTGCTATAATTAATAATGTTTAAAATTTTCCCTAATACTAAGTCATTTTTGCATTTTTTGTACAAATCCTATTTGCTCATAGTGTATATTTATGAAATATTGATTACTAACTGTAATCTCCTTAGGAGTATTTTATTTAAAATTCATGCATTGTTATTCATTAGGAAAATTGGCCCAGAATATTCTCTCACAGTTTTGCTCTCCATGATTTATGTATTAAAACCATATTTGTGTCATAGAAGGAATTTTATAGAACTTCTTCTTTGCCAAAAGTATTAGTTGATCTTTAATTATCAAAATTTACTTGTAAATCCATCTGATCCTCCAGATTTTTTCTTTGGGACCCCATTTATGGTTTATTCACTTTCTATTTTTTAAGATAGTGTTATTAAAGCATTATATTTCCTTTTCTGTTAACCTGGCCAGCTTATATTTTGTAAATTTTCATCTGTTTCACCAAGATTGTCAATTTTAGTGGTATATAATTGGATAAAATAATTCACAGTAATTATTTTAATTTGATCTTCATTGTTGAGGTATTTGCCCTTTTCAATTTTGATACTGTTAATTTATTCTATCTCAGTTTTGATTAATTAAATCAACAAATGGCTTTTCTGCTTTATTTTTTTCCCATAAAGCCAGCTTCTAGTTTTATTTTTTGTAGTCTTTTATTTTTTTGTTTTTTTTTTTACTTTCAATTTTTATCATTTCTCCTGTGATTTTCTGGCAACTTGAAGGATTTTCTTTTTGACACTGAAGCTCTAAAATGTGGCTATAATATTCATAGGAGTTTTCATTTTGGGAGCTCTTTCAAATGGTGATTGGTGGATAATTTCAATTTTTATTTTACCCTCTGGTTCTAGGTTACTGGGACAGTTTTTCTTTATAATTTATTGGAATAAATTTTGTGGGCTCTTTTTTTTTTCATCATGGCTTTTATGTAATATAACAGTTCTAAAATCATCTATCCTAGATTGATTTTCCAGTTCAATTGTTTTTCTTTTCCCCTGATGAAAATTTTCACATTTTCTTCTCTCTTTTTTTTCATTATTTTGACTTTGTTTTATTGTCTCTTGATGTCTCCTGGAGTCTTCAGTTTTCACTTGCCAAAATTCTAATTGTTGGGGCAGCTAGGTGGCACAGTGGATAGAGCACTGACCCTGAAGTCAGGAGGACCTGAGTTCAAACACTTGACACTTACTAGCTGAGTGACCCTGGGCAAGTCATTTAACCCCAATTGCCTAAAAACAAAACAAAACAAAACAAAACAAAACAAAACAAAACTCTAATTGTTAAGGAATTATATTCTTCAAAAGTCTTTGAACCTCTTCTTTCATTTGGCCATTTTTTAATAATTATTTGTGCCAATGAAAATTTGTATCTCTTTTACCATTAGGCTAATTCTGTTTAAGTTATTATGTCATTTATTAATTCTTGTTACTATTTTTTATAACGCTCTTAATAACTTTTAAAAAATAATTTCCTCCCCTTCCTCTCATTTCTTTACTCAATTTTTCTCTATGTCTCTTAATAGATTTTAGTTTTTATTTTTTTTTAGTTCACTCAGGAATTATTTTTGGTCTTGTGTCCAATTCACATTTTTCTTTGGGACTTTGCTTGCAGCTATTATGACTTCATTGTCTTCCTCTGAGTTTGTGTTTCCCTGTCACCGTAGTAATTTTTTTTTAATAGTCAAGTTCTTTCTTTGTTGCTTGCTCATTTTTTCTACTCTATTTCTTGAGTTTCAACTTGATTTTAAAACTGTCCTCTTTTCTTGACTGAAATTGCTCCTCTTTGCCTTGAAGTATGACTTGGAAGTGGATATAGGCAATGGAGTTGCCAAACAGTGTACAGTCCTACCCCCATTACTATCATACAAGTCCCCCATAATAACTTTCTGACCAATTCTATGATCCCTTTACCATCTCTGGCTTTGGAGGTTCCAAAGTTGCTGCTACTGCTGTCTCCACAACCACATTCTACCACTGTTGTTGCATTCATGTTGGCTCCAAACCTCTAACTCATGTCACAGATCTCTTGTTGTGATATCCTAAGTTGTCTTGGGCTAGAAGAATGTCTCACTCTTACTTTTTATTGACTTTTCCACTCCAGAATTAACTCTGAGGAATCATTTTTAAGTGTTTTGGAGGGGAATATTGGGAGATCTTGACTATAGTGTTTCCTATACTCTAATATTTGGTTCTACTCCCAGAAATTTTTTATACTGTTTTTATTTTTTACATTGTAATTTTAGATGCATTGTTTTTGTTTGTGAAAACCCTTTTTAATTTTATGTAATCAAAATTATCTATTTTACCTCTCACGACCCCCTTCTCTTTTGTTTGGTCAGATACATATATGACCTTTGTGCATAATATGACTAGTTTTTGTTGAAATGCTTTCCATTTTTTTTTAACAATTTTCAGGAAATGATGAGTTCTTACTCCAAAAACTTGGATCTTTTGGTTGATCAAATACTAGATTATTATGGTCATTTACTACTTCATTTTATTACCCCTGATCCTCTTCTCTCTTATTTGGCCAGTATTAGATTATTTTCATGATTACTGCATTGTAATATAGTTTGAAATCTGGTACCGCTAGGCTTCCTTCATTTACAGTTGTTTTTTCATTGATTCTCTTATTTAACCCTGTGTGTGTCTTTCAGTTTTAATTATGTTTTTTCTTTTACATTTTGTTTTTGCTTTTTGGTGAGGCAATCAGAGTTAAATGTCTTGCCCAGGGTCACACAGATAGTGTGTCAAGTGTCTAAGGCTGGATTTGAATTCAGGTTCTCCTGACTCCAAAGTGAAAACTCTATCCACTGTGTAAACTTATCTGCCCCTTGGATTTTGGTTTCTAATCCATTCTCTTATATTATGAGTGAGTTCATCCCATTCACATGCATAGTTATTATGATTATTATATATTTCTTCTATCTGTTTTGTTTGTCCTCCTTTTCTTTTTTTAACTATATGTCTCCTCAAAAGATTGTTTTGCTTCTGATTATTGTCTCCCTGCTTCCCTTAATCTGCCCTCCTGCCTTTATCTCATACCTGTCCCTTCTTACTTCCCTGTTTTCAAGCTATATTCCTATAGCCAACTGCATATATATACATATATATACACACACACATATATGTGTGAGTATGTGTGTATCTGTGTGTGTATGTACACACAAACAAACCTCTGAGATTAGGTGCTTTAAATTAAACTTTGGACAAGATCAACTTCTTGGATTCTAGGAATTAAGATATACATGATGGAAAGGGGGAAAAAAACACTACCAAGGATTTCTCTGACTTTAAATTACTTAATCAAGCTGTTTTAGAACTAATTAAATGTAAAGGAAAAGCAAATTCTAGACTTAAAAATGTAAATGGATATAAGAGCAAATGAGGAAGATATGTGATTAGTCATGAATGGAGTTTCTCTTGACCCTGGAGAACTTGAAAAATAGCTTTTGACACTTTTTTCTTGCAAATCTATCATTTTAATTGATCTCTTACTAATATTTTGTGAATGCTTCACTTGAAAGAAATAGCATCAATCTTATCAATAATCCTCCTACCTCCAGAGGAAAGAAAAAAATCATTAGTACTTTATTATATCTTAATGCATTGAAAGGAAAACTGTGACATCTCTGTTTATAAGTATGTTCTATAAACTGCTGAGTCAGAAAAAAGAGTCTCCCAGCCTATAGGTGAAGAAAGCATGAGTACATTTAACGTATCTAGGAGAGGAAAATGAATGTTATTGTATTTGCTTCATATAAAACTGTGAATGCTTACATCTAAACTCTGACATAGTCTCTGTCTAATATCTCGTTTTTGAACAGAGAAAGCACTCCACTCTGACTATTGACTTCCCTGAATTCTTTTAAGTCCCAACTAATATCCCGCCTTTTACAGGAAATCTTCCCTAACCACTGTAAATCCTAATGCCTTCCCTCTCAATTATTTTCTATTTACCCAGTATATACCTTGCATTGTTACATTTGTTTGCATATTGATTTGCATGTTTGCCTGGTTATTGAGGACAGGGGCTATCTTTTGCTACTTTTTGCATCTGTAACACTTAGCACAGCATCTGTCTTTTAGTGGACTTAATAAATGTTGATTGACTGGAGGTTAAGCCAAAGAAGTGCAAGTACAGTTAGTGCTCTCCCCACCTCAACACATACACACACACACACACACACACACACACACACACACTAGCAAGTAGTACTAACGATGAACTGTGTGGTTGCTGTGCTAAGACAAGTCCAGAAAAGAAAGATTAGTCTAATTTATAGTAGCTTATCTACTTAGTGGTAGTTTGGTACTACAAATTATGAAACTATATACTAAGACAGGCAGAATTTAAGAACCATATCAGTGGATAGATCATTCATGTTTCTGAAAGCTCACAGATTACAAAAGAAACTCGTGTGCATGTTCATTAATCTTTTGGATACAAGTGCCTGAAATAACATTGGGGATGGAGTATTTGATCATCAGAAATTTAGGAAATGATTATCATCATCACAAGAATACCATTCTTGGAAGCCTGTGATAAACACATAGCAAGATTAGAAAGAGTTAATTTTGTGAAGACTACTGGTTGTGGGCACTGGAGTAAATTTAAATTCTTTGAGGATTAGCTTTCCTGGAGCCTGAGAAAAATATAATTTGCTGAATTATATCAAGTTTTTAACATAATAAGATAATTGGTATAAATCAATAATCAATAAGCATTAAGCATTAATTAACCTGCTATGAGTCAGACACTATGCAAAACACTGGGGATAGAAATTAATTACTTCCTTCTCTCAATAAGGTTATGGTCTAGTGTCAGAAACAGAAGAGTATCTTTTTTTTTAAGACAGACAAATAAATTTCCATAGTGAGGCTCTAATAACTGGAAAATCAAGAATGGTCACAAGTAAGAGACGGAGCTTCAGTTGAGCTTTGAGAGAAGTTAGAGATTCTAAAAGGCAAAGATCATGAGAGTTCATTCGAGGCATGAGGCAAGGGAGCAGATTGTATAAAGGCATATAGATGAAAGATGGAATATTGTGTGTCAGGCACAGCGAAAAAACTATTTGAACTATAGAAAGTAAATAGGAGACTGCAGGATGTTCGAATTATGCAGAATTAATTTTAATATTCTTTAAAGACCATTTTAAAAGTGATCCAGGTCTCAGGGGCTAAGCCAAGATGGCAGAGTTAAAGCAGTGACTTGCTTGAGCTACCCCCAAACCCCTCCAAATACCTTTAAAAATGGCTCTAAACAAACTGTAGAGCAGCAGAACCAACAAAAAGAGTGAAACAAATTTCCAGCCCAAGACAACCTGGATAGTTGACTGGAAAGATCTGTTGTGCTGGGTGCGGAGAGTAGCACAGTTCAGTTTGGGCCACACAGGCTGCACAGGCAAAGACCAGGCCTCAGCGAAACCTGGAGCAGTCCTCAGGGAGAATTGAGTGGCTGATCAGACAGGGATTGTGGGGATCTCTTTGCTGATGCTGAGGCAGGATTCTCTTACTTTGGCCATTCTTGGATCTGGGTCACAGCTCTGGGTGGCAGTCTTGGCACAAGGAAGAGTGCTGGTATGGTGGAGCTTGTGGTGGTGGTGGAGAGGGAATCCTCCTCACAGTTCCAAGACAGAAAAGAGCGCTTGTGGTCAGTCATAGACCAGAACACAGGACAGGAAAGAAGTAAACACCTCGTCCTTGATCTTACCTCCATAGAAAATTTATAGGTCCCTAGAAGTATCTCCAAAAACAGTTGCACAAAAGACCCAAAGCTTGGAATAGTACATTCTTCACAGTGGAAGTAGACCCTTACCTTAATACAGAGTTTAAAACTCAAGTAATTGGATGGGATCATGAAGAAATAGCACAAAAAAAAAAGTCAGACCATAGAATTTTACTTTGGTGACAAAGAAGATCAAAACATACAACCAGAAGAAGACAACAAAGTCAAAGCTCCTACATCCAAAGCCTCCAAGAAAAATATGAATCAGTCCCAGGCCATGGAAGAGCTCAAAAAAGATTTTGAAAAGTAAGTAAAAGAAGTAGAGAAAAACCTGGTAAGGGAAATGAGAATGATGCAAAAAAATCATGAAAAATAAGTCAACAGCTTGCTGAAGAAGACCTAAAAAATACTGAAGAAAATAACACATTAAAAAAAAAAATAGCCTAACCCATATTGCAAAAGAGGTCCAAAAAGCCAATGAGGAAAAGAATGCCTTTAATAGCAGAATTGGTCAAATGGAAAAGGAAGCCCAAAAGGGCACTGAAGAAAATATTTCCTTAAAAATTAGAATGGAGCAAATAGAAGCTAATAACTTCATGAGAAATCAAGAAATTATAAAACAAAACCAAAGGAATGAAAAAAAATAGAAGAAAATGTGAACTATCTCATTGGAAAAACAACTGACCTGGAAAATAGATCCAGGAGAGAGAACTTAAAAATTATTGGATTACCTGAAAGCCATGATCAAAAAAAGAACATAGATATCATCTTTCAAGAAATTATCAAGAGATTAAAAAGTCCTTAAAAAATACAATTGGTCAAATGGGGAAGGAGGTACAAAATCTAATAAGAGAAACCAATTTGTTAAAAATTAGAATTGAGCAAATGGAAGTTAATGATTCTATGAGAGAGTAAGAATCAGTCAAACAGAAATAAAAGAATGAAAAAAGAGATGAAAATGTAAAATACCTCATTGGTAACTGACCTGGAAAATCAATCCAGGAGAGACAATTTAAAAATTATTGGTCTATTTGAAAATCACAAGGATAAAAAGAGCTTAGACAGTGTCTTTCAGGAAATCATCAAGGAAAAGTGCCCTAAGGTCCTTGAACCAGAAGGTAAAAAAGTCAAAGAAAGAATCCACCAATCAACTCTTGAAAGAGATCCCAAATTGAAAATGCCAAGGAATATAGTAGCCAAATTCCAAAATTACCAGGTCAAAGAGAAAATACTGCAAGCAGACAGAAAGAAACAATTTAAATATCATGGAACCACAGTCAGGACCTTGCAGCTTTTTACATTAAAAGACTGTAGGGTGTGGCATATGATATTCCTTAAGGCAAAGGAACTTGGATTACAGACAAAGATCAACTACCCAGCAAGCATGAGCATGATCTTTCAGGGGAGGAGATGGATATTCACAAAACAGGAGACTTCCAAACATTCCTGAATGAATCTTATTCTTGTCAGAATTGGCTTAAGGAGGGATAGAATAACTTACACACTCAATTGGGTATGGGAATCTATCTTACCCTACAGGAAAATATAGGGGAAGGGGATAAGAGAGGAGGGAAATGATGGAAGGGAGGGCAGATTTAGAGAGGGGTTAAACACAAGCAAACACTTCTGAGGAAGGACAGGGTTAAAAGAGAGAATAGAATAAATGAGGTGCGGGATAGGATAAAGGGAAATATAGTTAGTTTTTCACAACATGACTACTATAGAAGTGTTTTGTATGACTACACATGTTTAACATGTATCAAGTTGCTTGCCTCCTCAATGAGGGTGAGTGGGGAGGGAGGAAGGGAGAAAACTTGGAACCCCAAGTTTTAAAAACAAATATCAAAAATTGTTTTCATATACAACTGAAAAATAAGATATACAGGCAATGGGGTATAGAAATCTATTCTGCCCTACAGGAAAACAGAAGGGGAAGGGATAAAAGAAGAGATAGAAAGGAGGGCAGATTAGGGAAAAGGGTATTCAGAATGCACACCATCTTGGTGCGGGAAGAGGAGTGAGATGAGGAGAAAATTGGGAACTCAAAATCTTGTGGAAGTGAATGTTGAAAACTAAAAATAAATAAATTAATGAATGTTTAATATGAAAAAAGAAAAAAATAAGAAAAAAAATCAGAGACAAGTATACCTGTATCTCCAAAATCTTAGTACCATTTTAAGTTAAGAATATTTAATTGTCTAAATTGTTAAAGCTTGAAATGACACTACAATTTTTGGAAACCATGTATGTCTGCTGGGTGGCTTTCTTCATTCTACTTATTCTGAAATAACTTTGACACTTCAACCTATATCAAATTATTTGTCCTCTCAATGAGGGGGGTGGAGAGAGAGGAAAGGAGAGTACATAACAAAAGCAAACAAACAAAAAAAGAAAGTCTCTTCTTTTCTTGAGAGGTAGTGTGGGATGGTAACTAGAGTGCTGGATATGGAATCAGGAAAACTTGGGTTCAAGTCCTGCTTCAAACACTTATTAGCTGGTGACCCTGAGGGAGTCAAACAATCTCTCTGAACTTTGGTTTCCTTATCTATAAAATGAAGGTGTTGAACTCAGAAACTTTTAATGTCCCTTCTAGCTCTCTTACCTAACCCTGTGATTTTTGATTTTTCTATTTTTGAACCCTGTTCTTTGGTATAAATGTTTAAGGGGTTAGTCACTACAACAGCCTCCTTCCAAACCCATCTCCCTTACTTTTATCTACTATATGTTTTAATGTTTTCTCATTTCTCTTCAAAAAATTACTAAGAAAAAAAAACCTTTAAAAATCCATCGATACTATGTTTACCAATAACTTTACCAATTTCTGTATGCCTAAGGCTTCACCAAGGACACATTAATTCATAAGAGTTGCTAACAACTCACATTTCTATAGTGTTTTTACAAAATCCATGTAAATATAAGGATAATTTCCCTGATTTTGTAGAAGAAGAAACTAAGGATCAGAGAAAGATTATTAAAAAATTGAACAAGTTATACAGAAATTTCTTGAGTATTGAGTAGTTGCTGGGATTTGAATTCAGTTGTTCTGCCTTCAAGTCTGGTACTATTTTGACTAATACAAACTGTCTGTATTCATATTACATAAAACATGAATTTCAGCCACTTTTCAGTCATTTCCAACTTTTAGTGACCCTATTTAGGGTATTCTTGGGAAAGATACTGGAGTGCTTTGTCATTTATGTCTCCAAAAAAAAATGAATACTAGCACCTAAAAAAAAAAAAAAGTGGTCCAGCTTCCTTTTGTTTGTCTCTGACTTGCTCATGTCAATCTTTAAGTTAACCAAAATAACATTGCATCTATTATCAAAGTTTACATGTTTGTTATAAGATGTCCAGAAAATGTTGATTTGGTATATTTAAATAAAATTTTGACTTTTGGAGGGAAGGACTTAGATGAATAATAACTCATGCCATTTCTCAGAGATTTGTTGGATTTAAACAAATAGCTAATAAGAATTCATATTTAAAGAGAATGGCTAAAATGATATTAAAAATTTTGGAGACATGATTGTCATAGAATGCTAAGAAGTAATAATAATTCATTATGTTTAGTATTTTTATCTTGAAATGTCTCATTGGCTTTTGTATTTGGAGTACTTATGACCACTGAACTTCTGACACTGAAATAAATTAATTTCTCATTGGATTAACCTTTTTTTCTTACTTCATTATTAGTGAATAATGTAGTCAGACCCTTTGGTATTTTTATTCGTGCCTCTCCATTTGGATAAAGTTGTAAACTGCTTTGTAAAAAGGCACAGTCTGATAAAAAAAAATTCATTTAAAATTAATGCTTTGGAACTTGATTTATACAAAGCAGCTGTAGTTGTATAACTTTTTTTTTTGATGAGAATAACATGACAGTATCCAATTAACAAGATAATGGAAAATTGTAGAATCAAAAGAAAGATATTGATGATATGGGGTTGAAGATAGAGGAAAATATTAAATTTGAAGTAGATAAAAGGGAGAGAAAGGAATAAGCAACTTCTATATGCCTTCTGTGAGTCAGACACTTTATTTTCTCATTTCATCCTCACAATAACCATGGGAGGTAGGTGATGAGAAAACTGAAGTAAACAGATTAAGTTATTTGCCTGGGCTCACATAGCTAATAAGATCCTATATCCAAACTTGTGCTTAGGGCTTTTTGACTTTAGGTCTGCATTCTTTCTACTGTGCCAACTAGGTGCCAAGAAAAAATAAAAGATCAATATAAACAATAAATGACTATTATAATATAAATTGCAACACTTCAAAATAGTAATACTCTGATGAATTATAATAAACACTTTCAATCACAGAATACTAGTTAGTAAATATAACTTCCTTCTACAGTAGGGAGTAGGGATTATGGATGGAGAATGTGTTATGCACTGTCAGGCATAATCATTGTTCAGTTAACTTTTTTGTTGTCTTTCTTTCTTACTTTTTTGTTACAAGAAACAATTTAATTGTGGAAGGCTATCGGCAGGTGATTGTTATAAATATAAGAGATGATAGTAAAACTCATTTTTTTTCACTGAAAAATAACAAGACAGCCACTATCTTTCTGAACTCCATCTGGAATTAAATCATTTCAATCAACCTAATGAAAATGGTACTTAACTAGTTAGTAAATAAAGTAGCACTTAGCTATCAGAAAATTCCACAAACAGCATTAGAATTTTCTCCAAGGGAACAATATACACATGAACACAGAAAGTGAAGAAAACAACACTGAAAGACTTCAGACTTCTCATCTATAGTGGACCCTGGGTGTTGAACAAGGCATATATTTTCAGATGTAACCAATATGTTGATTTATTTCTTGACTATGCTTATTTATTTATTTGTTTTACAGAGGAGGTTTCTATGGAGGAGAGGAGAAAATCATTGGGGGACATAATAGCGATGTAAAAGCAATATCAATAAAACATTTTTAAAATAATTCCTTTGTAAAATCCTATTTCTCTTAAACATGACAGAACATTTTGAATAAAACTGTTTAAAAGATTCTGAACAGTGATTTGAACTAGTTTAATAATAGATACTTTGTTATATAGCACATGAAGCAACATTAATTAAATAATATCCTAATACCACTGCCATGGTCATCAACCTGGCTTCTTATTAAGGAAAACAGCACAATGTCCTTACAACATTATATAGGGAAGTAGGGTCATCTGGGAAAAAATTCCCCATTTTCCACATTCAATTTCCACAAATACTATGGAATGTAATGTGTTCTTTATGATTCTGTACTTATAAATCTGTTTATCTTAAGTTTTCCATTATTACTCTCTCTCTCCCTTTCTCTTTCTCTGTCTCTTTCTTTCCTTCTTTGTCTCTTTACCTGTCTATGTCAGTCTCTCTCCTCTTTTCTTTCTCTATGTATGTCTACTCTCTTTTTCTTTGAATCTCTCCCTACTATCTACCTATGTTTATATGGAGTATAATATCTATATATGCATATGTGTATATACATATTTGTTTAATTTCAAACACATATTCATAATTCCAACATATATATCCATAATTCTTGAATATACATATACATAAATTGTATTTTTTGCTTTGATTTATATGGTAAAGCACTTAATTTAGCAGCTTTTTTCAGGATTCCCTTATTTTTGTTATTATTCTCTTTTGGGGGTATGATTATTGTTGATCTAGGACAATCTTAAGTAGAAAGAATCTTGCAATATAGTATAGCAGGAAATATGGCTAGAATTGGAGTTGAGACCTCAGCTGCAATTTAAATTCTCATCCTTAATAGACAGGTAGACAGCAAGCCTTTATTGAGTGTTTATTATGTGTTAGCACTCCGCTAAGCACCAGAGGTACAAATATAAGGGAGAAAAAAGATAGTCCTCATCTTCAAGAAGTTTTCATTCTATTAGGGGAAAATGAACAAAAGAAAGTGAAAATGAGAGTTTTGTATTGGGGTAGTACCTGGTCAGTGGCAGGAGCATTGGTATCAACATATAAAAAGTAAGAAGCAGATCCAGGAAGGAAATGAACCTTTTCTGGCCTAGGCCCTTTCTCCAGTTAGATGCCTGAGGAAAGGCCTCATCAATGGTAGAAGGGACCCTGAATGGCAGTGAGACCTTCCAGGTTGAGGAGAACCTAGGAGAATGTAATTACAGATCATGTTTTTAGTTTTAGACAAATGTAACTTATAATTTTAAGAAAGCTTCATATATTTCTGTGTTTTCTTATGTTTTTAGTAGGAATAGTTGCATGTTTTCTCTGCCTCTATTAAGATAATCATGATTTTTTGTTGTTTTTATTATTGATCTGGGCGATTATGCTTAAATTTTTGCCAAATATTTAACTAACCTTGGATTCCTGGTATAAATTCCACCTTGCCATTGTGTATGATGTACATGGTATATTGCTGTAATCTCTTTGTATGTATTTTATTTTAAAAAAATTACATCATTATTTATTAGAGAATTGGTCTATAGTTTTTTCCTGTTTTTTTCTTTTCTTCATCAAAGTATCAAAAACGTATTTGTATCATATTTGCTAGTTCTCTGCTTTTGCCTATTGTTTTCAAATAGTATATATAATATCGGAATTACTTGTTCTTTAAATGTTTCTTAGAATTTACTTGTGAATCCATTAGTTCCTGGAAATTTATTCTTAAAAATTTCATTTATGACTTTTTCAATTATTTTTTTTTCTAAAAAAGGGTTATTTAAGTATTCTATCTCCTCTTCTGTTTATTTGGGCAGTTTATATTTTTGCAAATATTCATCCATTGGGGGGGTGGAGCTAAGATAGAGAAATAAAAGCGGTGACTTGGTTGAGCTCTCCACCAAACCTCTCCAAATACCTGTAAAAAGTAACTCTAAACAAATTCTAGAGTAAAGCAGAACCCACAAAAAGACATAGTGAAACAAATTTCCAGCACAAGACAACATGGAAGATTGATGGGAAAGGACTATTGTGCCAGGCTGGGAGAAAAACACTATTGAGTGTGGGCCGCCCTGTCAAAGATGGGGGCCCAAGTAAACCCAGAGCAGGCCTCAGAGGACTGAATCATGGGCAGCTGTGGTGGGTTCCAGATTTCTCAACCCACAAACACCAAATATAACCTAGAAGGTAAGTAGGAAAGGTCTGTCAAACCTGGGTGAGAGAGGAGTTTGGTCCTGCCCCAGCCTGAACATAGTGTAGAGGTGGCAACAGTGGCTGATTACTGAGCTGTCCACCCACAGACTGTGAGGGGGTTTAAATGACTGATCAGAGGGGGATGGCAGGGATCTCTTTGCTCATTCTGAGATAAGATTCTCTTGCTTTGCCCATGTTTGGATCTGGATCTCAGGCTGGGGTGGGGAGGAATGCTGGCATGGCAAAACTTATGGCAGCAGTAGAGAGGAAATTTTCCTCACAGTTCCAAGGAAGAAAAGAGTACTTGTGGTCACTCATAGACCAGAGCACAGGCCAAGAAAGGAGTAAACACCTATCCTTTGATCATACCACCTTGGAAGAACTGAAAATTTAGTGGTCCCCAGAAATAAAGAGAAATGATAAAGGACTTATTAGCTACACAAAACCCCTGAAGCTTGAGACAGTACACCCTCCACACTGGAAGCAGAGCCCCACCTTAACAAAGAGTTGAAAAGCCAAGTAATTACCTGGGAACATGAGCAAACAGTGGAACAAAAAACTCAGACTACAGAATCTTACTTTGGTGACAAAGAAGTTGAAAACATCCATCCAAAAGAAGACAAAAAAGTCAAAACTCCTATATTCAAAACCTCCAAGAAAAAAAAAATATGAATTGGTCTCAGGCCATGAAAGAGCTCAAAAAGGATTTTGAGAAGCAAGTAAGAGAAGTAGAGGAAAAATTGGGAAAAGAAATGAGAATGAGGCAAGAAAATCATGAAAAACAATTCAAAAGTTTGGAATGGAGGAGACTTCAAAAAATACTGAAGATAACATCTTAAAAAATAGACTAACACAAATTACAAAAGAAATCCAAAAAACCAATGAGGAGAAGAATGTCTTAAAAGGCAGAACTGGCCAAATGGAAAAGGAAGTCCAAAAGCTCACTGAAGATAATATTTTCTTAAAAATTAGAATGAGCAGATGGAAGCTAGTAACTCTATGAGAAATCAAGAAATTATAAACCAAAACCAAAAGAATGAAAAAATAGAAGACAATGTGAACTATGTCATTGGAAAAACAACTGACCTGGAAAATAAATCCAGGACAGATAATTTTAAAAATAGTAGACTATCTGAAAGCAATGATCAAAAATGAGCTTAGATAACATCTTTCAAGAAATTATCAAACAACTACCCTGATATTCTAGAACCAGAGGATAAAATGGAAATTGAAAGAATCCACTAATCACTTCCTGAAAGACATCACAGGGAGAACACTCCTAGGAATACTGTAGCCAAATTCCAGAGTTTCTAGGTCAAGGAGAAAATATTGCAAGCAGCCAGAAAGCAACAATTCAAGTACTGTGGAAATACAATCAGGATAACACAAGATTTAGCAACTTTTACATTAGGGGATCAGAGGGCTTGGAACATGATATTCTGGAGGTTAAAGGAGCTAGGATTAAAACCAAGAATCACCTACCCATCAAAACTGTGTATAATCTTTCAGGGAGAAAAATAGACAATCAGTGAAATAGAGGACTTTCAAGACCAGAGCTGAATAGAAAATTTGACTTTCAAATACGAGACTCAAGAGAAGCATGAAAAGGTAAATAGCAAAGAGAAATGATTAGGGACTTATTAAATTTGAACTGTTAACATTCCTATATGGAAAGATGATATTTGTAACTCATGAGACATTTCTCAGTATTAGTTGGAGGAAATATATATATATACATTAGGCAGAAGGCACAGGATGAGTTGAATATGAAGGGATGACACCTAAAAAATAAAATTAAGAGGTGAGAGAGGATTGTACTGGAAGAAGGAGAAAGGGAGAGGTAGAATGGGGTAAATTATCTCACATAAAAGAAGCAAGAAAAAGCTTTAACAGTAAAGGGGAAGAAGGGGGAGGTGAGAGGGAATGAGTGAATCTTATTCTCATTGAAATTGGCTTAAGGAGAGAGTAACATAGACACTCAATTGAATATAGAAATCTATTTTACCCTACTGGAAAACATATGGAAAGTGGATAAGAGGGGGGATGATAGAGGAGAGGACAGATTGGGGGAGGGGGTAATCAGAACAAACAATTTTGAAGAGGGACAGAGTCAAAGGAGAGAATAGAATAAATAGGGGACAGGATAGGATGGAGGGAAATATAGTGAGTCTTTTACAACATGAATATAATGGAAATGGTTTGCATGACTACACATTTATATACTATATGAAATTGCTTACCTTCTTCATGAGGGTGGGTGGGGAGGGAGGAAGAGAGAGAATTTGGAACTCAAAGTTTTAATAATGAATATCAAAAATTGTTTTTACATAAAACTGGGAAATAAGATATACAGGCAAAGGGGTATAGAAATCGATCCTGCCCTACAAGAAAATAGAAGGTGAAGGAAATAAGAGAAGGTAGGAGGATGATAGAACGGAGGGCTGATTGGGGGGAAAGGTATTCAGAATGCACGCCATATGGGGTGGGGGGCAGGGAGAAATGTGGAGAAAAATTGGAACTGAAAATCTTGTGGAATTGAATGCTGAAAACCAAAAATTAATTAATTAATCAATAAAAAAGAACTAGAGATACAGAGAAAGAAAGAAAAAAAAGTAGTTCCTGTCCTCAAGGAAATCATAATCTATTCAGAACAATTATGTGCAAACAAGATATATACAGGATAATTTGGAGATAAATTCAGCAGGAAGGCACTAAATTTAAGGACTGCAAAAGCCTTCTTGCAGAAAGAATTACCTGCCTTTGACTTCTGAAGCCCTTGATTTCAATGTGGAAGAATAATGACATCTGTGAACTTAAGGTCTTCAATGCTTAAGACTTGATAAATCTTAACAATGCTTTCCAAATTACTTTTGACAGTAATATTTATTTTCAGATGAAATCATTAGAAGTGATGTAGTAGTCATTAGGTTTGCTGGATCTTGAGTGATTTTCCATCATTGCCTTAACAAAACTACAGAACTTTCTATTATCATGTTGATTATTCAATAAATTGTTAATTTTCTTTAAAAATACTCTTCAGTTTTACTTAGATCACCAGTTTTATTGACATGTAATTGGGGAAAATAACTCCTAATAGTTGATTTAATTTTATCTTCATTGTTGATACATTCACCTTTTTCACTTTTGAAATAAGAATTTGGTTTTCATTTCTATTTTAATTTGTCAAATCAACCAATAGTTACTTAGTTTTTTTTATATAAAATGAATTCTCTGTTTAATTTATTAATGCCATTGTTGTGTGTGTTTTTTTTTTTACTTTCAATGTTATTAATATTGACTAGGATTTTCAGAATTTCTATTATGATGTTTAATTGGGAATTTTTCATTTATTTTTTCTAGTACTTTTTTCTAATCATATACCAATTTCATTGACATTCTCTTTCTCTCTCTCTCTCTGTTGGTTGATGTAAGCATTTAGAGACATTTTTTTTCCTTAAGTGCTGCTTTCAGAGCAGTTTTCCTTGAAGATTTCTTGAAATATGGTATCTAGGCTCTTTTTTATTCATTCAAAAACCATTTATTAATGCTTAATATATGTTAAATAGAATCACGATTTTATAGATGGAGAAATCAAATTGGGAGGGGGTGTTGTATAACCATTTGTCAGGGGATTCTTATTCAAGTGGACAAGATCAAATGCTCTTAACCTGGGGTACATGAATTTGGATAGAAAAAAATTATTTTCACTATAATTTCTAACTGAAATTTAGCATTAATTTAGCAAAATAAGCATAAATTCAATCATTATGAATGAAACAAATATTATTCTGAGAAGGAACCTCTAGTCATTACCAGACTGCTAGTGGAGTCCATGACACAAAAAAAGTTAAGATCTCCTCTCTAGACTAGAGGATCTCTGAAGTTCCTTCATGATTCTATAAAACTGAGACCCAGAAAGCCTGAGACATGTCTTAAATTTAGGTCACAGAATCCTAGACTGGCAGAGCTGAAAGTAATGCTCAAGATGATCTAGTCTAGCACCTTCATTTTATAAATTAGGAAATTGAGACTCAAGAAGATTAACTGATTTTCTCAGGGTCACATAGGTAGAAAGTGGTAGAATCAGAACCCATGGCTCTTGGTAACTAGTTTAGTGTGTTTTTCATGATACTATACTATGTCCTATACAAGTCAAGAGCGGAACAGATTGACCTCATCTGACATGAAAGACTCATTGAAAACCTTCTTCCACAGCACTGGGGTTGTTGTCTGAGACACAAATGCCCAAGTCCAGGATAATATCTCAGTCACAGAGCAAGGCCTGGTTTCCTGGTGAAGAGCATCCTCAGGGCTCCTTTCATGTCTTGTTCCTTAGTCTGTAGATAAAAGGGCTCAGCACAGGAGTGACCACAGTGTACATCACAGTTGCTGCTGTGTTCTCTTGGGCTGTGTGGGTGGATGTGGGGCTGAAGTACACTCCAATGAGTGTTCCATAGAACAGAGAGACTATGGCAAGGTGGGAACCACAGGTAAAGAAAGCTTTGCACTTTCTACCTGCAGATGGGATCCTCAGCATGCCCATGAAAATGCAAATGTAGGAGATCAGGATGCCAATGAATGGGGTGATAAGTGGCAGTGTTCCCACTGTGTAGACCATCAGGTCATTGATGAAGGTGTCTGAGCAAGCCAACTTCAGCAAGGGACTGAGGTCACAGAAGAAATGAGGAATTTCATTGTGGCCACAGAATGAGAGTCAGGTCAGCAAGATGGCATGGGTTAGAGCAGTAATGAAGGCTAAAAACCAGGATACCATGAGCAGAAGGACACAGATCCTGGGAGTCATGACTGTGTTGTAGTGTAGTGGGGCACAGATAGCCACATAGCAGTCATAAGCCATGGCGGTAAGGAGGAAACTCTCTATCCCCATGAACCAGATGAAGAACACTTGTGTCAGACACCCAGAGTATGGAAACATCTTATTCCCAGATACATGATTTGCCAGCATTTTGGGTACAGTGGTGGATGTGAAGCAGATGTCAACTAGGGACAAGTTGCTAAGGAAGAAGTATATGGGAATGTGGAGGTGAGAGTAAATTCTGATGGCCAATATGATAAGCAGGTTCCCTAGTCCTGTGATCAGGTACATAAGTAGGAATACCAGGAACAGAATCCTCTCCTGTTCTGGCTAGTCTGAGAGGCCCCGGAGGATGAACCCTGAAGTTCCAGAATGATTTCCTTCTTACAAATGTCTTTTCATGTTTCACTTGAGTCTTTTATTTGAAAGTTAAATTTTCTATTCACCTCTGGTCTTTTAATCAAGAATGCTTGAAAGTCCTCTATTTCACTGGATGTCTTTTTCCTCCTGAAGGATTATACTCAGTTTTGCTGGGTAGGTGATTCTTGGTTGTAATCCTATCTCCTTTGCCCTTCAGAATATTGTATTCCATGCCCTCTGGTCCCTTAATGCTAAATCTTGTGTTATCCTGATTGTGTTTCCACAGTACTTGAATTGTTTCTTTCTGGGTGCTTGCAATATTTTCTCCTTGACCTAGGAACTCTGGAATTTGGTTACAATATTCCTAGGAGTTTTCTTTTGTGGATTTCTTTTACGAGGTGATTGGTAGATTCTTTCCATTTCTATTTTGTCCTCTGGTTCTAAAATATCAGGGAAGTTTTCCATGATAATTTCTTGAAAGATAATGTCTATGCTCTTTTTTTGATCATGGCTTTCAGATAGTCCAATAATTTTTAAATTCTGTCTCCTGGATCTATTTTCTAGGTCAATTGTTTTCCAATGAGATATTTCACATTGTTTTCTATTCTTTCATTCTTTTGGATCTGTTTTACAGTGTCTTGATTTCTCATGAAAAGTGCTCCTCCTTGCCCCAGGACCACCACCCAGAACTATGACCCAGATCCAAACATGGGCAAAGCAAGAGAATCCTGCACCAGCAGAGACTTACCTGCAATCCCCATCTGATCAGCTGCTTGATTCCCCCTCAGTCGGTGGGCTGGAAGCTCTGGAAGCAACCTGCCACCTCAGAGCTGCAGCCAGGGCTGGGGCTGGGACCATGCTTTTCTCTCACCGCAGACCTTTTCCCACTGACCTTCTAAGTTGATTTTGGTCTTAATGTGTTGAGAAGTCTGGAGACCACCACAGGTGCCCGTGATTCAGTCCTCTGAGGGCTGCTCCAAGTTTGTGAGGCCTGTTTTGCCTCTGCGCCCATGCCGAACTGTATTCCTCTCCCTGCCAGGTGTGATATACCTTTCTGACCATCCAGGCTGTCTTGGGCTGTAAATATGTTTCACTCTGTCTTTTTGTGGGTTCTGCTGCTTTAGAATTTGTTTAGAGCCATTTTTTACAGGTATTTGGAGGGGTCTGGGAGAGATCTCAAGCAAGTCAATGCTTTCACTCTGCCGTCTTAGCTCTGCCTCCTCTTCTATCTAGTATCTTTTTTCAAGAAAAAAAAACTTTAGCTTTCAAATAGTCAAATAATAATTAAATTCTCTCTCCTGCTTGTATTCTTGAGGTGAGTTGTTTTTCTGATTAGTTGTTTAACATTTTCTTCTATTTTTTTCATTCCTTTGACTTTGTTTCATTATTTCATTTTGTTTCATTTAGTCATTAGCTTCTAGCTGCTAAGTTATTTCATTCAATGAGATTTTGCACCTCTTTCTCCTCCCCATTTTGTCATTTTTCTTTCTTTTGAAAAAGTTGTTTTCTTCAATTATTTTTTGAGCCTCTTTAACAATTTTGTCAATTCTGGTTTTTAAGGTGTTATTTTCTTTATTGTTTTTGTGCCTCTTTTACCAAGCTACTTATTCCTTTTTCATATTATTTTACTTCATTTTTATTTGTTTTCCCATTTTTCCTCTATCACTCTTATCTCTTTCTTTAGCTCTTCAAGAATTCTTTTTGGGCTTGTGTCCAATTTACTTTTTTATTTCCTTTGAGACTTTGCTTTTAACTGAGTTCATGTTCTTTTCTTCTTATGAGTTTGTATTTTGATCTTCCCTGACACCAAAATAGCTTTTTATAGTCCAGGTTTTTTGGTTTTGTTTTGTTTTGTTTTACTTTGTTTGGTTTTGTTTTTGTTAGTTGTTCATTTCCCCTCATTTCTTGACTTTAAACTTTATGTTAAAGTCAAACTCTGTTAACGTGGTGGTTAAGTGTAATGTCCCAAGCTTCAGGCTTTTTCTCACTACTGTTTTCAGAGCTACTTCTGGAGGTCTCTAGTTGTTTAAGTGCTTCCAAGGTGATATCATCTGAGGAGAGATGTGTTCAATTGTTTCCTGTTCTGTGCTCTGATCTTTACCCAAGAAGGACTCCTCCCCCTCTGCGGATGGCAGTACTAATGCTACTCAGGGACCTGGAAATGTGATCAGGATCCCTGTTCTCCTGAGGTCCAAAGCACTGGTCCTTTTCTCTGCCCTGCATATGGATAATGTAACCACATCCTACACCAAGTGCCTGTATTCTCTTTCTGACTTATTGCCCTACCCCTTACTTTCTCTGGGCTGAGAGCTCCTCAAACTGCAGCCACTGTTTCAGCTGCCTCCAAGGACCACTGCTGGTGTTGCCATGCCACATGTCCTCTGGGCCAGCTCCAACCCTCATGTCACAGACCTCTTCTTCTAACCTCCTAAATTATCTTAGGCAGAAAAAATGTTTCACTCTGACCTTTTGTTGGTTCCGCTGCTACACAATTCAATTTGAAGTGTTATTTTAAAATTGTTAAAAGAGAAATGTTGGAAGAGGAAGACTGGGTTGCTGCCTGTACCCCTCCATCATGGTTCCCTCTTTACTAGTGACAATTTTCATATAGTTATACACTAAAATACAATTAAAATGAAAGTGTTAGCTACAAAAAGTTCCTCTTAGGTACTGACTGAATGGCTTCTTGGATGGTGGAATGGGAACAACCTTGATTTATTTTCAAAGGGAAAAAATGAGCTCATTAATGGATTAATAGCTTGGGCTATTAGTAATCTGGGATCTACTCCAAGATCAGAGTATAATTGACAAAGTTAGCAATGACCTAGTTTGATCCCCTCATTTTTGTGTCTTATTAGATAAATCAAATGGTCTTTTTAAAATCTCATTCTCCTTGACTTCTCTGCAGACTTTAACACTGTTAACCACTCTCTCCTCCTCAATATTATTTTCTCTCCCAGTTTTAAAGACAAAATTCTCTCATATATTACTTAATTTTATACCGTGGTTTATGCCTTGATTATTATTTGCTTATAACATATAATATGTGTGAAAAATCTATGTTTGGGGGCCTTTCTGAGGGGGCCATGTCCCAATTTGTTGTGCATCTATGTGCTTTGCCAATAAGTCAATATGCTCAGAAGTTCAAACCTTTGTTTCCTCAGATATTGCAGATTTTTCTCATGACACTCCTCACCACTTAGTCTTTGAACCAATGATACTTGCCTCCAGGTTGTTCCATACACAAGACACTGAATCTCCCAGGTCCAGGCATTTTCTCTGGCTTTCCTCCAGGCCTTGAACATTCTCTGTCCTCCACTCTGATTACCTACCTCCATGACTTCTTTTAAGTCATACATAAATTCTCACCTTCTACAGGAAACCTTCCCCAATCCCTCATAATTCCAAGGCTTTCCCTTTTTTAATTATTTCTTATTTATTCTATACATAGTTTGTTTTGTGTATATTTCTTTGCATGTTTCTCATCCATTAGATTGTAAGTTCCTTGGGACAGAGGCAATCTTCTGACTTTTTTTTGTATCCCCAGCACTTAGCACAGAACTTGGCATACAATAGACATTTAACAAATGTTTGCTGATTAATTAATTGATTACTGATATGTAAAAATTTGGAATCTGAACTCAGGTCTTCTGATATGGAACTTAACACTTTTTCCCCTGTGTTCCAGAGTTGGTGCTTGTCTGTGAAGAACAGAAAATTCTCCCTAGTTCTCTTTTTTGGGAAAATCTTACTTTGACTGTGAAGCTCAGGGAAGGATGAAATGAAAGGTATACCTTTAAATTCTTTGTAGGCATCCATAGAAAATTAGTGTATGCTTAACAGTTTTCTCAGCTGGAACATATTCAAACAGGCAGATGGAAGATGCCTTTGGGACATTCTCAGAGGAAAACTGGGCCAGAACATCTGGAAGGAGCTCTTCTCTACTTCATGACCAGAAGAGACACTGCTAACGCCTTCCCAGATGCAAATGCAAAATCAGAGATTAATAACAGCTGTTATTTTTATAGAATTTGATATTTCAAAATGTACCAATATGGTACTAGCATTCCTACTTTTCTTAGTGTTTTCAGCAGCTGAACCATAGCCGTGTTAAGCATTGAGGGCACCAACTATTTCCTGAACTTTGCAATCACTGAGAAAGATGAATGTGTAAATATATTCATTATTGGCATACAAACCACATAGGCTTTTTGGAGGTAAATTTTCTTAGTGGAGACAGAGAAATAATGAGCTGTAATAAGAATTGTTCAATGCCTCTCTTTTGGATAAAAAAAAGACCTTTTTGTAGGTTGTCAAGGGGAGGAAAAAAGTGCAGTGAGCACATATCCTAAGAAAAAGCATGAGTGAATGGGGGGGGGAGAAGGATTTCAAGATTTTGCAACAATTATCCAGATTAAAATGATAATTAGATATCAATTTGGAGAATAAGTGAAGGCTGGGTAAAAAAAAAAAACCTCTCTGGTGGTGAGAGGTTTCTTGTATAAGTGAGTTCATTTACAGAATACGCAAAAAGCTATGGGAAATATAGGCTGGCTAGCCCCTCACATTACTGGCTTTCCAGAGTGCACATATAGACTTGGGTGCAGGAGCATTATTAAGTAGCCATATTGAACAGAATCTGTTCAGTGACCTTGGGCTATTGCATTGCTAGCTGAATATGATAACTTTCTGAAAAATATAAAATGAAAGAAAATTGTACCTCTTGGCAGAATTTCAAATGGAAAACATAAACACAAATGTAGTAGAGCTATTTAGAAACACTAATAGTGTTTTACGTTGCTGTAGAGATCACCAGGAGAGAGTGCTACCTCACTTTACTAATAACCATGATACTAGTAACCCACAGATGACTTCCAGATTACTTCATGCTCTGTTCCCTTTATTCTATTCTTCCTTAAACTTGATTGATGCTGCTGCTACTTGGAAAATTACTCAAATCAGAATTTGCAACATCAAATGCCTTTCAAAAAAAAGAAAGAAGGAAAGAAAGAAAATAAACCTGAATGACATCCAGATACCAAATTTGTGTGCCCACATGTGCATGATTGCACCCCCATATATATTCTTTAAATACTTTCTTGAAGTATCCAGATTTTGATGATATTATACTTTTTCTTCCTAAATTATGTAACAATGTGGGAATTTTTTTTAAAATTCTATATAGGATTTGTTTTTGAAACTCAAACATAGGAGTCTTGTTTTATTTTGTTTAAATAAATCAAGTAGGTTTGAAAAGCTTTCAAAACAGACAAGTTACTGGAGACATCATTCACTTTGTATGGCTTCTATTTCCTTACAATCAAAGTTTTGTGTGTGTGTGTATGTGTGTGTGTTTCACGACATGGCTAATATGGAAATATATTTTGCATGACTTCACAAGTACAATTGATATTTTATTGTTTACCTTCTCAAAGGGTGCAAGAGGGGCTGGAGGGAGGGAGAGAATTGGGAACTTGAGATTTAAAAAAAAGATTTTTTTTTTTGGTGAGGCAATTGGGGTTAAGTGGCTTGCCCAGGGGTCACACAGCTAGTGAGTGTTATATGTCTGATGCCAGATTTGACCTCAGGTCCTCCTGACTCCGGGGCCAGTGCTGTATCCACTGTGCCACCTAGCTTCCCCCCCCCACCAAAAAAAAAGAATGTTAAAAAAGTAAAATTATTTTTCAAATTAAATGTTAAACAAGAAAAAAAAGAGACAATATCATGAGTATCTGAGTGACCAGGCAGAAAATACATTTCACTGCTTGTCCAATTACAGGACAGTTTGGAGAGTGACTTGCAAGTAACTTATTTTTTTTTTTTTAGCACTTTGTGTATATATGTGATCTTCAATCACCAATAGCTATGTTTTAGCTGCTTATTCCAATAACAAAATCTTTTATTAGCTAAGACAGTTAAATGTTTAAAAAAATAAGTTCTGTTAAAGCAGGGTGGGAGACAATGGTAGAGAGGAGTTGTGTTTGAACTCTCCCCTTAAAAAGTAATGTTAATTCATCAAATGAATGTTCATATTTGTATATCAATTAGTAGTCCCTAACATCTCAGTGAGGACTTATCTCAGGAACTCCTTGATATTTTCAAGTTATAAAGTTAGGTTTTTGAGGTAACTCACATAAGAGTTCAAGCTTCTACCCATCCAATGATCTTTATTCAGAGAACATGCAGGAAGCTTTAAGTACAGTAGCAAAATATTTAAATGAGACAAAAGAATTAAGAGAGACTCTAATAGGAGAAACATCTCATGCCCAATATACCACAAATGAAGGGATACATGTTTTTATACTTTCTGGTTTGGTGAACAATGACAGCCTTCTCAGGGAAAACTTAAAATGAGATAGTGAAAAATAGCCCTTCTTCATGTAAGCTAATAGGATGACAAAAGAGTTCTTGTCCCACGTAGTTTCATTTTTATCTCTGGGATTCCATTTGTGTCAGAACTGCCAGCTCTTTTCTCTCTTTCTCTCTCTCTTCCCTCACACTTAATACTCCAAATCTCCACTTTTCACTATTCTTTCCTGATGCCTAGAATCCACTCCTCCTAACCTTTGCTTTGCAAAATCACTCTCTTGACTCATGATGCAGCTGAAGCATCATCTTTTACCTCAGGGGTCAGAAAACTATGGCCCATGGTCCAAATCTGTAAGTTCATAATCTGTATAAAAAGTCAGTTGACCAGATTTGGCCAATGGGCAATTGTTTGCTTCCTCTTGTATGTAAAACATTTTGTTATCCTTCCAAATGCTAGTGGCCTCCTTTCCAAACCACCTGATATCAAAATAATTTATATTTATTTCATTTGTCTTATAATATTTAGTCTGTATGTAATTAAATCCATCTTGTCCTCGATATCATGTAAATGTCTTGAAAGTAAGATTTTTTTTCTTTTTTTTAAATTTGTATCCACAATCTCTATCAGAGTGTCTGGCATATAATACACATTTAATACATACTTATTGACTTTTGAGTAACTGGTAGATTGTCAATCCACTAAATTCCTATCCTCTAGTTTATCTGAACTCTGTATTCAACAATGGGTATAGACTGTTGTTCTGTAATTCCTGCTGAGCAAACCATATCATCCAAAAGGTTATCAACCAGCAACTCAGAAGCATCACCTTTTCTCTGTGGCAACCTGTCACCACACTTCTATCTTTTCTCCCCTAGCTAGGTGGTTTAGTGGATAAAGAGCTAATCTGGCATCAGAAAGATCTAGACCTCAGACCAAGATAGCTACACAACTTTGAGCAAGTCATAACCTCTGTCTGCCTCAGTTTCCTCAACTGTAAAGTAGAGATAATGAAACCACCTAACTCCTAGCATTATTGTATAGATCAAATGAGATGATATTTGTAAAGGACTTAGTACAGTGACTAGAACTAAGTAAGCATTTAGTAATTCCTTCTTCTAAATTGTGAGTGCTGGCATAATCATTATGTAAGGCACAAATCACACAAGATTCTAATCTTGTTAGCTCCTTTAAATTTCCCTATTATAGGCAGTTGTGTCATTCTGAAGCTCTCTTTTGGGAAAGGATCGCTGCATTTCTTGAGATTACTTAATAGTTTTTTTTTTAACAGGTGAGGTATTTTGGTTGTATTTGTAGGCAACAATGAAAATCCGTAGAAAAGGAGATACTAAAAATTAGAAGGAGATTGCAGATGACAGTGAGAAGAATCTGTTGGAGAAAATGGGATGAAATGGAATCTAGTGGGTTGGCCCTGGCAAGGAAAAGGGCTACTTCTTAATTTACATCTAAGAAAACCAAAGCTTAGACAGGTTAAATGATTTGACACCTGGTGGTAGAATTTGAATGTGTCTTCCTTGTTCAAGGTCTAGGTTTTGTCATATTTTACCATAATAGGAGAGTTAGCATGGCACAGAGAGCTACAGAAAAATCAGAAAGACCCAGGTTCAAGTCTGACCCTTGACCCATATTATCGGTATGACCCTAAGCAAGTCACTTAAACCTAGAAGTTTCAACTCTACTCCTGGATTTCTCACATTGGAAGTATGCTCTGCCCCAGCAGCATCTCAATCTGTTTTGAAGGTTCTTCCCAAAATTTTCATTCTTAAAAGGACAATCACCTCTTCATTCACTTCTTAACTGAACTCCCAATTCTTTGTACTTTCTTTACCATGCCCCTGTGCTAAATACTCTATCCCTCCTCTTCTCTCCTTGTCCTCACTTTTTTTTTACTGTCTTTGTATGTGTCTACCACTATTTGAATATAAACTCCTTAAAGGTAAGATTACTGTGCCTGGTACGTAGTAAGCCCTAAATAAATGCTTATTGATGATTTGTTGACTTAATTTCTCAGTGTCCTTCATAATACTTCAATTTTTTTTTTTGTAGAGAAAATGCTAGCCTGAATTAAAAGATGGAGTTTCTTTATTCAATGATTCTCTACTGCTGGTATCAGTAGTATAAAGCTCAAAAATAGGGGGCTACTAAACCATACATAATGATCCCAATGGCTTTTGTATTGATTTTTTAAAAACATATATTAATATTATCTATCCTCTATTATATTTTTATTTTGGTACATATTTCCCAATGACAGTATTTCCCAGTGTAGCTCAAAGACAACTGTTTGATACCTGTTATCTATACCAATGATAGCACAAGGTCAACCCCTTTACCATACTGCCTTTCCATTCATAGAAGGAATATAAAGACGATGTTAGGACAAATTATAATATCTGTATTTCTACTCCATTTCTATTCTGATTTCTTATCATAGTATGCAAGCATACTGAAATGGTAGACTTTCGGCCCAACCCAACTCTGGCAGTTCTTACCAAGCTGGAAAATATTGGTGTGACCCCGGTTATAAGTATATCTGTTATTTGAAGGTCAGCCTAGTTAAGACCATAGACTCATCACCATATTGGTGTCCTGAATTTTTGGGCCACGTGACTCACAAAGATTGTGATATTGCAAAAGGCTTGTAATCTATGTTTGTAAAACACTCACGCTAACAGTCTTGGTTATTGAAATAAGTTGAATTATTCTGTAAATAAAATGTGGCTGAATCATCTGAAATTGTCATTTCATGTACTTAAAAATTTTAAAAATACTTTTTCAAAACATGTCCTTCATTTTCTGGAGGGCAGTGGGTTATATGTGTGAGTTCACCAGTTTAGAAACTCCCAGGGAAGGAAGCCTGAAGTCAGTGCAGATCAGCAAATGCTTTGTAACTGATGACAATGAAGATTGGTAATTGTTTGGGTACTTGATCAAATAGAGCTGCTAGGGAGCACTCAGAATTTAAAAGACTTGCCCATGACATCAGTATGCACTAGAGGCAGGGCTTGAATCTGACTTCTTGTCTTTGACTAGAACTCTCACTTTGCCATTTTAGGTTGATTTTGTCTTATTTTAGTAGGGAAAGGGAACCTATAGTAATAAAGCTTTCAGGACACCTGTTTGCCCAGATCTGACTCTACACAAGTCAAGGAGGAACCAGTGTCTTGAATAGTTTCTTCTTTTCCTCATCTTATCTCTTGTCTGTTGCCAGTTTTAAAGAAGGAAGGACTTTTCCCCTGTCTTGGGATATTTTCCCTTATGAAGGAAAAATTCACTTGGATTCTCCAGGATAAATTTCTGTCTAAATTATTTATTCTTTATTTCCAAAAGTAGAAGCTAAACTCCTCTAAGACACAAACTGTTTGGTTTTGTCTTTTTATCTCCAGAACAAAACACAAGATTTTTCACAGACTAAGTACTTAAGAATTATTTGTTATGTTCTTGAGTTAATTTCACACTTTAACATGAAGTATTAATAATCATTTCTAATGGTGTTACATAGGTTCAGTAATTTTTATTTGAGTATATTATAGTAAAGAAAGTTAATGATTTTTTTTAAGTTATAGGCCCTCAATTCTGACCCTTATCTCTCAGGCTCAGGTGTTCCATAAAACTTCTAATAATGTAAGAGCACAAAGGGAGAAGAAAAAAATGTGGATAGAGAAAAATAGAAAGTCAGGAAAATGGTGAGAGACAGATAAAATATGAAGCAGAAGGAAAACATATAGAAGGAGTGACATAGATATAATCACCCACATAGGAAAAATAAATTACAACAGATGGAGACCATAACCAAAGTATCACAAACTGGCAAGCAGCATGATATAGTGGAGAGACCACTGACTCTAAAATCCAAATATCTGGTTTAATATCCAATCTCTGATGCTAATTTGCTGTCCATATAACCCTGGGCAAGCCACCTAAACTCTTTGGTCCTCAGTTTCCAAACTTATAAAATGAAGAGCGTGGTGTACCAAATGGCCTCTGATGTGCCTTTCAGGATTAGATTTCTGATCTTACGTTCCTATAATCCTACAGGAAATAAAAACATAGTAAGATAGAAATAGATATTCATGCAAAGCATAACTGCTCTTTTATTTAAAGTGCTTATGTGAACCAAGAATAAGTATGAGAAGATACTTCAATATTAATAGATCCATGATCTCAACAATGTAGGCACTAATTCTCTAGTGTAACTCATGTATGTCTTCTCATTCTGGGCAATTTATCCATATCTTTCCATAAATTTTCCATTGAATATTGGTCTAACACTATAGAGGCTTTTAATTAAGTCTTTTCATATTTCTTGAGTACAAATGCAATACTCAGACTGCTGATTTGTTGTCTCTTTACAGATCCTTGCAATCTAGTGGCATAGTACCATTGACAAAATCCTATAGACAAGTTACTCCCACCATGTTATTTTCAAGGTCCTTTAGTTAACTGACAATTCTTTTTTTTAATATAAAAATAAGTTTTATTAACTTTTTTGTTTCTTACATCACCATTATATCCCAAGTATCCATTCATTTCCCCTAGAGCTATTTCATATGAAAAAATAGTGTTTTTAAAGAAAAAACAAAAGAAAAGTTAACACAACTGATCAATAAATTGAACAATTATGAAAACATATGCAATTTGTAAAATATGTGGACCTCTCACCTCCACAAAGTGAAAGACTAAGGGAGTATTCCCATGTCTCTTTTTTCAAGTCCCATTTGATCTTTATATTTTTGTTACATTTACTTTATTTTTTTTGTTATGTTCTTTCCATTTACATTGTTATGGCCACTATCTATCTATCTATCTATCTATCTATCTATCTATCTATCTATCTATCTATCTATCTATCTATTCATCTATCTATGTGTGTGTGTACTACTCTTGACTCTTCTTACTTCACTCTGTCAGTTCATATAAATATGTCTATGCATCTCTGTTTCATCCCACAAATAATTTCTTATGATATAGTAATATTGCCACACATTTGTGTGCCACAATTTATATAGCTATTTCCTGATGGATGGACAGATGTTTTGTTTCAAATTCTTAGCTATCACAAAAAAAAAATGCTGCTAAAATATTTTGGAGTATATAGGGACTTTCCCCCCCTCCTTATCAATAGATTTATTGGAGTATAAGTCCAATATTGGAGACTTTGATTCAAAGAATATTGACATTTTAGTCATTTATTTGCATAAATTTTGAATTTGGAAAAGCCATGTGGCTCAGCAGATAGAATTCTGGGCCTGAAGTCAGGAAGACTTCAGTTCAAATACAGACTCAGAAACTCACTGCCTATGTGACATTGGATACGTCACTTAACCCTATTCATCTTCATTTCCTCATCTGTAAAGTGAGCCAGAGAAAGAAATGGCAAACCACTCCATTATCTTTCCCTCCCAAAAAAAATGGGGTCATAAAGAGTTGGTCACAACTGAACAACAAATTGCTTTCCAAAATGGTTGTACTATTTTACAGTTCCATCAAAGATGTATTAGAGTGTCTATCCACCACCCTTTCAACATTGACTGTTGCCAACTTCTATCATTTTTGTTGATTTGCAATTTCACAGTTGTTTTGATTTATATTTCTCCTAGTACTTATTTTGAACTTTTTTGATATGGTTGTGAATACTTTGCAATTCTGTGAGAACTTTGGTTCATAATCTTTGGCCATTTATCTATTAAGGAATGGTTATTAGTAATAATAATAAGTATATATAAATGCATATTTATGCATATTTGTCCAGTCATTTCAGTCATGTCCAACTCTTCATGACACTTTTTGGGGTATTCTTGGAAAGGATACTGTAGTGGTCTGTCATCACCATTCTCCAACTCATTTTTCAGATGAGTAAATGAGGTTAAGTGACTTGCCTAGGGTCATAGCTAATAAGTGTCTGAGTCTGGATTTGAATTCATGTCTTCCTGATGTCAAGACTAGCTGGCACTCTGCTGTGCCAACTAGCTGCCCCATATATTATATGTATGTGTATATGTGTGTATGTGTGTGTGTATATACATATATATGTATGTATATACAATCTACCAACTGTAATTATTTTTTTTCTATCCCTTCAGGTTTATTCTGTGTATGTCTTTTGTTTTTAAAAGTGTTTCTTTTAATCAACACATTGTAGAGCTTAGTTTATTTTCCAATGTGTCACTTTTTTTATTTTGTTATATTATTTAATCCCTTCATATTTTAAAGAATGTTAAGTTTGTATTTTCCTCCAGCTATCTATCTATATATATATATATTCAAGTTATGATCTTTTCTCTCTTCTGTTGTAAACACAATATTAGGTTCCTTCAGTTGCTTAACTTTTTTTTTTAATTGAAATGGCCCTATTCTCATTGCCACTCTTCTCCTTAACTCTCATTCCCTCTTGTCATTTGTTACCCCTTTCCCTTTAACATTTTGTTTATCACCTCTCATAATTTTATCTGGTTAGCTATTTCTTCCCTCTCTTTTTCTTTCCTTTTAGCCAAGTACCTTCTGTCTTACTCTTCTCCCCTTCTGCTAGTCCTGTTCCTTAGATTTTTTTTAATTTTATTTTTGTGCTCTTGTCCAAAAGAAAAAAAAATTCTCTCTCTCTTTATTATCTATCTTTTTCTATTTACTCTAGACCTTCATTTTCTGATCCATGAATGCATGAAAAGTGTTATTTTCAACCACCAAATCTCCCAAGCCTCATCCAGTATAAGGAACTCATATGCCTTAACTAACCATCTTTCTTCAAAACATTTGTAAGTGAAATCCCATCTGATCCCCAAAGTAAGGCCTCCTTCCTTTCCCTCCTCTTCAAACTTTTCTCCCTCCTTCACTGCTCTTTTGTAGGCCCTTCTCTAAGACCAGAGAAATTACTTTTGCCTCATTGTTAACCCTTGCTTTTAAACTGGCATGCCACTCACTTTTCTCTCTCCCCCTTACCCCATTCCCTTGTGGACATTTAAAGAAATTTCTTATTGATTTTTCTGTTGGTCTTTCTATCCTTGCTTTTTGCATTTATTCTCCCCTCCTGCATTTCTGTTCTTTATAATATTTAAGAAATAAATAAGCTGTCCTGTTTTGGTTGTTATTCTAAAATGTTTCAAACTCATTTCTTTTTCCCAGTATGATTAAGCTCAGATTTTCAGAATAGGTTGCCCTAGGATGAATCCAGAGCTCCACTGATGTTTGTGATGTTTGTGAGTGCAGAACAGTCTTGTGTTATTTGAATGTCCTTTACATTGTATTTGAAGGACTTCTCCAGATGACTTAGAGAATATGTTAGTTTAGAATTCAGTTGTTAAAAATAATCACTGTATGTCTTGGAGTATATAGCTTTCTCCCCCACCCCACCCTGCCTGGAGGCAACGTGTGAATTCTTTTGATTGGGCTTGCATTTTCAATGTTCAGAAGTTCTGGGCAATCCTCTTCTATGATTTCATTTGTTATGATGTTAAAGATTTTTGTCCTATTGTGTTCTAGGACACCTATGATGCTTATATTGTCTCTATGCATCTAATCTTGGAGATTGATCTGCTTTGCCTGCATTGTGAGCTTTTGTTCTTTTAATGTTAATTGTTTTTCAGCTCCTCTTCTTCTAGGTTGTCCTTCATTTCTGTATATTTGCAAGCCCAATCCATTGTTCTTTTTTTGTTTGTTTGTTTGTTTAGTGAGACTTGCCATTATATATTCCAGTTTTTTTTTCTATCCTGTGCATTATTTTTGCTGTGAAGGACAAAAAATACTTAATTCTTTACTCTTTAAAAATTTTAGTGTTCTATGCTTTGACCACTTTTGAGAATATGTATAGTTGGGAATATATTCTCATTATAAACATGGGGTTTTGAGAAAATGAGCTAATTGGGACCACTCCAGACAATATGTAACTATGGACAATATTGATTATTAAGATGTTGTCGGTCTTATCAAAATTTTGGAAATATAGATATTCTTGAGATCATCTTACTTAACTTCTCTGGAGAGCAAAGTATATAATTTCTCACTGTACAGATCTAAAACATGAGGTCTCCTTTTGTAACTAATATCATAAATTTCTAATTTTTGGATATTGGTGCTAACTACCAATAAAACCTGTTTTGGTTTATGTGGTATTTTGAAACTTACTACATGGGCCAGATAAAATTCCTATGGACAAAGAAATAGAAAAGGGAAAGTATTTTTCAGAAATAGAGAGACACAGGTACAGGGAAATATTCAAATTCATTTTAAATCATCAGTGGTTTCCTGTGCTTTCTCTAGTTCTTAGGGATTGCATTTATTCATTCCAAACAACCATATTTCCAGGTAGAGGAATAATATTTTTAGAGAGGTCAGGAGCCACAAATTATTTCAGGAAGGAATGTGAAAGAAAACCTCACATTTTGTATTTTTATATATCCATGTTATATTTAAGTTATTAAACTCTACTCTCCAGCTCTAGTTAATGTCATTATTTTCAGTATTTTTGTTGTAGCCTTAAACCCAATTTTCAAGGTTAATGATCAGATGGTTAAATTTTTGATTTTAATAGTAAAAAATGTTTCAAAATCTACAAAGTGATGAGGCTTACAGTGTAGCCTTCTCAAACACAAGCATTTGTCACATCCAAAGGAAGTTTGTTGGAAAGATGTAAAATGATGTTCTCTATTGAATATTACTAAAAGACTTTAAATAAGTGAACTCAGTAGTAATCAAGCCAAAGATATCTGAAAAAGGATTTGCAAGTCCATCTTATTAGGTATAATTCAAAGAGCTTATAATTAGTAGTATAAAAATAACATAGTTTAAAAATCAGCTTTATTAAATCTCAAAAAATACTATTCCTGAAGGCTTTCATTCTTTTAAACCAGCAGTTTCCTCAGTGACTATTAACACTTAGTTTATGTTCTACAATGAAGAAATTATGTATTCAAAAGATATTCTGCCAAAAATCAGGAGCCCTAAAATTTCTTCCCATTTATGTGTGTTTGGAAAAATCACTCAGCCTCTCAGGACCTCAATTCCCCAGGTGCAAAATGAAATAGTTGTGCTATGTGATCTTTAAAATCTCTTGTAGTGCTATTAGTTTATAAATGTAATGACATTTTTGACATATATTGGTTTTATTTCCTCTTTGACAGCATTTGAAAGGGACTTTGTAGAGTTCAATTCAATTTTACAAATAGTTACTAAATATAGGTTATATACATGGGTCTCTAAAAAGTTCCACTATTTTATCCTGGCAGAGACATGACCCTGGGATACCAAAGATATGTTGTAAAGGTAGAATTAAAAGGACTTCACAACAGATATAAAAGAAAATGACACCTAAAGTGCAATCCTCCATGATTGAAATAATAGTGGTGTCTTCAACAAGGATGAAAATGTCATCAAGGACAGTTGCTATAGTGATGTTAAACTATTTAACTTGAAAAGACTACAACACCAAGACTAAAGTGGACAGAGAGTTGACACATGCATTGTCAGAGTTAGCTCAGTATTTGGGAGACTCCAAAGAAAAGTGTGAGAGAGAAGAGGTATTAGTCTACATACCAAACTAAAGGTCTACAGAGTCATTGTGCTGACCTCATTGTTGTACACCTGTGAAACCTGGACAGTCGTACCAGTGCCATACCAGGAAATTGAATTGTTTCCATTTAAATTGTCTAACAAGATTCTGAAGATCACCTAGCAAAATAAAATACTGGACATGGAAGTCCCTTCTCAAACTAAATGCCAAGCATCAAACTCTACTACAGAGAGCACAACTCTGATGGCTTGGCCATGTTTTTTGAATGTCAAATGTACAAGCCTAAAAAAACTATTCTATGGAGAATTCATGTAAGGCAGGCACTTACATAGTGGTCAAAAGAATTAATACAAAGACATTTTTGAGGTCTCTCTGGAAAACTTTGTAATAGAATGTGAATCATGGGAGACTCTGGCAAAGAACTGCCCAGCATGGAGTACCCGTACCCTCATCAAAGAAGGTGCTGTGCTCTAGGAGCAAAACAAAATTGCAGTTGCTCAAAAGAAATGTGAGATATTCAAACTTAGAAATATCTCCACTACAAATGTTCATATGGAGTATTTGTGCCCAACCTGTGGTAGAATCTTCTGAGTTTATATTGGTCTGATCAATCACAGTGAGACACACTGTACCTTGACTCTAACATAGTGATGTCATTTTGGTCTTCTTTGAAAAGGAACAACAACAACCAACCAGTGATTCCTTGAAAGAAACAGGGAAATTTTAAAGATGAGAGCTTTTGGGAAAAGGTAATGAGTTCAGTTTTAGACATGTTGAATTTAAGATGATTATGGAACATCTAATTTGTGATGTCCAGTAAGCAACTGAAATTGCAAGACTGGAGATTAGGGTTCCAATCAATGAGTTAGGGTTCAATAAATGAATCCATGCAAGGAGATGAGATCACCAAGTAAAATAGTATAAAGGGGGACAGCTAGGTGGTACAGTGAATAGATCACTAGCCCTGAAATCAGGAGGACCTGAGTTCAAATCTGGCCTCAGACACATAACACTCACTTGCTTTGTGATTCTGGGCAAATTACTTAACCCCAATTACCTCACCACCAAAAGTAGTATAGAAAAGAAGAGGTATCAAGACAGATAGACAGATTCTTGGGGGATAACCATGTTTACCAGGCATAATCTAGATAAAAATACAGCAAAAGAAATTAAGGAGTAATCTACCTCATTGGAAGAGAAACAGCAAGAACAGTCATGAAAACCTAGAGAAAAGTGATCTACAATGTAAAAATCTGTAAAGGTTTCAAAAAAAAAGATTGAGAAAGGGCCATTAGATATCAATTAACTTTGCTTTCAAGTGCGGTTTCAGAAACTGATTTTATCTGCTTCTTATGAATAAACCTTCCTAAGTCCAGAGAAATTCATGACTCATCATTTGACCATTTCCTAATGAATTATTTGGCCATGAAACAATGAATTTTACAAAATAATCATTAGTCTTACTCAGCAATTAGGGGCAGCATGATGCCAACCCCCATTACAGTATGAGAATGAGAAAAAATATAATACTTGAAAAGGTTTACTTAACCTTAATGTAGCAAAGGTATGAATTAAAGATACAGAGTCTCTTAGCTTCTTTAGACTACCTTCCCCCTCCAATTGTTGTGAGTCACATAGGTTTCAGACATTCACTAGAAAGGCTCCAAATCCACCTGGGTGGGGATTTTTAATGCCCTTTGGTAACCAGGTCATGAAGGTGACCACTTCAATACAAACAGAAGACATCAGGAAGTTGGGTCCAGGTAGACACAGATTGAGCCTTGCGCCACATTAGGACCAATTGAGTCCTGATTTTGTTGCTCTTTTTTCTCTTGTTAGGAGGCAGAACCCCTACAGAGATTAATCCTATCTTATCAATCCATTTCTATTTCTGTAGTGATGGCAGTAGGGTCAGAGGGGTCAGAGCATGCTAAGAATGGCAGTTTCTTAACATCACACACATATACACATTAAATTCACTCTTAGAATTTAATCCAATTCAACAGCCATGAAGTCAATAAACATTTATTAACTCTCTATTGTGTTAAATTTTGTGGGTATAAAGACAATTATTCAGTCAATAAGACTTATAAAGTGTTAACTATATTTCTGGCATTGGGTTAAGTGTTGTGCATATGAAGAAAGGCAAAAGACAGTTGTAGCTATGTTGATTAGCTAGTTCTTAAAATAATTAAAAAAGGAAAATATACTTGAGGGAGACCTTACTATTACTGAGAGAAATCATTTGAGAAAATAGCAATGCTACCAAGATATGTGCATACTTTCCAATTCCTATTAAACCTTTATGAAAATAATTCACACTTATATTGAGAGCATCCTTTAAGAAAATATGAAAACAGAATGGATAGGAATTCTAAAATGACATTTTAATAGATGTCCAAATTTTTGTAGTCACACAATTTACTGAAACATGCAAAGAATGCAACATACCATTGATTTTTGACAAAAGCATTTGATTTACTGAGCCAAAATGTCACTTTAAATGTTTTCCTTCCAAAAGGTATCTCCATGAATATGTAAAAATTGTACAAAGAGCCTTCAAAGATGACATCATAGATTACTTTTATAGATAAACCTTTGCTTATCAATACCAAATATGGCATAAAGCAGTGAAAAGAGTACTTCATTAAAAAGCTTGAAACTGTCATGGAGAATGCCAGCATAGAGGACAAATTGAAATTAAATTCTTCATGTAAGTTCAAACCCTCCAGATATTGTTATTTGGAGATGACATGCTGATCATATTGCCCTTAAATGAGATATTCAAAATGTTCTGCCTAAGTATCAATGGAGAAAAAAGAAAATGGATTAAGAATATACATTGTCCTGAGTATAATGTGCAGTACCCCACAGTGCTGGCATATATCCTTTATCTTTTCCCCCTTTCCCCATTTCCCTCTCCCTGCATTTACAAAGAAATATTTACTTCAAAGATATAGCATGGAAAAATATGTTTTTTTTTCCCCCACAAGACTTTAGGGGCAGAATCCCATCCATCACTACCTTGGACATCCTCAGTTTCTGGGAAGGTGGGAGAAATTAGGTTCATAGCTTAACTCAGTTCCTATTTAACATTAATCCCATCATGTTCAAATCTAAGTCATTTATTGCTGACTTTTACTAGGTTGGAATCCCCTTAGTCCACTAAGGATGAGCTATTCCAACATCTAGCCTTCATTTATGGATGCCTGATTTCCCAAGGTTAGGGTTTCTTGGCTAGATCAGAGACTTCAGTCACTTTACCTAGAACAGAAAGTCATGGATGAAAAAGTCAAAGACCAGGCCTGATTCTTATGGCCACATGATCTAAAGGGAAGGGTAGATGGGATGGCCTTCAAACTCTTCTCTTTTTTTTTTTTTTTTTTGCGTAGTGTGACTGAAGCAGTCTTTCAGCCTAAGAAATGAAGCTTGTAAAAGCATACAACAATCTTATATATTGAACCCAGAGAATGAATAAAGAACTGTTCCTAGAAATGAATAAGAGGAAGATAGTGGTCTGAATTGATTGACTCTGGGAAATCATGAAGTACTTTTAAAAACACTAAGCTTATCCAGAAACAAAGGAATCATTTTTTTCCCACAAAATTATTCTTTCAGTAATATCAGGTGGCCATAAGACACAGAATACAATGGAGAGGTTTATGTCTGACATTATCTTAAAGAATTATATAAAAAGTGACATACAGTGTGTTTCAAAGAAATATACCATTGGAAATAGAGTGTAGATGGATGGATATGTTTCAGTGACCTGTTAATTTGACATCTATTTTCTGTCAAGAAATTTCAAGCACAATCACAAGGATGGTGGAAGGACCTTTATGAGTTGATTTACAGGAGGATATACATACATACATACATACATGCATACATACATACATACACATACATACATATGTAATATAGGATGAGAAAGTGTGAATAAATAACAATTTGTGGTGTTGAAGAAAATACATCCTTCTAGTAGATTATATCTCTATTGAAATCTATTAGTGAAATCTATTAAAAGTTTAGACAGAGTAAATAAACTCAGTGAAAGGCTTTTATAATTTCATATATGAAATATAATTTCATAATATGAAATAAAGAAAGGTTGGAGACAGATGGTGGGATGCCTTAATTACTGGGGTAAATATTTTGTATATTATTACATTCCCAATATTAAGGGAGTTTGTTTATTTGTTCTTTGTTTGTTTGTTATTTTCTTGATATTGAAATGTTCAGATGTATTTTACAGGATTATTTAGGCAATTATATAGAAGATGTATTAGAGAAAGAGAAAAAAATAGAGGCAGGACGACTATTCAGGGGACTACTACAATATTTCAAATGATATGTAATGACAGCCCAAACTCTAATAGAAGCACAGTGAGAGAAGAAAAAAGAACAGGTGTCATTTGTATGTAGAATGAACCAGACATGCTAGCTGATTTTTAAGTATGAGTCAAAAGAAGGGGAAAGATTAGGCACTGATTTTACTGAGTTTTCCAGCAGGAATGACTGGGAGCATATTCAACAACTGAAAGCAATAAGAAAGGTTTATATGGGAGCCTGGATTAGGGAAAAGATATTGAGGACAGTTTTTCACACGGTGATTATATGTGTTCTCAGTTTCTTTCCATCTAACAATGATTTGAAAAACTGAACATTTAGTCTGAAGAAGAAGAGACTTAATGGGGATGTGAGATCTATCTTGAGGTAATTGAAGGGACACCATATGGATAATGGATTAGCCCTGCTGGTTTTGGCTCCATGAGAAGAATTAGAAATAATTAAACCTAATATTTAGGGAAATATTCTAACAACCATTTCTCACGCAAATATATAGAGAGGATTCTCTTTTTTTGAAAGATATTGGTTGGAATAGGTGGACTCTAAGGTCCTATTCATTCCTACAACCTGTGATTATAGAGCATATAGGTGGATATATACTACATGTAGTTGGAGAAGGAAAATCAGAACTCAGAAAAGAGTATATTTTCCCATTTCTATGAGACTACAAACACATTCTTATTGTTTATGATTCTTCTTCATTGGATTTTCCTCTGCCCAAAGTCACTTAAATTATTCTAGAAGGTGCTAATAAAAAAGACTCAGCTGTAAGACAAAACTCTGGTGCTACTGCAACATTTACTACTCATTATTACAGGTTTAGGAATATTTCCACAGTTCCCATTCTGCATATCTTTCTCTTACCAGGAACAATAATTGAACCTTGAAATTAGAATACATATAGAAGAAAAGGTTAAAAAAAAACAAGAAAAATAAAATCTATATGTTTTTTTCCTTATGGTAGGAAAAATATACCAGGCATAAATATATAAACATCATCAAAACAATGCTTGGCTTATAGGCCCAAGGTGAGGAAAATCTCTTTCCCTTGAGTTACATTGATTTAACAGTTATAAAATCATAAACTCATCTTTCTAAATATTTCTTTAAAGAACAGCATGTAAATGTTTATTTCTGAAGTCACTGAACTTGAATGTATCCTAGACTTATCATCATCGTCATCAGTAGCAGCAGCAACAACAACGGCTGCATCTAATATGAACGCAGCTCTGGAACGTTATCCAAGGGCCTTTCCCCAAAACAGTCCTAGGTAAAAGTAGTACAATTATTAGTTTTACAAATGAGTAAATTGGGTCTCTGAGAAGTCAAGAGACTTTTTACATCTGGTAAGTGATTACACAGCTAGTGAGTGTATGAATGTGAGGATTTTATCTGTCTCCTCAATATTTTATAAGAGAAGAAAGAAATTTAGAGATGTTAAATAATTTGCTCAGGGTCACAGAGGTGTGTGGTAGTGATTGAGCCAAGAAATATGTCTCCTCACTAACTGGTTTTCTAAAGAATCTTTACACTTTATCCCACTGGCCTTATGACTGTGTTAAGTTATAAACCTCAACTGTTAGTAGTTCTTGTGCCCTTCTTTATATGACTTTTAAGGCAGAGCCACCTGCTAATTAACACCTCATAAATATATGGAGGAGAAGAAAGCCAGTGATCCTGTGCCTGACAACACCTCTTGTTTAGGAACAAACCAGCCTGCCCAGAGGGATCACTGAATTCCCACAATTGACTATTTTATATGCTTATACCCTCGATCTCCTCCCTGGGGACAGTTAAAGAAAATTACTCAACAGTGTTGATTGGGTCCATTGCAAATTTATGCTCCTGCATCTCAACTGAGCCCTTAATATAACAAGTAAATCATTTCACTCTTCACTTTTTGATCATCTTTCTCTCTCACCATTGGTGTTACTCCAAAATTCTTATTTCCTGAAAACCTCTCACATATTCCTTCCTTTCTTTCACAGCTAAGGAACTCAACTCTCTACTAAGAAAATTAAGGGACCAAGATCTGATAATGGAGTAAAAGCAGAGACCTGCTTGAGCTCTCCCCCAAACCCCTCCAAATACCTGTAAAAAATGGCTCTAAACAAATTCTAAAGCAGCAGAACCCACAAAAAGACAGAGTGAAACAAATTTACAGCCCAAGACAGCCTGTATGGTTGATCAGAAAGATATATTGTGCTGGGCTGGGAGAGAAATGCAGTTCAGCGTGCGTGCTCAGGCCTTAACAAACCTGGAGCAGGCTGGAGGACTGAATCACAGGTAGCTGTGGCAGTTTCCAGACTTCTCAACCCATGAATGCCAAAGACAACTTAGAAGGTCAGTAGGAAAAGTCTATGTCTGTGGTGCTGAGAGAGAAATATGGTGGGGTGCCAGCTCCAGTCCCCAAGCATGACCCTGGGGTGATGGCTGACTCCAGAGCTTCTGGCCCACAGACTGAGGGGGAATCAAGTGGCTGATCAGAAGGGGTTTGCAAGGAACTCTCTGCTGGTACAGGATTCTCTTGCTTTGCCTGTGCTTGGATCAGGGTCACAGTTCTGGGTGGTGGTTTTGGGGTGAGGAGGAGCTCTGCCTTGGTGGAGTTAGTAGGGATGGTGAAGAGGAAATCCTCCTCACAGTTCCAAGGCAGAAACGAGTGCTTGTGGTCACTCATAGACCAAAGAACAGGTCAGAAAAGGAGTAAACACCTTGCCCTTGATCATATCACCTTGGAAGAATTGAAAATTTACAAGTCCCTAGAAGTATCTCTAAAAACAGCTGCACAAAACCCCTGAAGCTTAGGACAGTATGTTCTCCACACTAGAAGCAGGCTCCTACCTTAACAAAATGTTTATAGCTGAAGTAATTGGCTGGGATCATGAGCAAGCAGCACAAAAAGAGTTAGACCGTAGAATTGTACTTTGGTGACAAAGAAGATTAAAACATACAACCAGAAGAAGACAACAAAGTCAAACCTCTTACATCCAAAGTCTCCAAAAAAAAAATATGAATTGATCCCAGGCAATGGAAGAGCTCAAAAAGGATTTTGAGAAGTAAGTAAAAGAAGTAGAAGAAAAACTGAGAGTGATGCAAGAAAACCATGAAAAACAAGTCAACAGCTTGCTAAAGGAGACCCAAAAAAATACTGAAGAAAATAACACCTTAAAAATCAACCTAACCCAAATGGCAAAAGAGGTCCAAAAAGCCAATGAGTAGAAGAATGCCTTAAAAAGCAAAATTGGCCATATGGAAAAGGAAGTCCAAAAGCTTACTGAAGAAAATACTTCCTTAAAAATCAGAATGGAGCAATTGGAAGCTAGTGATTTTATGAGAAATCAAGACACTGTAAAACAAATTCAAAACAATGAAAAAATAGAAAACAATGTGAAATATCTCACTGGAAAGAAAAACTGACCTGGAAAATAGATCCAGGAGACAGAATTTAAAAATTATTGGACTATCTGAAAGCCCTAATTAAAAAAAAAGAGCCTAGACATCATCTTTCAAGAAATTATCAAGGAAAACTGCCCTAGAGACAGAGGGCAAAATAGAAATTAAGAGAATCCACCGATCACCGCCTGAAAGAGATCCCCAAAGGAAAACTCCTAGGAATATTGTAGCCAAATTCCAGAGTTCCCAAGTCAAGGAGAAAATATTGCAAGCAGCCATAAAGAAACAATTCAAGTATTGTGGAAACACAATCAGGATAACACAAGATTTAGCAGCTTCTACATTAAGGGACCACAGGGCTTGGAGGGGGAGAGAGAGAGAGAGAGAGAGAGAGAGAGGTAGAATGGGATAAATTATCTCACATAAAATAGACAAGAACAGGCTTTTACAGTGGAGGGGAAATGGGGCAAGGTGACGGGGATGAGTGAATCTTATTATCATCGGATTTGGCTTAAGGAGAGAATAACATACACACTCAAGTGGGTATGGAAATCTATCTTACCCTACAGGAAAATAGTGGGGGAAGGGGACAAGAGAGCAGGAGGGTGATAGAGAGGAGGGCAGATTGGGCGAGGGAGTAATCAGAAGCAAGCACTTCTAAGGAAGGATAGGGTCAAAAGAGAGAATAGAATAAATGGGGGGGATAGGGTTAAGGGAAATATATTTAGTTTTTCACATGACTACTATGGAAGTGTTTTGCATGAATAAAGATGTATAACTTGTATTGAGTTGCTTGCCTTCTCAATGAGGGTGGGTGGGGAGGGAGGAAGGCAGAAAATTTAGAACCCAAAGTTTTAAAAATGTATGTTAAAATGTTGTTTTCACATGCAACTCAAAAATAAGATATACAGGAAATGAGGTATAGAAATCTATCCTGCCCTACAGGAAAATTGAAGGGGAAGGGGATAAGAGAAGGGGGTGGGGAGAGATAGAAGGGAGGGTAGATTAGGAGAAGGGGTATTCAGAATGCATGCCATCTTGGGGTGGATGGAGGGATGAGATGGGGAAAAATTTGGAACTCAAAATCTTGTGAATGTTGAATGTGAATGTTGAAAACTAAAAATAAATTAATAAAAGAAAGAAAATTGAGGGTATTAAATCTGAATTCCCTCTTTTCCCTTCCTCTACATAACATATCCTCTTTTACTCTAATCTTTGATGAAATTTGTTCTTTTCTCCCCCAGGTTCAGCATGAGCCTTTCATCCCATCCCCAGCCACATGTTTAAGAAGTTGCCATCAATAAAATTCACTGTGTACTAGTTCCTTCTCCAGTGCAATACAAAATTACCCAACTCTTCTATCAAGGGTGATAAACCCTTAACCAAATCATGGATTTTTCTTAAGCTTTTGTCTCATTTCTCATATTTTTCTCACCCATACTTCTAGGAAAAAATGTCTACATTCATTGTCTCCACATCCTCCACTGTTTCCATTTTCTGTCCTCTCAATAATTTAAAATCAGCCTTCCCACTCAACTGGAAGTTCTCTCTCCAAATCTGTCAGAGATCTCTTAATTTTCAAATATGATGGTCTGTTCTGAATCTCTGTCCTAGTTGACCTCTCTGTAGAATTTGATACTGTTGACAACTCTCTCTCCTCTTAGATGTTTTCCTCCCCTTGTGTTTTTGTTACGTCCTAATCACCTGCCTCATGGCTCTTTCTCACTCTTCTTTGATACATTATCATACATAGCATACCTTGTAAAATTTATTATACCATAGTGTGCATAGAAGTATATAATTTCAGTTAAAAAACATACATCAAATTATATTTAAATTATCCTGAGGAATTTTTTTTTTTTACATTTTGCCAAACTCTGTTTTTTACCCATTTGGTACCCATTACCAGTAACTAAAATATAAGGCAGGGGAAGCTCTGCTTCTTGTGTAAAAGTGAAGATATATTGGAGATTTCATTTTTATGTAGAATAATTTAATTAAATCTATTTGCTGGATCTATTTATATCTTATGATATATGATCATTAAATCAGTAGGTCATACTTCTTCACACAGTTTTAAATGAATGAAATCACTTCTCCTGATATACCATATCACAATACATCTAAAGCATTTATGGTCTGATTTCACTCAGGCAAGGCTACCACCTTTCCTCTTCCCATCCCCCATATATCCAATTTCTTTTTTGTTTGTTTCCATTCATTTTTGACTAAAACCTTGAAGTAATAGTGGATTTCAAATCTTCCCAAACAAGTCAACTGGTTAATTTAAAATTACTTCCCCTATTAGCATAATGTTCCATGGCTAACATATCTGAGGCAAAGCCATTTTAGTTAATCAAAATTGTCCTACCACCCTGCTGTGACAGAAATATCTCCCAGAAGAATATTCCAACCATGAAAACTTTATTTCTTTAACCTCTTTTTGAAATCAAGGTGATCATGAAAATAGAATGAGGAGGTAAAAGTAACCTTGAAAATCATCTAGTGCAGCCTAATTTTGTGCCTAGCACAGTGACTTGTACATAAATAGTCACTTAACAAATTTTTATTGAATTAAACTGAATTGAACTGCAACTCAGAGAAGGTAATTTAAATTGAAATTCAGGAAATTAAGTGACTTGCCCAAGGTGACCCATGAATTTAGTGACTCAGCTGGAAGGAGAAACCTTTCCTGATTCCTTTACATTATAATAGAATGATGGAGAAATTATTTTTTTAAAATAAAGAGCAAGATATTGTTTTTGGCATCAAACGAGATTTATAACAAAATTGAAAGGAAGGGTTTCCATTTCTACCACCCCCAAATCCAGGTGATATTTGCTAAAAATTGCTGTGTCTATGGAATGAGTGGATACTTAGAAAAAAAGTTGGTAATACACATGTGACAAAGGTAACTCATAACTCCTTGGCACAACAGGGCTTGGAAATCCTTTATCTCTTTATAGCACCTTCTTAAAGTTCCTTTTGGCTGCCGGGTCCCTTAGGGCAGGTTACTCCAATGGTTTCTCTTCATATTCCTACTCTCTTCAACACTGCCAGGAGTCATGCTCCCTGAAGTTACATCTTTCCTAGCATGATACATTTTCTGTATCTGTCACTGTACGGAATGTGTATCTACTCCTCTTTCAGTAGCTCACCCTACTTGGCCTATGCAGGAAGAGAAGAATCTCCTTCCAATCCTCTCACAGGGAGTCTTCTCCACATGCAACACACATTTTGCACTGTCAAGATGCTTAAATTTGTCCAGGACTGAGGGGCAGCCAGGTAGGTCAGTAGCTAGAGTGCCCAGTCTGGAGTCAGGAAGACTCATCTTCCTGAGTTCAAATTTGGCTTCAAGAACTTACTAGCGATGTGACCCTGTACAAGTCACTTAACCCTCTTCATAGTTTCCTAATTTGTAAAATGAGCTAGAGAAGAAAATGGCAAGGCACTCCTCCAGTATTTTAACCAAAGAAACCTCAAATGGTCTCACAAAGAGCAGACATGACTGAACAACAACAAAACTCTTTTGAACCCCCAGAATCATACCTATTTTATCCCTTTGCCATTAACCTTGTTCCTTTCTTGACTCAGAGAAGCATAAAATAATTAATGCACAGAATCCTCTCTACAGTCAATTTAATATCTTATTAACATCTTCTGATTACATTTCCAGACTTCTGTGATCACATAGTGGAGATAGTGGAACTCCATCTCTGATAGCATCCCCAATGTAATATATTTGCTTGAGAGCTTGTGAGCTATGTTGTTAAGAATGCAGATTCACAGGATTACTGCTATAATTCAAGTAACTACTGTTCTGGGGACCCAAACCATAAGTAAAAGTGCACGATTAGTGAAGGGGTACTTATAAAATAGAAAAACAGAACACTATAAAGATAGTTAGATAGACAGACAGACAGACACATAGAAAGACAGTGTTCTACATTTCTATTTTATATGTGTATGTGTGTTGATAAAATAAAAACCTCTGTAAACTGCCAAAATGGAAGACACCACTGCTCCAAAAGAGGAACCTGTAATGAGCCAGAGTCCAATCACAAATTACAAAGATTATAACAGCATTTATTGCCTGAGAAGTTTGCAAGCTGTAGCAGTGAGACACACAGTTCTCAGATGCTCAAATGGGAATAAGAAAAGGGTGAGATATTTCTACATATTTGGGGTATTTATAACTATTTGAGATTAAGCAGTGATTTAACAAAGGAACACAATGGATGGGGAAGTCAGGAAAGTGGGGGTCTAGGGAGAAAACATCTGCAAACACAACAAATCAAAAAGCAGTATGCATGCTTCTCTTTAGATAAGTCAGAAACCAAGATGTTTGCTGTTTTCTCTGAGCTGGTCAAGATTGCATCTCTGAGTTCAGCTAAGGTTTACTGGCAAAGGATCAGTGGTATGTCAAACAGCTTTGGGCTTCAGAAGTCCTCTTCATTGTGCTACTCCATTTTCTGGTTTCTCTGTTAAAAAAAGGGAAGCTCTGGCATATTTAATCAGTCATTACAAAGCTTATATCCACAATATATATGTGTGTATACAGACACATTAATCTGGCAACTCATAAAACTTGAAATCATTTATAGAACTTAATATCATTCAGTTATTCTGTCTTTACTTTCTCTTATAGCAATTGGTCTGGCCTATCTCTTCCAGAGCAAAATTCTCTATGTATCCCCATTTTGTGTTCTAGAAGCATCCCTGAAGGGAGGGTATGATTTTTCTCTAATGGCATGCTCTTTCCAAGGTAACAAGAGTATTTAATGTTCTGCTTCTATTTAAACAATTCACATGCATTAACTTTACAAAGTAATATGTATTTTGAAAATGTGCAAGGACAGAAGTACAAATATTTACTCCCAGAACACAAGGAAGAGGAAGTACTTGTTATTTTGTCATTTTCAGTCACGAATCACTGTTCGTGATCCCTTTTGGGATTTTCTTATCAAAGAAACTGGAGCAGTTTGCCTTTTACCTCTGGAGCTCATTTTACTGATGAGAAAACTGAGGCAAAGTTAAATGACTTGCCCAGTGTTTCACAGTTAGTAAGTGTCTGAAGCCAGATTTGAACACAGGTCTTCCTGACTCCAGGCCTGGATTTCCATCTACTGAACCACCTAGCTACCTTGAGGAGGTGCACTGCCCCCTATACTACCTTGGTCCTGGAAAAGTAGCTCTAAGTTAACTCAGTTTCTATAAAACATTTGCCCCACAAAGTTCACTTAAAAATATTTCTTGGCCTCTGAATGCATTTATATTTTAGCCACTTCTAAGATAGATCTGAAAGGTCACTCCTAGCTCTTCAGTATCTTAATACTAGATTGGACAGTTAGAAAATATAGCATGAACTGTGATCCTTTTGAAGTTAAGAAATTCAAGATAATCTCTAATTTTCTTCACCAAAAATGAGAATGAACTAATATCAAGATAAATAACCAAGATCAATATGCATAAACCTCACGTCAACTTCAGAGTAGTAGAAACCAAAACCTCTCCAAAGCATTTTCTATTTTCTTCCATTGGAACACAGGCAAGAAGTAAACAGGAACACTGAAAAGGTTTAGCTCTAGCTGACTGGTGCCTTTTGAGTGTACTGCTATTCTGACTATGCAACCAACCAAAAAGGCTCCTACATCTTTGAATCAGTAAGAAATAATATCATATGTTCCATATCTCTCTAAGTAATTGCATTGAGATGTTACCATGTTGTTCTGGAAGCAGGATCCTTATTCTCTTTCATGTAGGGGAATTGGATTCTGATGCTTGCTCAACCATCTTCCTTCCCCTTTCCTAACCCCATTTAGATAAATAAATAAATGAAAACACACAGAGACATAAATACATATATATATATATGTTTTATATACAAGGATATATATATATGTATAAATATGTATACACTTAAGTATGTATATTGTGTATGTACAATATGTATATATGCTATTGAACAATATGTTCTAAATGCATGGTGGCGAATGATTTCCTGAAGACTATCTGTGCCTGTATCTATATTTCTATCTAGGTATATATTTAGTCCAATAATGCTCTAGGGTTCTGCAGAGGTATAAGTATCGTCCTTCTCTTGCTTTAATGCCTTAAAAGGAATGTTAAAAAAAGGTATTGTGGAATGATCTTATACAGTCCCACAAATACATTGCCTAATAGGAGGTGCTTAAGAAATGCTTATTGATTGATTGATGTAGAGTTGAAAAATCACAATGATTACCAAATGCAAAATTTTGCAAATTCCAACAATAAATATCATTTTATGAATTCTACCAAGCATTATGGTTGGTTTATTATTCAATAAAGGCCTTTCTTTGTACTCAAGCCAGTTTTCTGCAAACCAAAGGCAATAAAAGTCAAACAAACAAACCAAAAAAAAAAAAATTACTTTCTTATCTCACAAAGAAACCTGTTTCCTAGAGAGTTTCTTGAAGTTCATGGAGCTCTCACTGAAAGGATTTAGAAGCTGTCTACTGTCAGTCTCTCCTCACCTTCAGATGAGAGATTCTACCTCTTTAACCTTGATGCTTGCAAACTGGATCTGTATTCCATGGAAGTTGAGAGGCTTCATCCTCTTTTTATTCCCTTTAATGTCACCCCACCCTCACCCCACTATCTCTCCTCTGGACACTTACTCTGAAAGCATTTGTAATCACTGAGTAGCTTAAAAAATTGGTAAGAAAAAAATTTCAGATTATAGGACAAAATTTTCTGCTTTAAAACTTTAACATGATTTCTTCAGAAGATAAAGCTAAAAAAAGTTAGGGGCTGGGCAGAACTTTCTATATGTATCCACATGGGACTCACAAAAATTTCTTAGGTGATCTCAAAATAGAGGAAAATTTCATTTGGGACTTTATTCTAAAGAGCGATCAAAATAATTGCCAATGGACTCCTGCCACTGCAAGGACATTCCTATTGGAATTCTAATCTCAATAAATAATGGGATGGGTAAGCTTTTGTTGTTGTTTAGTCTATTAGTCATGTCTGACTCTTCAATATCCCATTTGGGGTTTTCTTAGTAAATATATAGAATGATCTGCTATCTCTTTTTCCTCTCAGCTCATTTACAGACGAGGAAACTGAAGCAAAAAATTTTAAGTGACCTGCCCAGGGTCAGGAAGCTAGTAAGTGTATGAGGTGGGATTTGAACTCACAAAGATGAGTCTTTCTGACTATGGTGATGTTCTCTATCTACTGCACCACCTACCTGCCCACAAGTATGCTATGTTAGATCAAATAAGACCCAAACTGTTTGGAGGCTACCACAACATAGGGTAAGGATGAAGATCAATAATTTGGACATTCTAAAAGACAAGAGAGAAATATTTATCCTATGTACAATGCATAAGGATTATACAGGAAGATGAGCAGACTAGATTTGTATAAATGAAGAGCAACAAAAACAAAAAAGACTATTTCTCAATTAACCACCAGAATTTTAGTGATTAAAAAATCCATACTTCTTATATTACCTTCAAAAGGATTGCTTTATATAATTCAGTAATGAAGCAAATAGTAAACCTTAGACATTCTTTAATTAAAAAACCCTATAACAGTCTGTAAAAATCACATAAAATTACTTTTAAGGGAAACACACTATAAAAATGTGACTATACATTAAAGCATAAACCAAAGAGGAGAAAAATGTCAATTTCTCTCTAGTAGAATTCAAAAACTAGGTATCTAGTAATAAATATTACTGTTGGAAAAATCTCTCTAAGAGGTACTTGCAAATGCAAAGGGCCCAATTTTATCCTATATGAATCCTGATATGTAGAGACTGATCTGGCTTCCCCCTTCCAAAGGGGTGTTACCTATAGCTAGGCATAGTGGACAGAACATTGCACTTAGAGGCAAGAAAACTTCAGTTCAAATCTAGGTCAGACACTAAATAGTTTTCAGACTTGGCCAGTCACTTAACAGCTGCGTGCCTCAGTTCCATCACCTTTTAAACAGGGATAATAATAGCATCTATTTACAGGGTTAATGTAAGGATTAAATGAAATAATATTTATAAAGCACTTGCAAACCATAAAACATCATATAAATGCAATTACTCTTATTTATCCAATATCAATCAATCAACTAATATATTTCTAAAGGAGAGACAGAGCCTGGAGTCAGAAAAACGTGAGTTCAAAATTAGTCTCAGAAATATCCTATTGTGACCCTGGGAAATGCACTTAACCTTTATTTGTCTCAGTTTCCTCAACTGTAAAATGTGAATGTTGTTCATTTTCTAAGAAGACCAATGATGTTGTGGGGAGTTGAGTTGCTCATAGATTATATTTAAGTGAGACAGAGTTGCACAAAGTCATCATCCTCACTTTCTCTTCCAGAGCCATCAAATTCCAGTGGCAAGACAAAAGTCAAGACAACTGGCAGTGTCCCAGGATGCAGTGGATGACTTTGGTATCTTTGATGTCTGACCAGTCTCTGAGTGCTCCACGATACCTGCTTTAGCTGTCTTTATCACCATTGGAAGAAATTGTTCTCATCTGCCAATTCTACCAGAGGAAGTCATCTCCATGAAAGTTATCATTCATTTTGACAAAAATTTCCATTCAAAATAACTAGCGTATAATGCTTAAGTTTTAATTAACAAGATTAGCTGTTAGAGCCTAGTAGATGAAAATATAAACTCTATATTTACAATCCCCTCATTAGTGACATCCAGTAAAATGTTCCTTTTCAATGTGAATGTAATCCAATTAGCAAAATCATGAGTATTTGTTTTTAGTACAGGCATAGTAAACACTTTTAATGCCATTCACTAGGTCTGCTAAAATCAGGAATTTTCTGTAACTTTAGGTTTGAAAAACAAACTTCTAGACAGTTGACATGGTCTTTGAGACTTTTCATGTTGTGATTGAAAAGTGAAATATATATGTAACATTTACTTTTAGCATTGGTTAATATTTAAAAAGAGAATCATAAAATGAAGAACTGAAATTGAATAAAGCAAGAAGAAACTATATGTTTAACTTTATATTTCAAAAGATGAGAAATGCCAAATATATTCCATAGAATCATGCTTGGTCATGAGTAGATTCACATTACTACCTTTTTATTAGAGCCAGATATAAACAATATGAAGTTGATTGATATTTCCCTATGCATTAGGAGAAAACATAATGAGGGGAAAATATACTCAATCATAATCATATAAACTATATGATATATATATATAAACAAAGCACTTTCAAGCATATAAAGGTGAAATTGATAACTTGACTCTCTCCTTTATTATTTTCTTTCCCACTGTAAAAAAGCCTTTATATAATTTTAATTTTATTCAATGAAACAATTGAAATAAAAATAACTACTACCATTTGCTTTAAAAGTATGAGGAAATCCTCTTTTCTCTATAAGGAGTAATATCCCCCCACTCCTATTCTGGTAATTCAGAAGAACCATTTTCTTAGATCCTTTAATGATCTAAGATCTTATGTAAGTTATCACTCCCTTTAAGGGTACAGATTACAAATCATCCTTATTTATGTACCTTCTATGATTTTTTGTCTATATAACCCTATAATTTATCCATACAGAGTAAGTTAAATGATAATCTCACTAGTTGACAAATCCACCACCTTTTCCCATTATATATTTACTAGATAGCAACTTTTCCAACATTTCTTGCAACTAAAACATCACTGGTAAAATATTGCAAATTACTTTAATCTACAATGCACCTCACTTTTGGGTAGCTTACTATTTGGTTCTTCAAAAACTATTGGGTTCCATGAGCCATAGATGTGTTGTATCACTGGAAAAATAATGAGGATACACAAGGGGAGTTTTGTATCAGAAAGCATTTGGAAACCATTGGAAGCACTATTCAGCCTGTACTTTTCCACCTATTCGATTTTGGTTTAGCTCATTGTCCATAAGTAATACTTACCCAAATATTGCACTAATGATCTAACATAAATGAGTTACCCATCAAACTTCATGTCAGTGGTAAGATAATAGTCATTCTCCTTAGACTTATGTTGTGTTTTTTATTACTTTTTTTTCTGTATAGAATACAGGGATAATTTCTTTTGCGTGGAATTAGAGTTAGTGGAATCGGACTCATATACTATCTCTATGCCTGTTACAACTTACATAACATCAGGCAACTCTCTAGGCTTTAGTTTTCTCATGTGTAAAGGGAGGGAGTTTGGACTCAATAGTGTCAGATTTCTTTTCAGATCTAAAGCAATAATCATATGATCTATTAGCTTTACAATAAGAAAAAAAAGAATTCAAAAGAGCAGAGACCAATATGAAATCATACAGTAAAGTTAAGAGGAATTGGAATATATGTGTGTGTATGTGTATGTATGTATATATACACATATCTACATACATGTATATACATATACATACATACATATACACACAAACACATACACACAGTGTATCAATGACTATAGAAATATCAATAAAACAAAATTGAACAAAGCATAATGATAACATTGGAGCTTTCCTCCAGAAAGGAATGGAGGAAATATATAATTATATATATATATCCCTTCCTTTTAAAGGAGGGAAGGAGATTAGAGATTATGCCAGTGGAATATCATATCTACTTATCAAATATAGTAAATGGGTTGGTTGGTTTTGCTGAAATTCTCTCTCTCTCTCTCTCTCTCTCTCTCTCTCTCTCTATCTCTCTCTCTGTCTGTCTTTCTTTCCATTGCCAGAATAATGGTAAAAGGCAGATTATATTTAGAAATGAATGGGATGTAACAACAAAAGTTTTCAATAAAGGCATTTTGAAAGCCTGTTTTCTTCCTTCTATTTGCAACAAGAATATATTTAGTATATATCTATATCTATACCTATATTTGTGTGTATAGTTGTCAAAAAGGTTTTTAATTTTTAATAGAGATTAGGAAGTGCATATATAGTGGTTGGTAGCTAATGTTTATAATCACCTTTTAAATAATATTTGTGTTTTTTTCTAATAGCTTATATTCTTTTTCAAGCAACTTAAAAATCAATTGCTCAGAATTTTCAAAATTCCATGCCTTTTAAGCCAATTCTTTTCTGGGTCTATTTGGATTCTCTATATTTTCTTCCATATTTCATCTTTATAAGGGCAATTTCTAATTCATATACACTCTCAGGAATCCAAATGTGGTGTCTTTAATCTTAACAATGATAAAATTAAATCAATTACAGAAATTCTATCATATCTGTCCCATTTTACATATATGTTCTCTCCCAGTTTCATCTTAATATATTCTTGTCATCTTCTAGTTTAGCTGTCACAAAGTGGTTCATTTTATTTTCACTTTCTTACATGGGATATGCCATTCTAGAATAAGACTCCATTTTAATGGAAATGAGTAATGCCAGTTAATCCTATGTTTTGATTCCATTTATCCTATCCAGTTGAATACAAGGTAAAACAACAAGAATGTTAATTCTATATATCTTCCTAACATTCACCTACCCCACAGGTCAAGATCAGACTGTCAAATATCTGTATCTATTTTGAAACATAACAAAATGTTCCCAAGTTGTCAGTTGTTTTCTACTTAAGAAATTAACATGAGTACTTATTTCCTAAATATTACATATACTTATGGGAGATGGTTTGTGATCAGGAGCTCTTTTGTCCTACAGAGATATCTTTCTCTATTTTTCAATGGCTATTTCTCCCAATCTAGGCTTGTAACAATGTTTGGAATATTTTTTTTAAACCAATGTGTATTCTAAGTGGTAATATCTTGCCAATTAATTTGGATTTTACTCCTTGTTATTTTCTAAGATAATGCCAATCAAAATCTTTCATCATCATCTCTGTAATATTTTGTAAATGGTCCTAATCTTGTCCTTGTCTGTCATACATCTCTGCTTAACAAAGATATCAGGTGGGTTAGATAGTTTTCAGTTTCCTTTTTTTTTCTAGGGGTATTGATTGCTTGCCTTTAATTAAACTTCTATAGAAAATGGTAATCCTGGCCCCCTTTGGCCTTTTTTTTATTTTGTCAATTTCTTACTTTTTGGCTTCAGTTGTGTGAATAGGTCACATTGGAGTTGCTACTATCCTCCATAGTGTCTTCTCATGTTGATCATCTTTTTTTTTCTGGCTCGAATGGATTGTGACCTTTGCTCTGACAAATCAATAGTGTTGTTATACAGAGACAAGTGGTTTGAAAATTGTTCCAACATTGACAAAGAATCACTTTCTGTGTGTTCATATGTATTTGATATCTTTTCTTTTTAGTGGTATTCCTCAGTACTTGTTTGACCAGAAACATTTTAACTCTCCTCTTGATATGTTTTTATTTTATATATAAGGATCATACAATCCACAAATAAAATTTTTAAGTGACTTGAATCTAGATGAAATTCTAATTAAAGTTCATTTTGTTGAATTAAAGTGTTATGAAAGTGATTGATTCATTAAGTATAGAAAGAAGCACAAAACTAAAATATCAAAGAAAAATCCAAAAGTAACAATAGGTTTACAGAAAAATAAATATGATTTTTGAAAGAATTTCTGAAGGCAGAGAAAAGTCATTGAATTTCATTGGCACCTCAGGCTCAAAATATCTATAACTAAACTCTTCATTTTTCATTAAATTATACTTTTTTTCAAATTAATTATTTTAATTAATAGCACAAGTGTCCATGTTTTCAGGACCTTTTTTTTTCATTTTATTATTTCCCCATTGCCAAGAACAGTGTATTGCATAGAGTGAATGGTTAGTTAAGAAATGCTTGTAAAAAAAAATAAAGAAATGCTTGTCAGATTTGATTAAATTAGATCATATTGGAATAGATTAGATTACATTATCTCTGAGGTACTTCTCAAAGTTTGTCACAACTTCCTTAGAGTTAGATAAATAGATATGATCTATATGATATGCCTATTAGATTCAGAAATCACAAAATAGGTAGACCCAAAGAAACAAAATTAATAGATATATGACATAGTTGTGGAGATCTCCATTGAAGTGCACCTGAGTTATATAATTGATTGATTTCTTCAACATGGTTGACAGAATCTTGAATGAAGTTATACATGGAATATATGTGTTTAGAGGATACAAAACTTGATGTGACAGCTAAGATACTGGATATAGAAAGTTGTGACATGGTGAAATGAAGGAGTTATTCTAATAGGATTGAATTTAACAGGGTTAGATGGAAAAACTTACACTGTACTTACACTGTGGCTATACTCTAGTTTATGTAAAAATGACCTGGTGCTTAAGTGAACTATAAGTGTAATGTAATTCAACTGTGCTATATAGAATTCAGAAGTTTAATGGAATCAAAAAGTGTTCATGTGTGTGTGTGTGTGTGTGTGTGTGTGTGTGTGTGTGTGTGTTGTCCACAATAAAAAAGTGGTTACCTCACTTTGACCTGGCCACACCACATCTGGGAAACTACATTCACTTTAGTTTTGGGAGCCATAGTTTAGAAAGATCCTTTATTTGCAGAAAAAGGCCTACAAGATGTTGAAGAAACTCAAAATCATTCTGTAAGAAAATAGATTGTGGAACTGAGTTCTTTTTGTTTTGTTTTAGTATGCAAACAGTAAAACTTAAGAGGTCTTAAAAGGCTTTATCTTCAAATGTCTGAAGAAAGATCTGTCATATATAAGAGGGATTAATTTTGTACTTGTTAACCACAAATTCCAGAGTGAGGAGCAAAAGGTGGAAATTACAAAGAGGCAAATTTCTTATCAGTGTAAAGAAGCAGGTGACCTCTCAAAAAATCATAGTATGAAATAGTTGAATAAATTCCCCTGCAAGATATAGTCTTCTTTCTCCAGAGATTTTCAAGCTGAAGCTCAATGATGATGTAGATTTTTTCTTTAGATATGCGCTAGAAAAGATAACCTCTGACCATTTCTAATTGTAAAACTCTGTGATTTTTCCTTTTGAGCTTTATCTTATTCTATTATTCTACACATAATCTATGTTTCAGACAAACTGGATTTTTAATTATTCTCTGAAACTTTTCCCATATTTTCCTTTGATCATACCTTTGCTCATATTGTTTCCCATGCCCACAATGTTTTTATTTTCCAATATCTGTTGGTTAAGTTAGGCCTCATCTTTAAAATCCCGGTTGAATGCCACAGCATCCATGAACCTCCCCCTCATCCTCACAACTAAGATTTACTCTTTCTTTCATCTAATCCTCACAGCACATTATACATACTCCTCCTTTTCATTTATGTTCTAATTTGTACTGCATGAATATGTAAGCATTTTTATCTACCTCTGATAGACAGAACTCCCTAAAATAGTAGTCCATATTTTACTTTTTTTCTATCCTCACCCCCTAGAAGTCACAAAGTAAATTTAACAAAATGGGGTCTATATAACTCTTTTGCAGAAATGAATTTATTATTTCCCTTTATTTCCATTTTATAAACTGATGTGAAAAAATCATTTAAAAGGCACAGGCAGATAAAACTTGCTGAAGTAATGACTTCACAAACTAACTGTGTTCCTATTCTATAGGTAATTATTTCTTCAAGTTTTGGGTATAGTAAGCAATTATTAGACATGTCAATGGGGGCATGCTGATATGTATAATCTTCCAATATAGAAATTGAAAGGGAAGATGTGTTTTAGTGAAATGCTAACATTTTGGAGCACATCTTGATTTTAATTTTCCATTAGATTAAGAAAAACACCCACATCTCTTTGGTGTGCATCTTTTTCTCTAACACCATAGTGTATCAATTCTCATCAGAAACAGCCTTCATAGCTTACTTCCTGAGTCTTTCATTATTATAACTCAAAGTCAGTATCACCTCTTTTAGTTTAGGTTTTGATAGGTTTTGATGGCTTATCTAAAAGCTTGTAAATTGGTATATTCTTTCCTGGAAATTATATTTCAGAAATGTTTCTTTTATCATAGTCAAGAGATCCAGTAAAATGGTCATAGCAGATGTTGGTCCCTTTAAGAGTAAGTGTTAAACATAAGCCACGATTGCAGAATAACAATACCTTGAGGGAAGGAAGGGGGAAATAATAAATTTTGTGTTTGATTCTAAAAGGGGTAAAATATGCATAAAGCTTGATTCAAGAAATACACACATGGGAACAGAAGGTACTAAACATGATAAAGATCTAGGACAAAACAATTAATGCAAATGAGACAGAATATGATTTATGATTTGAGGGAATTGCTCTTGATTAGTTATCAAACTCAATGTTGCCAAACATAGAGTTTATTCTGTTAAAACTGATAATTCAGATGGCTGTTGCTCTTTTTTCTCTAGTCTCTGAAACTGTCCCAAAAGGACTGTGTCAATTATTCCTGCTCTAATTAACCTTCTTATATCTACTGAGATGGGAGGAAAGTAGGTAAGTTCTTATCTGGGGGTGGGTAAAGGAAATTTCTTTGAAAAAAAATATGTGCCCAGGGAGTCCTGAGTGTCCCCCTTTCTGGTAAATTGATGCAAGTAGTCATGTATTTTTCAAGTGCATATGTAAGCTTATCTTGTCAGAATAAAACATGTGTTTTCTCTCTGTCTCTGTCACACACACACACACACACACACATATGAGAAATGATTTCAATATTTGCCAAAAATCAAAAAAGCTTTTGACAAAGTTCATAACTTATTTATGTAAAAAAAATCACCAAGTATAAGGGTGGGATCATCTTTTTTTAAATATGATAAAAGTATCTAAATAAAACTAAAACAATGGGGAAATAACAGAAGCCTTTTTAGGAAATTCAGGAGTACAGTAAGTATTCATTTTCTCTATTATTTGACATAGTTCTAGAAATGCTAGCAATAGCAATGAAGAATAACAAAAGGAAAATGAGGCTTCCTGATGTCTGAAGAGTTAAATGCCTGAAGGCATAAATAGAGATAAAGAGAACAAAAATGTTTCCTTTTTGCTGCTAACATGATGATTTATATAGAAATTCTTAGGTAATCATGACATAAACTCATTACAACAATTAATATGTTCAGCAACATTTGAGGCCTACAAAATAAATATACAAAATTCAGCATTTCAGTATAATAATAACAAAGCTCAAGATGGAGCGATACTTAGGGAAGTTTAACTCCAATTAATTGCAAATTAATTAATTGCAAAATGTTTAAATGTGACACAACGTAACAAAGAACACTGAATATCTATATAGATTCAATTAAAAATCCTCCTTAATATAAAATCATCATTATCTGAAATAATATTCAGTGATCACATCTGAGTAGGGTCAATATAATAAAACCACAATACTATCAAAGTTAATATATTGATTTCATGCAATGCCAATAAAATTGCTGAAAGTGTTATTTTATGGAATTAGACAAAATAACAATGAATTTAACTTGGAAGAAGAAAAATATCTATTATTTCAGGAGAAATAATGAAAATGTTTTAATGGAAAATAAATAGTATTCCTAGAACTGAAAGTATATGTACTTATGTATGTATGTATGTACATGCATGTATATGTAGGTATGTGTATGCATATACACATACCTACATATATATATATATAAAGCATCAATAATCAAAACCATTTGGTATTCATGAAAAATAGAAAAAGTAGAAAAATGAAATGAAATAAAAGTAGAATCAGAAATAATAAAGATTAATAACCTAATATTTGATAAACCTGAAAACATGTGTTTCCTTGTGAAGAATTCCAGTTGGTAAGAATTGCAAAAAAAAAAATTGGAAGCATTTTGGTAGAAATTAGGATTAGACCAATCTCTTACAATGCATTCCACAATAAATTAAAAATGGATATGTACCCTTAATATTGATGACTACATTGCTAAAGATTAGAAGAAAATCAGGCCATATATCTTTCAGAGCTATGAGTAGGGACAAATTCACAACTAATAAATGGATAAAGGCTAATACCAAAGATAAAATAGATTGTTTTGCTTAGATGAAATTTAAAACAATTTCCATATATGAAATTAACACATATAGGATAAGAAGAGAAACAATCCAATTGGGAGAGGGGGACATTTGGGAGAAATCTCTCTAATAATGTTTTGTTATTTATGACATATAGAAAACTAAAAGAAATATATCAGAATAAAATCCACAGCCAAATAAATAAGTGCTTAAAGGAAATGGACAGTTTTCAAAATACAAATGGCAAGTGATTCGCAACTATATAAAAAGAATACTCTGGGGGTAGAAGCCAAGATGGCATAGTGAAATCAGTGGTCTGCTTGAGCTCTCCCCCAAAGCCCTCTGAATACCTGTAAAAAAAATGGCTCTAAGCAAACAAATTCTAGAGCAGCAGAACCCACAAAAAGACAGAGTGAAACAAATTTCCAGCCCAAAACAACCTGGATGGGTGATTAGAAAGGTCTATTGCACCTGGCAGAGAGAGGAACACAATTCAGCATGGGCACACAGGCAAAACAGGCCTCAGCAAACCTAGAGCAGGCCTCAGATGACTGATTCATGGGCAGCTGTAGCAGTTTCCAGACTTCTCAACCCACAAACACCAAAGAAAAATTAGAAGGTCAGTAGAAAAAGTCTGTGACTGTGGTGAGAGAGAAGCAAGATCCCAGCCCCAGCCCTGGCTGCAGCCTTGAGGTGGTGGCTGCTTCCAGAGCTTCTGGCCCACAGACTGATGGGGAAATAGAGTGGCTGATCAGAGGGGGATTACAGGGATCTTTTGCTAGTGCTGAGGCAAGATTCTCTTGCTTTGCCTATGCTTGGATATGGGTCACAGTTCTGGGTGGTGATCCTAGGGAAAGGAGGAATGCTAGCAAGGTAGAGCTTGTAGTGGAGGTGGAGAGGGAATCTTCCTCATAGTTCCAAGGCAGAAAAGAGTGCTTATGGTCACTCATAGACCAGAGCACAGACCAGGAAATAAATAAACACCTTGCCCTTGATCATACCACCTTGGGAGAACTGAAAATTTACAGATCTCTAGAAGTATCTCTGAAAACAGCTGGACAAAACCCTTGAAGTTTGGAACAGTACATTCTCCACATTGGAAGCAGACCCCTCCCTTAACAAAGAGTTTATAACTCAAGTAGTTGACTGGGATCATGAGCAAACAAAGGTGCAAAAAAAGTCAGACCATAGAATCTTTCTTTGGAAACAAAGAAGATCAAAACATACAACCAGAAGAAGACAACAAAGTCAAAGCTCCTATATGCAAAGCCTCCAAGAAAAATATGAATCATTCCCAGGCCATGGAAGAGCTCAGAAAGAATTTTGAGAAGCAAATAAGAGAAGTAGAGGAAAAACTGAGAGTGATGCAAGAAAATCATGAAAAATAAGTCAACAGCTTGCTAAAGGAGACCCCAAAAAATACTGAAGAAAATAACACCTTAAAAAATAGCCTAAACCAAATGGCAAAAAAAAAGGTCCAAAAAGCCAATGAAGTGAAGAATGCCTTAAAAATAAGAATTGGTCAAATGAAAAAGGAACCCAAAAGCTCACTGAAGAAAATGCTTCCTTAAAAATTAGAATGGAGTGAGAAGCTAGTGACTTTATGAGAAATCAAGACTTTGTAAAACAAAAACAAAAGAATGAAAAATTAAAAAACAGTGTGAAATATCTCAGAAAAACAACTTACCTGGAAAATAGATCCAGGAGAGATAACTTAAAAATTATTGGACTATCTGAAAGTCACTATCAAAAAAAGAATCTAGATGTCATCTTTCAAGAAATTATCAAGGAAAAGTGCCCTGATATTCTAGAACCAGAGGGCAAAATAGAAATGTAAAGAATCCACTGATTACCTCTTGAAAGAGATCCCCAAAGGAAAACTCCTAAGAACATTGTAGCCAAATTCCAGAGTTCTCAGGTCAAGGAGAAAATATTACAAGTAGCCAGAAAGAAACAATTCAAGTATTGTGGAAACACTCTTAGGATAACACAAGATTTAGCAACTTCTACATTAAGGGACTGAAGGGCTTGGAATATGATATTCCAGGGGGCAAAGGAGATAGGATTACAACCAGCAAAACTGATTATAATCCTTCAGGGGGAAAAATAGACATTCAGTGAAATAGAGGACTTTCAAGCATTCTTGATTAAAAGACCAGAGCTGAACAGAAAAGTTGACTTTCAAATATAAAACTCAAGAGAAACATGAAGAGGTAAACAGGAAAGAGAAATCATAAGAGGTTTATTAAGGTTGAGCTGTTCACATTCTTGGATGGAAAGATGATATTTATAACTCATGAGACCTTTGTCAGTATTAGGGTAGTTGGAGGGAAAAATATTATATGTATGTAGATAGATAGATAGATAGATAGATAGATAGATAGATAGATAGATAGATGGATGGATGGATGGATGGATGGATAGATAGAT
>NW_020954569.1:28855620-29059212 GCF_900497805.2 Vombatus ursinus | reverse complement strand
ATAGATAGATAGATGGATGGATGGATGGATGGATGGATAGATAGATAAAGGGCACAGAGTGAGTTGAAGATGAAGGGGTGATATCTGGAGAATAAAATTAAGGGATGAGAGAGGATTATACTGGGAGGAGAAAGGGAGAGGGAGAATGGAGTAAATTATCTTACATAAAACAGAAAAGAAAAGGCTTTTACAGTGGAAGGGAAACTGGGGAAGGTAAGAGGAAATAAGTGAATCTTATTCTCATTGGATTTGACTTAAGGAGAAAATAAAATACACACTCAATTGGGTATGGAAATCTATCTTACCCTACAGGAAAATAGGTGGGGAAGGGGAGAAGAGAACAGGGAAATGATAGAGGAAATGGCAGATTGGGAAGGAGATAATCAGAAGCAAACACTTCTAAGGAGGGACAGGGTCAAAAGAGAGAATAGAATAAATGGGAGGCAGGATAGGATTAAGGGAAATACCAGTTAGTTTTCCACAGCATGACTATTGTGGAAATGTGTTGCATGACTACACATGTAAAACCTGTATTGAATTACTTGCCTTCTCAATGAGAGTAGTTAGGGAGGGAGAAAGAGAGAAAATTTGGAACCTAAAATTTTAAAAACAAGTGTTAAAAAAAATTGTTTTCACAAGCAACTGGGAAATAAGATATACAGGCAATAGGGTATAGAAATCTATCCTGCCCTACAGGAAAATTGAAGAGGAAGGGATAAGAGAAGGGTGGGCAGAGATAGAAGGGAGGGCAGATTAGGGGAAGGGGTATTCAGAATGTATGCCATTTTGGGGTGGGGGGACAGATGAGATGGGGAGAAAATTTGGAATTCAAAATATTGTGGAAGTGAATGTTGAAAACTAAAAATAAATAAATAAATTTAAAGAAAAAAGAATACTCTGAATTACAAATATTAATAGAAATGCATATAAAAGCCCTGATACCCAGAAAACAGGCAAATATGGGAATAGTCAACATTGGAAGGATTTTAGAATAACAGAATGCCTTGTTTTTAGAGTTATAAATTGGTACAACCAGTTTGGAAAACAATTTCATATTATTCAAATAAAACAACTAACATGTCTACACCATTTTATCTAAGATTCCACAAATAGGCAGGTATATCAAGGAGGGCAATAATAAGAGAAAGATTCCATATGTACCCAGAATAGTACACAAGTTACTATGAGAAAGATGAGCCTAAGAAGTGTGTGAAGAAGGTTGCTACATTTTAATACATGATTCAAAGGGAGTCCTGTGGGGGTGGGTGGGTGGGTGCTTTGCATAAACTTCCACACCAATCTCTTATTTTCTTCTTTTAAAGTATCTTTTAATAAGTTTTCTAAACACATGGGAAAGGTATGATTGTCTCTGACTTAAATTGTTTTTAAGAAGAACAAAAAAATAAAGCAGGATCACAGTCTCTGAAGTTCCAAGTCAATTTTACTATTGTGAAAATGTTGTTTGCCATAGCAAATTATTTGTGAAATGCTGCTTGTGTGTGTGTATATATAACATATATATGTGTGTATGTGTATATACATATATATGTGTGTGTGTGTATATATGTGTGTGTATATAAACATACATACATATATACACACAACTAGAATGTGCAAAAAAACCCTTTTTCACAATGACTTTATAAAGATGTAAAAATTATGTAAACATTTTGAGCTTATGTTGATATATGTTTTGAGATGTTCGTTTCTACCTAGTTTCTGTCAAAGTGTTTTATAGATTTTCCAAAAATTTTTATTGAATTAAGTTCTTGCACCAAAAGCTTGGCTTGTTGGGTTTATCAAACACTATACACATATGACCATACATAATCTATTCCATTGATCCAGAACTCTATTTCTCAGCTAGTAACAAATTATTTTGAGAATTATCACTTAGTAACATAATATGAAATTTGGCATTGCTAGCTACCTTCCTTCACACTAAAAAAAAGATTCCTTTGATAATTTTTGTACATTGTTTTTCCACTTAAGTTTTGTTTTAATTTTCTAGCTCTATAAAATAATTATTTGGTAGTATAATTGGTTGAATCCTTGATAAATGAATTAATTTAGCTGGATTATCATTTTTATTATATTGGCTTAGCCTCCTCATGAGCAATTAATATTTCTTCAGTTGTTTAGATTTATCTTCATTTGTGTGAAAAATGTTTTTTAATAGTATTCGTGTATTCCCTGAGTTTGTCTCAGTAGGTAGGTTTCCAAGGATTTATATTGTCTATGATATTTCAAATGAAATTTGTCTTTCTCTCTCTTCCTGATATAGTGCTGTAATAAATTTATCTCATTGACATTCACAGTTGCGATTACTGGCTCTGATCACTTCCTACCTTAATCTACCCTCCCTTTATCACTCACCCTCTCCCTTATCCACTTCCCCTCCTTCTTCTATATTATGAGACAAATTTTTATGCCAAATTGGGTGGGTATACACATGTATACCTCCCAAATTTGAATATACTATTTCAGGGAGTTTTCATGTTGACATCTTTCAGGAGGTGATTGGTGATTTTTTTTCCCATTCCTATTTTACTTCAGCTTCTAGGTGGTTTTTCCTTATACTTTCTTGAAAGTAGATTTCTAGGACCTTTTTTAAAAAAAATTAGGACTTTCAGGAAGTCCAATAATCCTCAAGTTATCTCTTCTCAGTCTATTTTCTATATCAGTTGTTTTTTCTGATGAATATTTCATATTTTCTTCTATTTTTCTATTCACTTTGTTTTATTATTTCTTAATGTATCATGGAGTCATTAGCTTTCACTTACTCAATTTTAATTTTTTAGGAATTATTTTCTTCAGTGAGTTTTTGTACCTCTTTTTCTATTTGATCAATTCTGTGTTTTAAGCCTTTATTTTCATTAGTAAAGTTTTGTACCTCTTTTATCATTTGGACAATTTTACATTTTAGCTTACTATTTTCTTTATTTTTTTTTGTCCATTTTGCCAAACTGTTAATTGTCTTTTAATGATTTTCTTTCATTATTTTTATTTCTTTTCTCAGGTTTTTCCTCTATTAATCTTAGTTGTTTATATATATATAGTTCTTCCAGTAATTCTTGTTGGGCTACTGTTCAATTTACCTTTTTCTTTGATGGTTTGCTTGTAGATGTTTTGACATCATTGTCTTCCTTCTCTGTGTCTTGAATTTGTCTTTATCTTCCCTGTCACTTTAGCAGTTTTTTGTAGTCATTTTTTTATTTGTTTGCTTATTTTCCAAGGCTATTTGTTGATTTTGAATTTTATGTCTAACTTGGGCTCTTTGTTCACTTGTGGGGCATGGTACAGTGATCCAAGCTTCAGGCTTTTTTATAATGATGTTTTTTAGAGCTAGTTCTGGGACTTTGGGAGGCGTTTGTGCTTATAAGACGATGTGATCCAGGAAGAAGTATGGTCACTATTTTTCTGGTCTGTGCTCTGATTCTTTTCCCAGAAGGGCCCCTCATTCTTTACTATAAGAAACTGCTATTTCTCCTCAAGCCTCCTCTCCCTGTGTTACTGAAAATGCTTCTTTTTGCCATATAACTGCTCCCAGTGAGTAGGTTTAGGTAATGTAGTTGCCAAACTGCATACTGTCCAGTGCTAAGGGCTAATACAGAGGTCCCTAGTAATTTTTTCTCCCTTCTAACTAATTTCCCAATCCCTTTGCCATCTCTGGGTTGAATACTCCCAAAGCTGCTGCTATTGTGCTACTGTTGTCACTGAAGTGTCCCACATCTGGTGCTGCCTTTACCTGAGTTCAAGGCCATCCTCCACCCTAGTGCCACAGACCTCTCTTTTCAACCTCCTAAGTCATCTTGGACTGCAAAAAGAATATTTCACCCTGATCATTTTTTTTCAGCTGTGCCACTCCAAAATTCTATTTGAGATATTATTTTAGATTTCTTTCTAGGGAAATGTTGGGATAGTTCATCTACAGTTCTTTCTCTACTTCATTTTGTCTCTGCCCTAGAAGTCAATGTTATTTTTCTTACAAGAAAGCCTTTTTGCTTTCATGCATCATTATCTATAAAAAAAAAAAGATACAGGGGCAGCTAGGTGGCACAGTGGATAGAGCACTGGCCCTGAAATCAGGAGTACCTGACTTCAAATCTCACCTCAGACCAAACACTTAACACTTACTAGCTGTGTGACCCTGGGCAAGTCACTTAACCCTAATTCCCTAAAAACAAAAAAAATAAGATACCTTTGGCTGATAAAACAATATTTCTTGTCCTTGGGCACACATAATACTGATCCCATCAACTCTGTTAATTACATTTTATAAGACAACCTTTTGTTTACCTATAACTTCTTCATTTCTTCCAGTTTCATTAAGTGTAAGAATATTTATATGATGTAGGTATTCCAAAAGTACATCAACTTATTAGTCTTTGGACAAGGATATCAAATTCAGAGTATCAAGAGCAAAATTCATATTTCTTAATGGCTTAAAATCATTAGTTTTTGGCATGCCTGTTGCCTTCTCTCCTACAGTTCCATCATTGTTGAATAATCAAAATGGGATTTCATAAGAATGAGAGAGATTTTATATATTTACTTTCTTTTTATGAGAGGCAACATAAAGTAGGCCACAGGAAACTGGCCTGAAAGCCAGAAGGATTTTGGTCTAAAACTCACATGCTCACTATATGACCCTGTGCAAAATTATTTAATGCCTCAATGTTCTAGGCAAATCTCCATGACAATAAAATGTGGAGAAGTTTTCAACCTGTATTGGTGGAGGGAGTCACCTCATCTGAAAGTACTCCAATCCAATGAAATCACTGGTGCAGGCTCTATTATTATATTTATTATAGGTTATAATGCTAAAACCATCATCAATTACTCAACTGTTTAAGAAATACTTTTGCACTGAGATAGGCTGATGCTGACACAGCAGTTTATCTTTCTGTTTTGGGATGTTTCTTGAAAGTATTCCAAGGAAAATTTTTTAAGTGTTTCTGCTCTGCTCAATATGGCTTAGAAAACCCTGGATTACATCTTTATCATGTAGAAGCAATGGGATAGAACTTCAGATTTTCTCTATAAATTGTCATATTTAACTAATGTGTCTAGTTGTAGAGAATTCTACATAGTTCATTTACCTTCCCCCACTCCAATTATGAATATGTCTGAGCAAAATAGAAAGGAAATGCAAGCAAACCAGGTAGGTACAGATTTTTATTATGTTAAGTCATCCCTCAGTAAGTTTTGTCTGATCATCTCCACAGAACAGAGAACACCATCTGCATGGGGGGAAATTTTTAGTTTCATTCAACGCTTTTAACTTTTCTTTCTCTTCTTAATCTTAATCTTAGACGGCAAATATTCTTTCTATGTTGTAGCAGGAAAAAAGGCAGTAACTTAACAATCCTGATGTGAGCTTCTGTAAGTGAAAGTGTTTTGATTTGTAACAATTAACATTTATTTGACCCTCTTGATAATCATAGCTGGCCAGACTTCTCCATCTGCATATCTCCCTCTACACAAGATGCTCCCAATGACATTGAGATACACAAATGGTAGAATCAAGCTCATTAATTTGTCAGCCATGGAAAAACTGTTCTTTTCAATGTTGAAAAGAATATATTAAGAGGACATTTATAAAAATCTCCTTTCCCCCAGTATTAAGGACCAATTATCTCTAGTGTGTGTTTATATGAAAGAGCTATATTGAACTTTGGGGGAGTTGGAGTTAGGTGAATACACACACATATGTACACACGAATACATATACATACATACATATATACATATATATGTATATATATATAGGTAGGTTAGGTTGTATCTAAGATGATTGAAAGTATAGACATTAAAAAAAAACACAACCAAATAAAACTTTTCTGTAAACCCTTGAACCTGAATTATGGTAACAGGGGAGTGAAGATATTTTAATTAAAATGAAATGTGGTAATATTGATTTCCTACATGAATATGGCATTATATAAAATACTATGAAAACTAATAATTCAACTTTTTTTTCTTTTTAGGCAATTGGCATCAAATGACTTGTCCCGGGTCACACAGCTAGTAAGTGTCAAGTGTCTGGTCTGAGGCCAGACTTGAACTCAGGTCCTCCTGACTTCAGGGCAGGCGCTCTATCAACTGTGCCACCTAGCTACCCTTGAAAACTAATGACTCAAGAAAATTTCCCTTGCCTTTTACTCTCTTTAATATAAAGTATTTTGTAGTCCCCTTCAAAGTAGGTATGGAAAGAAAATGAAGATGAAATGAAAGGAACAAAAAATAAAATAAGCAAGAGAAAGTAAAATAAAAAAGAAAAGAAGGGAAAGGTAAGGAAAAGACAAGAACAAAAATAGAAGCTGACAAGAGAGGAGAGAATTATAGAGGGAGAAAAGAAGAAAAGAGATGAAAGAAGAGTCACCAGAACAATTAAATTCATAGGACCCTTTGATTTGATTTTGAAAAAGGCCTCCATATTTATTATATGAACAGTCCGCTGAAATCCCTGAGTAAGATAAATCTGAATAAATTGAGGCATATAAAATGTATAATATTAAAAATTAAATGAGAATATTCAGAAGGATTAGGCAAAATTTTACTAAGTACCTACTAAGTACATTGTCACATAATGAATAGATTTGGCCTTGAGTTGGGGAGACCTGCACTCATCTCACCTCTAATGTAATTTTCTATTTGCATAAGGACAAGTCATACCCTCTGCATGCCTCCAGATAATATACTAAGATCCTAAATTGCAGAGCAGGGATTGATCTGCATTGGAATATTGAATGTCCTTAATGAGTCCCCTATACCATTGAGATCACAGACCCCTTTAAAAAAATATACCACTGTGTAGGATGATCATGATGATTGAAATGTTAAAAGACAAAATCAATAAATCAGTAAGTATTTACTTAGATACTTATGATGTAAAAGCTACTGGATAAACATTGGAGTTACAGAAATAAAAGAGAAAACATTCTGCTTTTAAGAACTTACTTTCCAACAGGAAAGCAACATGTATATTGTGGGTATGTATGTGTGTATGTATGTATGTAAATATGTACATATGTACATATGTGTATGTATGTACATAGCAGGTAATTTGGAGGAGTGAATTCTCAGTTGCCCATAACTTCTCTTGTCCTACTGTCTCTCATTCCATCACTAGATTGAATAAACTATAATATTATTTTCTTTCAAAAATCAGATTAGGCAAAGTATACTTATAAGCCTCAATTATCTCTTTTCTGCTTTCTTCTGTTCTACCTTATGCATTGTCTAAACCCTACAATGGAATAAAAAAACAATTCCTTTATAAGGGAAATTCAATTTTATTCCATTAAATATTCACTCATTTCTTCCTATTTTCTTGTGAATATTTTGCTCCCCCTGAATTTTTAATCTTTTAAGTATATAAATGCAAACACATGTACATTGTCATGTGTCCTTCTTTCTTGAAGAGGACAATGGCATCAGGAAACTGATGCCATGACTTATATGTGAATTGGATTTAAGCAAGAGAGGGCTGTGCAAAGTCACCAGTCTCACTTTCTCCTCTGGAGCCATCTGGATCCAGTGGCAAGATATAGATCAGGATGACTGGTGATGCCCCTCCACACACACACATACACACACACACATGCACATATGTGTTTTTGTGTGTCCATGTAAATTTGGCTCACAACTTTGACGCAGATTTATGAAAGCTGGCCCTTACTCACAGTTATCTTGAAATTAGAAGGATATTTATGAAGTGATTAGTGCTTCCACCCCTAATTAGAGACCAATGATCTTTTAAAATGGTTTGAGAGTTGTGTTCCCAGTCATTTACTAGGAAAGATCCCTCTCCAACTTGCTACTGTTTTACCTCATGTCTCAACAAAGTATCATATAACAACATACACAGTTTCAGCTATAGGTATTTATTAAAAATAATATTACATCTGGCAAATGTATGCTTTTTTATTTTCTAAGTTTGTTTTTTTTGGTGAGGCAATTGGGGTTAAATGACTTGCCCAGGGTCACACAGCTAGTAAGTGTCAAGTGTTTGGTCTGAGGCTGGATTTGAACTCAGGTACTCCTGACTTCAGGGCCAGTGCTCTATCTACTGTGCCACCTAGCTGCCCCTTATTTTCTAAGTTTTTAAGAATATTTATTTATAACATTTTTTCTTTTTTAAATTTTGAGTTCTAAATTGTCTCCCTCCCTCTCTGTCACCTGTATGACATTAACTGAGAAAGCAAACAAAATTATATTTATTATACATGTGATATCATGCAAAACATATTTCCATATTTTCCACATCACAAAGAAACATGAAAAATAAAGAAAGTAAGATAATTATATTTCAATTTACACTGAGTGCATCAGTTTTCTCTCTAGAAGTGGATAGCATTTTTTTTTCATCATGACTCCTTTGTGTTTTAATGTATTCTTTATAAAACTTTTAAGTAGCACCATCAATGAGAATTGGAACTAGTGAAATTGTACATTGCCATTATCATGCTTTTTTTTAAAGATTAATTGAAATTCTATATACCATACTTTTTTAAAAATTCATTTAAAAAATGAAATGTAACACATATCTCCACCTCAGGAATGAACTATAAGGTCTTTGGAAATAAAATTGTTAATCCAATAATGTACATATAGGTGTTTATGTGTTCATTGAGTATTTTTGTTTGCTTTAAAATGTATGCATTCATATTTAGAAGTCATTAGCAATATTTGGATTTTAGTTACTTTTGTATATTCAATTTCTTCTTATTTAACTAACTTTACATATAAGTATATAAAATTTAACAATGAATAGGGAAAAAAGCTATATTATCAATTATATATACACACACATATATAGCAATTATAGTAAACTTCTAACAAACATTTGATAAGATTTCATCTAATTATAACTTTGTTCATACAAAATCTTTTAAATTATGTGCCATTAAAATTATTTATTTTCTCATTTATAATGTCCTCCATCCCTTGTTTTCTTAAGAATTTCCCTATTGTCACAGTTATTCAAGATACCTTTTTCCATTCTCCATTTTAAAAATGTTGTATCCTTTAATATTTGGAGATATTTACTTGAAATTTACTAAAGTGTACAATTTAAAGTATTGGTGTAATACTAATTTTTGAAAACTATTTTCCAATTTTTCCTACAGTTCTTCTAAAAAGGAGGATTATACTATCAAATGTCTAACTACTACTGCATTTTTTCCCTTTTAGATTTTGTAGAATTGTGTTTCTTGCTGTGGTTTTCATTAGACTTAGCAGGTACTCTTTGTTACTGAATGTGGAAAGCATTTACTCCATTACTCCCATTACTCCATACAACTTTTCATCGTGTTCTGTCCTTTTCTACTTTGCTTACTCATTTTTCCTCCTTGGCATCTTTGTCAAAATGACTTTCTTTTGATTTGTTGTTAGTGAGTTGTTTGCTGGGTTTATCTCCAATCATATTCCATATGGTTTTTAACTATCTAACCCATGTTTTCTAATCATTTACTATTGTATCAGGCTCCCAAACTGGATTCACCACCAAATCTTGTTAATGTCATTATAAGGAATCTGTGTGTGTGTGTGTGTGTGTGTGTGTGTGTGTGTGTGTGTGTGTGTGGCTGGCGGGGGGAAGGGGGAGAGTTATAGCTGGCTTCATGTCCCACCTTCTTTCTGCAGAGAAGTGCACTTTTTGGGGGGGGGTACGACTACTCTAGGGTTTCTTCTGTCTGTACTACCTACCTTTTCAGTGAGAGGACTGGACAACCTACTCAGGATGTTGGGAAGGAAATCAGATTGAGTCACTCTTGTGAAGTTATATGATAGAGGCTACTAAGGTGAAAGGTTCAGTGAACTGATCAGCTATTATTTCAGAGAAATTTTGTGTGTGTGTGTGTGTGTGTGTGTGTGTGTGTTAGGAGGGGACATTCTTTACTCTTACTTAGTTTAAATTATTATCTATCAAACTGTCATTTTAACTCCTTCCCAAACTGTCCTGCTATCATTTTTCTCCCTGCCCCCAACTTCAGGCACTGCAGCACCCCCTACTGCCAAAAAAATCAGATTACTTCCAACTTCCTATTTTCAAATTGAATGTGATCTCCTTATTGAAAATAACAGTAGACCCAAGAATGTCAGAGGGAGTTATCTGAAGAAATAATTCCTAGAACCCAAAAATGTTGGAAATAGCAGCCTCCTCACAACCACCAGATGTGCAGTCTCCACTGCCATCATTGATGGAAGAAATCTAGTGGAAAAGGGCCCCATCTTCTTCACCACCTTAGAAAACAGTTGCTGACCAACTGCCACCAAGAAGCATATGGGCACATGAACCCTGGGAATGGCAGCACCCACACACTACTAATCTTCCCTCTAGCACAGCCTTCACAGGCATCATCTAAATCTTTTGGAGAATGGGCCAGCTATTCTCAACAGTTTCCAAATACTTGCCACCCACTGAACAAGTAAATCATCCTGGTTGGAGAGGTTGGTCATCCTAGGCGAGATGTAGGAAGCAGCATATGCCAGGCAAGTCAAAAAACCACCAAGTGAGTCAAAAACAACCATATCCCTTCAGATCTAATGGAGACATCCCAGGACCCTGAACTCAAAAGCCTTGGGAAAAGTAATGCTTCCAGCCCAATGCTAATAAGCATCATTCTGGAAATAATCCCTGGGGACATGCAGCCTGGCAACTGCTTTTGTAGGTTCTATAATGATAGCTATTGAAAATCTAGAAAAAAAAAAGTTCTTGTCACCAAGAGCATGACACTTTCAAATAGTGCAACATGAGAAATTTACATGATTTTATCAGTGCAGATGACATGAAAAAAGCATTACCATCTGTTTTGCTGCTTTTCTTTAAAGACAATGGTACCCTTCCATCTGCCTTGCAGGTGAAACTTTTTAACTGTCTTATATTTCTCTCGCATTTGAGTAATTAGCGAAATGCTTTCCACATAGTAAGCACTTGATAAACGCTTTATTTTTCATTCATACATTCCTTTGTACATACAATTGGTTACATTAGTCAGCTATCTCAATCACTGGGCTCAGGGCATAGCAATTAATAGTGAATGCAAGAACAATTATTAAGCAGTTGTGATGTGGCAATTTTGGTGTAATTTTACAAATCATGTATGTATATTTGTATGTGTGATGCATATGGATGTGCATATGTTTATGTATGTTTATATTCATACACACACACATATATTGCTGATTGCTAATAACTGAAATTATTAACAGAAAATTAGGGAACAAATAAAAATGGCTTATGGCCATTAAAAGAAGGACAGAGTAAAGTCTGTTTCCAGCCTGTGGAAGACACTGATACCACAGTACAGACACTGCTATCACAGTTTCAAGAATGATGTCATTCACTCCACATTTACCTAGTAAATTCTCTTATTGACCTAGTACATTTTTTGAACATTCAAAACCTTGACTTGACTGATTGGAAGAGGAAAAATGATTTGTCCTTGTCTAGGCCAAGATATAAGGGTAGTTAGGTGGTTCAGTAAATAGAGCACTGGTCCTTGAACCATGAAGACTCAGCTTTGTTGAGTTCAAATCAGTAAATTCAGGAACTTACTAGCTGTATGACCCTGGGCAAGTCACTTAACCCTGTTTGCCCCAGCTTCCTCAACTGTGAAATCAGATGTAAAAATAGGAGGAAAAGCAGAGATTGGCTGATGATGCAACAGTGAATTATGCAATTATTGTCTCAGGTTACACAATCAGTAGACAACAAACTAAGTCTTCAGAGTTTCACTCTATCTCAGACATTTATCTAGCAATTGTAACACCTGTAATTTAAGCAACTTCGTTGTATATAGGAGTGGGGGAGATATGTCTAATGTGTGATCAATCCCTAATCTTCATGGTTGATATAAGTTGGAAACTTAAGGAGACCATACAGTTTGAATAAGTGAGAGTTTTTGGTTAGGTAAGACTGTGAAGCATGTATTGAACATTTTGGGGAAGAATTAGAGTGACTTGGGACTTCCTTAGTGGCAGAAAGAAGTAGCTGGATAGTATGAAGTGAACTTTAAAGGAGAAAGGGTCATTGTTGAATGATGATGACAAAAGAGTGCTCTACAAGTAAAAGAAAAGAACAAAGAGTATGCCAACTTTTCCTCCTGGCTCTGTGTTCAGGGAGTGTCAGAAAAAGAGCAATCAGTCTTTTAAATGGTTCCAGGAGATGTTCTGTCTTCAGAAGAAGTAAAAGTTCAGTGAATGATGAAGAATGGAAGGAGTGTGAGATGAAGATTTATAGGATAATGAAATTAATATAATGGGAGAGATTCAGAAGAGGTTATGGTAGATTGGAGAAGTCTAAGGACATGGGCAGTTAAAGGGCTTAATGGATAGAACTCTGAGTTCAAATCCAGCCTCAGACACTTACTAGTGGAATCATGGGGAAGTCATTTAACCCCTGTTTGCCATGAAGGCAGGTAGGTGGCTCTATAGAGTGCTTGGCCTGTAGTCAAGACTCCTGAGTTCAAATACAGCCTCAGACATTTACTAGCTGTTTGGCCCTGGGTAAGGCACTTAACCTCTGTTTGCCTCTGCTTCTCATCTATAAAGTGAGCTGCAGAAGGAAATGGAAAACCGTTACAGTATCTTTGCTAAGAAAACTCGATGGACAGTATTGGCCTGCTATGGTCCTTAGGAGCACATAGTCAGACATGACCAACCAACAACGAATGCAATAAGGAAATGAATGAATGCAATAAGGAGAAACTGGAAGGAAGGGAGGCATCTTCGGAGCACACGACCACAACCACCACCGCCAAGTATGTTTGAACTATGATGAAGCACCAACTCTACCTTTATTGTGGCTTTGCTGCTCTGGACATCTGATAATCTAGCTCTACGTATGCTTAGCAACATCAATAATTTGATATGACTAGTACCTAGAAATAGAAACCGGCCTTAAAGAATAGAATTATTCACTGTCTACATTTCTATTCTTTAAATTTTAAGATGGGGGAGAGGTATGAAGTTAAGTTACAAAGGAGTCCAAGTTCATTTACAGGGAATGGTTTAAAAAAAATAAAGACAGGATAAGGCACATCCTAGGATCTCCAAATAAATATCATTACATGAATAATTCTTGCTTGAGGTTGTATACTGAAGTGGAAACTCCAAATCTATCCTTTTTCATTATTTGATTCTGTTCATTCTAGGAAAATCTTCTGCTTATAGAAGACTTCTTACTTTTAAAGCTATTGAAATGAAAATTACTGCTGAGATATTTTTGCTATTGGAACTAATTACAATTAACTTTTTATGAAAACAATTACATCCATGAAACCATATTTTTATTCTATGTCTGTATTTGTTTGGAATCAAACAAAACATCTTGAAAAAAATGGGTAAAAATATACTGACACATGTAATTATTGGATATGCTTTGAAAATAACTTCTGATTATGTTGTTTTGCCTTCGTTTGAAATGATACTAAAATGATATTGAATTTCACCCTGCTTTCTTTAATTCTAATTATTTGTTCACTAAAGTTGCTGTTTCTATGTTACATGACTTTTTCTCATTGTTTTAAGAGATGTTTGTGTATTTCTTATAAACCGTTTCTCAGTAGATCTTTTTAACATATATGTATATTATAAGTATATGTATATATATATATGATCTTCGATTTAAAATGCTAATAAATTATCTGTAGTCTTCTTGCCCTAGTAATGAGTTACTTTTTAGCTACTTTTTCATTGAGTTTTTATAACATTTCAATTAAGTCATAGTCAAGTACAGCCTGATAAATCTTTCAATAAGAAGTCTTGGCTTCCTCCTTTTTGATGTCCATATTATATATGGTTTCCAACAAAAGAATGTAATGATTATCTGGACTCCTGCATAGGTGTAGCTCCCATATTCTTTTGGGTATAACACGCTTCTCATTGGACTAGAAGCCAATGGAGAGGTTTGCTAGTAGCTACATCCTAGCATATGTCAGAGAACATATGGCCTAAAGAAGTTTAATTGATAAAGATCAGCAGATAATGAATGAAAAACCAGTATGAGACTAGCAAAGAAACCTAGTAGAAACTGAGTAACTTGGAGAAGTGACACATCACCAAGTAAGAAACAGAGGCATGATGCCCAACAGAGTTCAAAACTGAACTAGTTATTTTTTTTTACTAATTTTTTTTTACCCTTTTTACCTTTTCAGTTATTGTCAAGGGTACCAACATTCTCCATCTCACTCAGCCTAACAACTTAGGTGTCAATCTCAATTCCTCAAATTCTTTCAACTAACCATATCCAATAAGTGGCCTAGTCCTATCATTTCTACCTTTGAATATCTGTCAAACTCAGGCTCTGTTTTCCTCCAACACTGTCAGCACATTGGTACAGCCTCTCATTATCTCAAAGTCAAATTATTGCAAAAGACTTCTGATTCACCACCACTTGTAATCCATTGGTCTTTCACCAATTCAGTCCATTGTGAGAAAATGTATAGCATTGTTTGAACTTAGCTTGTGACTGAGAGACATTACTTAGAGACTAGATTTGTTTAATACTTAACTCAAGTTGGCTAGGTTATACTGATCACAAAAACTTTCCAGGGAGCTGAAGATTGATGACACATCTTATCTTGAAACTGACTCTGTGTTGACTGATCAGCTGCTATTTCTTTGTTCCTTTGTTTGGAGTTTATATAATATAAAACTTACAGATATTCAGGGGAAGCAGGCCATCCTTTTGGGGATGCCCCCTCTGCAACTTAATAAATTTCTTTACCTTTTTTTTAGTAGTAAGAGTGTTTGTTCTCTGCTAACATTATTGTGATACTCTGGGATCCAGTGACAGTGGCCTCCTTGTACTTCCCAGAAGAGGATATTGCATCTTCTGGCACTGTGCTCCCTTATGCCTGGAACTCTCTTGCTTCTCATCTCTGCTTCCTGGTTTCCCAGGCTTTCTGAAAGTCTCTGTCACAATCCCACCTTTTGCATGAAGCCTTTCTAAGTCCTGCTTAGTGCCTGCCCTCTGAGATTATCTCCAATTTATTCTGTATATATCTTATTTATGCATAGTAGTTTTTCATGTTGCCCTCCCATTACACCAGAAGCTTCTTGAGAGCACAGACTATTTTATGCCTTTCTTTGTATCCCTAGTGATTAGTACAGTTCCTGGAATGTATAGACTACTGGGTGGTACAGTGGATAGAACCCAAAACTTCGCATTAGGAAGTCCTAAATTCAAATCCAATTTCAGACACTTATTAGGCTTATGACACTGGGAAATCATTATCTACCTCAGTTTCCTCATCTGTAAAAAGAGAATATTAGCAGTACCTATTTCCAAATCTGGTTGTGAGGATAAAATTAGATATTTATAAAGTGTTTTGTAAACCTTAAATGAACGTGAGCTATCATTATTATTTCTCCTATTAGAAAATAATTTGGGGGCAACTAAGTGGTATAGTGCATAGAGCACTGAAATCAGGAAGATTTGAGTTCAAATCTGGCCTCAGACCAAACACTTGACACTTACTAGCTATGTGACCCTGGGCAAGTCACTTAACCCCAATTGCCTAAAAAAAAAAAAAAGAAAAGAATTTGCATGAGGGCAAAGATCACACCTTTTAAATGTTTTATTTTCTATGCTCTAGCTGAGTACTATATAATAGTAATCAAAACTGTGAAAAAACAGCAAGTTTCTCTGAGAAACACCTCATTTCTCAAACATATAGAGAACTGAGTCAAATATATAAAAGAGCCATTCCATGATTGATAAATGGTCAAAGAACATGAACAGGGAGTTTTCAGATGAAGTAATCAAAGCTATCTATAGTCATATAAAAAAAGGTCCAAATCACTATTAACTAGAGAAATGAAAATTAAAATAACTTTATTCAATTGGCTAATATGACAGAAAAGGAAAATGACAAACGCTAGAGGGGATATAGTAAAATTAAGACACCAATGCACTGCTAGTGAAGTGGTATACTGATTCAACCACTCCATAGAGCAATTTGAACTATACCCATCAAAAGGGGAACCATGTGAATATGCTTATCATGTTATCCAGAGAAGTTGTGTTTGTTTATTTGCTTGTTTTTTCTCTTTATTAGAAAAGGAAGTCATCAAACTGAGAAAAATAGAAGGGTAAATCTATATTTGTACCATTTTATCATAACAACAAAAAAGAAAAGAAAAAAACTAGGAGTGTGTTTATAAGGCAAGTAATGTAATAAAAAAGAAGTTTTGCTCTGTTTCAAATGATTTTTGGAAGGGCAGCCAAACAGGAGGCTTTTAGAGAAAAAAATGTAGATTAAGATCAAAATCAATGCCATTTTCATAAGCTATAAATAGATATGTAGAGGTTTTGATATGGCCACTTTTTCAATAAGAAGTGGAAATCATTAAGAAGTTGCAGTTAGACAACAAATGCTGTAAATTAAGGGCTTTGCTTGATATAGAAAGAACATGTGGCATTATCCCAAAGCTGAGACATCCTTCCCTGTTCCAGGCCTTAGATGTTTTGGGAAGCAGTCCCAGAGGAAGCGAATAACTACACTTATCCACTTGTCCAGGGGAGAGATTTAATAAGAAAAAGAGATGGTGAGAGCCTTTCTGTTGAGTTTATACCACTCTTGTACTTATGAGAAAGAGATGACAGAAAAGTGAGTCACAAAAACCAGCAAATGTATGGATATGTAAAGAAGCCCTTTGAGGCCATGAAGAAGTGGGTCAGGAGATTTACTTCATTGGTTCCTTTAACCCCATGTGATTTCTTATGTGTGCATATTGAGGCTTATGAGCACTAATATAGAAAAGAAGCCTTAAAGGATAAAAAGCACTTTGTTCTGGAGATTAAAAAAAATCTGTACACTCAACTGTAGTGTTCTTCCTCCCATAATGACCAATCGAGAGCTGAAAGGGACATGAGAGGTCTTCAAATACAACCACTTCAAAGTACGACCACTTCATTCAACAGATGAGTGCCAAAAGGTTAAATGATTTCCCCAACGTCACAGACATAGCAAGTAGCAGAACAGGATTTGAACTCATTTTTCTGAGTCCAAATCTGGCATGTTTTTCCACATCAGTAATTCACTTCAGCTCAGTAACATTTTTATCAAATGCTTTCTCTGTATAATGCAGATGCTATTTTATCCCTATTGAATCCCTATTGAGAGATTCAAGGGTAAATAAAAGGCTTCCTGGTGATTCAAGCAGCCTCAATTCTATTGGAAAGAAAGGACACAGATAAGTTAATGCAAAAGGTACACAAAATACATACAACATATGTGCTGGAGTGTGGGGAAGCTAGCATTTAGAGGGGATCAGGAAAGGCGTATTATATAAGATGGTACTTGATATAAGTGTTGAATAGAATAGGGTTTCAAGTGGTAGAAGTAAGATGGAACAGTAATTCAGGCCTAGAGGACAGGCTGTCAAAGGTATGAAAGGGTCAAAGGGAATATCATGTGTAGAGAATGATAGGTAGACCAATGAAGCAATAGCATATTGTATGTAAGGGGGACTAATGGGAAATAAGTCTGGAAAGATAGATTGGAGTCAGATTATGAAGGGCTTTGAATATCAAAAAAGGATTTCATATTTTGTTAAACGTAATGAAGAGCTACTGAAGCTTTCTTCAACAGAATAGTGACATACTCAGGTCTCTTATTTACTAGTTATGAGGCAGAATGAGTAGACAACAGCATTAATTAGGAGGCTTTTGCACTTCGGTAGTGACCGTGTCAGTAAAAGCAGCTAAGTGGTTCAATGGATAGAACATTGGACCTGGAGTCAGAAAGGCTTGAGGTCAAATACAGGTTCAGACACTCACTAGTTATGCAGTGCTGGGGAAGTCACATTACATATGTCTGTCTGAGTTTCCTCCTCTATAAAATGGGGATAAGAATGGGTTCGTACTTGCAGGGTTGATGCTAGTTCAAAATTAGAAGAAAATCATGAAGATCTTGCAAACTTTAAAGTGTAAGAGACCCAGGTGTGACAGACCTTTCCTACTGACCCTCCAAGTTGTCCTTGGTGTCTGTGGATTGAAAAGTCTGGAAACAGTTACTGTTGCCAGTGATTCAGTCAATCCAAGGCCTGCTCCTGGTTTGCTGGGGCCCAGTCTGTGCAGGTGCCTCTTGTACTGGACTGTGCACCTCTCTCACTCTAGTAGAACAGACATTTCCTGCCAACCTTCCTAGTTGTCTTAGGATGGAAATTTCTTTCACTCCATCTTTTTGTGTGTTCTACTGCTCTAGAATGTGTTCACTGTCACTTTAAAAGGTATTTTTGGGGTTTGGGGGGAGAGCTCAGGAAGTCCCTGCCTTTACCATCTTGGCTCTGCCTCCTATATTGTTAGTCTTGATGGTCCCCAGTTAAAGTCCTATCTGTTTCTATTGACTTGAAACCATTTAAATTTTGAATATTTTTATTTTTTGGTGTACATTTAGCTAAGGCATCAGATCTCTAAGTTCCCAGATCATCCGCCTGTAGAGAATTAGCTGTAAAAATGAGTGATTTTCTTGTATAACTAGACACTTGATATCCAGCATAACCTAGGACACTAAAGTTACATTTTCAAATGAAATTTGATCTTATTGTTAATATGTAATTTAAGATAATCTCTGTTTAATATTCATGCTATTATTCTAATATGCCACATTAGAAATGAAACATGTAACTGAGGAAGAATCTCAGAAATACAGGCCCTTTTTTTTAAACTGATGGTAAATATCACAGAAGTGCTCACCTTTTTCTTTTTGGTAAATAATGTTTTATTTTTTTCCAATTATATGTGAAGATGATAGATATCAACATTCATTTTTTGTAAGAGTTTGAGACTCAATTATTTTTTCTACCTCCCTCCTACCCCCTCCCCCAAGATGGCAATCAATCTGATATAGGTTAAACATGTGCAATCATGTAAACATTTCCACATTAGTCATGTTGTGAAAGAAGAAGCAGAACAAAATGGAAAGAACACCAAATAACAACAACAACAAAAGTGAAAATAGTGTGCATAGATTTGAATTCAGACCCCATAATTTCTTCTCTGAATGTGGAAAGCATTTTTCATCATGAGAATTTTGGAATTGTCTTGGATAATTGAATTCCTTAGAAGAGCCAAGTTTATCATAGTTGATCATTGCGCAAGTTTGCTGTTATTGTGTTCTCCTAGTTCTGCTCAATTCAGTCAACATCAGTTCATGTAAGTCTTTCTAGGTTTTTTTTTTCTGAAATATGCCTGATCATCATTTCTTATAGCATGATGCTATTCCATTATATTCATAATATTCATATTCAGCTTGTTCAACCATTCCCCAATTGATGGACATCCCCTCAATTTCCAATTCTTCGATTCCACGAAAAAGCATGCTATAAATATTTTTGTAGATACAGGTCTTTTTCCCTTTTTTATGATCATTTTAGGATAATAACCTATTAGTAGTATTACTGGATCAAAGGGTATGCACAGTTTTATAGTCCTTTGGGCATAGTTCCAAATTGTTCTCCAGAATGATTGGACTAGTTCACAACTCCACTAACAATGCATTAGTGTTCCAATTTTCCCACATCCCATCCAAAATTTATCATTTTCTTTTTTTCATATCAGAAAATCTGAGAGGTGTGAGGTGGTATCTCAGAGTTCTTTTAATTTGCATTTCTCTAATCAATAGTTACCTAGAGCATGTTTTCATATGATTATAGATAGCTTTAGTTTCTTCATCAGAAAAGCACCTTTGATCATTTATCAACTGGGGAATGGTTTGTATTCTTATAAATTTTACTCAGTTCTCTATATATTTTAGAAATGAGTCCTTTATCAGAAACACTGGCTATAAAAATTGTTGCCCATCTTTCTGCTCTCCTTATAATCGTGGTTGCATTGATTCTGTTTGTGTAAAACCTTTTTAATTTAATGTAAACAAAATGATCTATTTTACATTTCATAATGTTCTCCTTTTTGTTCTTTGCTAATTTTTTAAAGTTGAGCTCTGCTTCTGGGGTACAGGAGACACTGTCCCAAGTTTCTTGAACTGAAAGCCAAAGTCCTAGTCACTGGCTTCTTGCACTGTGGCCTTTGGGGCTGAGAGCTTGCCCACTATGCTAGTGTGGCCTGGCTTAGATGCACTAGTGCTCTCAGTTGTGAGACTGGCAAGTTGCACGTTTCACTGGGGCAGGAGGCCTCACAGTTGGCTTCCTTTACCACTGACCTGCTGAGCCAGGACTATGGGGCCTTTGTTGCAGATCTGTGCTGTGACTAAGAGCCTCCTCCCAGCTTGCCCCAATACCACCTGTGCTTGGCTCTCCTTTTACCCAAGTGAGACTCACCTTTCCTGAAATCCTTTTAAGTTATCTTGGGTTAGAAAATTGTTTCACTCTGTCTTTTTCTGTCACTCCAGAATTCTTTTAGAGGCTTGATTTAATGTAGCTTCCTGAGGGAAACTGGGGAGAGCTCAGGGAACTTCCTGGCTTCTCTATGCCATCCTGGCTCCACCCCAACCCTCCACCCCTCAGTGCTAACCTTTAAATGAGCGGATAGCTCATCTGGCAAAATCATTTCTGAATATAATGAAGGAAAAAAGTTAAGGCAAACTATACTGATCACTTTTGCTCCTTCACAATCCTTTGAATTTCTTGGAAAGAACAAATATAACCATTTGAGGGCTATAGGAGGGTTTAATATTGTTCATTTGTTTAATGTCAAAATTCTCATTTTTAAGATTTTGCTTGTTATTATTCCTTTCCCCAAAGTATCATAAATATCATATCAGTAGAATATCAGTTAAAAAAGAGATCTTAGGGATTTGTTTTGCAGATGAGAAAAATTTGGCTGGAAGATGCCAAATGATTTACTTAAGGTCACCCAGCCAGTTTATTTTTTTTTAATCATTATATAAGTGTATAACCTCAGCTTGAGAGGAAACAACTGAACAACTCAATGTTATACACAAGTTTATTCACAAAGCCATATGAACAAAACCTGTCTCTTAACTCCAAGGCAATAGTTTCTCTCCTACACCATATATTTCATGAAATACATTTTAACATTTTTGCCAAATGAGAATACAGAAATAAACTTCTTTTTTTTTGTTTATGTGGTAAATGAGCTAAATAATTCACCTCTATTTTACCTAGCCGTCTGAAAACTAATGTGGGATGTCAAACTATGAAAGGCTAAATTAATATTTAATATGGTGAAGAAAGATGGGATAACTTTTAAAAAACATGTCACATTTTTACAATTGCAATGCAACATCTCAGAATTTGAACAAAGCTTGAAATAAATCAGATAAAGTATCAGGTGTTACTGTTATAGACAACTTGTGCTTGTACTGTTTGCTTGTTTCCTAGGGATAGTGAGGAATATTTATTTCTGAATTCTGTTTCTTTTCATTAGATTACAGAAGAAACTCTCTGTCAGCTTAGAAAATAGCACTTACATATAAAAGGGCATAATATGTTTGCTAATTATTGTGATTTTATTTTAATCATTGTGCATTGATTTTTTTAAAAATGCCTTTTTAAATGTTTGATCAAAGAGTGAAGGACTTTTTATGTAGATGGCAAATGTTATCCATATTAAGGGTTAGTCTAAGTCATTTTGAAATAAGATTTTTCGGTGATCTATGAAGACTAGAGCATTAACTCCAATCTAGATTTTATGGACAAATTAATATCTTACAAAATTAATGACTGGCATATTTAATTGAACTATATAACACTGTTATTAGAAATTGAACACATGCATGAGGTAAAATTATAAGATACCTGGCTTCCTACAGCATTCCTATCACAACAGCATTCAAAGATGTCAAAAACCAGGACAAGAAGACTTATTATTCTTGCTGAATCGAATCTATGACCAATAAATCACATTTCTAGAAGCTTAATTTCTAAATTAATTTTTTTCTGTGTATTTATATGTAGACATTTGGAATAATGAATATTATTACCCTTCTTCACAGACTACTATAGTTTTCTGGAAACAGTCATAATTGTTTTCACTTCCATTGCAATTACTGCTACTTTCTGTGTTATCTATATTAGGAATTCTATATTAGTGGTTTTTTGCTTCACATTTTCCTATGTAATTCTCTAAAGTCTTGCAAAATCAGAATCATTTGATTTTGGCTACAATATGTCTGGGCAGATTGTAGTCAATAATTTACATTTAAACGTTTCACAGAGCAAATATGTATTTATTGTACATACAAGATTAAACCACATATTAATTACTTTGGGGAAAATTTTAGCTTGGAGACAAACTGTAAATCCTTGCTTATTAAAATACAAAGTTAGCTTAGCTAAGTAACTATTATATATAAAAATCTATCTTGACATGATTAAAAATCATCAAACAATAATCATACTAATGAGGATGAGTATCTCTTAAAGTAGTCTGATCTTCAGACAGCAGACACAATGTGTGGTTGGGATGATATTCACAGTTTTTCTAACACGGACAAAAGTGCCAGAACTTCTGATTTGCTAGCATAGTCACCAAAATAATCCCTGGTCAAGTGTATTCCATAATGAGACACTGAAATAGGAGAGTTTCAGAAAATAAACTTAGATCTAATAAATCTCAGCAAAAAAAAGTCACATATTTATGGGGGAAAAACAACACAGAAATCAATGGGCCACTACTTTTCCTAAGCTGATCCTAGAATCTGGACTTCATTTTTTTGTATACATGTAACATCCTATTGCCATGCGGAAGTCAAGAGAAAAGGAGAAAAGGACCCGAAATGGAGAGCAAAGAAAAATGTACTCAAGGAAAGGCCAAAAGAGAAAGGGCTAGAAGGGGCAAAGCATGAGGTTTCAGAGCCCAAGAGTCACCTACTAATTTCATGTTGCAATTGCAGGGAAGAAGAAAGAAGAAAGGATGACAAGATTGAGCCCTGCTAATCATCTCATTTAAATTAATAGAATAGAGGAAATACCCATACCCTCTCTTATCCAGAGTGAAATGCAAACTTAAAATACGAACTTTGCCTAACATAGAAGTCCTTTATATTTTGATTATATACTACATTTCTAGGCTTATTTCATGGAAGTCCTACCTCATATCCCTATCAATTAGCATCAGAATCCTGAAAATTGACCTAAACTAGAGACAAACCCCAAAGTAACCAAGTAGATACACTAGAGGGAGTTGGGGAAAACTGATAACATCTGCCCTGCATAGCTGGAACTTCAGCAAAGATCACTCACTGTCCATTCTTATAGCTGTTTTTGCTCCAAATTTCTATCACTAGAAGACGAGTTCTTGTTTCCTTACTTATATGTAAGGTATAGTTATTATGAATATTTTATGTGAATCATATGACTACAATTTGATTTCTATTTACAGACTTTTAAAAAAATGAATTCACTTTGTATAATCTTTCCAAAAGAGGAGAAGAGAAGCTGGCTTAAACCAAAGGTACACAAAGATATATGCTGAAGACACTGAAGGATTCATTTTGAAAATAACTGAAAGAAGGACTTATAAAAATGATGGGAAAGGCTTATATAGCTCCTTCCTTTTAGAAAATTGAGACCAAAGAGAATATCATCAGGTATAGATTCATATTTTCCCACCTTCATGAAATTTTTTATGAGAAAAAATCCACATACTAATTGAGGTCATCCTTGATGAAGGTATAATAAAAGAGAAAACTAGCTTTAAAAATGGTATTTTGCAATATACTATATATTTGCAGTCACACACTTGACTTGAAATGTAAAAAAAAATGTGACTGCACTCCTTGTTGACAATTAAAACAATATGGCAAAGCAAAAACTCTTCCAACAAGATATTTCACTTGCTTGTGTCACCTCATTCTTTTCTTTTCTATTTATTTTTTCCTAATTACATTAAAAAAAATTTGAACTTTTTTAATTAGAGTTCCAAATTCTCCTCCTCATTTTGAGAAGGCAAGCAATTTGACATAGATTATATATGCAGCCATGCAAAACATATTTTCCTATTAGTCATGTAATGAAAGAAAACACAAACAAACAAACAAACAAAAAGCTTCCATCTGCATTTAGACTCCATCAGTTCTTTCTCTGGAGATGGATAGTGTTTTCCATCATAAATCCTTTTGAATTGTCTTGAATCTTTGTATTACTGAGAAAGCTAAGTTGTCCACACTTGATCATCACACACTATTGTTGTTACTATGTTTCATGCTGTCCTAGTTTTGCTTACTTCACTTTGCATCAATTCATGTAGGACTTTCCAAGTTTTTTTCTGAAAATATCCTGCTCATCATTTCTCATAGCACAGTAATGTTCCATTACAATCATATACCATAATTTGTTCAGCCATTCCCAAATGAGTGGCATGCCCTCAATTTCTAATTCCTTACCACTGCACAAAGATATATACACATATTTGTACACATAAGTCCTTTCCTTTTTTTTAATATCTTTGGGATTAAGACCTAGTAGTGGTATTGATGGGTCAAATGACAGTTTTATACTCATTTGTCCATAATTGAAATTGCTGTCCAGAATGGTTGGATCAATTCACAACTCCATGAACAAAACATTAGTGTCCCAATTTTCCATATCCCCTGTAACCTTTGTCATTTTCCTTTCCTGTCATTTTAGCCAATCTGATAGGTATGAGATGGTACTTCAGATTTATTTTTATTTGCATTTCTCTAATCAATCATGATTTCAAGTATTTTTTCACATGGCTACAGATAGATTTGATTTTTTCATCTGAAAACTCTCTGTTCATATCCTTTGACCATTTATCAATTGGGGAATGACTTGCATTCTTTCAAATTTGATTTACTTCCCTATATGTTTGAGAAATGAGGCTTTTATAAAAGAAAATTATTGTAGTTGGTTTTTTTTCAGTTATGATTATGAACTGTGTATTTCCATCCATCCCATTTTCCTCCCATTTCTCTTATCTTATCCCTTCCCTCCTACTTTCCTGTAGGGTAACATAGATTTCTATACACAACTCAGTGTGTTTCTTATTCCTTTTTTGAGCCAATTCCAATGTGAGTAAGGTTCAAGCACTCCTCCTGCATCACCTCCATTATTTCCCATACACTGTAAAAGCTCTTTCACACTTCTTTTGTGTGAGATAATTTACTACATTCTCCTTTCCCTTTGTGTTTCTCTTCATCACCCATTATTTTTTATATATCATCTGTAATATTCAACTCATATCTGTGTCCACTGTTTATGTATATTCCTTCTAAGAGCCCTAATAAAGAAAAAAGTTCTTAGGAGTTACAAGTGTCATCTTTCCCCATAGGAATCTCAAATGTCTAACCTTATTGTATCCCTTATGATTTTTTTCTTTCTTCTTTACATTTTTAATGCTTCTCTTGAGTCTTATAATTGAAAGTCCAATTTTATATTGCACTCTGGACTTTTCAACAAGAATACTTGAAAGTCCTCTATTTCATTTAATATCCATTTTCTGCTGAAAGATTATACTCAGTTTTGTTGGGTAGATGATACCTCATTGTAACCTTAGCTTCTTTGCCCTCTGAAATATCATATTCCAAGTCCTCTGGTCCTTTAATGTAGAAGCTACTAAATCATGCATGATCATTTCTGTGGACTCATAGTATTTGAATTGTTTCTTTCTGGTTGCTTGAAATATTTCCTCCTTGACCTGACAGCTCTGTAATCTCTCTATAATATTCCTGGGAGTTTTCTTTGGGATCTCTTTCAGGAGGTCATTGGTAGATTTTTTTAATAGCTATTTTATCTTCTCATTCTAGAATATCAGCAAACATTTCTCTGATAATTTCTTGAATGATGATGTTGAGGCTCTTTATTGTTATTATTATGGTTTTCAGATAGTTCTTGTAACATTCATTTCTTTTCCCAATTATTTTTAAGCTCTTCCAGGAATTATTGTCAGGTCTATGACCAATTCACATTATTCTTTGAGGCTTTGATATAGCAGTTTTTATTTTGTTGTCTTCTGAGTTTGTGTTTTGAACTTCCCTGTTATCATGGTAACTTTCTTTGGCCATGTTCTTTTTTGTTGTCTGCTCATTGCCTAGCCTATTTCCTGACTTTTAACTTTATGTTAAAGTTGGGATCTGTTCCTATGGTAGAGGGGATACTGTCTCAAGCTTCAGAGTTTTTGTGCAGCTGTTTTCAGAACTGATCTTAGGTGTTTGTAATGTTTTTTTTTTATTTTTAAGGTTATTTGATACAAAAAGAAATGTGTTTACTACTCTTCTCACCTCTCCTCTGATCTGTGAGTGACTGTAATGACTCTTTTCTATTCTGGAATTGTGCCCAGGTACCTGCTTCCCTGTGGCTGCCAGCTTTGACATGATAGTTTTCCTCCTCACCCTGGAACTGTGATCCAGATAAATGTATGGGCAATACAACAAAGTCTTGTACCCAATTTAAGTAAAAAGATCCTTGTAATCCCCTTCTGACCAGATTTAGACACTAAAATCACTGTCCCAGATATGTTATTTAAACAAGGGGAATTGGAACTAAAGAAAAGAATGGGGAATGGGGTAAAGCTAAGATGGTGGAGAAAAGGGAAGGACAAGCTTGAGCTCTCCCAAATTCCCCTCAAAATAACTTTAAACTCATTCTTCAAATCAAATTCTTGATCAGCCAAACCCACAAAAGGAGAGGATAAAATAACTTTCTAGTCTAAGACAAACCAGAAGGATGCAGAAGAGGTCTCTCACACCTGGGTGAGAGTGAGGACATCCTAGAGCAGGTAATGCTCCAGCAAGATGGCAACAGGCCTTGGGGGGAAACTGAATTAGCAGCAGCAGCTTCTGACTTTCTTAGCCCACAGATAGTAAAGGGATCATACAACTGGTCAGAAGGAGATTTCTTGCACAAAATAATGAAGAGTGAAATGAACAGAACCAAGAGAACATTGTATACAGTAAAAGCAATATTGTTTTAAAAGCAACTTTGAGCAAATAAGTCAATTTGACTATTAGAAAGACCCAAATCAACTACAAAGGACATATGAAGGAAGACACTTTCTGCATCCAGAGAAAGAACACATAAACAGAAGTAGGAATAAAATAATTTTCTGTGTGTGCATGTGTGTGTGTGTATGTCTGTAGTGGTAGCCATCTCTAGGCTGAGGGGGTGAGGGTAGAAAAAAAAGAACATAAAAAAAGAAATTTTCACAATAACTTTATTATATATTTAAAAGGAATAAAAAGTTATACATAATAGATTTATTATTTTGTGTGCAATCATCAATTTTCATTATACTGTATTATGGGAATGCTTCTTTTATCCCATAAATTAAAAATAAAATAAATAAAAGTTTTAAAAAAGAAACTTCCTGAGACTTTATATTACAAAGAAGTTTTCAATAAAGAAAATTCCTTCCTGAAATCCTTACATCATTAAAATCACAGATTCTGTCTGGGAAAAGAAAAAAAAATATCTTGAAGAAATGTCAATTTGGGGGGATGAAGAAAATACTTTAAGACCCTTGAAATGTAAAATGGGCTCTTAGATGTTATGTGGTCTAAGAAATATCAAGTGCTTAAAACAATGATAGATAATTTGATTAAAAATATCTCAAAAATTAACATAGGACAATAGAAAGCACAGGAACTAATACATTAATGGCTAACTTTGAATCTGGCTCTACCATTTACTACCTATTTGATATTACTATCTCTTTGATATTAACCTTTCTCTTTATGCCACAGATTCTCCTGTCTTTCTGCGAGTGTATCTGTCTTTCAATCTATCTCTCTGTCTCAATGTCTCTATCACTCTATCTCTGTCACTTTCTGCATCTCTCTCGGTCTCTGTCTCTTTCTCTTTCACTGTCTCCCTCCATTTCCCTCCAAATCTCTCAAATATTTCTGTCTCCTGGAATAGAGACTGTACTGGACAAAACCAAAGGATAATGTGGTCCATCAATCTACTCTCATAAATGAAAGCTTGCTATGCAAACTAGCAAGGAAAAGTCTTCTAAATCACTAAGTAGGATTTGATAAAACATTGCTAGGGTGAAACATGAATCAAAAGGCTACAATGGGAATGCATTGAATATTGTGACTCATTTCTTAGTTGCATTTCATTTTTCATAATGGAAATTGCTCTGCTGCAGATGGCCTTATTATTTCTGAAGGTGAAGCTCTCTGACTAGATGCTTTCAGTACTTTCTGAGTTACTTAAATTTTTATTAAAGAAGGAGGTTGCTATTCATAAGACCAGTAACTATTAACAGCTCTTCCTCTTGCAGCTCCACAGTGTTCCTTTCTTTTCTTTTTTTTTTTAAATTGAAGCATTCTCTTTCCAAGCACTTTCTGGCACCCTGTGTCCATAGTAATACCACATCAATTTAAAGTGTGCCTTGTCATTCCAGTTCTGCTTCACTTTGTCTTGTTAGGCCACTTTAGCTCACCATAAAGCAGATGCTCAGGGAAGTAGAGTTGAATTTCAATCAGAATGACTTCAATTCTGGCTAATGCATAGCCCTTCAGGAGCCTAGTGGTGACAATTATGTCTGGCCATTTAATAAGAACTTTGACTCATGACTGCAAGTATAAAACTACTTAGGAAGCTGAGTGGGAAATACGTATTCAAGTCAATTGACAGCCACAGAGAGATAATGTAATATTTTGGAGAGCATAGTCGCCTGAATCAGGAGAGGAGGCCTCAGCTTTAGTCACCACTTTGCAACTATTTGGTTGTGCTACATAGGCAAGTTACCCCAATGTCTAGCCTTCATTTAGGGTCTTCATCTGTTAGAACAACAAAAAAAATTTCACACATGAAATTGCAAATCCACTCGGTATAACTTGCTATTCTCTTCAAATATACAACAAAATTATTAGGTAATTTTTTTTTCTTCTCCCCTACCCTAGCCCTAGAGATAACTCCCATTAGACACAAATAGGTGTGTGTATGTGTGTGTATGGATGGGTGTTTATGAATGTATATGTGTTTATATATGTATGTATATGTGTGCATGTGTATATATAAGGTATTATACACATACACATTATACATGCTTGCATATATAATTCTATTTATCAGTTCTTTAGATACAGATAACATCTTTCTTCATGTGCCCTGTAAAATTAATTTGGGTATTGATAATAGATAAAAAAAACTTATTTGCTCAAAATCTTTCTTAAAACAATGTTGCTGTTACTGTATACAATATTCTCTTGGTTCTGCCCACTTTGCTCTTCATTACAAAAAGTATTTTATAATTATGTTCATGTAGTTCCTGGGTGTGTCTTAGCAGGTATACTTTTGGATATTTTATACAGTCTGTTATAATCTTAAATGGGGTATCTCTTACTACCTCTTCTTGCAAGGCTCTGTTGGTGACATAGAAAAATGTTAATCATTTATGTGGGTTTATTTTATATCTTGCTATCTGCTAAAATTATTATTTTTTCAACTAACTTTTCAGTTGAATGTCTAAGATATTCCAAGTATGTCATCTTGTGTGCTTCAAAAAGAGATAGTTATTACCTTATTGCCCATTTTGATTCCATCAATTTCTTTTTTTCTACTCTTAATGCTATTGCTAGCTTTTCTAATACAATATTTAATAGTATTGGTGATAATGGGCATCTTTTTTTACTCCTGACCTTACTGGGAAGGCTTCTAGCTTAACCACATTGCACATACTACTTGTTTATGGTTTTAAGAAGATACTTATTATCATTTTAAGGAAAAACACATTTATATCTACACTTCAGAAAATTTTAATAGGAATGGGTACCATATTTTGTCAAAAACTTTCTCTGCATCCATCAATGTAATTATATGTTTTTGTTGTTGTTGTTGATCTAATTATGTTAATAATTTTCCTCATGTTAAACTATCCCTGCATTCCTGATATAAATCTAATTTGGTTACCATGCATGATCTTTGTAATATGTTGTAGTCTGCTGGCTAGTATTTTATTTAGGATTTTTGCATCCATATCCATTAACAAGGTTCATAATTTTCTTTCTTTGTTTTTTCTATTTCTGATTTAGATATAAGCACCATATTTGTTTCAAAAAAGGAGTTTGATTGGATTCCTTCTTTGCTTATTATTTCAAATAATTTTTTTTTTCACATTGGAATTAGTTGATCTTAAAATGTTTGGTAGAGTTCACCTGTAAATGCATCTGGTCCTCATGCTTTTTCTTTTGTTAGGAAGCTCATATATGGCTTCTTTAAATTATTTTTCCACAATAGGTTTTAGATAGTCTATTTCCTCTTCTATTAATTTAAGCAGTTTCTTTTTTTTGTAAATAATGTACCATTTCACTTTGATTGTTAAATTTATTGACACAAAATTGGGTAATATAATTTCTAATAACTGCTTTGATTTTGCCTTCATTAGTGATATAATGACCCTTTTCACTCTTTATGCTGACAATTTGGTTTTCCTTTTATTTTTTCTTCATATTAATGAATGATTTCTCAATTTTATTATTTTTTATAAAACCAACTTTTAGTTTTATTTATTAATTCAATAGTTTTCTTACATTGTTATATTAATCTTACCATTAATTTTTAGAATTTAAAATTTGGTGCTTAATTGGAGATTTTTAATTTGTTCTTTTTGTAGCCTTTTTTTATTGCATACCTGATTCGTTATTCTGCTCTGTCTCTCTTTTGTTGTTGTGATCATCCAGAGACATATTTTTTTCTGATTACTTAATCAGAATTTTGTGAGTTTGAATTCAGAAATTCTTAAGCTTTTGCTTTATTCCATAGGTTTTGAGACATTTTTCATTGTTTTTGTTCTCTTTAATAAAATTATTGTTTCTCTGACTTATTCTTTAACTCATTCTTTAAAATTAGGTTATTTAGTCTTCAATTAATTTTCTTCTCTTTTCACATTCCATTATTAAATATATTTTTATTGCATTATGATCTGAAAAGGAAATATTTAGTATCTCTGCTTTTTTGCATTTAAGTATCAAGATTTTTTGTCTTAATATATGGTCAATGTTTGTAAAGGAATTATGTACCACTGAAAAAGGTTGTATTGCTTTCTATTTTCATTCATTCCCTTCAATATAGCAGTCATATTTAACTTATCTAAGATTCTCTTCAGCTGTTTGACTTCTTTCTTGTTTAATTTTTGGTTAGATTTAAATGTTTTAATAGGGGAATGTTGAAATCCCCCACTATTATAGTTTCACTCTCTATTTCCACTTTTAATTCTTTTAGCTTTCCTTTAAAAATTTGGATGCTATAGTATTTGGTGTATATAGGTTTAGCATTGGCATTACTTCAATATTTATAGTACCTTTATCATAACCTAGTTTCCCTATTTATCTCTTTGATTAAATCTCTTTTAGTTTTAACTTTGTCTGAGATCATGATTGCTAACTCTGTTTTTATTTCTATTAGCTAAAGCATAATAAATTATACTCCACCCCTTTATTTTTAATCTATGTGTATGTCTCATTTTTAAATATATTTGTTGTAAACACCATATTTTAAGATTTTGGTTTTTAATCTGTTCTACCATCCATTTTTATTTTATAGTTCAGTTCATCCCATTCATATTCAGTAATAATTACCTCCATTTTTTTCATCACTGTGTATTCTTCTGTCCCTTTCTTTTTACCCTTTTCATTCTCAAAGATCTAATTGATCTTTGAGAATGCTTCCAATACAATATTTAATAGTATTGGTGATAATGGGCATCTTTTTTTGCTCCTGATCTTACTGGGAAGGCTTCTAGTTTAACCACATTGCACATACTACTTGTTTATGGTTTTAAGAAGATACTTCTTATCATTATGTGGCACAGTAGAGTACTGGGCCTGGATTCAGGAACACTCATTATCATGAGTTCAAATCTGGTTTTAGCCACTTACTAGCTGTGTGATCTTGGACAAGTCACTTAACCTTGTTTGCATCAGTTCCTCATATTTAAAATGAGGAGAAAGAAATGGCAAACATTCTAGTCTCTGTCAAGAAAATCCCAGATGGGGTCACAAAGAGTTGGACACATCTGAAATGACTGAACTACAAAAAAAATGAAATGCTTAACCAAGAAATATCAACTCATAGGCATTAGAATAAGTGAAAAACGTCATCAAAAGTCATTGAATGATATGAGAATTTTGAGAAGTTGGTGGAATAAGGCAAGAAATTCTGGCTTTCCTAAATTCTGCCACAAATAATATAGATTTATTCCCTAATATACACCCCTTCTAAGAATCCCTCCCTTATCCTTTCTACTTGCATTCCTATTTCTTTATTTGCACAAGCTTCTAAAAGTCCCTCCTTTTTCCTATCCCATCACCCTCCTTTTTCTCTGTCAATTAAGACTTTTATACCCTTCTAGATGTCTATGCTATTCCCTCTTTAACCCAGATCCTAAAAGAATAAGGCTCTAGCATTACCATTCCTCTACCTCCCCCTACCTTCACTGTAACACTTCTTCCATTCCCACCTCATTTATATGAGATAATTATTCCATTTTAGGTCTCTCTACCCAATTTTATTTTTTTTAGGATTATTCCATCATATTCAACTAAAACCCGTGCATTCTACATATGTTCTTTCAAACTTCCCAATAATGACCTTCTTAAGAGTAACAGATGACTTTTTCCCATATAAAAAATAAACATTTAGTCTTATTAAACTTTATAATTGGTCTTTAATGTTTACCTTTTTACGTTTCTCCTGAAACTTGTAGGTCAAATTTTTCCATTCATTTCTGCTCCTTTCTTCATAAATACCAGAAAGTTCTTTAGTTCATTAAATATCCTTTTTTTCCTCATTCAGGATTACATTCAGCTTTTTGCTGATTAAATTATTCTTAATTGCAAACACAGTTTCTTTGTTTTTCAGAACATAATTGGTTTATTAGTTAAATCATTATATATTATTATAATATATATAATATAAATTATATATAAACTTAAAAATATTAATAAAAAGAAAAATATATAATATTAATGAAATATTAATTAAATTAATAAACCCTTTGTTTTATTTAATTTTTTTCTAATTGCTTGTAGCATTTTCTCCTTGTCCTGGGAGCTTAGCTATGATTTTCCTGTGAATTTTCATCTTGGGATCTCTTTTAGGTGGTAATCAGTTTATTTTTTTTCTATTTCTATTTTACCCTCTTCTTCTAAAATTTCAAGACAATTTTCCTTAATAATTAATTGAAATATAGTGTCTAGACTCTTCTTTTAATCATAACTTTCAGATAGTTTGACAATTCTTATATTATCTTTCCTCAGTCTGTTTTCAAGCTAGTTGATTTTCTAATAAGATATTTCACATTCTCTTCTATTTTTTTTCATTTGTTTTTGTTCTGTTATTTCTTGGTGTCTTATGATGTTATTAGCTTCCCCTTTCCCAATTCTAATTTTTAAGGAGCTATTTTCTTCCATAAGTTTTTTTTTTAATCTCTTCTTCCAATTGGTTGTCTTTCTTTACATAATTTTCTTACTTTTCTTGCATTACTCTTTTTTTCCTCTAATTTTTCCTCAACCTCTCTTATTTGATTTTTAACATCTTTTTTAAGTTTTTCCAAAAACTTTTTTTGGGCTTGAGACAATTTTGCTTTTTTTTCTTTAAGACAGAAATAGCTGTTTTAAGTTCACTATCTTCTGATTTTGAACACAAATCTATTCTATCACTATAGTAGCTCTCTATTGTTGGGTTCTTTCTCTTTTGCTTATTTATTCTTTTTAACTGTTAATTTCTTGTCTGTTAACTTTGTGCTAGAATCAGGCTCTTAATCCAAGGTATGGGTAATAATATCTCAAGATTAGGGTTTTTGTGTTCTTGTTTTCTGAACAATATTCAGGGACTTGACCTCAGGTACTCCTCTCTGTACCTGAGCCATGACCAGGGTCCCTAGCAATGCTGTCATCACAAATTATCTTGCTCCATGAAGTCTCTCCCAGGATTACAAGCTTCAGCTCACCCCTCTACCCTGGACTCAAAATTAGGGAATCTACTCTCCTGTGAGTGCCCACAGCCAGCAGAACCCTGGTTTTTGTAAACTGTACTTGCTTCTCCTCACCCACAGCCATAATTTGGGACTATATCTAGTCAGGGCACCTGGGCCTAGCATCCAGCACCAGCAGAGGGCCCTGCAATTGTCCCTTGATCAGCTATCAGACCCCCACACTGTCCATAAGATGAAAGTTCCTGAAGCTGAGGCTGCAGGCACAAAGAGTTACCCACAAGTTTTGTTGTTTTTTGATACAGTGAGATCTGCTTGAAGGTATCTGCACTTCAATGAGGTCAAATCACCATCCCACTGAGGGACATCTGGAAGCTCCTAATGTCTTCCCAAGTTGTCTTAGAAAGACAACTGCTTGACCCTGACTTTTAATTATTTCTGCAGCTCAAAGTTCACTATAAGGTGATATTCTATATTATTTGTGGCAGAATTTAGGAAAGCCAGAATTTCTTGCCTTATTCCACCAACTTCTCAAAATTCTCATATCATTCAATGACTTTTGATGACGTTTTTCACTTATTCTAATGCCTATGAGTTGATATTTCTTGGTTAAGCATTTCATTTTTTTTGTAGTTCAGTCATTTCAGATGTGTCCAACTCTTTGTGACCCCATCTGGGATTTTCTTGACAGAGACTAGAATGTTTGCCATTTCTTTCTCCTCATTTTAAATATGAGGAACTGATGCAAACAAGGTTAAGTGACTTGTCCAAGATCACACAGCTAGTAAGTGGCTAAAACCAGATTTGAACTCATGATAATGAGTGTTCCTGAATCCAGGACCAGTACTCTACTGTACCACATAAGTTCCTTCTTTAAACATCTCATTTTTTACTTTAATTCAGATGGGCTGATCTGATTTTTTTTTAATCACAAAACCTATTCTTACATTATGGTCTCAATAAAACAATCAGATTGCAACTGTATCTTTTAGAGTCTTTTACAAAATATTTTGGTAAAAAAAATAACACAAATTAAAGGGCACATACCTTTTCAAAAAATTAAATAATTTTTAGTTTTCAACAATCACTTCCATAAGCTTTTGAGTTTTAAATTTTCTCCCCCTCCCTTCCAGCCTCCATCCCCATGATGGCATGCAATCTGATATAGGTTCTACATATACAAAAACATATTTTCACATTAGTCATATTGGAAAGAAGAATTAGAACCAATAGGAGGAACCACAAGAAAGAAGAAACAAAACAAAACAGAACAACAAAAAAAGAGCAAATAGCATGCTTCAATCTGCATTCAAACTCCATAGTTCTTTCTCTGGATGTGGATAGCATTTCCCATCATGAGACTTTTGGAGATGTCTTAGATCCTTGCATTGCTGAGAAGAGCTAAGTCTATCAAAGTTAGTCATTACACAACATACCTGTTACTGTATGCAACATTCTCCTGGTTCTGCTCACTTCACTCAGCATCAGTCCATACAGGTCTTTCCAGGTTTTTCTGAAGTCTGCTTGCTCATCATTTCTTATAGCACAATAGTATTCCATTACATTCATATACCACAACTTGTTCAGCCATTCCCCAATTGATAGGCATGCCCTCAATTTCAAAATTTTGGCCACCACAGAAAGAGCTGCTATAAATATTTTTGTACATGTGGATCCTTTTCCCATTTGTATGATCTCTTTGGGATACAGCTCTAGAAGTGCTATTGCTGGGTGAAAGGGTATGCACATTTTTATAGCCCTTTGAGCATAGTTCCAAATTGCTCTCCAAAATGGTTGGATCAGTTCAGAACTCCACCAACAATGCTTTAGTGTTCCAATTTTCCCACATCTTCTCCAACATTTATCATTGTCCTGTTTTGTCATGTTGGCCAATATGATAGGTGTGATGTGGTACCTCAGAGTTGTTCTGACTTGCATTTCTCTAATCAATAGTGATTTAGAAGATTTTTTTATATGACTATAGATAGCTTTAATTTCTTCATCTGAAAACTACTTGTTCATATCCTTTATCCATTTATCAATTGGGGAATGACTTGTATTCTTAAAAATTTGATTTACTTCTCTATATGTTTTAGAAATAAGGCCCTTATCAGAGACACTAGTTGTAAAAATTATTTCCCAGTTTTTCTCTTTCCTCCTAATCTTGGTTGCATTGGCTTTGTTTGTACAAAAACTTTTCAATTTAATGTAATCAAAATTATCCATTTTGCATTTCATGATGTTTTCTACCTCCTGTTTGGTCATAAATTCTTCTGTTCTCCATAAATCTGACAGGTAAACTATTCCTTGCTCTCCTAGTTTGCTTATTGTATCAGTCTTTATATCTAAATTGAGGCACACACCTTTTTATCTGAAAAACTGCACCAAGTTGTTTTAATATCAAATTAATGTTTGAAGGAGAAATGTTCACCTTCTAAACATTTAATCCCACATTTCTCAGATTCAGAACATTTGTGCGTGGGGGGGAGCTTTTGGATGCAAAACTGTGAACACAGTAGCTCAGCTGATATTAAAGAAAAATGTCTACAGTGAAGTAATTAAAGCATTTGAATGACATTAGACTATATGTAATTTCATTCCAGAAACTTGGCATGAGAACCTATGCTAAGCAATGATGAAAGAACTTTGACTTAAAGTAGTGGGAAAATTGCAAAGTTAAAAGAATCTATTAAAATGAAACTGCATGTTTTAGAGGACAATTTTACTTGCACTGTACTGCAGAATTGTGGAGTCAGAGGAGACCACTGGTCCTCTCTCCTCTGTTACAAGACCTCCAAAAGGGCAAAGTCATTACCTACTGATCTAGCCTTTTTAATATCTCTAATTTCTAAAAGTTTTCCCTGACATCAAATCTGAATTTAGCTTATTGCATTTTCTACTCTATATTCCTGGTTCTTTCCTTTCATACCAAGTAGGGAAATACATATGTGTGTGTGTGTGTGTGTGTGTGTGTGTGTGTGTGTATGTGAGTTCTTCATAAGCCAGTCTTTCAATTACCTGACTAGAGCAATTATTTCCACAGTAGGTTGTTCTCAAGGCTAAAAATCTCCAGTTCCTTCAATTCATTTTCAAGTGACATGAACTCAAGGTTTTTCACCATGCTGGCTAAACTTATGAATAATTCTCTACCTTATCATTCCTCATTTCTTTCAAACATTATATAATATGATATTTAAGCTTTTTACTTCCCTGATTATGTTTTGTTACATTGTATCTCTCATTGTACTATTGAAAAAAATTACTCTGGGTCTAAGTGGTAGATGATAGATACATGACTATTCTACAATTTATCTGAATAAAATTGAGGATTGACATGGTATGCAAACAGTCATCTCAATATAATCCACTAGTGAAATGTAACCAAAAAAAAAAAAACTCTGTTAATCTTGTTATTCTTGATTCCTTTAAAATAGTCATATAGATCAAACTAGTGAGGTGATAATTTCATATAATTCTGCATTGCTTGGTTTATGTGTGAAATGCTGTGTTCTGTCATAGGAACCATATTTTCAGAAGAGTTTTGCCAAGCTGAAGAGCATCAGAAGAAGTTAATCAGGAGGGTGAAAGGCTAAAAAATTAAATTATATAAAATTTGGTTGGAGAAAGTGGGAATGTTGAGGTTTAGGGGTTCTGGGACCCTAAAATGTCAAGAGCAAAAGATGTAGGTCCCACCTGAAAGAATTTGACCCCAGCCTTCTTTCACCCAAAGACAAGGTTTATTAGAACATCTATCATATTGGGAATACTCTTAAGGAGTCTGAACATTAGTGAGCTATTGGCTAGATTCTAAAGTAATCTGAGCAGTGGCTAGATTTTAAGAATCTGAGCTTTTGGCTAAACTCTTAAGAATCTGAGCAGTGGCTAGATTTTAAGAACCTGAGCTTTTGGCTAAACTCTTAAGAATCTGAGCAGTGGCTAGATTTTAAGAATCTGAGCACCTTAATGGAAACAACATGGATCTCATATACAGAAAGACTGTAGGAGAGGTCTAGGAGTGGCCAAGTAGTCTGTGGGGAATGTGAGGTAATAGAATGCCAAGGACCTGGACCCATGTGGCCAAGGGAGAATGGAACCTAGCTAGGATTAAGGGTAGGAAGTGGCTTGGGGCCATTGGGAGGTAAGATAATTGGAGGGCTAGGCTAGGTTAAGGGTAACAGAGAATTGGAAGATGGGGGGTAGCCACAATGAAAGGCCAATTGATGGGATTATAGCCTTAGGTGAATGCCAGAGATAAGGCCATGTTGGTTTTTCCTTTCTGAGGTCCAGATCCCAACCTCTTCAGAAATGCTTTGACTATAAATTAGAAGATTCAGGAAGGAAATGATAAATTCTTCAGATTCTTAAAGGTCTCTTTTGTAGAAGAGGAATTATGAGTAGTATAAAGTCATTGAAATGTTGGAAAATTACCTCACTGTGGTTGTTTTCCTTAACAGAAGATGAGCTACCAAGCTTGAGATTATTTATCCAAAGGCTTTCCATGTCATCAATTTCTGAAAAGTGGAAATCTTTATTGGGGCCATAATGTAGTTTTCTCCTTGACTACAGAGGGAATAACAAGGAACAGTAATTGAAAATTGCAGAGTTATCAGTGAAATGTAAGAGTAAAGACTAATCATTAGATTATTTAAAAATAGTATAGCTGCCTCAAAAAGCTGTATACCAGGCATTTTGTAGAGAGAAATTTGTCAGATATGGATTAAATCAGGTAGTCTTGACATTCCTTCCAACTCAGAGTTTACATGAAAGTGAACTTCAAGCTCTGAAAGGTTCTATTAGCCTCAGAAGACCTTGAAGGGCCTGATGACAAATTTTATATGTTGCTGTTGGTTTGTTTTGTTTTGTTTTGTTTTGTTTTTTACAAGGCCTATTCTAGCTAATTTGAGAAAGGCTCACAATTAAGTGAATGAATGGATAGATGGATGAAATGACATTTTTAAGTACTATGTGTAAACATTATGCTAAGTGCTAGGGATACAAAAGAAGGCAAAAGACAGCACCTGTGTGCAAGGAGCTCCTTGTACACACTTTTATACATAAAACTATTAATGAACAAACTATGTATGGGATAAATTGGATATAATGAACAAAGAGAAGACACTCAAATTAAGGAGGTTCCATAAAGGCTCCCTGTAGAAGATGGGATTTTAGCTAGAATTTGAAGGAAGCCAGGAAATCTAGGTAGTGGAGGTCCCATTCCAATTGGAGGAAGCAATGTCCAAAGGAGCTTTTAGCTGCAAATCAGATGGAATGGTCTAAAGATCCTTACAACGCAGGGACAAAGCAGATGACAATGGTATGCCATTTGTTTCTAATGTTTAATTATTTGAGATTGTCATGGATTTTGGTGGCAAGAAGTGTCTTTTCAGGGTCTTCAGCAGCAGTGGTTGTTAAGGAGACAAGGTCTCTAGAACTCAAAGAAATGGTTGCAGTTCTGCATCTCCAAAGATTAATTCTTTGGATAATTGTTGTTGAGGTCTAGGAGTACTGGGAACTCCAAAATTCAAGGGCAGAAGATGCAGGTCCTACCTTGAATGAATTCAACTCAATCTTTCTTTCAGTCAAAGACAAGGTTTATTAAAACACCTATTGAGGTGGCAAGATTTTAAGAATCTGAGCAATTTGGTAGCAGAGACTGACCTTTTTACAATGTGGCCAATAGCTTGGGGTGGCTGGGAGGTAACAGAAGGTGACTAGATGGAATTAAGGAGTCAGATGGTCTGGAGATAACAGACAATGAAGGGCTGGGCTGCATTAGAGGTAACAGAGAATTGAAGGTCAGAGCCATAGTGAAAGGACAGTTGAAATGCTTATTTACCAATGCCTCAGGGGAACTTCAGGGATCTGAGTTCAGGGGCTAGATTCCTGGAATTCATGGGAAAGTTCAAAGGGGGAGGGGTGCAGAGCCCATACTTTGTCAGGGGCATAGCTGGAGCTGGCATGGGCTCTTGGAGGTGTTGCTATTCCTCAGGTTTGGTGATGTACCTTCCTATTTGTCAGGCAGCTAGGTGGCACAGTGGATAGTGTGTTAGGCCTGAAGTCAAGAAGACCTGAGTTCAAACCTAACCTGACACTCAGAAGCTATGTGATCCTGGGCAAGCCACTTAACCCAGTTTTTCTTAGTTCTTCATCTGTAAAATAAGCTAGGAAGGAAATAGTAAACCACTACATTATCTTTGCCAAGAAAATTCCAAATGGGGTTATGAAGAGTCAGACATGCCTGAAAATGGCTGAATAGCCCATCTATGGGGACTGATAAATGGTTGCTAAGAGGCTGGTGAATGGCATACTCTTTCTCTTGCCAGCTAATCATTAAGAAGGTCATTAAACTCTTAGCTATACTAAATACTGAAGAATAAGTTATAGAAAATAGGGATTTCTTTGGTAAAAAAGTGCTGAATAATGCAACCACTAATCCTTGAAAACTGCAGCATTGGGGCAGCTAGGTGGCACAGTGGATAGAGCTCCAGCCTTGGAGTGAGGAGGACCTGAGTCCAAATGTGACCTCAGACACTTGACACTTACTAGTTGTGTGACCCTAGGCAAGTCACTTAACCCCAATTGCCTCACAAAAAAAAACTGTCATTTATTTTGGGGCAGCTAGGTGGTGCAGTGGATAGAGCATCGACCCTGAAGACAGGAAGACCTGAGTTCAAATCCGGCTTCAGACCAAACACTTGACACTTACTAGCTGTGTGACACTGGGCAAATCACTTAACCTCAATTGCCTAAAAATTAAAAAAAAAAAAAGAAAGAAAACTGCAGCATGGTACACTTCAAAGACCTCTGGCTCTGAAGTCATAAGACCTCAGTTCAAATCTGCCTTTGAAACTATATATGTGACCTTTCTTAAATATTTTTATTTTTTTATACCTTAGTTTCCATATATGTAAAATTAGAACATTGAACTACACAGTCTATGAGGTTACTTCCAGTTCTAAATTTCTGGTTTTATGAAAATGAATATGAAAAGGAAAATTTTTATTTTCATTTAGATTATAATGTATCTACATTAAGCCTTGGGTTGCCTTTCCAGAAGCCTTTCACAGAAGCTAGAATAAAGACACTGATTACTTTTGATCTCTGGTCATTCTTTTCCAGAAAAGACTTTAAGTGACAGTCATATTTTGTTAATTACAAGAAGAATGGAATGTTAATGTGTGATCTAGGCTTTCTTATTGGACACTATGGAAGCCAGTCATTCTCTAGAAATGCAAAATGGTAAACTATTCAAACTGAATTGTTTATCTTAAAAAGTTAAATATATATACTTCTCTGTGATTCAAATTAGAAATAACAAACATTTAACCAAATGTTTCTAAATATTAATGTCTCAAGTTCAATATCACTCAGCTGTGTCTGAAATGAACAACTGCTTGGCTAACCATTAATCCCTAGAAAATACACTCTGCCTCTTGAATAGTCCAGACCCACCCCAACACACCCCCTGAAACTATAGGAATGAATTCTTAATTACATACAAATCATGTTTTCCATAGTTTAGAGGTGAATCTTATTAGCCTACAGAATGTCAGTCAATGAAAAGAGTCAGTGGAATAATATGCATCAGACAAAGACTAATTCCTCACACTGGCTAGAGAGTCTGAGATCTCCCAGTAAGAATGGCATGTTTTAAAAACAGAACACCCATGCATAACTGTACATGATGAAATTCTCTTATAAGAAACTAGAGGAAAGTTATATAAGCATTAGCCTTATGCATCTCTCCTCTTTCCTTTTTCCTTAGTTTCCAATATAAAGATTTGCTTACACTTATTACTATCTCAAGTAACTTTGAAGTTTGTCATAATAAACTTATCTCAAATAAATAAATAATTCAATAAAAAATATGCGAGAAAATGAAACAAGGAAAGAGAGCAAGTGATGGATACTTCAACTTTTCTTCTTGATATATTGAGGCATTACTAGAAGTGAAGAAAGCAGGGTCAAGCAGAGAATGAAAAAGATCATATTAAAACCAAGAAAAAAAGGAAGATTTGGACTTAGATAAGGAATATTTATATTTTGGTCTTAATTACATAGTGTTTTTCTTGCCAAATCAAATGATCTTTCTTCAATTCTTTTTCTCTCTGACTTCTCTGCAGCCTTTGACACTATTGATCACTTCTTCATACGCTCTACTTCATAAGTTTTTGGGACACCACTCGATGACGTCTAGAGGTTTAAGGGTGCTGGAACCCCAAAATCATGACACGTGGGTCCTGCCCAAATGAATTTGACCGAAACCTTCTTTCAGCCAAAGATGAGGTTTTTTAAAGATCTGCCCTATTAGCCAGACTTTTAAGGAATTTGAGCATCTATGAGCTATTAGCTAGATTGTAAAAATCTGAGCAGTGTCTAGATTTTAAGAATCTGAGCACCTTAAAGGAGTCAAGATGGACCTTATATACAGAAAGACTGTGGGAGGGATCTAGGAGTGGCCAAGTAGTTTGGGGTGACTGGAGGAGGGAGTCTAAGGAGGATCTATATGGGAGTGGCCAGTAAGCTGGGGTGAACAGACTGCCAGAGACCTGTACCACATGACCAAAAGAGAATGGAGTCTAGATAGGATTAAGGGTGGGAAGTGGTCAGGGGCAATTGGGAAGTAACAGAACAGCATTGGGAGTAGCCACAATGAAAGGCCAGTTGACAGGATTATGGCCTCAGGCAAACACCAGAGATTTGGCCTTGTGGGAAAGTCCAGGGTTTTTCCTTTTTGGGGTCTAGATCCCATCCTCATCACTACTCACTTTGTGATCTCATCAATTCCCATGAATTTAATGGCCATTTCTATGCTGATGATTTTCAAATCTACCTTTCTGCCCCAATCTCTCTATCTTCATAAAACAACTCCATCCTATCTTTCCTTTCTTATTACAGTTAATTCACCAACACATACACTTTGATCCAGTGATAATGGTTTCCTGACTATTCCACTGATGAGACATTACATGTCTCAAATGAAGGTATTTTCTTCAACTGTCCTCCATACCTGGAACTCACTCCCTCCTCCTCACTGAGTACTGAACTCCCTGACTGGTTGAAGTCCCAAGTAAAACCTCACTTTCTACTGGAAGTCTTCCATAACCCCTCTTAATTCCAGTGCTCTCCTTCTTTTAATTATTTCCTATTTATCATGTATGTAGCTTGTTGATACATAATTGTTTGCATGCTGTCTCCCCCATTCATTGTCAGCTCCTTTAGGACAGGGATTGTCTTTTGTATCTTTGTGTATCCTCAGAACTTAAACACTATGCCTGGCACATAATAGGTATTAAATAAATGTTTGTTGAATGAATGGCTTAAAGCCAGTGTTTATAAATTTTAAAATTATTTAATTTTTTTTATTGAGGATCTAGCATGTCCATAGCACTGTGGAAGATACAGTAGTATATACTGTATGCTTTATAGTATAGACCCAGTTTTCAAGGAACTTCCAGTGTTTTGGGGTGATGAGGAAAAAAATAGACATGAAATAGAAAAAAATACAATTCTTTGTAATTTTAATCAGTTTGATATATATTGTCTATTAATTTATCTGTGTACAAATTCCCCCATGCCATCTCCACCCACCCCGAATTAAATGTTATCTCCTTGAACTGTTCTTGTGTTTGCATGCCATTTATTTTTTAAAAGTTTAATAAATATTTGTTGAATAGGGGGCAGCTAGGTGGCTCAGTGGATAGAGTACCAGCCTTAAACTCCAGAGGACCTGAGTTCAAATCCGGCCTCAGACACATAACACTCCTAGCTGTGTGACTCTGGGCAAGTCACTTTAATCTAATTTCCTCACCAAATATATATATATATATATACACACACACACACACACACACATATACACATATATTTGTGTGTACATGTATATATGTACATGCATATATGTATGCATGTGCATGTATATTTACATGCATATGTATATGTATACATATATACATACACACATATACCTATGTATTGAACAAATGAATGGATGAATAAATAAAAAAGATATATAATATCCATATAATGATTTAGTTTTTCAGAATGTTTTTTCTTTCAATTTTGATTTGATCTTAAAAAATAATACAGCGTTGTACTAAATATAACTCAGTCACAACTTGCTATAGACAATGTTTGTTATTGAGGAAAGTTCCTTATTCCTTCTCTGGATTCCAAATATAATTGATGTAATTAAGTGACTTTACTAAATAATCAGTGTAGTAATTTATTCATTCAACAATTTATTTTGAAATACATATATTGAGTTAATTCTATTTATAAAACATTGTTATTCAATATTAAATCAAACTCATTGAAAAGCATGGCAAATTCTTGTGTTCACCAGAAATTAATAAGCTAGAATACATTTTACCTTTTTCTGAACTTATTTTAATATGAAATGAAGCTGACCATGCTCATTCCCTTAGATTAAATGCTATTGATAATATTTGATCTAATAATATTGTGAAGATTGGATACATTTTATGTATGTAGTAACAGCACTTAATTATAATTCTGGAAAATGACTACTAGAATATATTAGCATTGATGTGTCTAGGGAGTCATTAAAATATCAGCTTTACCCTGAAATAGATATTTTTAGCTAGTTACAAACATTTTTCAGAGATCTGTGTGAGTGATACAAATGTTTCAATGCTCTGTTTATGTATTTCATCTTATCATACATATGTTACAGGACATAATGAAAGAGATTTTGAAGTCAGGAAACTGTGCAGATCTGATTTATATCCCTGATGGCCCCTCATAAGCATGATGTGTTCTGATTCTGGTACACAGTTTGTTTGGTTTTACAAGTTTCTTATCCACATTTATCAAGTACTTCTTTCATTTCATTCATATGTGTTTTTCTCAAAATAAATTTTATAGTTTCTTTGCCAGTTCTGTGATGTAGAGTTAAGGCACAACTGTGGCTCTTAGTTAATGAGAAGTCCCTGAAGATATTTTGATGGGTTTGGTTAGTACTAAATCTTCATTTTAACCAACTATAGTCTTTCATAATAGTAAAGTGATCAAAATGTAAAGTGAGTAAAATGCCTCTGTAAAGAATAGCCTAGCGAATCTATACTACTTGAAGCAAAAATTTAATTTAAAAAAATGGGGAAAGAAATTTCCTAATGGTTAAATTCCTCTACTTTTTTTTTTGCTTTGTTAGCCTTGTCTATTTTCAAAATTTCAGTGACCAGAACTCAACAATGCTAATACTTATTACAATAGTAACAGTAATGTGTGCTTTAGTGTTTATCCAGTCTATGTTTTAAAATTATAATCAAATGAGGTTAAAATAAGAATTTTTAGGCCTAGGACAGTAGCTTAAACTAACTTTTGGGAGTCCTGTGAAGAAAAATCTCTGATTACATGTAAGTCCTATAAAGGAGATGATTAAATATGACTGTTTATTATCATTTCAGGATATAAGAATCCTTGAATATAATCTAATTTAATAATCAAGAAGGAAATAAGCATTTGTTAAACAACTACTATGTGTCATGTTCTAAGCACTTTACAAGTACTACCTCATTTGACGCTTACAAGAACTCTTTGAAGTAGATGCTATTGTTATCTATATTTTATATTTGAGGAAATTGAGGCAGGCAGAAGTTAAGTGACTTAGTATCTAAGTTCAGATATGAATTCAGATCTTCCTGAATACAGGCCCAGTGTTCTATGTACTTTACCACTAAGCTGTCTTTTTAGCTGTATTTTATCAAACAGAAACCAAGAATAAATGACAACAGCAGAATTCCATTCTTTAGATGAAATAGGTGAATTTAGGCTTTAAAATGGGGTAATATCTTTAATCTCAGAAACTTTAATTCCCATAATTTTGATTTCCAAATCACTCTTCACAACAGTGGCATTCTAGCCACATTCTGCAAAAGGAATTGTTTGACCAATTGAAACTTATTCTACATTAACATAATCATCAAGATCTGTTACTTACCTTCACCATGCAATGAGACATCTCAGGAGGACTTTAGAGGAAATTATCCATATATTAGCAAAATAGCAAGTCATTTATGATTTTTTTTTGGTTTAAAAAAATCACCTTCCATGCATTAACCCTGTCAGATGACATTGTCATTTTACATAAGAAAAGCACAACTCAAAATTAAGAATTAAAGTAACAACAAAAAATCTACTGAATTTTAGGATTGCTAAATCATTCATCAAAAAGAAATAAGGATATGTGTGTGCCTGCATGTATATGCATGCATGCATGTACGTGTGTATGTGTGTGTAGACATGTGTATGTATGTATGTATGTATATATCTTTATGTGAGTGTACGTATACATGCAAACACACACTTATGTATAATAATGTATATTCACACATATATACATGTGTGTCCTTATATACTATGATTTGCATTAATATCCTTGAAAATATTTTTTATGAAATGAAAGAGCTTTGTAAATATAAAATATATAAAATAGGACATTATTATAAATGAACATGGTACTTTTATATTAATCAATATTTAGTCATCTACTCATTTCTTATTAAGAATATTTTGTTGTCTTGTTCCAGCTTTTAATAACCAAGTTCTGGAAGAAAAATCTGTATCTCTTACTTTTTTTTTTCTGATTGAGATGCACTGGTCTTTGTATTACAGATATTTTCCAGATCTTTTTGTGTTCTGTATTTTTCTCTAGATTTCAATTTTTTTTGTTTGCTTTTTCTGTGAAGCTACTTCATTTCTTTATTTTCTCTATTTCTTGATAAAGCATACCACACTGTTGAGTTTTATCATATGAATCATCAAAGACATAACTGAAACTGGCAGGCACATGTAAACAGTACATTACCTACCCACTCTTGCCCACTGTCTAAATTAAATTCTTCATTCAGAATTAATGGCATGCAAGAGCATGATTTCTGATGCATTTATTGATTGACTAAGGCTTTCCCTAAGAAGTGTGTGTGAGTACATAGATAGATAATAGATAGATAGAAATAGACACACATATATATATATACATACATATATACACATACACATACAAATATATACATACACATCTATATGTATGTATATATGTATGTGTATATATGTGCAATATATGTGTGTATATACCTTCAATATAGATGTGTATATATGTGTGTGTATATACACACATTTATATAGTATATGTTATATACTACATGTAGCATATGTGTATATGTGTGTATATATGTGTATATATGTATGTGTGTGTGTGTGTGTGTGTGTGTGTGTGTGTATGTTTACTGCAAAAGTTAGACTAACTCTTGAACTTTTAGAGATCTCTCAGGACTGGAACCAAATTTCCATATCTTAGCCTCTCTAAGCTAAAAGATTTCATGATTTATTTTGCGCTTGAATCGATTTTGTAATTGGAAAGGGTACTGAAGACTAAAGATTTTCCTTCCTCTTTCACTGACTTTTCAAAACCCTTATTAGAGATGGTACAAGATGCCAGGATATTGTGATGCTCACTTCCATGATATATATCAACATTTGGGAGAAGGGATATTAGGTTGAGTGCATGGATTTAGTGGACTATGGAGTAAGGCAAGTAAAAAATGCATCCCTGAGCTGCATTATCTTCTCTTCAATTACAACCATTTCCAATGCTTTTTTCCCTTGTTGAGGTGCCTTCTTACAAATTTCCATATTCTTCCATGCCATGTCTTTGGCATTTGACTGTGATGATTGAAACCTTCATTAAATAAGTGTTTTGGGGGCATCTTTTTATTATTATTCACTTTTTTATTTTAAAATTTAATATTTATTTACTTTTGACATTTTTTTTCAAAGTTTGAGGTCCAAATGCTCTCTCTCCCTCTAGTCCCTCCCTAGCCACTGAGAAAACTATTAATATATAAATTATACAATGCAGGTAGCCTCCTTGATCAGCTGTCAATTTTTTTTTAAAGTGAAGACACTAAGCCAATTGGTTTATGTTCCATAATTTTTCATCTGTGTTTTTCACTAGGTAGTTTTCATATGTTAAGTGTAACCAGCATGGATTCCAGGAACTAAATTGATGAGAAGAGAGGGACTTGCCTTCCTATAATTATCTCTCTTTTACCCCAGCTAATAGAAATGGTTCTGGGGGTGTTTTGTTAGTTTGTTTGCTTTTTGTTGTTGTTCTGTTTAGGCAATTAGTGTTAAGTTACTTACCCTGAGTCACATGAGTATTATATATCTGGGGCCAGATTTGAACCCAGGTCCTCCTGACTCCAAGGCCAAAGTGCTATCCACTATGGCACCTAGCTGCCCCATGGGTGTTTGTTTTTGTTCTGGGCTGTTCTTCCTCATTTTCAGATTCTGGAGGTGATCCTCACATGATCTGGGAGTTTCAGCCATGAAGATCTAGGACCAAAGATTGCAGGCAGGTCAGCCAAACAGCATACAATGAAGCTCTCAGAATGTAGTATGCCTGGGACTTGAGCCTGAATGGAGTTGTGGACGTAATTTAGATCTTGCTCTATGAGAACCTAGTTAAGCTATTAACCAAAATTCTTTGCATTGCCCAGAAATTGAAGTGGTACATAGGGGGATGAGGGTTTTGCCTCCCATGTGTTAGATGAAATAAATAGAATATTTGTGATTATGCCTTTTGAAGTAAATATTTCCTTTATAAAAGCAGCTATATTACATATGTGGGCTCATTTGAGACCTGAAAGTGAGGATTAATCACATAAAACAGAAACCAAAAAAGTCCTCAGGCCCATCTCTCAGAGCTAAGATAAAAGAAAGGTAAGCCTTTCTCTCACTGATTCAGTTCACGGCATGCCCGTTAGGCACAGCAGTTATGAAAGGCTAAAAAGTACTCAGCTAAAAAGTGTTTCAGTTTTCAAATCTCACTGACCGGAAGGATTGTGGTGTTCTCTATTGGAATAGAAATGTTTCCTCCTGCCAAGATAAAAGTTTCTGGGATCAACTAGCTTGGTCTTTCTTTCCTTTAAAAATTTACTTGGTCAAAGGGGAGATTACTCTTTCTTCTGTGGAAAAAAAATTCCCAAGGGAAGATAGAATTATATCCATTCTTAGGCAAGTGTTGATTATCACACTTTTACTTCTGTCTCTGTTGGTATGGAAAATGACATTGTGAGTTATGTCAAAAACAATAAAATTCTGGCTAACTTTAGCAGAATTCCTTTATTCATCAAAGCATTGTTGAACTTAAAAGCTTAATTTCAACATTCTTCATCCATACAGTATTTTATGGGAAAGAGATAAGGTATAAATATTTAATATATGTGGTGATTATTTTATATTTATGAGTATGTTTGGCCATATTGGTATCTCAATTGAAAAAAAAATAATCCCCATGACTGAGTACTCAACAGTCTAAAACTTTTCTAAACAGAAATTTGGAGAAATACGACAAAAGAGCGAACTATAAGCTTTGATTCACCTTACCTCTGGTTAGGAGAGTTCTAAAATTAAAGTAATCTTGGAGGAAAAAAATGACAGAAAATAAGTGGACTTTTAAAAACAAGGAAGTTATTTCAGAAAATGACAACTTCACATTTGTAGTTCTTTTCCTACAACAATCTTGCAAAATATTATGGCTATCATTATCCTCCATTATACAAAGAGAAATCTGAGGATTAGTGATTGAATCCAAAAACTGGTGAATATCAGAACCAAGCCTAGAACTGCCATTTTATTTTCTGACTCTAAAAACAGTAATATTTCTACTGCCCCATATGGCAGTGTAAATAAGAATCTTCTTACTAAGACTTGGGAGAAAATCAAGGAAATCAATAGAAAGTAAATGAAGAACCATTTGCTTTTATCTGAATCAAAGTTAGCATAAAAACAAAGAGAGAAGGGATACCTTTATCCTTTGTGCCCATGACTCTTCAAAGAAGAGAGAATGTGATCAAAGAATTTGGTTAACAACAACAACAACAATAAATAGCTCATATTTATATAATACTTACTACGTGCTAGGCACTGTGCTAAGGGTTTTACAATTATTCTCTCTGGATCGTTACAACAACCCTGAGAGGTAGATGTTATTTTGATAAACCTCCTTTTATAGTTGAGGAAACTGAGACCAACATAGGTTAAGTGACTTGACTGTAGTCGCACAGCTACTAAGTGTCTGAGATTGAATTTGAACTCAGCTAATTCTGACTCCAGGCTCAGCACTTTATCCATACAAAAATATTTATCAACTCTTTTTGTGGTGGCAAAAAATTGGAAATTGAAGGGATGCTCATCATTGGGGAGTGGCAGAACAAGTTGTGGTATATGAATGTTATGGAACATTATTGTTCCATAAGAAATGATGAGTAGGCAGACTTCAGAAAAACCTGGAAAGACTTGTATGGACTGATGCTGACTGAAGTGAGCAGAACCAGGAAAACATTGTGCACAGTAACAGCAAAAGTATGCAATGACTAACTTTGATAGACTTAGCTCTTTTCAGCAATGCAATAAAGTAAGACAATTCCAAAAGATTCATGATGGAAAATGCTATCCACATCTAGAGAAAGAACTATGGAGTCAGAACACAGATCAAAACATACTATTTTCTCTCTGTCTTTGTTTTGCTTCTTCTTTCTTGTCATTTTCCCCTTTGGTTCTAATTCTTCTTTACCACGTGACGAATGTGGAAATATGTTTAACATGATTATACATGTAGAGCCTATATCAGATTGCATACCATCTTGGGGAGGAAGATGGAAAGGACAGGGAGAAAATTTAAAACTCAAAATCTTATAAAAGTAAGTGATGAAAACTAAAACTAAATAAATATTTTTTTAAAAAGGAGAATAAAAATGTATTACCTCACTTTTCTACTTAGTAATGAGAATATATAACTGAATCTCTCTGTTGGGATTGGTGATATCAGAGTTGTCTTTGTGAACATAAACTTCAATTAAATTAGTTTATTCTGAATCTACACTTATCCTACAACTTACCTTTCACTTTCCCTTGGATTTTTGTCTTGCAGAGATCAAAGTGAAGTGGAGAAGAAAAAAATGGTTATTAAAAGCTTCATGCACTCATAGATATAAATGTGGAAGAGACCCAGGAGGTCACCTAGTTTAACTCTCTTATTTTATAAACGAGGAAACTGAATCTCAGGAGTGAAATGATTTGACCATGTTCAAAGAGGTAATAAGTGATAGAGTCAGGTTCCAGGTCCTCTCACTCCCAATTCATTTTTTTTCTGATTTTTTCTTAGTAACTGTTCTAATTCAGCAAAAATGTACTATGCTTAATAGTAAATAATATGTTCTACAATGTGGTAAAAGAGATAAAGCAATAGATTTAGAGTAAGAGAACTTGGGTTCAGATTTTGCATCTGTTACTTGTTGTTCATCCTTCATTTCAAAAAGTACCAATGACACCATGGAGTGATGTCTTGTGAGTGAATTGAATTTAAGTGAAGCAGAGTTGCACAAAGTCATCAGCCTCACCTTCTTCCAGTCATTTAAGTACAGTGGCAAGACATAAGTCAGGATGCCTGGCAATGGCCTGGGATGCAGTGGATGACCCTGGTATCTTTAATGTTTGACTAAATTCTCAATGTTCACAATGCCTGCTTCGGCTACCTTAATGGCTGTTCAAACAAAGTGTTCTCATCCACCCATTTTGCCGGGGAAATCTTCATGTGCTTAGGGTAGGTATTGCCCTAACTTACTGGCAGGTTTGAGGCCCGTTGGCTATTCTCAACCTAGTTTAGCTTGTCTGCCAGGATGGTTTTACTGGGTCCACTGTGCATGATACAGCTTCTTAGAGCCATGAGTGAGAGTTATAGAGTAGATGAACATAAAAAATGAGGGAGGCCTTGAAAAGGCAAACCCTCACACCAGAGGTGCTAGTCCTCCCTGAACACCCCATATATTTCCTCTGCTCTTTACTGCCTGTGTGAAAGTGACTATCAAATTTAAGTTCTATGAACTTATGATGAGTGATGTCAACAAAAAACATTATTGTTTAAGTGACTGAGTTTGTGAATGTGGAGAATACTTTCATTACAATCTGACATTACAATACTTACATTACAATGCTGACCTTGAAGTATTATCTCTCACTTTAAGCTCACAATCTCATAGGAGATATAAGATAGTTAATAATTGAAATAATTATCATTTAGTTAGCATAGGATTTGGAGATATCCTCCTATTCTCTATTCCCACTGTCAGGCAGGCTAGATCTCCAAAATTTGGCTAGGACATCTCCCCTCAGGATTCTAAGAGTGTTTTTGAGGGATTGGAGATTGTTTTCTAAGGCTAAGGACATGATATATACAGATATTTCTCACTTTACAATTATCTATTGATACCAATTTGACAATCAGACTTCAGTCAGAAGGATATTTAGAATAGCGTTAAAGTTTGTATAATTGGTAAAAAAAAAAACAAAAATAAAAACATATGCTCCCCAAATTCTTGTGACATAATCTTCAACTAGCATATACAGAGACTAGAAAAAAATGGTCAAGTTTATTACGTATCTAAAGAAATCAAGATATATTATTATAAGGAACACTTGGATATGTAGTATTGTAGTGCTCTGTGCATTTGCAAAAACATATCATAAAAATAATCCTAACTTATTGTAGACACTAAGTAAATGCTTATAAATTCTACTTGATTTGAAATGGCTTGACTCATGGGACAAAATCTATCACAACGGATAATTGTAAAAAATTCTTTTCTATGAAGAACACAAAACAAATAAAAATTAAACAGATATTGAATACTCTGGGACTTCAACATAAAATAAGTTTGGGGACAAGGGTGAAAAATATGGGGGAAATAGGACAACTGTTCAATGAATGAAACAAGCCAAAGTCATATGGCTTAAATAGTTTTGTGACTATAAGGACATTTGGTTTCTTTAGAGAGTGAGAAAGCTGGGAAATTCTGCACAGGGAAAGAACCAATTACCTATTATAATACCTGAAATTTAAAAAAAAATGAAGTGACTAGCTCTGAATAAGGGGATCATTTACAAATCAACTATCTTTATATGGTGAGGCCACTAACTTCTTAAGTAAGTTAGTAAAGTCAATAACAAATTAGAGGGGAAACTATAATACATAGCATGCAATTAAAGTATCTCTCATTTGACCTATTCAAGAAAGCTATTAATAATGGAAATCAGGAAATGGACTAAATCATGGGTTGTTAACCTGCAATTCTCAATTGAACTCCCCCCTCCCTCAAGGTGTTTTTTGAATATATTTCAAGATCTCTGTGAACTTGGAAGGGAAATTTTATATCTTTATTTTCAATAAACCCTAATTAAAATTATCACACTTCTTTAATTATTTTAAAAAAATACATTATTCTGAAGCATTCATTGGTTTCACCAGATGGCCAAAGGTTCCATGTCTAACAAAAACAACCACAATAATGAAAACAACAAAAGCAATGATAACAACAAACAAATAAAATGTTTATTAAGAGCTGCTGCATTAATCAAGGGATTGTGACCATTTTCTAAGGATTTTTAATTATTATAATTTGCCATAAAAGACAGGAAAAGGAAACCTGGAAACCCCTGTAATCAATAAATGATTGCTCTCCTTGCCAGTAGGAAACATATGGAAGATAAAAATGAGTCCTTTGTAGAATATCAAAGTGATTTAAAAGTTTATGGAAATGAATGTTTAATGTTAAAAGAAGTATTTCCTCAAAGAAAAAATAATGAACTCAGCAAGAAACAGAAGAGAAAAAACACTTACAGAAATGATAAAGGGTATAAGTAAGGTAAAATGATCAAAAAGATCATCTAATAGTGAAATAGAAGGACTGAAATTCAAGACTGGAGAAAAAAAAAAGATTAATACAATAGAGAGATGAACCAAGATGCAGGAGTAAAGGTAACAACTCAGTGGAATTCTTTGAACAGTGCCCTCCAAACAATTTTAAAATAGTATGTCAAATTGAATTCTGGAGTGGCAAAGCCAATAATAGGTCAAAATAAAATGTTTTTGTTTTTGGTTTTTTTTGTTTTTGTTTTTGTTTTTGTTTGTTTTTTTTTTCCAGTTCAACATGACTTAGGAGTTCAGCAGAAGAGATCTGTGACACTGGCATGAGGGCTAGACCAGAGCACATGTGGCTAGGCCAGAGACAGTGGGCCTTGGAGGTGGCTTCAAAAGTGGCAACAATAGAGTAGGGAGTTTTCAGCTCAGAGAAAATTAGAATTTGGCAAGTGGAAGGCAATGACTACATGAGATATCAAAAAATCATAAAACAAGTCTGATCATAATCTATTGATTTGGTACATCTCTCTCTTCCTTCCCTTACCACAACCTAATCTTTACACTGTGACCTATAATCCTTTGACTCTTCAATTCTCCCTCAGGCCATTTCCCCTACACTAGCCACTCTACTCTTTTCACCATCCTGACGCCTTGGTGAACCAATTTGGCTATGCACTCTCCTATCTTGAATCCATAGCCCAATATCATTTCAGTGATGATATCCTGTCAAACCTCTGCGTTGGATTATTCCTACCATTCACTGCCTCCATTCCTAAATGTGTGTTGCTGAACAAAGATCAAGAAAATCATGCAGCTATTATAACTGGGCCCAATATATATTTATGTAATTCAACCTCAAGGAGGTTCTCCCTCCTGCGAGTCAATCATACTATAAATCCTTTATCAACTCTCTATCCCATTCTCTTTTTTTTTTTTGGTTTTTGGTTGGGCAATGGGGGTTAAGTGACTTGCCCAGGGTCACACAGCTAGTAAGTGTTATGTGTCTGAGGCCAGATTTGAACTCAGATCCTTCTGTCCAGGGCCAGTGCTCTATCCACTGTGCCACCTAGCTGCCCCCTATCTCATTCTCCAAAGAGGCTCTGTCAAATGTTGTCATCCTTCTGTAATCCTCCCATGGCTTCTACATCTCTTATATTCTCATTAGAGAACCTTGCCTCAAATTTAATTAAAATAAATGAGGCCATTCACTGTCCCTCATTTTTCTCCACTCTTTCTCATCTTCTATCACTCATATGCCTTCTGTTTCTGTCTCCTCCTTCATCCCTATCTCTAATGAAGAGATGGCCTTACTCTTTTCCAAGGCTAGCTCCTCTACCTTCTTAAGCAATCCCATTTCATTGTCTCTTCCAACAGATTGCCCCCATCCTATAACTTATTTTCAATTTCCCCCAGCTTCCCCTACTGCATAAAGACATGTCCATGCCTGTCTCTTCTATCCTGGAAAAAAAAAGGTCATTCAATCATTCCATCCCTTCTAACATCTTATATTTCTTCTTCCCTTTTTTGGCTAAACTCCTTGAAAAAGTGTCTACAATAGGGACTTCAGCTTTCCTCTCACTTTTTTGTTAACTCATTACAATTTAGCTTCTATTATTCCACTGAAACTGCTCTCACCAAAATTACCAATGATCTCTTCGTTACTCAATATGATGGCCTTTTCTCCTTGACTTCTCTGAATCCTTTGACACTGTTGATTATCCATTTCTTCATTTCTTGTCTGTAGGGTTTTGGGACACCACACTTTCTTGCTTTTTTCCCACTTATCTGATTGCTCTTTCTGGATCTCCTTTCTTAAGTCCTTATCCAGATCACACTTGCTAACATTTGGTGTACCATAAGACTCTGGCCTTTACCTTCTCTTCTCCCTCTGTTAGTTTACATAGTGTTCTTATCAGATCCCATGGATTTAATTACCATCTGTCCTGATGATTTTCAGATCTGCCTATTCTGCCCTAACCCCTCTGCTGATGGCCAATCTTGCATCTCCACTAGTCCCTCAGACATCTCAAAACAAATGTCCAGTAGTCCTCTTAAACTCAACATGTCCAAAACAGAATTCATGTTTCTCCCTAAACACTCTTCTCTTCCATTCTGTATTATTGAAAAGGGTGACATTGTCATTCCATTCCCTCAGGATAACAACTTAGGTGTCATCATTCACTCTGCACCATCTCTCACCCCCGTATCAAATATGTCACCGAGGTTTGTTGATTTCACCTTTGCAACATCTCTCAAACAGGCTCACTTGTCTCCTCTGTCATTGACACTACTCTGGCTCAGACACTTATTACCTGGGATTTTTGGATCATTCCATCCCTTCAGACACAAAACTGATTTTCCTAAAGTGCTGGAATGACCATGGCATACTACCCCCCTACTCAATAATAAAGTCCATTCAATCCCTATTACCTCCAAGATTAAACACAAAATCCTTGATTTAGTTTACCTTCATAAGCTAACTCCCTCCCAACTTTATAGTTTTCTTAAACCTTAATCCACATCATTTACCCTTCAACTCACTGACATTGACTTCATTGTTATTCCATGATTGAGACACTCCATCTCCCATATCTGGATGTTTCCTCTGGTTGTCTCCCATGCCTAGAACTTTCTCCCTACTCAACATCACCTACTAATGTCCCTGGCTTCCTTTAAATCTCAAATAAAATCTCTCTCTATAGGAAACTTCTCCCTCCCCTCTTTATTCTAGGGTCTTTTATTTCTCTCTTAATTATTTTCTATTTATTCTGTACATAGCTTGTTTGCATATATGTTTGCTTGTTGTCTCCTTTCTTAGACTATTAGCTGTCTTTTGCCTCTTTTTGTATTCCCATCACTTAGTACAGTGCCTGGCACATATTGGGTCACTTCAAAAATGTTTATTGACTGATTGAAAAACTAGACTAAGTACACACAAAGGAGATTTGTGCTGGGGCAAGACAAATTTGAAGGTATTCATGGGTTTATTTTCATGATGTCTGTAATAAAGGAAGATTTCTAGTATCAGGAAAAATCATAGATTTTATCGACATTGAAAAAAAATGGAATGCAAAAATTACCAATAACTACTGACCCATTTGCCTAATTACTGAGACCTAAGAAATTAGAGAATAATTTATACATACATCCTGTCAAGGCAAAAAAGGAAGAAATAGAAGTAATATATATGTGCATACATACATATTAACATATAGGCATATACATATAATTTTATAATACATAGTTATATAATTATATGCAAATACATAGATGCATGTATGCATGCATACAAACATATATACATAAATATGTACATATCTACACATCTATGACTTTGCAACTTTCACTTCCCACACATTTCTCTGAATACTTTTGGAAAAAGAAGGAGAATATGAAAGGTGATTTGAGTGTATTTCTACTTTCTTCAACTGTGTGTGTGTGTGTGTGTGTGTGTGTGTGTGCATGAGAGAGAGAGAGAATACAATTCATCCTTTTATACTTTGTTCCTGAAACAAGTTATAAACACATATTTTTATGTATATAACACATATTTGTGGATGTCTACATTATTATATGTATACATATAACTTCTTGTTGTTTGAAAAGAAGTACACAGAAATATTTGTTTATATGATATCTACATGAAATCAAATGCAAAACACAAACTGTAATCTGTCACAAATGAATTTTTGTGAATATCTGATAAATCCCTATTCTTCTGCTATATATTTAAAAATTTAACCTGAAAAACTACATTGCTTGGTTTTAAATAGGCTTATGTATATCACAAGGGATTTACTATACATATTTCTTTTACATCTAAAATATTTTGAAAAGGAATTGAAATTGGGGAAAATAGTAATAAATGCTCCTTTTTGTCAGGTTTCATTCACCAAATAAAAATGATTGAATAAAAGAAAACCTTTAGAATAAGCAGTTTTTAGTTGCTGAGCAGCCCCTAACAAATCATGATGTTAGAAAACACAGCACTATTTTCCAACTTAAAAATCAATAATAAAAATAAAATAAAATAATTGTAGTCTATACAAATTAAAAATTATCTTAAAATTAAGCTGTATTTCACAGGCATTAAAGGACAATCTACTACTCTCTGACTATAATGTTCTCTAGAGCTCTCCAGAACATACTTGGTTATTCATAAGATAAACTACATATCTTTCAGTTAAAAGGACTATGGGAAGAAGGAATTTCCTGGGAAATTTAAAAATCTAACATTTTCTAATGCTGAACTGTTCATTACTTTGAAATTTTGCATTAGTTTGGTGGAGGTAGAATATGTGAACAAGAGATCAAAGGCTATAGTTGTTTGTTTGTTTTTTAATATCCAGTAGGGCCATGAATGATCAATAAATTTTTTTTGTAAAAAAATATTGTTCTGTAATTTTTGTCTGGATAGAGAGCAAATCATGGTGTGAGTTTCTTTAATAATTTTATCTAGTATTTATACATTAAGTTATCTCAATTTTAGGTGGTAAATAGGAGCCTCTATGAATGTCTTTATATACATATGTATATATGCACACATGCACATATGTGTGCACACACAAATAATACACATATAAACATACATGCACACAAACATATATTAACATGTGCAATATATAAACACATATATGTTTATGCACACACACAACACACTCTTGTTGTTGCTTTTCCAACTGGACAAATGTTCAGTACTAACTACCTTCAAGACATTGTGTTGAGTTTGGGGAAGACAAAGAAGAAAAAATAAAATAGAAAGTTGGATTTGGTTCCATTTGGCTTTTGAATAGAAGATATAATAGAGAAGTAAATATAAGGTACTTTCAAAGCAAAGAGAGCACTAACAACTCTGACCATCCAAGATACTGCAAGGTAAGGCTTATAAGAGGCAGTAATGATGAAAAAAATATCTGCTCCACTATTTGGAATTTCTATATTATGCTGAGTAATGGACTGTCAGTCATATGATCTGGATTCTAATCTCACTTTTGTTACTATGGAAAGTTAAGTCAATCATAAGTATGTTGATCCTCTGTTTTCTAATGTATGGACATTGTGTAACATTATAAACTTGTCTAGATTATAAAGCAAGTCATTTCAAGCACCAAAAAAATGATGAAGGCTGAGCATGGCAGCACACAGTAACCCCCGCTATCAAGAAAGTTGACACTCAGTATAACTTGAATTCAATAATTCTGAGCAGTAGACTAAAGTATCTACACTACAATCAGGTATCTAAACTGTCTTGTATCAATATGATGACCACCCCCATGTGCAGGGGGACACCAGGTCCCTAAAAGAGGCATTAAGTTGCCCTGATTGGGACAAACGGAGTGTTCATGGAGGACTAGCACCTCTGGTATAAAGGCTTGTTAAAACCTTTTTCAAGATGGCTCATCTACTTTTGGTGTCCATCTGTCACCCAGTTCTCACCTGTGGCTCCAAGAAGCTGTAGCATGCTTAGCAGTCACACCCTGGTAAACCATCTCAGTAGATGGGCTAAACCAGGTTGAGGGTAAACAACAGGCCCCAAAGCCATAGGTGAGTTAGGGGGACTGTCTACCCCAAGCATTTGAAGACTTCCCACAGTGGAATGGGCAGATGGGAACAATTTGTTCCAATGGCCATGGAGGTAACTGAAGCAGGCATTGTGGAGTGCTTAGAGCTTGGTCAGATATGGATGATGCCATGCTCATCTACTGCATCTGGGGTCATCACCAGTCATCCTGAGTTTTCTCTGATGGATTTTGATGACTCTGGAAGAGAAAGTGAAGCTGCTGACCTTGTGCAACTTTGTTTCACTTAAACCCAATTCACCCTTGAGTCAAGATATCACTCCATAATGTCATTGGCCCCCTTCAAAAATGAAAGACAAATGACAAGTGGTTCTGAATAGATATGAACCAGGTTAAAACATATAAAAAAAAAGCTACAATTGAATTACACGGTCTAGGAAATGCTCTGGGTCAGATCTACTCTTTCACATGTCTCGATGGCCTGATGCCCAAGTGACATCATTAACAATATTCCTATAAAATTTCTTATCTATTAAAATTAGAAGTGGGGGGGTGTTAGATCTTTACAGACAATGTGGATATAGGTCCTCAAGTAATTCACAAGTATGCAATGTCATTAAAGGCTCTCATTTGTTATGATCTCAACCAGATAGTCACCTCAGGAATTTTGCTGTTGAGTTCACGTGAAAGGTTTTGGAATTAGTCTGAAAAATAGAATACAATCTGTCTGATAATAATTGATAGGTTAAATATATATACATACATACATATATATGTATATATATGATGATAAGGAAAGAAAGAAAATGTTCTAAAAATTTACAAAAAATGAACATTTATATACTGTATATGCCACACTTTTTCTACCCTAGTAAATTTATGTCTATGTGTATATATATATGTATGTATGTATATACACACACATACACATATACATATATATGATTTTAACATTTTCTAATGTTAAAGAAAATAAAACACTTAGCCAATTAAAATTTAGTGAATTATGTAAACAATGAGTACTTTTATTTTAGAATGGGATTTACAAGCTTCTGAGGAGATTCTGTGATGAATTTCACCATACTTAATTTTATGCTAATCTACTTTGTATACCTACATCAATGTCTAAAGATGATAAGTATTTTCCAACTGAGGTGTATTATTTAGCTCAAATGAGGTAATTTTTTTTTGTTTTCTATATGGACTATACTTATTTGCATATGTCCAAAATAGAACACACATTTTTTTTTCAGTCTGATTTCATTCTTATATCCTTATCTATCATATCTCTTTACACATACAGAAACAAGGCAGGTAATTGGCATACATAAAACTTCACGTGTCATAGAGATGTCATCTAAGACCTTTGGAATGTTTGATGTAGCTGATTGCCAAGATCAGATTCATTCTGCTATGATGTTTGCAGCTCCATTCAGAGACATTTAAGAATCACTTTTATTTTCTTGCTTGCTTAATCATTATACTTTATTTCCTGAGCAATGAAATTTAATTCATTATGAGTTCCTTGATTATCACCTATAAAAATGTAAATCCTCATTCTAGTTTTCCATTCAGGACAGTATGTTGGTTGTGTATTTCTGTTTCATAGGTACCTGGATATACAAAACTGGAAGGGAATATAGAGGCCAACACCCTCATTGTATTGATGAGGTTAAGTGACACAGTTTTATATTGCTAGTAAATGTCTGAACCATGACATGACATCAACTGGGAAAAGGATAAGCATTTGCATATAACTAATATGTGCCAGGCACTGTGTCAAGCACTTTTTATAAGTATTTCAGTTGATCTTCACAATAACCCTGGAAGGTACTTCCTGTTATGATATTCATTTTATAATTGAGTAAACTGTAGCAAACAGAGGTTAAATGATTGGCCAGGTCATACAGCATGTAAATTTCTGAGGCTGGATTTGAACTCAGACCTTCCTGACTCGAGGCTTAACACTCTATGCATTACACCACCTAGCTATCTCCTACATAATAGCTTTGGTTGCTTTAGGCACCTACAAGGACCCCAAATATATTTAGCAAAATTAAGAAACTGATCTGAAGGTACGTATTACCTAGAATCCAAATCTTCAGAGTCTGAAAGGAAAGAGGTAATTTTACAAGTTTTAAGATGAGGTATTTGGCAGAAGGCAATTGTTGGAAAAGAAGCAAGAAAATTGAGATCTGGTAAATCAACAACCCGTTCTGTTAAATCAACAGAGAAAAAAGTAAATTGCAGTAGAGTCACCCTCAGTTTTAAGATGCAGCCAGATAATTTGTATACAAGAAAACCTGAGTGGGAGAATCAAAGGCAGAAATTATAAACAGATAAACATTTAAATGTGATTTTGATGCAACATAGTATAGATTGGGGGCTCAATTAAACATTAATAGAAAAGATAGAGATGACAAACAGTAAATTTAGAATCTCAAAAAAAAGATTAAAAGAATAACTGAAAATGTATCAAACCTTAAATGTTGCTATGCCAGCAAAAGTTCTATTTGGTCATCTCCTCAAACTACATTATATTTAATATTCTGTGCACAAATTACATTCATTTTCCTTACTTCTCCCTCTCCCCCCTTCTCCAGGAGAATGTAAATTCCTTGAAGACTAGAACTATTTTTCTTTTGGCTTTTTATCTCCAGGACCTAGAACACTGCTCTTTTTAAAATTTTTTTTTAATTTTTAGACAAATGCAAAAACTTAAATACATAATAAGAAAAGAAAAGAAACATTATAAACTTAAATATAAAATAAGGAAAAAAAGGTCATGTGCACAGCAGAACATAGGAGAAGATTCAAAATAAATAGTAATAACTTTTCATTTCAAGAAAGCCTATATGTTAAACACTGTGCATTTTGTTGAAAGTTGTCCCATCTTTTCTTTGCTTCCTTGTAGGTTTTCTTTTGTTCTTGGCTGTACACTTTTTACTTTGTTCTTTTTCCCCCTACTGTCCCCCTCCACACCACCCCAATGCTACAATTGAGCATTGGATAAATTTACACACACACACACACACACACACACACACACACACACACACACATATACTCTTGTACATATATGCTTATACATACATACATACATATATACATACATACATATACTTTCCCTAAGAGATTCTACTCCTAATCTTTCTTCTTTATATTTGTGCATATCTTTTTTTCCTATCTCTCCTAACTCCTCTACTTTACTTCTACCTATTACTTAACCTACCCCCACACCAGCAATCCCTCCCTTATCCTCCCATTCAGCTAAATCTAAACTCCCTTCTATATCCCCCTTTTAATCTATTTCCTCACCCTCCCCTCTAAAGATCCTTCCTTTATTCTCTCCCCCTCCCTATCCCCTTAGAATTTTATTTCTTTCTAAATCTAGAAGATGTTTATACTCTTCTAAACGTGTATGTATTCTCCCCTCTTAAACTCATTCCTGATGAGATTAGGTTTCCAGAAATAACAGCCCCCCACCCCCATCTAATTCCTCTGTATTTGTTCTTCCTCTTGTACCTCATTTGTAAAAGATAATTAGTCTCTTAGTTGTACTTGAATGGTTTTACTTTTTGAAGTCACATCATGCTCAGGTCTACCTCAATGTTCCTTATAAGTTACCTAATCACTAGTAACAATCTTAGACATAGGTTTTACATTTTTTTATACATAAAAGGTAAACATTATATCCTTATTTAGTTCCTTGTAATTGATCAGTGCTATGTTAGAACACTGTTTTTGACACTAGTAGGCATTTAATAAACATTTACTGAAATGTAGTTAGAGGATATTCCAAGATTATATATATAAAAAAAAAAAACAAATAACAAAAACAAATACCAGAGACCAAAGTGAAGGGCCCTAATTTCCTGTAATACAAAAGCAAGTCCATTAATTGGAAAAAAATATTAATTACCTACTATGTGCCAGATACTGTGCTAAGTGCTAGGATACAAAGAAGGAAGACTGTCCCTGCTCTCAAGGTACTCCCAGAATAATGGAGGAGGATAGCAGAAAGAATAAGTAGAGACTTTGACCTGCTGACCAGTACAAGATACTCATTTTATTTGCAGCTAGAGGAGCCTTCAACAAATATCCTTAATAGGAACAAAAAAAAAACATTCAGGTAAATTAGTACAGATGGTTAAAAATGCTATTTAGTAGGGATAATTCTTACTTTGCATATACTGCAAGAAGGTAGCTGGAAACTGTCTCTGAAAAAGTGCAGAAAGTTGCCAGTTGAGTCACCTCTGCAGATGAGGTTGTGATTACAGAGTATCTTCCTTCTTCTTCCCCATACCTTCATTCCTTCACTCTTCCTTTGAAAAACTCTGTTTCCTTAAGGGTGCTTATTTCAAATAAAGAAGAATGGGCCATAAGTGAATGAAGGAATAAACTCTACAAACAAGACTTGCCCCTTTGCAGTACTCTGTCCTCATTACTATAATCCACAGTGATTCACTTGACTTCAATGTAAAATGAGCATAAAGGCAGCTTCTTCCAAAGGTGGCATAGATGTAAAGGAGTTCTCAAAAAAAAATCTTTATCACAGAGAAGCACAGAAAAATGTTGTAGGTTAGGGCTAAAGTTTTTTGTTTTCTTTTGTTTTGTTTTGTTTTGTTTTCCTGAGAAATGCCTAGTAGAAATGTAAGGCATATTCCACATGGAAAAAAAAATAGGAGTGACTGAGGCATAGGTTATCTGCCTGGAGTTTGACTTTGTTCCTTGGGAAAAAAACAAAGCTAAATGACTTTTTGTACAATCCCTATTTCAGAGAAGCATGGGGTTTGCCAAGTCAAAAAAAAAAATCTCTTCCCTCTGTTTCTAGTGGCTTCCTGACTTTTATCAGAGTTTCAACACAATTTACATGATGGAACTCAGGAAGGCAAATGTAAATTCAAGTTTTCACCCTCAAGATGCCACTGACCTAGTGGTTGGTTCACTGTCTACATACAGAGGGTAGCAAGAGGTCAATGCAATTCAGTCACTCTCATTCAGCTAGGAGTAAAGGCAGGAGACCTTCTATCAAAAAGGGAGATTCTATAATGTCTTACACTTTTCTGAAGAGCCTTTATGTTCATCAGCTAAAAGGAGCTGTGAAGGAGACTAAAAATGACCAAAAATGTTACTAAGTCCTGAGGCATGATCTCACACTCAAAGAGTCATGATGCTTTCTCAAGGAAGAAACAGTAGGGTAGTGCTTTGGTGGATGGCACTTAAGAAAAGCAGGAAGAGAGAAACAGAAGAAGGAACTGCATTTGATGGCAGCTCCAGGGACAGTTTGTAACAGTGGTGCCAGATTGACAAGCTTCCAAGACTCTGCATGAACAGATGCAATATGGAGCAGTGGTTACAAGAGAGATGCTGGACCATGTCTGGAACAGTAGGGGTGGAGAAAGAGGTAAAACACAACTGAATTATTTGCTTGTTTATTTATTTGCTTTCTTATTTATTTATTTAAATTTATTCTTAATATCTAGCATAATAGGTGCAAAGATAATAATAATAATAAATGCTTGTTAATTGATTAGCTCAAGAATGACATACTCTGGCTATAGATGAATCTTAAGCTTAATCTATTCCTCACCTAGGGGAATGAATTTCTTAAAATTTGCTCAGAAAGGAGTGCATAAATCTGTTAGATATTGTCATCCTTTGTGTGGTGGTAGTGATCAAGAAGAGTTGAAAAATAGTTCTGTTGCTTAACCTTTCTTAAATTCATCCCCTTTTCTCTACTCATAGATTATCCCCTTATCACTTCTCCCCTGGACTTGTTCAATAGACTCCTGATTGGCCTCCCTGTCTTAAGTGCCTTGACCTCCCTCCTTATTCCAATCCATCTTCCTTTCCATTTAAAGCCCCTCACAACCTGTCTGTAACCCCTCTTTCTTTTCTAGCCTTGTTACATATTGCTCATCTTAATGTATTCTGTGTTCCAATGAAACTGACCTTTTACTTAATAACTCTGATCAAACAATAAACAATAAACAGTCACAACTCAGTAATCATACAGAGAACTAATAAAACAAGCCAACCACCTCCTAATAGAAAAGTGATAGACCGAGCATACAGATCGAGGCAGATATTTTTTGAATATGGCCAATGCAGGTATTTATTTTGCTTTATTATGCAGTTTTGTCCCAAGAATTTTTTTCCTTTCCTTTTCACTGGGGAGAGGTAATGTATAAGGTAGGTGGGAAACATGGGAAGCTATATTAGTATTTGAAAAAAAATTAAATTAAATTAAAAAACTGACCCTCTTATTTTTTCATTCATGACTTTATGTCATTTTCATTGTGTCTTTTCATTGCTTATATCTTGTGCTTGAAATGCAGTCTCTCCTCACTTCTGCTCAATCACTACACTATATGAAACCTTTCCTGATTACCCTGGCTACTAATGCATCTCTATGCCCTTTAAAAAAAAAAAAGTCTTCTCTATTTATTTTGCATATACCTACAAATGTTTGTTTTGTCTCTCATGTTGCAATATTAGCACTTTGAAAACAGAAACTGTTTCACTTTTGTCTTTGTATTCCCCAATGCCCAGAGAACTGTCTGGCATGTTATAGGCTATCAATAAATAATTGTTAATTATTGATTTATTAATTATATAATTTATTAATAATTATTTACTTTGATTTTGTTTCCTCCCCTGCTCCCACATTACATTGCTATTTCATTTAATGTTCTTGCATGATTTGATGGTAGAACAAGCCAAAACCCATTTCAGAAAGAATAGGTCAAATTAGGTTTTCTCTTTTTCTTTTTGGCGTAGTCCCTATAGAGAGATCTGCAGGGCTACTTGGGTCTAGTATACCTGGATTTCAAAAAAGAGTTTTGATAAGTTATCCTATACTCTGCCTGTGCACTAGTGATGTATTGGTTACAAGATAGCACAGCTGAGTGGATTTGGACCAGGTTGAATGATTGTATCCAAAGGCTAGTGATGTAAATTTGGAGGCAGCTAGCTAGTCAGAGGTCCCAAGAATCTCTCTTTGGCTCTGTGCTGTTCAATATTTGACCCTTTCTGTGCATTTTTTTTAACTGTGACTTGAATGAAGGCCTAAAAGGCATGCTTGTCAAATTTCAGGTAGTTTGAAGCTGGGAGCAATATCCAAATACTTGGAAGACAGTGATGATCCAGAGAGAACAAAATGACCAGTTGAAGACAGAAAGATAGAATAAAACTTTACACTTGGCTGAAAAAAATCCGATACACATGTACATACAGTACAAAAAGCATAACTGAAAATGACGAAATTTGAATTTTTGAATATTTTTTATTTTAAACAAGAAGTTTATTTAAACAACAAGATGTTTGACTTAAAGGGAAAATTATCTCAAATCTATTTCTTTATAGTAATTTATCCCTACTGAGAGACAGAGATTGCCCTACATGTAAGAGCTACATACAAAAAAAGTTATAAAATTGTCCTTGGTTTTACAATGATAAAAGAAAAATACTGAAATTATTCAATCAAACAAGGTATGCAAGGATTTGTGTGTGTGTGTGTGTGTGTGTTGTTACTGTTGTTGTTGCTAAACAGTGAGAGCAAAATAACTTACTAGAATATAAAGATAAAAGTTGAATGGGCATGCCACTAATGGAAAAAAGGGATATTTTCACAGAACTAGTTTGTTTTTTCCCCTCCCCATCTCAATTTTGATGTTGATCAAAGCATACCATTGGCTATTTAGTTAAAAAAAATCGCATTATGCCTGTGCACATAAACCAGTTACTTTATGTACAATAAAGGAATGAGGGAAGGGAATCAAAGAAGAGAGAAAACCGTATTGCAGTAGTCAGGATGTGTATGAACCAAATCTTGGTTTTCTAATTGTGAATGGATTGTTTTCCTTGGGAGCACAGTTCTGGAGTAGAGTTGGATGCTCTCTTTTTAGTAGGCGCCTCCTGTCTGCTGCTGGAATACATCAGTTGCGTCTTCATCCTCCATTTCCAACTGTGCAGGTGTGTCTGTTTCATTGATTGGTTGCCCATCAAATCGGAATCGATCTGCCTCATTGACAAACCTTATTGTTCACAATAGGCTTTCATTAGTGGCGTGGGCCGCTTAATCTTAATCTTAAATTGCACCACTGAACCATCTTGCACTGCCAACCTTCAAATTAATGTGGTCTTTTTTTCTTTTTTTTCAGTCTTGATGCCTTCCTTTGGCTTTTCATCCGCCACTGCGCGTCTCGGGGTTTCCTCAGCCTCTGTTTCACAAAAGAGGCATCGGGATGGTCGGCTCCAAGGAAACGGCGTGCAGGAGTGGGGAAACAGCAGCGGCAGGAGAAGAAGCAAGAAGAGGAGGAGGAGGAAGATGATAGTGGAGATGGTGAGGAAGAGGAGGAGAAGAAGGAGGAGGAGGAGAAAGAGGAGGAGCTTGAATGGTTTTTAAACAGAATATTGGTTAACTGACACGACAGGCAAAAAATGCTGCTGTTTTTGACTGAATTGAAACTTGCAATGTTCATATTGGGAGAGGTGAATATCTTCCTACATTTTGACGAGGTGAGAACCCATCTAAAGTAGCATTTTTATTTACTGAGTCTAGAATTTAGGAATATGAATAAAATGGAACACATTCAAAGAAAGTTAAAAAAATGGTTAGGACTTCCAACATCCTCTGATAATAGTATTTGAAAGAACTGATAATACTTATTGTGGAGAATAAAAGACAGTTTTCATGATAATCATCTTTGAGTAATTATAGGGTTACCAAGTAGAAGAACACTTAGACTGTTTGAACTTGCAGTAAGATTTAGGCTTAATGTAAAGAACACTTCCCATTAACTAGAACTATTCACTTGTGGAATGGGTTGCCTTAAGAAGAAATTAATTCCACATCACAGAAGATGTCAATTAGAAACTTGTTGACCACTGTCAGAGACTCTATACAAAGTATTACTATTCAGAAATCATTTGTATTGTGACCAATGAGTATCCTTTACAATTTATAGAATCTGTGATACAATTATTCTCTGAATCAATATAAGAAGGAAAAAAATCAAGTAACTTGTGATCAAGTTATTTTTCATATATCAAGTGGAGAGCTTGGCAAACCTTGTTTCTGGGACATGTTCCCAAAATTATACTTTTGGGTTATGCGCTTTATTGAGAGAATATTAAACATGGGAATTCAGTAGTTATTGTGGCATAAGACTGGAGAAGAGGCAAAAGCAATAGATTGTAGCCCTTGGAGCAGGATGATAAAAGTATTTTCCAGAAAGTTTATAATTAAAGGATTGGGTGGATGCTTAGCCATGCCCTGATAATTTTGAAAATTGGCCTTAGTAACAAATGGGGTTGCATCACTAGAACTTGTTGCTGGTCAGAATAAAAAAGGGGCTCTGATAATTTACTGTTTTATCTAATAGGTGTTCAAATTCCCAGTTTCAATTTTGGGGCTATTTCACCTTGAATCCCAACAGATTTTGCTGTTGGTGATAAGTTCTGCTAATTATCAAGTTGGACAAAGACCCAGATTTTCTCAATATAAGTATAAATGGACTTTTTGAGACCCTTAAAACTGATTTGGTGCTTCATAAAGCCTACTCTCCTCAGTCATTCAAGCACACCTGCCATGTTACATAGCAAAACAGAGTTAGTCTATGAGAAGTTGGATACAAATAAGGAAGAGTAGAGATTTGCCACAAAAATACTTGAAGGAAGAATAGATTTGAGTTGTAGCATCAGACATGCCACATTACTTAAGTGAAAGGAGGATGGCTCCTAATTGCATGTGCTTTCTGAGGCATCCAAAAAGGTAAGGATCTTTGTTAGCCCATCCTTATTAACTCATCATGATTCACAGCTAATTCAAGGCAGCTAAGTGGTACAGTGGAGAGAACTTTGGACTTAAGAATAAGGAATAACTGAGTTCAAAACCTATCTCATATACCTACTACTTGTATGACCCTGGAAAAGTCACTTAACTTTTCTCAGCTTCAGTTTTCTTATCTGTAAAATGGAGATAATAGTACCAATCTCACTTGGCTGTTGCAAGGATCAAATGAAATGAAGTAAAGTGTTTTGCAAATTTAAAGCACTGTACAAATGTAGGCTATTATGACGCTTATGATGGTGGTGGTGATGTAATTCTCAAACCTCAGAAACTGGTTTATGGTGAATATGACAATTCTGTATTTTCTATTTTTGTGTGATTTTTGTGTTATGTTAAAAAATTAAATCTGTAATTGTGGAGAAAAAGAGATGGTTTCATGATACCCCCGTCAACTATGTGAAATCAATAAAGGTTACATATTTATCGTGCTCTAATTATTGAAGAGACATTATAGGTAAACAATTGCATACACACACATACACACACACACACACACACACACACACACACCTGGAACCGTTATGTGCCACAGTGCTGGGCCTGGAGTCAGGAAGACTCATCTTCCTGAGTTCAAATATGAACTGAGATACTCTCTAGCTATGTGATCTTGGGCAAGTCATTCAACCCTGCTTGCTTCATTTTCCTCATCTGTAAAATGAGCTAGAGAAGGAAATGGCAAACCCTTCCAGTATCTTTGCCAAGAAAATCCCAAATGGGGTCACAAAGAGTTGAACATGACTGAAATAACTGAAAAACAACAAATACAATCACCTAATTTTAGTTCTTAGATTATATGTCATTTCCATTTTTTTATGGATTTTGCAAAAGGGAGGCACTGGAAATGTGTTCTGGTAGATTAGATTATATCATTCAAGAACAAATGTAGTTTTCCTCCAGAGGGAGAAAAAAAAAACAGTATAAACATTCTAGAAAGTAAATGGAACCAAAACAGAAAATAATAGGATAAAAAGGAGCCCTCTATTGCCTAAAAGTAAACAGGGTTTCATGGGGTCCTGAAGCAATTCAATGTCTGCTCTTTGTTTGAATACTAATATTAACAAAAAGCTCACTGAACATTAAGGAGATTTATTTTATTATTTGACAGAATAAATTCTTTCTTATGGCTATAATGTTTTCCTCTTATTATAACCTAAAGTACACTAATATGCACAGTCAATTAACTTAAAGAATATGTTTAATTCTCTATCAAGAAAACTACTAAGATATTCAAATGATATGTTATTTTGTCATGATCAGGACTTACCTGAATGAAAATGGCCCTTTATAAACTTGCATCATGTCTATGAGTGTAGATAAATTCTAGAGAGTACCTCGAGGTACATGGAAATTGTGACATTCTTCAGTTGACACAATTAGTAAATTTCAGAGAAAAGATCTGCATACAAGTTTCCCCTATTCTTAGCACTCTCTCCATTATTTCAGACTCTATTAATACTTAAGCACATAACACACATGATAGGACTCTCTATCCTTGATCCACCATAATTTCACCTATTCATCACAGACAATGTTTGTAGATTTAGAAATGTCTAATGGCTTGACTTTTTTTTTAAATTTTTGTTCATTATTTCTGTTAATCAGTCAACCAGTAAGCATTGATTAATTACCTACTATGTGGTTGACTGCTATGACATGTGCTAGAGATGCAAAGGCAGAGATGAAATAACCCTGGCCTTCAAGGTGTTTAGGCTTAATGAGGATCACTTGTGTATGTATCAGTATATGCAAAGTAAATTCCAGTTGTTTTTGAGAGTGACTCTAGCAACTTATGGGATTCTTTGTGATGGAATGATACTAATCACTCAGAAATGTGAGTTGCTGGAAAAATTAACTTCTTACTATATAGTCTAACTCCATTAGGCCATGAACTCCTTCATTAGGCAAGGAGTACCTTTGCCATTTTTGTATCCTTACAACTTAGCACAGTGACTGGCATATACTCGGTGCTTGATAAGTGCTTCATGATTGACTAGCATTCACTGAGTTTAATTTATATATCACTAAACTTTAATGAATTTAGTGTGTCAAAAGTATTGTTTTTAATATTGTTATAAAGAATAAAAAGTCATTAGTCATAAATTGACATTAATGATATAAATAAGATATTTTCACCTCAGATTGCATTATGAGGAATTTTGGGGGCATTGAATTTAAAATTTGAAATTTAAGGGCATTTCAGTTTTCTAATTATAAATATTTGAGGAATAGATGTGACATATTGTTATCATTCTAAAGAAAGAGAGTGAGGAACTGTGTGAGAAAGATTTTAATAGTCATATTGTATTGGAATTTAATTATCTTCCTCCTCTTCCTCATTTCATTGCCATAATAAATTTCTTTATTGGTTGTGGGTATGAGCAGTCTTAGATAACAGATTAAGGTGTGCAACCTCTAAAATATTACAGTAGACCAGCATCACATTTGAGTCAAATCATAAAAAATAAACAATATGCAGATTGAGCCTTACCCCCTTTGTCCTGCTTCTTGTTTACTTAGTTCAAAGAGAAGAATTTCATATGACTGTCAAGTTAACTTCAGTGTTTAATTTTCACTGACTTCCCCTTATTCTCTTTGGCAGCTAATGTACTTAATGATACCAACTGGTGGTAATATTTTAGTATATACTCCTTGGCTTTATATTTTTTGGTTGTTTATGATATTTTTAAGCACATTTTTGAAAATGCCCTGATGGTTTGGAAAATGATATGTGTCACATCAAAGCAAACACAAATCCATGTGCTATTTGTGTTCAAAGATTTTAAGGAATATGAAGCTTCACACTGTTGATCAGGGTAGGAGATCTGCTGATAATAAACATGTAAACTGTATTGGTGGGTTTATGCAATCTTTGAGAAACAGTACAATATTTGTGCTTCCTCAACAATGCCACCTCCATCCCTACTTTGGCCTGATGTGGGAAATTAAAGGTTCATGCAGGAAGACAAAGGGACCTGGATTGTTCTTCTAAAGTATTCATTTTAGGGCAAGCAGATTACACCAAACATTGGGTAGGTGGATTTTCTTTAGATGCAGGGCCTGGACTCCTGCATTGAAGAAATCAGTCACTAAGTTTTGTCAATCTACTCCTCCTTTTGCTGTAAGAAGAGGGACCTAATCTTTTCAGCATTCCTCCATATATATAGATTGAACTATGGTCAAAATCTGATTGTAATTTTAGATGTTTTCTTGGCTGTAAATCTCACATGGAACATTGGTAATAGATGTCTTAAAGCACTTGGGAACCCTGTACAAAAACAGAAGCAGGAGGAAAATATGACAAAGGATAATACTTTAGGATAAACCCCATCAGACTTATCAATTTGTGTCACCTAAGAGAAACAGGAATTGAAGCACTTAACTCCAATAATTCACAATAGCACCTAACTTTCGGCAGGAAAATCCACATAACTGTAGCGAAAAACCAGCTTCCTAAATGACAGGAAATGCTGTGAGAGCATAGGTGGTAAAATTGGTCATAATTTCATGTGACATGAAAGAGCCTACAGATTTGCATGTTGTGCAACAATGATCACAGAAGATAGTAGTAGCGGCAAACAGCATCTTCTTTCATATTACAGACTTTAGTATAATTTTTATGATAAAGGGGACATGACATTAAACAGTAGTGGAAGGCATTATGTATCTTTCCAATTTGTGAATTTCTTTGCCAGAGACTGCTGGATAGAGTGGGGTTGTTACAAACATATTTCATTGTCTCAGTAGTGTAGTAATATTATATTCCCAGGCCAAAGGAAACAATGTTTAAATATAATAATGACTTGGAGATTTTCCTTAGGTGTGAGCTCAAATATACACAATTAAGAGATAAGGTACTTTTAAATCATGTACTCTTCAGAAGAAATAATTATTTCTTATAATTTAATGAATAAGGAAGATAATTTCCATTTCATTTGAAAATCTTTTCCTTAAAATACCTGTATTCTCTAATCTATTTTCTTTTAGAGATTTTGCAAACGTATTTATTGTTATTCCTTAATTTAAAGTACAGATGTTATAGAAATTTGCCTGTAAACTACATGTCTGTAGATTTAGTGTTATTTTACTTTTAAATTTCAGGTTTGTTATGAGAATGAAATAAAAAAAAAGTTTTATAAAAGTACTTTGGAAGTACAAAAGTTTGTAAATATTAGTTATTGAAATTATTTCACATATGAGTTTTAAGATAATCTTTCTTTTACTAAAAGAAAAAAAAAAAGAAGAAAGGGGCAGTTAGGTGGTTCAGTGGATAGAGTACTGGCCCTGGAGTCAGGAGGACCTGCGTTCAAATCTGGCCTCAGACTCATAATACTTCCTAGCTGTGTGACTCTAGGCAAGTCACTTAACCCCAATTGCCTCACTAAAAAAAAAAAAAAAAAAGATAATCTTTCTTTTAAATCAAATAGAATCATAGTTTCTAGAATACAGTTATGGATAGAAGAGATTAATGTGATTTTATATCTGGATAGGACCTAACATATAACATATTCAAACTCTTCATAATAGCAATACATTAATAATGAAGAAGATGATGATGATGATTTGTGGTTATAAACACTTTACATATAGTATTTAAGTTGCACTTAACAACAATTCTACAAAACAAATATTTAATTCTGGTATTATTATCTCCATTGTTGAGATTTAGAAACTGAAGTCCAGTGAGGATGAATGATTGTTCGAGGTCACACCATGAGGAGATCTGAGGTTATAATGCAGATTTGCAATCTAGTGTTTTGTTTTGTTTTTCCCCACAAACTATGTTGGCATTGGGGACCTTATTGGTATTGCAAATCAAATAAATAGTAAATAGCAGAACTAGGATTTCTTAATTCCCATTTCAATATCTTTTACACTAGATGGCAAAAATTCTATTAATATATTAATATGGGATGGAAAAGGAAGACAATATACAAATATAATACTAAATAAAAGACAAAACTCCATTAGATCTTTCTATCCTCATGTCTACCTATTAGATCCCTTTGCTTCCTTCAAGAACAAAATAAAATCATAATTTTATAGCAAGGCTTTCCAAAATCCTTTTTAAAACTAGAGCCTCTCCTCTGTTGATTATTTCTTATTTATCCTGTATGTAGGTTGTTTGCACATAATTATTTGCATGTTTTCTCCCCATTAGTTTGTGAGGTTTTTTTTTGAGAGAAGGGATTCTTTTTTGCCTTTCTTTGCATCCACAGTGCTTAATATAGTGTGTGTCATATAGAAGGCGCATAATCAATGCTTACTGACTTATTGACTGACCCTTTTGACAGTTTCAGTAAAATAAACTAGTAAACATTAGTCTGTGTTTTTCTTACGAAGCAGTCAATAACTACATGGAATGATTTGAAGAGTGATGAAATATTTGCTTTATAAATTCAAATATTAGCATCAGTCCTTTAGGATAAGACTTTATCTCAAAAGCCAGTGAAGTGATCAATCAATTTCCTTTTTTTTTTTTGAGTGTTTCAGGTAGTGAAAGAGAGAGGTCCTAACCAGTGATTTAATTTGTACTGTGAATTTATGCTGAGGAAATTCCTTCTATTATTGTAGACTGGCATTATTCTATAAATTTTAGTCTTAAGTGCATGCACTGAGAGGGTAAGTGAATAGTCCAAAGTCATAAAGTCAATGTGTATCAGAGGAAGAACTTGAATGTAGGTGTTCACGAATACCAGACTGGTTGTCTACTCACTACTCCACTCTGGCTATCATACATATTAACACATACTAACTTATCAGACAATGCAGTTATGAATAGGCACACTGAAAGGGCATTAAAGAATGTGGTACAGGGTAATCCATTTTTGACAAAAGACTATGGTGGTGGAAGTAAAAAAGAAAGGAGAAGAATGCTAAAACTTGGAAATGTGAGAAAACATGTGATGCTACTCAGGAAATAGGCAACAAAACAGAAAAGAGGAAATAAAAGATTACCTTTAAATGTTACAGATTTGCCTTAATCAACTTTGATATTAATGATTTACACTTAAACTTCCATAAGGTATTTCATAATAAGATATCATGAAGAAAACATTACCATATTGACTTTTTTTATTTTGTGAAGGCCAAGTAGGCTCTGACTACGCATAGAATCTAATTTTTTAGAAAATGAACTTAAAAAAAATAATTAGATATTTTGGAAATAGCTAGTTATGCAATAAATAGTTATTTAGTTAAAATGATCAATTATCTGTGAAATCATAGGTTGTTTGACAGATTTAGGCAGTTAGTTTTGTTGTTTTTGTTGTTCAGTCATTTTCAATCATGTCGAACTCTTTGTGACTTTATTCTTGGCAAAGATACTGGAGTGGTTTACCATTTCCTTCTCTAGCTTATTATATAGATAAGGAAACTGAGGCAAACATGGTTAAGTGACTTGCCCAGGATCACAGAGTTAGGAAGTGTCTGAGACCAGATTTAAACTCAAGAAGTTGAGTCTTCATTACTTCAGGCCTAGCATTTTATCCACTGGGCTAACTAGCTGTCCTTAGTTAATTGTTTAAATACATTGTATTGATGACTTTTGGTTTTATATTACAGACATTTCTGGGTATATCTCCTTCTTACTTGCCTTCCTTCCCTGCACTGAAACCTCATTTAAAAAAGAAAAAAAAAGATAGTTAAGATGACTAATATGACTATTTCTTATATAATAAAAAAATTGTTTTCATAGCTCCTCATCTCTTTACCAACAAGAGGAAACAATTCTTCATTATGTTCTCACAAAATACTGCTTTTTCAGTTCTTCTAGATCTGGCTCCCTTTTAATGAATGTTTAATTTACATTTCAACTAGAACTTAAAAAAAAACAACTTATTTGTGGGATTGTAATCATAACTATAGATCTTATTCAACAGAGAGGGTGTCTTTAATAAAGAATAAATTTTATAGCATTCCAGAAATGCCTTCAAACATCCTTGATCCTTCATCTATCCATGATTTTTTTTTTGTTCCAGTCATCTACTGCTTTCTGAAAGAAGTAAAAAGTAGAAAAGGTAAGGAGTGCTCAAATAGTTTATAAGCCAGTAAGCCATAGTCCTCATAATTCTCATTTAGTAACTTGTACTAATGACTTACTGTGTGGTTAAATTAGAATGTAATTGTCTCCTCAAGAGAGTGTGTAATATTTTATTGCATCAGTAAAGTTCAGTCTGGCCATCAAGTTTGATGAAAAATAGTCTGAAATGCAGCTAATAGAACCACATCTATACTAACAAAATCATGGAAAATACTTAATGTGCAAAATAAATATGATATAATGCAGACAGCTTGAATAATTAACCAAGTCCTAATATTTTTTTTTCTCTTCAAGAGGTATCATTTGGTGAAAATAAGCCTGTATATACAAAATAGTCAATAGGCTTTTGTTCACAACCAACAATGTTTTTTTTTTCTTTTAAATTACATAGAAATATATTTTTCATTTGTTTCCTTCCTTATCCCACTTTGCTTTGTTTTTAATGGAATTCATTTAAATTCTAGCCATAAGGTTACTCCAGTGTTAGCTCTGGAAGAGTCTTTATCAGGGTAAGTGAAGAAAAAAAGAGTGAATATTAGTTCTATGAAAATGAAGAAATAAGTTGAGATTACAATACCTTTTGGTAGCACTTTTATTTCATGTTTTATGAAAGTTGACCTTTTTAAATGATAACAAAATGTAAAATTAAAACAATCTACTATTATTATAAAAACAATTTTTAATCTCCAGATGTCTCTTGCCTTCATGATTAGCTAAGAGAGCAAAATGAATAAAACCAAAGTGACTACGATATCAGAATATTAAAAGCCTGAGATGAAGCAGTTCTTTATTAGAAATATCATATCTTCATACTAAGATGTCATAATAGGGGCAAGTAAACACTGATTTCTAATTTGTTTGGAAATCACTTATTCAATAAAATAAAAATGATTCCAAAAGTCTTCAAGCTACTGGGAAGCAGATGAATATACTTTACTTTTTTATTGATTGTCGTATACAAATTTTATTGCTAACTTGTTCCCCTGATTTGAAACTATGCTTATATAGTTTGAATTTGAATATTTGAATTAGGATAATTTTGCTATTTTTCATGATTTGAATACATTTTAAAAATAATTCAATCATAGGTTTCATTTAAAAAAGAAAGAAAGTATGTATGTTGAGTTTTCAGAAGAAAAAACAAGTATGACCATTCGGGGAAGTCAAATCAGCTCCCATCTTTTCAACACTAATATTATCCCATACATATCATATAGCTAAGAATCATTTAACATCAAAGAAGCCCTAAAGCATCAATCAAGTAAGCTCCTTTAAGGTAGGAACTATTTATCCTTTGACATTTGTATACTTACTCAAATGACATATTTGTAAAGCACTTAGCAAAGAGCCTGACATGCAGTAGACACTTAATAAAGGCTTATTTCTTCTGCTCTTACCCTTACTATTCAGCACAGTGCCTTGCATATAATAGGTGTTTAAAAATATTTGTTAAATTGAATTTTCAAAAAAGCAAAACTGAAGGGGACCCAGAGGTTAGCAGAGAGATACTGGGTGGGGAATTGTAAGTGGCCTGTAGCATAATACCAATGATGACTTGAATTTTTTTCCCCTCTAAATGACTAAGTAGACTGAACACATAGAATATCACATGACATAGAAACCAGAAAGTTAAAAAATAAAGTAGAATAGCTATGAGTTTTTTTATGTTGGTCCAAAAAGCAGGGTTTAACATCATCAAAGAGCTGAAATAAATCCAAAACTTTGATGTGAATGTTTGAACTATGATGTAGGTCCCGTTGGTGCCCCCTCCCCACCATACCTACTCACTAAATAGCTATTATTTCCATGAAGAAAAATGATGGCTGTCTGATAGACCCCAGGAGACTGGGAAATGATGATAAAGAAGACATTACTTCAAAAATTAAATAAATATTTACAATAAATATTAAATAAGTATTATTAATCAAATATTAAAATTATTTAAATCAAATATTAAATAAATATTTAAATTAAATATTTACTTATGTGATAAAATTGCATGAGAGAGAAGCTTTGTGTAGTTAATAGACTAAATCAAGGGTCAAGGAAATTTATTAATGTTCTATTTTATTTTGTTGATTATCAGATTATCACTGATCCTATTTGATGGGCTTAGAAAACCTTAATTTTGTAGAAAGGAATGGCATCTATAATGAAGTTTGTATAAAATAAACACAATTTGAACATTCATCATCTGCTTGACTGGGATTATGCTCTAAACATATAAATACATCTACTGTTTTAAAAAAAAAACTATACTGATTCAGCAAAGTGACTAGACAATTCAGTTTTATTATGATATAACACTTTCAAATATGTTGACCTTGTTCCTTTCATTTCAGTTGCAGTGATTTTAGAAGTGTAGCCTTGGTCTAAAATGCACTTTTGAAAAAAGTCATAGGAAGTATCATATCCCAAAATCTTTTGGCCATGTTATTTCATCCATTTGGGAATACATGGGACAAGAGACTACATGGATCAAGAGGGCAGAATGCAATTCTACAAGTCATCGTTATTTGTGACATAAGAGGTCATACTCATATATTATTGTGTAAATATCAGGACAGAGGAAAACCATATGTAATAAGAGGAAGATGAAATAAGAGTTGTTTCAGGTGCTACAATCAACAGTAAAAAAGAATGAAGTAAGTTAGAACAGAGAGAAACAAGGACAACTGGGGCAAGGATCATGATGAAATGTGAAGTTCTTGGAACCAAAGCTTAGCATAATAATAACCCATCAATAGGGCCTGTAAGTCATATTGGTGAAATAGAAAAATCTCTACTCTAGGCTTTTATGTAATGATGAAGAATGGCTTATAACATGGCAGTAAAGTCAGTGGAAAAGTAGGTGAAAATAGATGCAATAAAACCTCTAACTAAATACCACCAAGCTATTTTAATTGCTATGAATTCCTCTTACTGATTATCAGGAAGTATGAGTAACTAAAAGGACCAAACTTGGTGGTGGGGCTAAGAACCTTACCCACCTAATCTTTCTCAGTGACATATTCAATACTTAATCGACAAAAAATCCTGTACTGTGGTTGATCTGATCATTTCCACTAACTTCCAGGGTACCCATTGACTTCTCACCTTAACTCATAGCAATGTGTGATGAGACTACCTACCAAAAAACAAATGGCAGCTTAGTTATATTGCAGAAAGGGGATGAAAATGGAAGCCTTTACAGTTTTTGTTATCTTTGTGCGGGTAGCAACCACATTTATCTTACAGAATTGGTGCTACATATATACTTTTTGGACAAAATGTCACTTAGACTGCATTTATCTGTTCTTGTGAACATAAAGCTTTTGACAGATTTGCAAGCTTTATTCTCCATTCTTTTCCCCCTTCTTCAGATTACTCAATAAATCAGATCATATTTCATAATAATAAGTTGACTAACTTTAATTTACTTTGGCTTAATTGATAGCCAAGTATTTAGTAACTAATATGATGTAACCATAGAAACATAGAAAGAATGGAGAACTAGTAATCAGAAGATTTGATTTGAGTCCCAGTTCTGTGGCTGCTTACTGTGATCTTTGGTGATCAATCCACTTAACATCTCTAAGTTTGATGTAAACTTTGTATTTGTAAAATAGAGGAAAGACTTGGGGTAAAGTCAAGATGGTATGGTGAAAGGTAGAAGTGCTTCCAAGTTCCTCTCTGCAAAATTGTTCCATCAGAAGAAGAAAATTATTTAGTCCAAATCTCAATGGGGAAATCCAGAAAAAAAAAAAAAGCCCAGTGAGTCATTTGTCCAGCCCAGCTCAGCATAGTGAGTCAGTTAGGAAGGTCTATGGACACTACACTATTGATCAAGGAGCAAGCAGTGCAAGGAGCATTCCAGTGTTCAGGAAGAGGTTGTGCCCTCAAGCAATTAGAGACTTCAGATGTGAACTAGAGCACCCTTAAACCCATACTAGGACATTGTGATAAGGAAGGTGAAAATTGGAAGGTTTGTTACACACTACCTAGTCCTAAATCACAGAATAAGGGAAGAAATAGAAGTAGACCTGCTCAGAAGTAGACCTGGAGTGTTCTTGAGTCTTGAGACCCTACATGATGTATTGAGAAAGGAATATTATCAAAAGATAGTAACAGCAATAATAGTATGGCTCAGACCTTAGGTATGAAGTGGAGTCTCACTTCCAATATTGAAACCAATCTATAGATGAATAATCAAGATAGAAATATCAGACCATGAGGAAACCTACAGTTATGTCACTGTGAACCAACAGAACTTTCTGGATGGCTGATAGCATCTTAGTCCTTCAGTATTCTACTCTTGCTCATACCCATACCCAGGTTAGGAACTTATAAAGCTTAGAACATGGGGACAACAATACTTTTACCCTGGCTCAGACCACTTTGTGAATACTGAAAGTTTGCAAGTCCCAACTCTGTTCCTAAGATCATAGAATAACATAGCACTCAATAGCTAAAGGAAAGAGCAGCAGGACCATCCCAGACCTTTCTTCCAGCACTGCCACAGAATTAAACCTTAGAAATAAGCCTGGAGTCAGGAAATAGACTGGAAGATTGGCTAAAGAAAAATAATATTACCATAATAAGATACTATTGTGACAGGAGTGCTAAAGACACAAGTCCAGTAGAAGAGAATGATTCCAACACAGCAATAAGTATTGCCTCAGAGAAAAACAGATTAGGTGAAAACTCAACTGGAATTCTTAAAAGAGATAGAATGAATGTTATAAATAGTTAAAAAAAATAGAAATGAAGGAAAGCAATTGGGGGAAGGGAATGGAAAAGAAATGAGGACTACAGAAAGAAGATTTTTAAAGGGAGTTAACAACTTGTCACAAGAGGTATCAAATCTTGCCCAAGCAACACTCATTAAAAATTAGAATCAGGGGCAGTGAGGTGGTGCAGTGGATAGAGCACCGGCCCTGGAGTCAGGAGGGCCTGAGTTCAAATCCGGACTCAGACACATAACACTCACTAGCTGTGTGAATCTGGGCAAGTCACTTAACCACAATTGCCTCACCAAAAAAGAACAACAACAACCAAAAAAAAACCCAAAATAATATGGGTTAAAAATATTAGAATCAACCAAATAGAAGCCAACAACTCCATGAAATGACCAGAAATATAAAAACAAAGTCAAAAGTTTAAAAAAAATAAGAAATATAAAATTTCTCCTAATATAAACAACTAACTTGGAAAATAGGTCAAGGAGAAAAAGGATAAACTATTGAACATTATGAATACCATGACCAAAATAATCCTAGGCATCATATTTCAAGAAACATTTTTAAAAAGCTGTCCAATTTTTTTTATAACCAGAAGATAAAGTCAAAATAGAAAGGATCCACTTGTCACCTCCCAAAAGAAATCTCCAAATGAAAACTCCCAGAAACATCACAGCCAAAATCTAGAGCTTCCATTTCAAAGAAAAACTTCTGCAAGGGGCCAGAAATTAAGAATTCAAATACCAAGGAGCTACAGTCAGGATTACACATGATTTAGCAGCCACCCATATAGAAGAACAGTCAATTTCAAATATAGTATCTTCAAACAAGTCAAAGACCCACAGGTCCTGAAAGTTCTGAGAAACTGCCCAGTTATTTATAGGACCTGGAAAGTGAGGATATTTTCTAAATTACTGAATGAATGAGGAATGAAGCTGGGAAGACAGAATGAGAACTAGGACAGTAAGGAACTTAATTCTAACTGTATCATCCCAACAAAAGGCTGATAAGGGTTGATGCCCAGTTTCTAGGTTTATTAGTCTTGTTATATCCTTGCCTCTTGTTGGGCTGAGAGTGTACTAGTTGACCCAGCTGTTTACCAACTGATATATGTTGAAAAAAAAAAAAACTACTTTGGAAAATTTAAAGTACCATAGTGTACAAATAAAAGAAAAATTATTCTAATAACAACAACCCTTAGCTTAGAATAGATCCATTTCCTTCTCCAAAACCTTGCCTTCTGCTAATTACTTACTTAATTTGTTGTTGTCATTTTTCAGTTGTGTCTTCATTTGGGGTTTCCTTGGCAAAGATATTGGATTGATTTGCCATTTCTTTCTCTAGCTCACTTTACAAATGAGAACTAAGGCAAACAGGGTTAAGTGACTTGCACAGGATCACACAGATGAATCTTCCTGACTTCAGAACTGGTGATCTTATCTGCTATCCCACCTAGCTGTCCCACTTAATTCCCTTGAAATCCAAATTAAAGCTAACCATCTCCAGGAAAATTCCCACTGACTAACTATAGCTGTGCAGATGAATTACCACTTTTATTATTTTCTCTCAGCATGTTACATATTCAATAATTTTATATTTTGAAGACCATTGCTACTTATTTAACTTTTTGCATTTAATAAATTTGTTTATATTTACTTCACTTAAGTCCTACTCTGACAATTAATCATGATGTATATGTGACCCTGAGTTCCTTGAAGCTATGAAAACAAATAAAATTTTGGTAAGCTATATCAATTCAACAATAATAAAATTACTGCAGCCTTCTGGCAATAACCACCCCTACCCCACCAACATGTACTAGCAGAGTAGATCTCTTTTTTTGTAGGTTTATTTTATAGCCTGCAACTTTGCTAAAGTTGTTTATTATTTCAAGTAGTTTTTTTTACTTGATTCTTTAAGATTCTCTAAGTATATCATCATAACATCTACAAAGAGTGATAGCTTTGTTTCTTCTTTGCCTATTCTAATACCTTCAATTTCTTTTTATTCTCTGACTGCTAAAGCTAACATTTCCAGTATGATATTGAACAACAGTGATGATAATGGACATCCTTGTTTCACCCCCAATCTTATTGGGGTGTTGGAAATGCCCCCATTACACATGATGCTTGATGAAAGTTTTAGGTAGATTCCACTTATTATTTTAGGGAAGACTCCATTTATTCTTATGCTCTTTAGTGGTTTTAATAGGAATGGGTGTTGTATTTTGTCAAAAGTTTTCTCTGCATCTATTGAGATGATCATGTGGTTTCTGTTAGTTTTGTTGTTGATATGATCAATTATGCTGATAGTTTTCCTGATATTGAACCAGTCTTGCATTCCTGGTATAAATCTTACCTGGTCATAGTGTATTATTTTATTTTAAATTTTTGCATCTATATTCATTAGGGAAATTGCTCTATACTTTTCTTTTTCTGTTTTGACTCTTCCCAGTTTGGCACCATATTTGTATCATAAAAAGAATTTGGTAAGACTCCTTCTTCAGCTATTTTCCCAAATAATCTATATAGTATTGGGATTAATTGTTCTTTAAATGTTTGATAGAATTCACTTGTAAATCCATCTGGCCCTGGAGATTTTTTTTCTAGGGAGTTCATCAATGGCTTGTTCAATTTCTTTTTCTGAGATAAGGTTATTTAAGTATTTTATTTCCTCTTCTTTTAATCTGGGCAATTTATATTTTTGTAAATATTTCATTCATTTCACTAAGATTGTCAAATGTATTGGCTTACAGTTGGGCAAAGTAGTTCCTAATTCTTCCTTGGTGATGGATTTACCTTTTTTCATTTTTGATACTGGTAATTTGGTTCTCTTCTTTCTTTTTTTTAAATTAAATTAACCAGTTTTGCTGAGGCACTGGAAGACTTGCCTGCCATAGGATGCCATGGCACATGGTGGTTTTCCAAGCTGGTTTCCACTGGTTCCCTTGCCTGTCCTGAGACACTTAGGGATGCTGGTGTTGGTGCTTGCCTGCTCCACCACCTGGAATTCAGGATGTCCCCCTGGTATGCTGAGGTGAGGCTTTCCTCTAACTTTCTGTGACAACTCCTGTTCTGTACTGCTCCCCCTCCCCCAGGGCAACAGGGACCTTTCCCATTAATCCCTCAAGCTTCCTGGTCTACTATACTGCTGCACTCCATCTTTCTGATGGTTCAGTTGTTTCAGAGGTTTTGCTGGGGTGATATTTCCTGGGCTTTCAGAGGTTATTAAGGGATGGTGACAGTGACTTAGTTATTACTCCACCATCTTGGCTCCTAAAAGTGGATTCCCAGATTAGATCTTCTAAAAGGTAGCTCTTCTATGTTCCTAAAACTATAGCTCATAAGCCTCCAACCAATGTTACCTGTTCTTTAAGTTTCCAAAGTTACTATACATAGATATTATTCAACTAATTATATCAAATCTCAGAACATTACAATGTCAACCAGAGGACACTATTAGCTAAAACCAAAGTAATTTAAAAGAATAATCTAGAAAGAAAATTTATAATAAAATATGTCTCCCTATAAACTTAGGGCACAAGCTCCCACATTTATCCCACTAATGGGAAAAGTAAGCAAGTATAGAGATAGAATATGTGGTTCCATGTATGGGAAATATATAGAAAGTCAATGCATACCTTGAATTATGAAGGGCTTCTGATATCCTCTTGTCTTAGCCCCTGAGCTGCTTCCTAAGAAACAAACTGTTTTGGCTAGAAAATTGTTCCCTGGCATTCAAAGAGACTGCTCTTTGTTATTACATATCACTCTTCCAGTGTGTCATAGGCTTGCCCAGTCCCAGCTTCTGACAAAGCTGAAATCCTTGGTGAGGGTAATGTTAGGTTTTTTCAGAAGCCCATAGGGTCATTGGAAAAATCAACTCAATTCTTCTGCCTCAGAGTCTTACCTCAGAGACCTAGAATCTTCCAACTGGGAGAAATGCTATCTCTTTACACAAGTCAAAATTTAGAAAGCAACATCCTCAAACACTTCTCTCAGGCTGTATGCTACTTATGCAAGATGCAGCTAAGGGTGGTGAAATGAAAAATCAATTTTCTTTAGGGACTTTTGCTTTTCTCATCTCTCTCTTTTTTTTAACCTCAGTGCCTAATGTATTGTCCTGCATGGACACTTAATTCAATACCATTACATTCAATTCTAAACATTGGTTAATTCCCAATACAGAATCTTTGATGTATTAAATATTCTGGCTGGCCAATCCACTGCATGTCAAAACCTGGACAACATGTGTTTTTCTGTCACCTTAAAATATGTAAATTAAAAATATGCAAATGAATAAACCAATATTTTTCTTTGTTCTTTTTGTTGAGGAGGCATTGTAATGTTCTGGGAACATATTTGAGAAAGGGACACATACATAAACATGTATAAATGGACATGTGAATAGATATGTACACATGTGTGTATATGTACACTTATATATGTATACACACATATACATGTGTATATTATGTATACATATATATGTATCATTGTATATGTGAATATGTGTGTATATGTGACTGTCCCTTTCTAAAATGTTGCTTGATATAAATTAGTGCAGTATGAGAAGGTACTGTGTGGATTGTGATTTGTTCCTTCACAACCACTTTTGTGGTTTTACAAATTATTTTACAAATAATATCATAATAGCTTTAAAAATGGAAAGGATCTTAGAGGCTGTCCAGCCTAACCATTTAATTTTACCAATGAGGAATTGAAGCCTGAAGAGAATGGATGAATGATTTGACCATAGTCATCCAAGAGGTAAGTGACAGAATCAGGAATTTAATCCTTCAAAGTAAATTGATGTCGATCTCAGTTACACCTGATATGAAATAAAATGTGATTTAAATGTATGTGTGTATCCCTATCTGAGGACAGTATTAAAGACTACCTTTTAATTTTTGAAATCAAATAATAGTAATTGCCATGGTAATATTGCACATTCTCTAACTTCAGATGGTTTTGTTGCTGTAAAGTTAGTGACTAGTGTAAAAAAAAAGTCAGTAAAAGCACTCTTATTTTCATCTAGGATATCTTTTCTGTACAGATCATTCTTAGAAACTTTATAATACTGAGAAAGTAAGCAGTGAATATAATGGATAGAATTCACTGGAAGGTTTGCCACATGGTATCATGAAGACAAGTTCAAATTCCACCTCTGATGCTTACTGACTAACCATGAAATAGTCACATTAAGTTTTTGAGCCTTAGGCAAATTTTTATGCCTGAGATAGATATGGTACAGTCAGGTCTTGATCTTTGTCAGTAGGAAGAGTACCCAAATTTTCAAAATCACAGGTTTCTGATATATTGATGAAGTAGGTACATTGCAAAGTAGTTGATTATATATTCTTGCTTATTTTTCTTATAGTTTTTACAAGCATTGTCCATAATTTTTTGTATTCATCTTGAGCTTTTCTCTTTGAGCCTCTCCGTCTGCAAAATTAATCTCTTATTATTTCTAAAAATCATGTCACCTTCACCATTTATTTCTTCTGTTTGTGAAAGTTCAGCTTTTTAAAATTTTCTTTTGTAGTGCCTTTTCACTCAATGATACAAATGCAGTGTGGTTGATAATGAGAATATGACAGTATGACACCCAATTTGGTCTATTTTGAGACAGTTATCTTTCCTCTGATTTCATCTATCAATGTTTCTAGGATGATCAAGCCTCCTCAATCTTATACCAATATCTCCCAATATTACCCAAGAGGTAAGTGTTTTATCCATAAAATTTTTATCCATAAACATTTTTATCCCTCCATATTTTGTGACTTAGTTCCATTTCTAATCATTCCTCTGTAATGATTTATAGTTAGCTTGTATTAAAAAGAAGTGTTGTTCTTAAGTGCTATGTATTTGTATTGGCAATTTGTGGTATAGCCTAATCTTCTCTTGTAGCAACTATTTTTCTATCAACTCTGTTTTCCTGAGAAACAGAGTGAATAGTTTTAATTTTATCTATTTCCAATTTTTGGAATCATCAGCTTGTTTAAACTGGCAGAATTCATAGGTGTTTTAATTACACACATCAGCATCTTCTCTTGATATGTTCTAATTTGCTGCTAATTTTGATTTTTATCCTTATCAGTCCATGACCAGACTGAACTCAGACAGCTGATTCTAAAATGATAGTTATGTCAATATCCACTCAGTTTTATTAAGATACAGTCAATTTCATTTTATTATTCCATTAACTGTATATCCAGTGCCTTCTGATTTTCTAAGAAAAATAAAATGAAGAGGATTCAGGATATGCTGGTGTGAGACCTTAATAGTTTATGGTCACTTCCATTAAAAAATATTTTCTTTTTACCTAATTACATGCAAAATTTTTATCTTTTTTAAATTTGAGTTCCAGATTTTATCCCTCCCTCTCTCTTCATTCCCTCCCTGAGATATTAACCAATTTTGTGTAATGAATTTTTGATCCTGTAAAACATATTACCGTATTAGTCATGTTGTGAAAGAAGACAAAGTCCATGGGGGGGGAGAAAAATACAGAAAGTGAAAAAAAATTATCATTCCTTGATATGCATTCAGACTGCATTAGTTCTTTCTTTGGAAGTGAATAGCATTTTTCATCATGAGTCCTTTGGAATTGTCTTGAATCTTTGTATTGCTAAGAAGAGCTAAGTCATTCACTTGATCTTTGTACAGTATTGCTGTTACTATGTGCAATGTTCGCCTGATGTAACTGACTTCACTTTGCATCAGTTCATATAAGTCTTTACAGGTTTTTCTGAAATCAGCTTGTTCATATTTTTTAAAATAACACAGTGGTATTCTATTACTATCTTATAGCACAATTTGTTCAACCATTCCCCAATTGATGGGCATCCTCTCAATTTCTAATTCTTTGCCACTACAAAAAGCTGCTATAAATATTTTTGTGGAAAGAGTTCTTTTCCACCCTTTTTAAAATGTCTTTGGGATATGGACCTAATAATGATAATGCTGGGTCAAAGGATATATACATTTTATAGACCCTTGGGCATAATTCCAAATTGTTCTCCAGAACAACCAGTTTATGTATTTTTGATCAGTTTACAAGTCCATCAACAATGCATTAGTGTACCAATTTTCTCATATCTTTTCTAAAATTTATTATTTTCCTTTTCTGTCATATTAGCCAATCTGATAGATGTGAAGTAGTACCCCAGAGTTATTTTAATTTGCATTTCTCTAATTAAAAGTGATTTATAGCACTTCTTCATATGCCTTTACATGGCTTTGATTTTGTTGCCTGAAAACTGCTTGTTCAGAGTCTTTAAATACCAATTTAAATTACCATTTACCAATTGGAGAATTATTGTATTCTTATAAATTTTAATCAGTTCTCTATATATTTGAAAAATGAGATTTTTATCAGAGATGCTATAAACTTGTTTCCCAATTTTCTGCTTACCTTCTAACATTAGTTGCACTGGTCTTGCTTGCACAAAACCTTTTTTTTTTTCACATTCCTATTAAACATATTTTCACATTAGTGATGCTGTAGGAAAGAATTAGAACCAATAGGAAGAACCACCAGAAAGAAGAAGCAAAACAAAACAGAAGAAAAAAATAGCAAATGGTATGCTTCGATCTTCACTCAAACCCCATAGTTCTTTCTTTGGATATGGATAGCATTTTCCATCATGAGACCTTTGGAGATGTCTTATACCCTTGCATTGCTGAGAAGGGCTAAGTCTATCAGTGTCAGTCGTCACACAATGTGACTGTAGTGTACAAAGTTCTCCTGGTTCTGCTCACATGTAAAATCTTTTTAATTTAATACAATCAAAATTGTCCGTTTCACATTTAGGTATGTTCCCTGTCTCTTATTTGTTTAAATATAAATTATTCCCTTCTCCATAGATTTGATAGGTAAGCTATTTCTTGCTCTCCTAATTTGCTATTGGTGTCACCCTTTATGTTTAAATCATGTATCCATTTTGACCTTAACTTGGTATACAGTGTGAGAACTTGTTCTATACCTAGTTTCTGCCATACTGTTTTATAGTTTTCCCGGCAGTTTTTTTGTCAAGTGCTGAGTTATTGTCCTCAAAACTGGGGTGTTTGGGTTTATCAGACACTAGATTACTATGGTCATGTACTATAATGTAATGTATACCTAATGTATTCCACAGATCCACCACTCAATTTTATAGGCAGTACCAGATAGTTTTGATGATGACCACTTTATAATACAGTTTGAGATCTGGTACAGCTAGCCCACCTTCCTTCTCATTTCTTTTCACTAATTCTCTTGATGTTCTTGACATTTTGCTCCTCCAGATGAATTTTATTATAATTTTTTCAAGCTCTAAAAATAATATTTGAATAGTTTGATTGGTATGGTGCTGAACAAGTAAACTAATTTGGATAAAACAGTCATTTTTTATTATATGGGCTCAGCCTACCAAAGAATAATTAAAATTCTCACAAGTGCTTTGATCTGACTTTATGTGTGTGAAAATTGTTTTGTAATTGTCTTCATACTGTTCCTGGGTGTGTCCTAGTAGGTAGAATCCCAAGTATATTATCTACAGTTATATTAAATGGAATTCTTCTTTCTATTTCTTGATGCTAGACTTTGTTGGTAATATATAGAAATGTTTATGATTTATGTGTTTTATATCCTGCAAATTCACTAAAATTATTGTTTCAATTAGTTTTTTTTATTCTCTAGGTATGCCATTATATCATATACAAAGAATGATAATTTTGTTTCCTCATTGCCTTCTAATTCCTTAAATTTATTTTCTTCTCTTATTTCTATAGCTATAATTTCTACTATACTATTGAATAAAAGTGATGATAATGGGTATCCTTTCTTCACCCCTTATGTTAGTGTGAAGGCTTCTAGCTTGTTCCCATTACAGATAATCCATGCTGATGGTTTTAGATAGACATACATATCATTTTAAGGAATACCCCCTTTATTCCTATGATTTACAGTGCTTTTTTAAATTGGAATAACTTGTTTTTTGTAAAAAATATTCTGAATTTATTAAAATAATAATATGATTTTTTGTGCCTTGTTATTGATATTAACAATTACTCTAATATTTTTTCTAATATTGATCCACCCCTGCATTTCTTGTATAAACCCCACCTGGTCATAATGTATGATTTTTGTTATATATTATTGTAATCCACTTAGTATTTTATTTAAAATTTTTGCATCAATATTCACTAGGGAAATGTGCTTATAATTTTCTTTCTCTGTTAGGTTCTTCCTGGTTCAGGTATTAGCACCATATTTGTATCATAAAAGGATTGGCATGACTCCTTCACCTATTTATGAAATAATTTGTAGAGTAGAGGAATTAATAGTTGTTCAAATGTTTGGGTCAATTCACTTGTAAATCCTTCTAGTTTTGGAGATTTTTTTTCTTAGAGTGTTTCTTGATGGCTTCTTTAAAACCTTTTTTCTAAGATGGGGTTATTTAAGTATTTTATTTTCTCTTCTGATAGTGTAGGGCAATTTGCATTTTTGTAAATATTCATCAATTTCACTTAGATTGTCAGGTTTATTGTCAGAGAATTGGGTAAAATGGCTCCTAATTATTGTTTTAATTTTTCTTAATTTGTGGAGAATTCATTCTTTTCATTTTTGATATAAGTAATTTGGTTTTCCTATTTTAAAATCAAATTAACAAATGGTTTATGTACTTTATTTCCTTCATAAAACCAGTTCCTAGTTATATGTATTACTTTGATGATTTTATTAATTTCAATTTTTAATAATATTTTCTTTGAATCTCAGGATTTCCTATTTGGTATTTAAAAGAGGATTTCTATTTGTTCTTTTCTAGGTATTTTAGGAAAATAGGTATAATCGATAAATTTTGATGTGTTGTCTCCTTGATGTTATTCTTTTTAGTGAAATTGTTGATTATTAGTATGATTTGTTACTTGACACACTCATTTTTAAGGATTAGATTATTTAGTTCCCAATTAATTTTTAATCTATCTTTCTGTGGTGCTTTATTATATGTAATTTTTGTTGTATCATGATCTGAAAAGAATGCATTTAATATTTCTGCCTTTCTGCATTTGATTGTGAGTTGTTTTTAATGCTCTAATACGTGTTCAATTTTTATGTAGGTGGCAAGTACCACTAAGAATAAGGTATATTCCTTTCTTTCCTCATTCAGTTTTCTCCAGATGTCCACAACATCAGTAAAACAGTCACAGCCTGCAGCCCCTTGCACAAGGAACCTGAGACAGTGCCTTTCCTACCTCTGAGTGTAGAGCTCAAATTTAAAAGAAAGGAAAAAAGGCAAAAAAAAAAAAGATGAGCAAAACAATAGAAAAAAAGACAATGTGATCCTAGAAAGCGATTATGGTGACAAGAAGACCAAAACACAAACTTGGAATAGGACAACAATGTCAAAACACATATGGACCAAAGAAAAGTGGGAAGTGGTCTCAAGGCCAAAAAGAACTTATAGAAGAGCTCAAAAAAAGCTTAAAATCATAAAAGAGAGGTAGAAGAAAAATTTGGAAAAAAAATGAGAGTGATATAAGACAATTATGAAAAAAAAAGTCCAACAGCTTGGAAAATTGCTTAAAAAGTAGAATCAGCCAAATGGAATAGGAGAGGCAAACATCAACTCAAGAAAATAAAACAATCCCTTTAAGAGTACAATTGGCCAAATGGAAAAGAAAGTACAAAAGGTAATTGAGGAAAACAACATGCTAAACATCAGAATTGGGCAAGTTGAAGCTAATGAATCTATAAGACATTAAGAATCAATCAAACAAATTCAAAAAAAATGAAAAAAATAGAATAAAATGTAAAGTAACTCATGGGAAAAACAACTGGCCTGGAAAATATATCTAGAAGAGACAATGCAAAAGTCACTGGACTACCTGAAATCCATAATCAAAATGAACATTTGGAGAGCATTTTTCAAGAAATTATCAAGAAAACTGCCCTGATGTCCTTTGAACCAGAGGGCAAAATAGTCATTGAAAGAATCCACTGATCACCTTAGGAAAGGGATCCCAAAATAAAAACTTCAAGGAACATTATAGTCAAATTTCAAAACTATCAAGTCAAGGAAAAAATAACTGCAAGTGTCTGGAAAGAAACAATTCAGGTATAGGGGAGGCATAATTAGCAGGAATTAGCAGCTTCAACATTAAAAGACCTGAGGTCATGGAAAATGATATTCTGGAAGGAAAAAAGAGTAGGACTACAATCAAAAATCAATTCCCTGGTGAAATTAACCATAATACATTAAGGGAAAAGTGGTCATTTAATGATTTCAAGTCTTCATAAGAAGACCAGAAATAAACCAAAAATTTGAGATTAAATATCAAGACCCAAGAGAAGCATCAACAGGCAACAAAGAACATATATATGTACACATATGTATATATGTGTGTGTGTGTGTGTGTGGGTATGTATGTATGTATGTGTGTGTGTGTCTGTGTGTATGTATGTTTGTGTATGGGATTCAATAGAGCTAAACTGTTTACATCACTACATGGGAAGATGATACTTGTAATTCCTAAAAAAATTATATCAATAATAATATAGCTATAAGTAATATACATGTACTAAGGGTTTGAATATAAGGGGACTTTAAGGGAATGATATAAATAAATAATTAAAGAATGAAAAATAGGAGTACACTGGTTGAAGAATGAATGGAGATGTAGAATGCAGTAAATTGCTTCACGTGAAGGGGCATGAAAAACATTACAGTACAGGGAATCATGGGAGGGTGGGTGATAGGCATCGATTGAAACTTACTCTCATCAGTATTGACTTAAAGAGGGAATAACATACACAATCAGTTGAATGTAGAAGTCTATCTTAACTGACAGGAAAGTCAGAGGTGAGGAGATTAAGTAAAAGGGTGTGGGGACTTACAGAAGGGAGAGCAGGTCAGGGGAGGTGGTAAACAGAAGCAAAACACCGATTAGGAAGGAAAAGGTGAAAGGAGAGAGAGGACAAACAAGAGGAAAAAATAGGATGAAGGGAAATACAGTTAGTAATCATAACTGTGAATGTAAGTGGGATGAACTCTATTATAAAATGGAAGTTGATAGCAGAGTACATTAAAAAACCAGAATCATGCAATATGTTGTTTACAAGAAACACACTTGAACTGGAGAGACACACACAGAGTAAAGGTAAGGCACTGGAGGAGAATTTATCATGCTTCAGCTGGACTGAAAAACAAAACAAAATAGGGGTAGCAATTCTGATCTTAAACAAAGTAAAAGCAAAAATATACTAAATGAAAAGAGATAAGGAAGGAAACTATATCTTGCTAAAAGGTATCACAGACAATGAAGAAATATCAATACTAAACATATGTGTACCAAATGGTTTCGCATCCAAATTCTTGAAGGAGAAATTAAGTGATTTACAGGAAGAAATAAACACGCAAACTATACTAGTGGCAGACCTCAACTGTCCCCTCTCAGTGATCTATAAAGACAACCAAAAGATAAACAAGAAAGAAAATGATGATGTAAATAGAATATTATAAAAGTTAGATATGACAGATTTTGGAGAAAACTAAATAGGAACAGAAAGGAAAATATCTTTTTCTCAGCAGCCCATGGCACCTACACAAAGATTGAATATGTATTAGGACATAAAAACCTTAAAATTCAATGTAGATTGGCAGAAATATTAAATGTATTCTTTTCAGATCATAATGCAATAAAGATTACATTCAATAAAGGGCAACAGAAAGATAGTTAGAAATTTAAAAATGCAATCCTAAAGAATGAGTGGGTCAAAGAACAGATCATAGAAACAACAATGAGACGGTATACTAAAATTTAAGTGATGCAACCAAAGCTGTACTTAGGATAAAATTTATCTCTCTGAATTCTTCCATCAACAAAATGGAAAAAGAAAAGATCAATGAATTGTGCATGTAACTGAAAAAAAAGAAGAAACCAGAAAAAAACAAATTAAAAATTCACAATTGAATATTAAACAGGAAATCCTGAACATCAAAGGTGAGATTAATAAGATTGAAAATTGAAAAGAAAAATTATCGAGCTAATAAATAAACCTAGGAGCTGGTTTTATGAAAAAAATAAAGATATCTAAGCCATCGGTTAATTTGACTTAAAAAAAGAAGAAAACCAAATATCCAGTATCAAACATGAAAAGCATGAAATCACCACCAATGCAGAAGAAATTAAAGCAATCATTAGGAAATATTTTGCTTAATTGTATGCCAAAAAATGACAATCTGAATAAAATGGATGAATACTTATGAAAAATAAATTACCTAGATTAACAGATCAGGAAATAGAAAGTCTAAATAATGCCATTTTATGAAAAGAAATTGAATAAATTGATTAATGATCTTCCTAGGAAAAATCCTCTGGGCCAAATGGGTAAATGAGTGAATTCTACCAAATATTTAAATAACAATTCATTCCAATATTATATAAACTATTAAGAAAAATATGTAAAGGAGTCTTACCAATCTCCTTTTATGACACCAATATGGTGCTGATACCAATTTTCCTAATGAATATCAATTCAAAAATTCAGAACAAAATACTAACAAGGTAATTGTAACAATACACCATAAGGATTATAGACTGTAACTAGATGGGATCTATACCAGTAATGCAGGGTTGGTTGAATATTAGGAAAACCATCAATAGAATTTATCATATCAATAATAAAACTAAGAGAAATTGTGTGATTATCTCAATAGATGCTGAAAATGCTTTTGACAAAATACAGCAAGCATTCCTATAGAAAACACTAAGGAATATAGGAATAAATGGAGTGTGCCCTAAAATGATAAGCAGTATTTGTCAAAACCATCAGCAAGCATTATCTATAATGGTCATAAGATAGAAGCCTTCCCAATAAGATCAGGGATTAAGCAAGGATACCCATTGTCAACACTATTATTCAATATAGTACTAGAAATGTTAGCTATGACAATAAAAGAAGAAAAAGAAATGGAAGGAATTAGAATATACAATGAGGAAACAAAACTATCACTCTTTGCACGTGATATGATGGCATACTTAGAGAATCCTAGAGAATCAACTGAAAAAAAAAAACTACTTGAAATAATGAAAAAATTTTGGTAAAGTTTCAGGATATAAGATAAACACACACAAATCATAAGCATTACTTTATATGACCAACAAAACCCAACATCAAGAGATAGAAAGAGAAATTACATTTAAAATAATTGTAAACAATAAAAAAAAATACTTGGAAGTCTCCCTGCCAAGACAAACCCAGGAACTGTATGAATACAATTGCAAAACACTTTTCACACAAATAAAGTCAGATCTAAACAATTGAAAAAAATAATTTATTGCTTATGGGTAGGTCCAGCCAGTATAATAACAAATGACAACTCTGCCTAAAGTAATTTACTTCTTCAGTGGTATACTAATCAAACTGCCAACAAAGTTATTTTATAGAGCTTAAAATAATAACAACAAAACTCATCTGGAAGAACCAAAGATCAAGAATATCAAGGAAATTAATAAAAAAACAATACAAAGTAAGGTCATCTAGTAATACCAGATCTCAAACTATATTATAAAGCAGTAATCATCAAAACTATCTTATACTGGCTAGTATATATAGAAGTGAGTCAAATTTATAATATTACATGCCATTCCCCAATTGATAGATGGTCAAAGGCTATGAACAGGTAGTTTTCAGATGAAGAAAACAAAACTATCCATAGGCATATGAAGAAGTTCTCTAAATAACTTTAAATTAGAGAAATGAAAATTAAAATAACTCTGAGGTACCACCTCTCACCTATCAGATTTGATAATATGACAAAAAGGGAAAACTATAAATATTAAAGGGGATGTGAGAAAATTGGAATACTATGGTGGAGTTGTGAACTGATCCAATAGAGAGCAATTTAGAGCTATGCCCAAAAGGCAATCAAACTGCACATACACTCTGATCCAGCAATACTACTACTGGGTCTGTATCTCAAAAGATAATGAAAATGGGAAAAGGATCTAAATGTGCAGAAATGCTTATAGCAGCCCTTTTCCTGGTGGCAAAACATTGGAAATTGAGGAGATGCCCATCAGTTGGGAAATGGCTGAACAAGGTATGGTGTGTGAATATAATGGAATACTATTGTGCAATAAGAAATGATCAACAGCAGATTTCAAAGAAAAATCTCGAAAGACTTGTACAAACTGATGCAAAGTGAAATGAGTAGAATTAGGAAAAAAATTGTACATTGTCTCTGCAACATTGCATGATGCTCAACTATGAATGACTCAACTCTTCTCAGTAACACAATATTCTAAGCCAAGTACCAAGGACTCACAAAGGCAAATTATATCCACATCCAGATAAAAAACTGATGGACTCTGAATGCAGAGGAAACATTTTTATGCTATCCATGAATAACTACAGTGAAGAGAACAAGCATAGATGAAAAGGATTCATAGTTCTTAAAATTATATATGTAGAACTAGAAAGGAATTTGGAGGTCATTTATTCCAACTCCTCTGTCTCAAGAGGTTCAATGACATGGTCTTACATGGCAGAGCCTGAATTGATACCTAGGCCTTCTTATATCAGGTTTCTTCTATTTTAGGTAATAGTAGAAAACATAAAGGGGTGTGTATAGGGGATAGGATATTCATAAATTGCACTAGTTGTAAAATTTCTTTTCATGTATTCCACAAATTTGCTATAATATTATGTTTGTTATCCCCTTTTTTATTGAAGAAAAAGAAAGTCAATTTATCCTGCATAGTTATTCTAACCATAATGCAACTCTGTATGGGATTAGTGTGACTCTTTATAACACTTTCTTCCTTTCAGTCTCATGTGTTTTCTTCAAGAAGTTCTGTAAGTTTTATGTGTTCATTATTTTAAAGTTTAGTGGATTCCTATTCCTTTTGGATGGTTCAAAGTGGCAACACTCCCCCAGTGAGTCTTGAACAAGATTAAAATATCATTTGGAATTACTTAACCAAATAAATAAAAATATATTACTACATAACCATTATTAACATATAGTTTTTTTTTCAAATCAACATACAGCTGGGAGGAATCTTGGTATATTGTTTAATGTAATGACCCTTCCTTCTATTTGAGTCTGACACTATTGTTTTTGAAGATTAACTGGAGTTGGGGAGGTGGAGCACTAGGAAGTTAAAGGACTTGTCTAGATCATAAGCTCCTCAACAGCAAGGACTCTCTCTCTCTCTCTCTCTCTCTCTCTCTCTCTCTCTCTCTTTCTCTCTCTCTCTCTCTCTCTCTTCTTTGTTTGTCCATTGGACAGACATCAGTGCATCAGAGGAAGCATTTAAACACAGTCTAGCCTAGTCTATCTTTCTATCCATTATACCAAATCGCTTTTCTAATCAATGTTATAGACAGGTAGAGAGAGACAGGTAGATAGACAGAAAAACAGATAGAAAGATAAACAGAAAGACAGACATATAGATAATAAGGAAACTCAATTTAATCCCAGATGACTTTTTTTTCACGAAGTGTTCTTACAAATCATACTTCAAACTGGTTTTGCTGATCTCCTCTGACTGTTGAAAGTGAAAGTCTGCTATCTCATAGAACCCATATTAAATAGAAACTAGGCTATCAACTGATGGAAAGGAACAGTCTTCATAAATATGTATTTATTTTTAGCACCAGTAATAAAAAAAAAGTAGTTCTCCTGAAATTAGTATGGCATTAAAATGGAGCTTAAATCAGAGCAGTGCTTTGTAAGAATTGGCTAAATATATGTTATATAGGATTAATTTCTTTCTCTTACAATTAGGAAGGTGTTAAAGTTTGCATTTCCACCACCTAGAAAAGCAATGCAGTGTTGGAATATCTTTAACACTAAGTGACATAAAAAAGTTTATTAGCTCATATCTTTCTCTGTTGTTTTAGCACTCCCTTTGATTGTTGCAAGTGCCTGAGCTAATTAAAAACTTTATGCTGCCAAAAGTAATGAAAGAAGCCAAATATCAGGCAATTCATTTTAGTAAGAATAACATGATGACTTATCATTATTGCAGGCTTAAAATAAACATAAATGTCCAATCTCTTGCTTTTCAAGCAGTCCTGGTTAAGTCACCAGATGATCTTCTTGCAAAGGAAAACAAACCAACAAAGCAATCACAACAAAAAGAATTGTGAACCTCACCCCCCCAATTGTTTTTTTTAAATTTTGTTTTGTTTTTAAGCAGTTGAGTGTTTTTGGACAAACTGCTCCACCAGCAGGCTTTCCAATAGGAAAAAAATATACATATGAATCATTCTTTAATGGTGAGATAAAAAGTAATAGCTCTTCAAAAAATTACACTAGTCTTGCCTTATCACTTACTTTGGTATTTTTAAATAGACAATCTGAAAACCTATGAATTAGCCTGTTGGCCTTGACATTTCTCTCTTTCATCAATTCATTTTCTATCTAGATTTCTTGGAGCCATTTTCTTGTATTTATTTCTGTCCAAGCTGCATCACTTGTTTACTTGAGTCTCAGCAAAACTGGATTTCTCCTTTATACAGGATTGTCTAGCAAGATAAAAAGTGGAGCACACAGTATGATTCATAACTTCTAACAAGAAGACACCACAATTTACCTTTTGCTTTGACTAAATTCATTTTATAAATGGAGAATAAATGGAATTGGATAAAATAAGTTCTTCCTATGTTTGGTTGAACCCAACTCAAAACATCTCTCCCTTCATCTAAATCTATCCCACTCTTCTCTACCATCCCATCTGAATTTTCATATATTTTAAATAAGTTTGTTTATTTACTTTCTTCTATAGAATTTCAAATCTCATCTTTAAGATAATCCTAATTAGGCTCATTTTCTGGGTTTATATGTAAGGATATTTTAGGATGTGTGAGCTTAAATTTTAAACTTCTCTAATAAAAGTAGAACATCCATTTGATTGCCAAGAGCAGCTCTCAAAACAATTATAAAGAATTATGATTAAAAATGCTATTTACCTCCAGAGATAGAAAGTGTGAACACTGAATGCAGATTAAAGATTACTTTTTTCCACTTTATTTTCTTGCTTTTTTTCAACATGACTAATATGGAAATATATTTTACAAACTTCCCATGCATTGTTTGCCTTCTGAATGGTTAGGGGAGTGGCTGTAGGGAGGGAATGAATTTGGAATTCAAAATTTTTTTAAATCAATTATACCACACAAATTAAGGGGGAAAATAAAAAAAAAAATCTAAAGCTGAGAAAGACATGGGTAGGAAGGAAATAACAAGTGAAGAGAGCAACTTTCTAAATGATTGCTCAAGGAGCCACCATCCCTGTAGGTGGAATAACATTTACATCCTCTACAACAGTCAGCAGTCTTCAAACTGTACTTTTGGGAAAAGAATGAATACTCTCTCTGTTGTAATGAAAAGATGACTTCTTAGAAATTCAACAAAGCTGACTCTTACTATTTACTGCTTTGCTGAAAAACCACCAAATAATTCCTGTTCTTACCTTGGAAGCTTCCAATCTGAAAAATGACTCCACTGCTGAGATCTTATATATTGTCAGATATATTCATTTGGAAGATCCCACAGGAAATGTGAGTTTGAAGTTCCTGGGCTCAAACAAAAATTAAAAGGTGTTGTCTTAAAAGTAGTGAAAACTCAGCAGTAGCTCAATTTTTGTAGGTCATAGTAGCAAACTCCAAGGAATCAGTGTAGTACAGGAAGTTTCAAAATCAAAGAGACCATTAATCTGTATATTTGGCTTCCTGCAGTTCACATTTTGACTGAGTTTAAAATGTTATCTATGTATTATTGTATTTTTATTTGCCTTGATAAATATTTCTCAAATTCATTTTACTCTGGTCCAGAACATGCTGGGGCATGTTGTGGGCCAGATTTGATCATGAATAATGCGCTTGATGACTGTGATATAGTCAACAAGTTTTTGTTTAGTACCTACTATAAGTGTTAAGCACTATGCTAAGTTGCAGAGGAATCAAAGAGAAGATTAAATAGTCCCTGCCCTATAGGATCATATAAATAAAAATATAGATTATGAAGACTTAGGATATCAATTACTTTATATTTAAAAATTTTAAACAGCGATATGCCCATTGTTCCTAATTAAGATGGACAGTGGATATAAGAGATGCATTAGTAAAATGTATATAGCACATTTTTCCAAGTCATAAAAGACTAAAATGAATATCTTTGCTTTATCAGTAACTATATTTTATTTGGGAAAAAAAGGCAAATGCAAATGGGACAATAGCAAGATACTCATATAATAACTATGCCAGAAAACTAGATACATACCATCAGTATAAGACACAACCCCTGTTGTACAAGAACATTGATATAAATGAATATTTGACACCAGTTTGATATAGTGGTGTATTTGTTAATATTTAAAACATTATACTAGGAAAAAATCTGAAAAAAAATAAAAACTCTGCAGAATGGGGATGGAACATGTGCCCTCATGGAGCCATCAAATCAAGAGTTTAGTAAATTGAGAGGTGGGTGCAGTATTTACTAGGATGACGGTATTTGCAATGCCACTGACTTTTTTTTAATTTCAAAGTTTGATTATGTTGTATTGCTAAGGTACTAAGGATACAAAAACATGCCTTTTTTATGCACTAAATATAATCCAGAAAATATAATGCAACAATCTATTATTAATCACCCACTTTGAGCATAGTATTGTACTAAGCACTCATGAAAATATGATGTACAGATAAGACTGAGTTCCTCCACTTGAATAGCCTATAGTCAAGTGTATAAGACAAAATTATTGTATAAATATAATGACCAAATCAAAGCAAGGTACAATTAGATAACTTTTTTAAAAAGCCTCCAGTGATTGAGCATTCAATGAAGTTAGAGATCATTGGGAATTCAAATGGATATAATTCAATGAGAATTTATTAGTGTCCAGCTCTAAATCAAGTTTGTGTTAGGCTATTGTATTATAGTAAATTAAAACTGTCCCTACATTCTTCAGTGAGAAAAAATGTATTTAGAAAAATAAATGCAAATTTGGAAGTATGCAAGGTAAATTCTTGGGGGTGATGTTGAATATAAACAACTTTTAATTTATAAGGCAAATAGAGTGAATCTCCATAGATACCCTAAGGGACATTCAATCATTTCTTAACAGTCTGTCTAATTAATTACTCTATCCAGAAAATTCAGGGCAGTCATCTTTAAATGTTATGTAACATGTGGTGATATGAATATGCTTATAGCATTTTTTGGAAGTTTCCAATATTGATTGATGAACCAAATCAAATTTGTCTTTCATTTGGCTATAGTAATACTAATCTTATTGGTATGGTGACCCACAAGGACTTCTAAGTAGACATAATATTTTTATCTGTCATAACCATAATAAATTTGACTTGTGAATTAAGCTAACCACTAGGATTTTTTTTAATCAATGATGTCCAAGATAATTAAATTTTTTATTCATTCCTAAGAAATGGTTCCTCCATCAAATTTATCATGTGTACATCATTTCTCTCATATGTGTTTTGCATTTTAACTCATTGTACACAGTGTTCCTCATCTTTCTCCCTGACATAAATATCATATGCTTCCTACATTTACTGTCAAGCACAGCATAACTTCAGTGGTTTCAACCTGCCATTTTTTCCCAGAAGAGTCAGAATCACAACTAGCAATTCCTAAAGTTGAAACTTTAAAAGTATAAGAGGATCACTTTTTAAGTTATCTTAAAGAGGATGGTTTCAAAAGAAAAGATAAAGAAAGAAAAAAAAGGAAGGAAGGAAGAAGGGAAGAAAGAAAGATAGCAAGGAAAAAGAAAGAAAAAATGGAAGTAAGAAGGAAAGAAAGAAAGAATGGAAGCAAGGAAGGAAGGAATGAACAAAGGAAGGGAAGGGGAAGAAGAAAAGGAGTAAAGAAATAAAAAATTGGAAGCAAGGAAAGAAGGAAAAGAAAGGAACTAAGTGAGAAAAGGAAGGAGGGGAGAATGTAGAAATGGAAGAGGAAAGAAAGAAGGAAAGAGGAAAATAAAGAAGGAAGGAAGGAAGGAAAGAAGTTGGGACAACCAAGAATTTATTATTAAATACCACTTTTATATTACATTTCCATCTCTATAAAATATTAAATACTATATTCTATGAAAAATATTGGATATCAATGGTGATAAAACATTTTTACAGGCAATCCTCTATATGAGAACATATCTGTTGTAATCACATAATTGAAAGTGTTGTTTTCTGATAAACACAACAAGAACAAGAACAACACTGTACTCAGTGGAGTAAAATTTAACACAAGCATATTCTCTAAGAATTTATCTAGAATAAGAAATATATAAAGATTATAAAATAGTCATAGCATCATGAATTTAAGGCTGGAAGGGGCATTAGAATTCCATATGTCAAGCCTTTCCATTTTGCAGATGAGGAAACCCCATCTTAGAAAAGTTAAATGAAATTTCCCAGGTTGCACGGGTACTAAATAGCAGACCAAAGGCTATATTGCTTGATAGATGTATCTGTAAGTATAATTAAATTTTATTTAATTTTCTTTATCAATAACAAGAGAGAAATGAAAAAGGATTTCAAATATTTACCAAAGGTGTTCACACATGTCATAGAGTATTTCCTGTGCAAAGTCTAAATGGTGGAGTATTCCTTATAAGTGGTGACATTTTCAACTGTTCCTATGTTTAGATAATGCATTAGAAAAACTGAATGAATGGAGAACATATATAGTCCAGATTAGAGTTTCAATCAGTCAAACCAAAAGTTTTTCTTAAACACATTCCATTTACAGGCACTCTTCTTTTAGATCCTGGTGACTCAAAATAACAAATAAAATTATTTCTATCACCAAGGAACTCATAATTATTCCAAGAAATAAAAATTATCAATGTCATATCATATCATAATATATGATATTACATTATATTGTGGGCTATCATGTGATCCTATAATATAGTACAATATATATTAAAATCTGTATAATATATATACACAGATACAAAACCAAATACAAGGCTATTTTAGAAAGGAAGCACTAGTAGTTTGGAAATTAAGAAAGATATTATATAGGAATCAGAGATGTAAGGGAATGAATTCTAGGCATGGAGACTGGAATTTGATTATCATTTATGAGGAATAGCAATTACAGCATCTTTGGATGAATCATAGAGTACGTAAAGGTTAGTAAGATATAATAAGTTTGGAAAGGTAGGTTGGATATAGGTTGTGTATGGCTTTAAATTCTAGGGTGAAGGTTTTACTGTTGTTGTTGTTCATTCTAGAGGTAAAAGGCAGCTAATGGAGTTTATTGATCAAGGAGTGATAGGTACAGACCCATCTTTAAAATGATGAAAAGATGGTTTAGAAAAAGAAAAAATGAAGTAGAGGAAAGGAAGGCAATCTAGAAATCCATGTGAGAGGACATGAGAGTCTGAATTTGGGTGTTTGATATGTGATAACAAAACTTATTCAAGATTTGTTGTTGCACGAGAATTGGGAAGACCTGGAAAAGGCTTAGATATGAGGCACTAGGGAGAGTGAGGAATCGAAGATAACTTTGAGACTGAAACAAAGAGAATGGAATTCTCTTGACCAACATAGGAGAGATTCAAAAGATAGGTGAGTATCATGGGAAAATCAATGAGCTCTGTTGTGGTAAACTAAATGATTTTCAGTCATCTGAGGTTCCTCTTGCTGTGAAAATTCATCTCTTTGACATTAATATTCTACTAGTGATACTCTATGACTAAATCATGTAATAGCAGGATCACAGAAGATCCAAAGAGTAGTAGCATGGATACAAGTAGGCTAGAGCATAGCAGCAATAGTGACTGGAATAAGTAGGAGATATAATTAAGGACATATACGAACAGGGAAAGTTGTAGGGCTAGGTATAGAGTGAGGAAAACTTATAAATTGAAATGGCATACATGAAATATTCAAATTAAAGTGTGAAGGCCTCTAGTGTTTTTTAGCAGATATTCTCTGGATGGTTTATATAAGGACAGTGATAGTATTCATTAAACACGAGAAGATGTGGATGAATTGCAATCTGTATCACTGGAAGCAATATCATTATTAAGGAAATTATAGACACATTGAAATATTAAAATCAGCTTTCTTATTGTTTTCTTGGAGGAAGGTAGGGTAAATAAGATGGTAGGAAAGAAAGCACAACGGATGCTCATTCGTAGACCATGAATACCAGAATTTCAAAGAAGCACAGGATTTGAGGCAATAGCTAGATAAATATGAATCCTGCATGTAATGTTTTCAAAAGTAGTTGTAGTAAGTGAAGCCCAATGAAGTAGTTCAATAGGGAAAATTAAAATAAGTCTTTGGATCAGAGTTCACAAGGGTAAAAATAGTTTTAGTTGATTTGAGACAGCAGAACTCATTAGATAGGAGTTAGAGTAGTAATTCTAATTTATAGTTATTTATTGGAAATGGAGTAGTCACTAAGCTTTGTGATCAAAGCAATGACTGCTCTCTCTCTCTCTCTTTCTCTCTACCATATGATATGCTATGATATAATATGACAGGATATAATATATTGTAACATAACATAATATAAAATAATATAATACAGTATAATATACACACATATGTTTATGTATGTGTATGTGGCTAAAGTAAGGTGGAAGATATCATTGACCATTGTTCAGTTTGTTAGAATGATAAATAACATAAATACTAAAGCCTCTGAGAATAGTAGGGTATCAGATCTACAGTGTCATAAGATATTAGAAGATACCTAGTTAAACCCCTTCATTTTAGGGGTTAGGAAACTAGGATCAATAGAGTTCTGAGTCATATATGCAGTTACTTGGAAAGACATAATTCAATTACAGCAATGGATGAAATTTAGATGAATTCCATGAGCTAGATACTAAAGTTATTGAGAAAAAAATATAGCAATGATTTCCACTTTAGCAGATAAAAGCAGCAGGAATGGAAACAGACTAGTATAAATATATTTCATTTCACCAATGAAGAAAGACCAGTAAGGTATGAAGATGAAGTAATGGTCTGGAAGTGTAGTGAGAAAGATAAATGTTCAACCTTTTCCTCGAGCTGTTGTGATACAGTGGGGAAGAAGGGGAATAGTTATAAGGGATACAGTATTCTCTGGAGAATAGTATGCATAATAGAAGCCAATCAACAGTCAACACACTTTATTAAGTGATAGTTATGTGCCAAGCACTGTGTCAAAGTCTGACAATACAACGAAACATAAATAGATAGATAAAGTAATAGAGTGATATAAATCTATCTTTCACTCTTTATCAACATAGATAAGACATGTTAAATATATTTTGATGCTGATAACAGAAACAGAGATCACAACGTTCCCCCTCTCACTAGATGTAATAAGGTGTATATGTTTAACTAGAAAACATTTTAATTTGATAAAAGATCTATTATTTCATCAATATGGATACATATGGATTATTTTTTTGGTTTATTTTTTAAGGCAATTGGGGTTAAGTGACTTGCTCAGGGTCACCCAGCTAGTAAGTGTCAAGTGTTTGGTCTGAGGCCGGATTTGAACTCAGGTCCTCCTGACTCCAGGGCCAGTGCTCTATCCTCTATGCCACCTAGCTACCCCCTGGACTATTTAAAAAAAAAAAGCAGAAACCCCTTGGAAAATGACATAGACCAATAAGACCTGAAACCAGAGTGGAATTTTCCATAATGCTTATCCAGAGAACAGTCTTTTAAAATTATTATCATAGTTCAGATTATTATTTGAGTTTTGTTTTTGTTTTTGTATTTATTTATTTACCTTTTTTTAAAGGATAGTTAGGGGGCACAGCACATAAATTGTTGGGCCTGGAGTCAGGGAGACTCAACTTTGTGAGTTCAAATTTGGTCTCAGACAATTATTACTTGTGTAACTCTGAACCATTTAATTAACCTTGATTGCCTCAGTTTCCTCAACTCTAAATGATATGGGGAGAACCCCAAATGAGGTCATAATGTGTCATGCATGACCAACTTATTGAACAAAAACAAGTGTTTTGTTTTATTTTGTTTTTGTATTCTTGGACAGGCCGATTTAATGGTCACACCTTCAAGGGTTAAGTTGTAAAACAGAGTAGAAGTTTATTGTTGGTTGGTCTAAGCAGGACTTTGTACAAGTATTATATTTCCATTTCTATTAAGTTTTACAGAGTTACAAATATTTTGAGTAACTTATACTTTTAAAATGTCTTCAACTAGAAAAGAAAGAGGTTAACAGTAATGTATTGAGCACCCACTACGCACCAGACACTGTGGTAAGCTTTTTATCATTATCTCATGCAATCCTCCAAAAATATCTGGGAGGTAGGCTTTATTGTTATTTCTGAATTTATATTTGAGGAAATTGGGGCCAACACTGGTTAAATGACTTGCTAAGAATCACATAGCTAGAAAAAGGTTCTTAGGTCACATTTGAATTTGGGTCTTTCTGATTCCAGGCCTAGTTATCTATCCACCACAGTACATAGTTGCAAGTTGCAAGTATTAGAAACCTAAGACTTTAGGGAAGATAAATAAATCAGACTTCTCTCTTGGTAAAATGAGAACACTGTAGCACTATCAATGTAGAATTGTAAGGGATCTTAGGAACTTTTAGGTCTAATTCCTCACTTTAGAGTTAAGGAAACTAAGGTACAGAGAGGCTAAATCATTCTTCAGTATTTCACAGCTATTAAGTATCTAAACCATGATTTGAACTTAGGTCTTTATGACTAAAAATTCACCACCTGATTTAATGTTAACTTCTTGCCATATACATATATACATATATATACACATAAATGCATAAATACATATGTGTGTATTTGTAAGTTCAATGCATGCAGACATATTTATATATATATATAAGCTATGAGCACAAATTACATTCATAACATTAACATATTTACATATATATGAATAATGTATGCATACGTACACACTAAATAATTTTATTTACACACACACATTTGCAATTATATGCATGTGTATATTCAAACAGATAGTATTATTAACCAGTATAACATGAAGACAGAAAATTGACTCATTTCTGTCCTGACATCTCCTTTGTTAAGTAGAGTTCCTTGCACAGATTAGCTGTTTAATAACAGGAAACTAAGGGAGTTCTCATCAAATGAAGAATGGCCTACAAAATTTTAGTATATGAATATAGTGCAATACTACAGTGATGTAAAAAAGAAAAACCCAAAAAAAAGAAAAATATCAGAAAAAATGTGGAAAGACTTAAGAACTTTAATCAAAGCAATTAGAAACCATGATTCAAGAGGTCCATTGATGGAAAATGATGATGCTAAAATCGTGACAGAGAGGTAATGTATTAAATATACAGATGAGAAACACATTTTTGGACTTAGACAAGGTGTATATTTGTTTTGAATGACAAAGTATATTTGTTACATGCCACCCATTCCAGTGGGTGTACAAGATAGAAAAGAGTAAACAAATGTTTATTTTTTAAAACAGCTATACATATAATAAATGAACAAATCAATGAAAAAATAAATAGTATTTCTGGAGCACTTACAATGTGCTATGCATTATGCTAAGTAAATGCTAGAGGGGCAAGTACATAGTTGAGAAAGTCACAGCACTTGAGCAGTTTACAATTCTAAAAGGAGTATATTTTGACCTGGGAAGTGATAGAGTTGGTAAGTGGATCCATAGAATACCAACCAATTGACACATCCCTTCCAATAGCAATGGAAGTATTCACTGACTATCATTGGAGAAGGATAATATGTGTAACAGATGGCAAGTGGAAAAAAGATAACTCAGGAAGATGGCTAGAAGGTTTTATGATAAAATGAAATAAACAATAATAATATTCAATTTATCCTCCATTGTATTCTTATTACAGTAACTTATCAGTATATTAGGAAAATCCTGCATTGTTGAAATCTGTGTAAAAGGTGAGAAACATTCTGGAAATTCTAAGAAGTTGAAAAAACATTGAGTATGTGAGTATAATAAAATATGTGTATGTAATCTGACAACTAAAAAATTAAATAAACATCATGATCAAAAATTCTATTCCTCATGATTGTTTATTTTTGACAGATCAATTCATAATTTTTGTTTACCAAGACACAGAGGGAGTGATTAAAAAAACCCATCCTCACTTATTAAAAACATAGATCTTTTGAAGCATTTATGGCTTATAAGATACATTTCCCACAATGACAGCTTAAGTAGGCATTATAAGTAGAGTACCTGTTACTTACTAACTTTATAAGGAAGAAAACTAAGTCTCAGAAAGATTAAGTCAGTTACTCAAGGGTTATGTGACTACTGAATGTCAGAGTCAGGATTGGATTCTAGGAAGAATTGTGGTGAAGCCAACTCTTAACACCTCACAAGAGATAATAGTTAATTGTCATTGTTTTTTTTAAATTTATTTATTTATACTTTTATTTTATTTATTTTTATGAATTTCGAAAGCCATAATTTGACTTTTATTTATACTTTGGAAATAATCATATCTTACACCTCAGAATTTGATTTGCTCTCATGTTATTATCTAGATTTAAGAAAGTGATTGATAAAATGTTAACAAGACAGATTAAATTTAAAAGTGTATCATGTGTCCCCCCCCTTTTTTTTTCTGGAGAAGTGCTGCTTATCATTTATAGCACACCAATTATACCAGATCGTCTAATTCTCTCTTAAGTTTTTTTCATTATATCATGCAATCTTTATTGACAAAAGAGTACAAGAATAATTAGATTTATGTATGGCTGAAAAATTAATATTTTAGATGTCTAGCTGAATAGGGAAAGTGGATGAAATTAATTGTGATCACTAATAAACCTTAATCTAAGATACCACTAAACCCTATCCCCAAACACTAGCTCTTTAAACATCACTGCCATAACATTGACTTGTACCAGAAAATGAGATACAGAAGCAAAAGTTTTTACAAACACACAGCCCTGTAACCAACCAGCTTTTTAGCTGTTTATTTAAGGGTTAAAAATCTCTAGAATCAGTTTGGAGTGCTGTTAAATAGACTCAACCAAGTCACCCGTTAATGTGAATACTTCAGGATTTAATGTTTAATTATAAGTGCAAATGGAAGCCTGGAACAAGCTGAGGAATAGTCTACTGAAATTACATTCCATTTATGCAGCAATTGCTAATGTAGAATGTTTCAGGAAACACAAGAGCATCTGTGGCAAACAGAGCTCACATCCCAACTGGGACAGTGGTGAGGAGCATAGGTACGCTTAGGCTCAGGCAATATGATCAGATGGGTTTTATTTTGCTTTTTTTTTTTTTTACATTATCACACTTTGATTTGGTTTTCATTACTGTTGGAAGAGAGTTTTACATCTTCCAATCACCATATCAAAATTGAAAGTATTTGCAGACTTTTCTGTAAAGTTTCAATATCATGAGCAAGACATGAAAGCCCAATAAAGGACATAAATTTGGAGAAGATGTAGACCTAAGGCAAAGAAACTGAAGGCATTCATAGAGGCCCACAATAATACAACAAGATTTAATTAAGCACCTCCTTTGTGCAGAGCAGTGTAATCCAGAAGTGGCCATGTCTATGTGTCCCCCAATTTAACAATTTGACAAATGATTGTTTATCTGCAACATCAGTAATTGATTGCTACAAAGTAGCAGAGGCCACATTGTGATCCAAATTAGTCATTCAGTTGTTGAAAAAAATAGATTGAACAATTTAGTTTTATAGAAGCAACCTGGGACTAGAAGCACAGTTACAGTTGACACAGTAAATATGCAGGCAGTTTCCACTTTTCATCATAATGAATTCCTGGAAGCAGCATCATTAAGCAGACTGTGGGGGAAAAAGAAAACAGATGATATTTTACCAGAGGAACTATTCTATAATTATGAGAGGGTGGGTGAGTGTCTCACCAAAATCTTGATGCAAGTAAATCACAGACATGACACTTTAAAAAATAGAGGTTGAATAATTATACAGTACTAAAATCTGTTAAAATAGTTTAAAATATGCTTGAAGTCTTATCAAATGGGAGCAAATATGTTCTAAAATTCATCATGTAGGAGAATTAAAGACAAAGTATACAGCATATAAAAATAGCTAGATCAGAAATTTGATATAAAACAAATATACGACTTGAAAATTAACTAAAGGGACAGTCAGAAAACTCACCCTAGTCAATAAACTGGAATTTATTATGTTCCTACATTGTGCACACCTAGTAAACACTAAAATTTAGTTCAATTTTATTCATAATTGAAAAAAATTCTTTTTGTGTGCACAACACTGAACCATTCTCAGGAACTACCAATAATAAAATAGTTCTTACCCTCAAGATTATGACATCCTACTGGAACCTTTTATTAGACTACTTAAATTCATTAACTTAATCAACTTTTTTTTTAATTTAGAAGTCCTAGTTATGTCCTTTGTAGTTACATAAATCCATTTATTCCTTCTACAATACTAATCTTCATATATTTGAAAAGAATGATACTATATAATTTATAATGTGCATAAAGCTGTCATATGTCACTTTAAGGTCTGAAAAGAACATTATAAATAATATTTAATTTTATCCTCAAACAACTTTATTATTATTGATGATATTATTATTATAACACATATTTTGTTCTTGAGGAACTGAAGCTTAAGTCACAGGATAAGTAAAAAAGAGTAAAATTTGATTGCGAAAAAATGTTTATGTAAGTAATGTAGTCTGAATGGTAGAGTGGCTTGATGGGAAAATGTCAACAGAAGGACGAACAAAAGCAAAGTTGTCATTGCTGTATGAGATTATCTGGTGGTGATATGGAAGATATTTGGTCTTTTCTTCTCCCTTCTTTTGGGAAGGTGTAGAGTTACAAGTCATCCAATTGTCTTCACCATGCCCATGTTACCTTTCTTGCATCAGAGGCTGGAGATTTAATCAGTCACACCATATTAAAATGATCTATTCCCTTTTATCCTAATGGCTATATAATGACCTTCAGTTCTACATTTCCTTATTTATGATTTAAAAAAAAAACCTGCTGTTTTCTGAATTAATAACATAAAAGTTTCTAACATAATTCACAATAGATACACAGTTTAATACAAATTCACAATAAATCAGAGCCCCCATTTAGGAAAATCCCTAACTTTCAGAAAGGGGTGCCCTAATTTATATTTTGTCTATTTTTTGTTTTTGTTTTTGGCTAGGCAATGGGGTTAAGTGACTTGCCCAGGGTCACACAGCTAGTAAGTGTTATGTGTCTGAGGCCAGATTTGAACTCGGGTCATCCTAACTCCAGGGCCAGTGTTCTATCCACTGCACTACCTAGCTGCCCCTATTTTATCTATTTTTAATTAATCTTTGGCTTATACTTGAGTTAAACCCAGGATGTAGGAAATATTTAGGCAAATAAAAGAAAACAATACTTTTATCTTACTGTGACTAGTCAAGGACAAGGAGATAAAATTGAGGAAAGGGTAGACTAGAACTCTTCTTAGTCTTCTGAGATGTAATTACAATTGGCAACTTCAAGCTTAATTTTCTATTCCAAGATAACTATAGAAGTCTATTCTGAAGGCCCATCTCAAACTTTGTCTTCTCTGCCATATACAACCTCTCTTTTCAGATTACATTTGACCTCTTTATTGTGTTCCACCACCCTCCTCACTCCAATTCAACTTATTAAATTCCATGGTAAGGTTAGGTATTCCACCTTCCCCATTGTTGCTGCTCAGCTCCTGAATTCACTGCTTCTTTTTCTCAGTCTGTTTTCTCACAATTAAAGATGGTTCAAAATCTCAATGTGAGAGGTTATCCTTATTTCTATGAACAACAAATGCCTGGATGTCAAGTCAGTTTTTAGAACCAATTACATTGTATATTACGTATTATCTGTACAGAAAGAAAATGCTCTAGTTTCCCTGTAGAGTTTGTGGAGGGGATTAAAATATAAAATGAGATCAGGCTAGAAAAGAAGGATGTCATAAGATTAAGAGAGGAAGGGAAACACCTCTAGGTTTGCCTTCATATGATATAGATTTGAATATTGACTCTGGCATGTACTATCACTGTGACCTTGGATAAGTTATTTTATCTTTCTGTGTCTCAATTTTCACATCTGTAAAGGAAGAGGATAGGATAAATGATCTTAAATTCATACCTAATTCTAGCAATCTTTTTTCCATGGTATGAATATATTGGAATTGAATCTTCCCATTGTGGTTTAAGATCCCATTCTTATTTTTACCAAGCAGCATCTCAATCATATTATCTTACATCAGACAAAAATATAACTACCAATGCTATAATTGTATATATTCTATGTTCTTTGTTTCTGCCATTGATTTTCAAAAATAATCATAAATACTGAACTGTATATGAACACTTATCAAAATATATTCATTGACTTATGTGAAATATTTTGTTTTTCAAAATTACTTTGAATTTTGGTTATTTGATCCATTCTGTGGGTTATTTATTTGCAGTGATATCTGCATACTTAACAAGCATGTCTTTATCCAGATCACTGATGAATTATTGAATAAATATAGAGCCTGTGGAAATTTACTCAAAGATAACTGTCAAGGTGATACCAAAGCACTAATCAACACTTTTCATATATTATAGTATTTATTTAATAGTTGAAGAAACAGACATATATGTGCATACACACATACACATTTGGTTATAGTTATATGTATAGTTTAACTGGGAGAAATAATACAGATCTGCTTATTTGACATTTGTGGTCTTTCTACAATATTTGGCTTTCAACAGAGTTATCACATGCCTACTGTCTGAAAAGCATAGTACTATGTTCATTCAATTTCTTGGAAACATTTATCAATGAACAATCAGCACATTATTCTTAAGGTTCTTTCCCTTGTTTTGGGATGTGGCATTATGTTTCCATCATCAGGACACATCAATGCTAATGTTAATGCAAACATGAGTATCTATGTGAATAGTATTCCCCACATCAACCATTATGGCAGAACAGGTTATATAATTCCTGATACAAGGGTCAGTGTAGGTAATGTCCTTCAGAAACCTTTAAGCACTGAATAGATGCCATTTATTCTCCATATTAATAGTAGTAAAGGTGCTGGTAGCAGCAATAGGAACATCAGAAGTATTACTATTCATATACTTATTTACATATAGATATCTGGGTTTACAATATTGAACTGTATCCACAATTCAGACCTTAACTTTTCCCTTTCTATAATCAAAGGCTATTAGATTTCCTGGTGACCCATTTCCATAACCAATGGAAAAGCAGTAAAGTAGTTGCTTCTTTTCCAAAATAGTGGCTCTGTTGGTGGGATGGACAAGTCAAGTTAAAAAGTCGAAAAGCTTTATTAAGCATCTATTAAGAATGAGGCACTGTGTTAAACATTAGAAAAGAATAGTAATCATCTGGTCAGACACAAGAGGCTGAGGCATATGACCAGTAGAAAATGAAGGACATCTACGTGGTCCATTTGGATAGAGTGCCAGATCTGAAGTCAGAAAGTCTTGAGTTCAAATCTGACCTCTGATACTTAGAAGCTGTTTGACCCTAGTCACCTCACTTAACTTCTGTTAGTTTCAGTTTCCTTGTCTGTAAAATGTGAATAATAATAGCACCTATCTCCCAGGATATTCAAATCTGTATAGCGTCTCCAATTGCTATTTAGTGTTTAATTGGATAAATGGGTTTATACACTATATATTATTTGTGATGTTCTTTTGTGAAACTCTCATTTGTTGAAAAGGAGTTGAGCTTCTAGATGTAAGCTTGGGGGTAACCCTCATCCCTTTTTTATGTGTTTTGAACCTAAGTCTTACCCTTAGACACATATTCCTTTTGTAATGGAAACAGGAAAATGATTTCAAGAGTCACTACTTCCTTGCCCATCCAGCATCTGAGGGGGTACTAAAATAGAATTATATCTACCCTCACCAAGCCGCCCATCCATCCATCTATCCATCCATCCATCCATCTATCTATCTGTCTGTCTGTTTGTCTATCTATCTATCTATGGATATATGTATATGTATATGTACACAAACATATATCTTAGAAGTCATAATTAGAAAACCAACATAGAAATGGATATCATAGGTAAGCAACATGCACATTATGCTTTTAAAATGATAATTGAGTAGGAAATATCTCTCTTCCTTCATTTATCTCTCTGTCTCTCTCTCTGTCTCTCTCTGTCTCTCTCTGTCTCTCTCTCTCTCTGTCATACACTCTCTGTCTCTATCCCTCTCTCTCTCCCCCTCTCTCTTTCTCTCCACTCCCCCCCACAAAGAACCCTTCCACCCCCCCACACACAATACAGAGGAGGATAAATGACCTCACCAAAAGCACTTTTTGTGAGCAATATAATAAAAAAATGAGAGTATGTGCTAAGTGTAATATATTCAACCTCCCTAACAGGTAATAGGTTCAAGCACTGGATCTGCAATTTTCAACTATTGTAGAGGTGATAATAAAGCAATAGTATGCTTTATTCTTTTGTAAAACCTTAAGAAACCATTGTGATTTCTCAAAATAGCATAAATATTCTTTCCTTTGGGGGTAAAAACTGAGGTTTCTGAATTAATAAGCCTTTATTCTTACTGTAAACATTAATAGACAACCATTACTCACTTATTTTTGGAGGATGTGTTCAGTTCTTTTAACTTCAATCTAGTCATATATAACATGAACTAATTCTATAAAATGAGACATTTTAAGCATTTTATGAAATAAAAATGACAATTACAAAAACTAGCAACTAAATAATCATAAGCAAGATACCACATGGATAGTAACTCATTTACCCTTATTTTTTAAATTTGTATTATTATCATTTTAAAAATAATGTATATTCATCCATGAATTCATACTTGTGTTGCTCACCATAGCGTGGAAGTAGCCAGTGGTTCCTGAGGAGAATATATGACAGAACACCGATCTTTGTGGAACCAAACAGTATAGGTATGATTTGAGCACACACCCAGAAATTTTGGAGAGGCTTGTACCAGAAGGTTGGTCTTTTGATGCTTTTTACCCCCAGTACAAGTCATTACTTTTTTATAAGAACATAGAGAAATTGATCTCTTTGTAGTTGAAAGGAACACTCACATTGATGAGTGGTTAATGGAGTTCTTCTAAATTTCTGAAGGAGATTTTAAAGTGTTTAAATTTCCCAGGAAGGAAATTTCTCTGAGAATAAACACAATACAAAATCAGTGCAGATGATGACTTTAAAACTCCGACTTTCTGCTTTCACTACATGTTTGAATTTGCTGAATGGAGAAATGGACTGATGGAGTGTCAGATAGGCTAAACATTATTGAAATATATCACCTTTTATAAGAAATGGGAAGGTAAATGTTTTACTTGTAAATGCTACTGACACTGAGGTTAGAAGATAATCTGTGGACTCAATGGTCTCAATGGCTACAGGCATTGGAAATGGGATTTTTGCATACCCACTGGCTTTATTTCATGAGAAAATAGGTATCTTAAAATATACATTTGTTGTAGTTGTTCAGTCATGTCCAACTCTTCATGACCTCATTTTGGGTTTTCTTGGTGAAGATACTGGACTGGTTTGCCATTTCCTTCTCCATCTCATTTTAAATATGAGGAAACTGAGCAAACAATGTTAAATGACTTGCCTGGGGTCATAAGTTGGTAAGTGTCAGAGGCCAGATTTGAATTTGGGTCTTCTGATTCTAGTCCCAATGTTTTATCCACTGCATCACCTAGCTGCCCAAAATATGGATTATATAGTTAATCATTTAATATCATGTTTGGTTTAAAATAAATTAATATTCTTTAGTTTTTTTATATTATTATGTGAGTGAGACAATGGGATTTGGTTTTGAGGATCATATTCTATAGGTTATTGGATAACTATAACTTTCAATGACATATTTTCCAGCAATTGTTCTAAGGAAGTTCACAAATATACTTTACCTTTGTACATCAAGGTCCATTATTTTGATTTGGTGTGGAATGACTGCAAATTGACATTGTTGTCTACCAACAGCTTGGTTTATATTTTTTATTTGTAAACTAAACAATATTGTGAGGAACTTTGGAGGGAGGATTTTCTACAGATTGCATGTGTGTGTGAGATAGTAAATAATGAGGATCTCTCTTTTGCTTTATTTCTTATCTAGTCTTTTGATGTGAATGGGAGTAGCCATCAACTTGATAAATGGGTTTCTTTATTTGTTAAGTGTTATTCATTATGGAACTGGTATTTACTGTGAAGGAATCTAGAGTTGGGAGTCCTCTATTCACCATTAACAAATAATGATCAGAAGTTTAGCTTGAAAATGAAAAATACATTCTCAGACTAATAATATTTTGGAGAGCAAATAGATATGATTCTAGCAGAGAGCAGAGTGTGTGAACTCCTGCCCCTTATTTCCTGGTTACCCTTTTGGCAAGAATTAAAGTCCATGAAAAAATGAAGAAACATGAGGGGGAGAAAAGTATAAAATTGTGTATTCTGCCTCCCTATGAACCAAACAATGACCCCTCCCCCATGTTACATATGGAGGACAACTTTATTATAGCTTTCTTTAAAGTTTGTTTGAGACTAGTAAACTCAAATTTTGAGACCCATTAAAATAAGATGTCAAAAGTAATTGAGGGGCAGCTAGGTGGTGTAGTGGATAGAACTTTGGCCTTGGAGTCAGGAGGTCCTGTGTTCAAATCCTACCTCAGAAGGTAGGATTGACACTTACTAGCTGTGCAACTCTGGGCAAGTCACTTAACGCCAATCACCTCATCAAAAAAAAAAAAAGGCATTTGAGATACTGGGTGATTATTATGTTTCTTGTTATCACTGCCTTTTTTCTTTGTTTTTTTTTCCTAGCAAGTAAAGAAACAGCTTTCTGAGTGTTGGAAATGATGACTTTACTTCAAATACTCCAAAGATCAAATCTAAAATGTAAAAAAGATAGAGTTGTTAGTTATATCTACAAAGATAAATTTAAGAAATATATTTCTAGTTAAATAATTAATTCTGCATTTCTTTAAGGATTGAAAATTGTTTGAATATTCTAGATGTGGGTTACTAATTCCTAACATTGCATTATCCCTATCTGGCAATGGCAACTGGAATTAATGTGGTGCTAATTAGGAAAAGGAATAAATGTTCTTTTCCCACTTTCCATGTCTACTAATTCTATCCTGCATGTGGTTAGTTGAATACTCTAATGACAATATGTCAAATAAAAATAACTAGTATCATGATCATGGCCTCCCCTTACATACTAGTCATTTGATTTATGACATCCATTCTGCTTACTTTGAGTATATGTTTGGTAGTAGAATATATTATTACCATGAGTCATTTGTTGTTATCATCATTATCTTTATACATTCCATGCACCTCTATTGTTTGTGGGATAAAACAACCTACCATATCCTTTTCATCATCGCAAAAAGCCTAGAATATTTATCTATAATATGCATTATAAATATCATAGATGGTAATGAAGAAGAAAAGGTATTATGAATAAAAAGCATTTTATTTACATTTTTAATATGTCTGCCATGCTTCAAAGTGGTCATATCAATAACTTTTTCTTTCAAAATTATGGAGGGAGTTACACAGTACAATAGATAGAGTTTTGGACTTTAAGTCAGGAAGGTCTAAGTTCAAATCCAGTCTCAGAATATAGCTGTGGGACTTAAAACAGTCTCTTAAACTCTTTCAGTTTCAGTTTTATCATCTCTAACATGGGGATAACAATAGTCCCTACCTTCAATATTGTATTGCATTTTTCAAAATACTATATAAATATTATTATTAGTACAATTAGAATTATTATATTTATCAATTAAATAGGAAGTATAACACAATACTGTCCAATACAGTTATAAGAAGGGGAAATAAAATATTTTATACTGATTACAGGTACATTTTCTGAGTTTTATAAAAATCAGTAATAGGATAAAAATAATAAGATATATAGTGATTTTTTTTAGCTTTTAGTAAGACATAATCTACTTTGATGTATCTTGAGCAATTTGACACATACAATGTACTAAATTCCTTTCTCTGTTTTTCTCTTTCTCAAATACATACTTCTTTCAAAATATGTTAAAATGATGGCTTAGTCCTCTTGCTATTAGGCAAGTCTTCTTTTTTACTATTACTAGAAATTGTAAATTCTAGTTATTTCTAATAACTAGATCAATATTTACTAATATTGATAAACTTAACCCTTCCCAGCAATACAAGGATCTAAGACATCTCGTGATGGAAAATGCTATCCACATCCCAAGAAAGAACTATGGAGGTTGAATGCAGATTGAAGCATACTATTTGCTACTTTTTTTCTTCTGTTGAGTTTTGTTTCCTCTTTCTGGTGGTTCCTCCTATTGGTTCTAATTCTTCCTTACAACATCACTAATGCCAAACTATGTTTAATAAGAATGTATATGTCTAGCCTATATCAGATTGTGTGCCATCTTGGGGAGGGTGGTGGGGAGAAAGGGGGAGAAAAAGTTTAAACTCAAAAGCATAGGAAAGTGATTGTTGATACATCTAAATGAATTAATAAAAAATAAAAAAAATAAATAGAATGTAGTCTTGAAAAAAAAAGGTATGCATGGCTTCATAACCCTTTAGGCACATTTGAAAATTGCTCCCCAGAATTGTTGAATCAGTATACAACTTCATCAATAGTATATTAGTGTTTTAATTTTCCCACATTCTCTCCAACATTTGTCATTTTCCTTTTCTGTCATATTAGGCAATCTGATGTCTGAGGTAGCAGCTCATAGTTATTTTAATTTGCATTTCTTTCATTAATAGTGACTAAGAACATTTTTTTATATGACTATAGTTTTGGTTAATTTGTCTGAAAACTCAGTTCATATCCCTTTGACCACTTATCGTTTGAGGAATGGCTCTTATTTCTACAAGTTTGACTCAGTTTTCTATATGTTTTTGAAATGAAGTCTGTATCAGAGAAACTCACTGTACTTTTTTTCCCACAGTAATGATTACTATGTATTTCCCTCCATCCTATTTTCCCCCTCTTTATCCTACTCTTTCTTTTATCCTGTCCATTCTTGAAAGTGTTTTGCTTCTGACTTTTATTTCCCTCAAACTGCTCTTCCTTCTATCAGCCCCCATCCTTTTCTTATCCCCTTCTCTTCCTTTCTGTATGGTAAGCCCAACTGAGTATGTTTATTACCTGTTTGAGCCAATTCTAATGAAAGTAAGGTTCATATGCTCCCCTCCCCTCTTCCCCCATTTCTTCCTTTACTCTAAAATCTCTTTCAGGTCTTTTTCATGTAGATAAGTTAGTCCATTCTACCTGTCTTTTCCCCTCCTCCTAGTTCATTCTTTTTTCTCATATCTTAATTTATTTTTTTAGATAATCATACTATCATATTCAACTCACACCTCTGCTTTCTATCTATATATACTATCTATACTATATATATATATATACTATCCATACTCTTTACTGCCCTAATAATGAGAAAGTTTTTAGGAGGTATAAATATAATTTTCCCATGTTGGAATATAAACATTTAACCTTATTGAATCCCTTATATTTATCTTTCATGTTTATCTTTTTATCCCTATTTTGCATTTTCTATTTTAAAGTCACTTTTTTCTACTCATCTCTGATCTTTTAAGCAGGAATGATTGAAAGTTTTCTACTTTATTGGAGGTCCATTTATCCCCCGAAGGATTATACTCTGTTTTGCTGGGTAAGTGATTCTTGGTTGCAATCTTAGCTCTTATGCCTTCTAGAATATAATATTCTGAGCCTTATGGTCCTTTATATAGGAACTGCTAAATCTTGTGTTGTCTTAACTGTAGTTCCATGATATTTGAATTGTTTCTTTTTGGCTGCTTGCAGTATTTTCTCCTTTATCTGAGAGGTCTGGTATTTGGATTTAATATTTCTGAGTATTTTCATTTTGGCTTCTTGTTCAGGAGGTAATATGATACGATGGATTTTTTTTTTCAATTTCTATTTCTCTCCCCTGGTTCTAGAATAGCAGGGCAGTTTCCCTTGATAATTTCTTGAAAGATGATGTGTAAGCTCCTTTTTTTTTGATCATGACTTTCAGATAGTCCAGTATTTCTTAATATATCTCTCTTAGATCTATTTTCCAAGTCAGTTGTTTTTTCAATGAGATATTTCACAGTTTCTATTTTTTTCATTCTTTTTTATTTTGTTTAATTGTTTCTTGATGTCTCACAAAGTCGTTAGCTTCCACTTGCCCAATTCTAACTTCTAAGGAATTATTTTCTTCAGTGAGCTTTTGCACCTCATTTCCCATTCAGTCAATTCTTCTTTTATGAAGTTCATCTCTTTAGTGAATTTTTGTGTATCTTTTGTTTTTCATTTAACTGATTCTACTTTTCAAGGCATTGTTCCCATTGGATTTTGCTCCTCTTTTACCATTTGGTCTAAGGTCTTATTTTCTTGAGTATTTTTTGTGCCTGCTTTACCAAGCTATTGACTCTTTTTTTTAAGATTTTCTTCCATCACTCTCATTTCTCTTCTCAATTTTTCCTCTACCTCTCTTACTTGATTTTCAAAATCCTTTTTGAGTTCCTCCATGGACTGATACCAATTCAATGTTTTTCTTTTAGGCTTTGGATTTAGGAACTCTGACTCTATTGTCTTTTTGACAAAGTTGAGTGTGTGTTTTGTTTTTCCTGGTAACTATAATGGTTTTTTTACTGTCAGATTTTTTTTTCTGTTGTTTGCTCAATTTCCAGCCTATTTCTTGACTTTTAACTTTATGCTAAACTGAGGCTCTGTTTCTCAAGTGCAGGGGGCACTGTCCCAATCTTTGGATTTTTTTGTACAGCTATTTTCAGAGGTGATTTTTGTTCTTGTAACATGGTATGATCTAGAGAGAGTGTGTTTATTATTCTTCTAGCCTGACTCTGTTTTCTCAGTTTTGCTCCAACAACTGGTCACTCATTTTCAGTGTATTTTATTACTATTGTGTGTCTCACAAAGTGTGGGGATGACCTAGGATTTTGACCAAAGCCATTATTAATTCTTTCTTATTGTACTTACTCCCTGGGGGAGAGTCAAGATGGCAGAGTAAAAGCAGTGACTTGCTTGAGCTCTCCCCCAAACCCCTCCAAATACCTGTAAAAATGGCTCTAAACAAATTCTAGAGCAGCAGAACCCACAAAAAGACAGTGAAACAAATTTTCAGCCCAGAACAACCTGGATGGTTGATTAGGAGGATCTATAGTGCCACACTGGGAGAAGAATGCAGTTCAACATGGCATGCAGGCAAAAACTGGGCCTCAGCAATCATGGAGTAGGCCTAAGAGGACTGAATCAGGGCAGCTGTGGTGGTTTCCAGACTTCTCAACCCACAAATGCCAAAGACAACTTAGAAGGTCAGTAGGAAAAGTCTGTGACCACAGTGAGAGAGAAGCTCTGTCCCAGCTCCAGTACTCACATGGCCCTGGAGTGGTGGCTGCTTCCAGACCTTCCATCCCACAGACTGAGGGGGATCCAGTGGCTGATCAGAGGGGATTGCAGGGATCTCTCTGCTGGTGCTGAGGCAGGATTCTCTTGCTTTGCCTGTGCTTGGATCTGGGTCACAGTTTTGGTTGGTGATGCTGGGGCAACAAGGAGCTTGTAGTGGTGGTGGAGAGGGAATCCTCCTCTCAGTTCCAAGGCAGAAAAGAGTGCTTGTGGTCACTCATAGACCACAGCACAGGCCAGGAAAGGAGTAAACACCTCACCCTTGATCATACCACCTTGGAAGAACTGAAAACTTACAGGTCCCTAGAAGTATCTCTGAAAACAGCTGCACAAAACCCCCAAAGCTTGGGACAGTACATTCCCCACAATGGAAGCAGACCCCTACCTTAACAAAGAGTTTAAAACACAAGAAATTGCCTGGGATAATGAGCAAACCTCACAAAAAAGTCAGACCATAGAATCTTTCTTTGATGACAAAGAAGATCAAAACATACAACCAGAAGAAGACAACAAAGTCAAAGCTCCTACATCCAAAGCCTCCAAGAAAAAATAGGAATCATTACCAGGCCATGGAAGAGCTCAAAAAGGATTTTGAGAAGCAAGTAAGAGAAGAAGAGGAAAAATTTGGAACAGAAATGAGAGTGATGCAAGAAAATCATGAAAAACAAGTCACCAGCTTGATAAAGGAGACTCAAAAAATACTGAAGAAAATAAGACCTTTAAAAATAGCCTAACCCAAATAGCAAAAGAGGTCCAAAAAGCCAATGAGGAGAATAATACCTTCAAAAGCAGAATTGGTCAAATGGAAAAGGAAGTCCAAAAGCTCACTGAAGAAAATACTTCCTTAGAAATTAGAATGGAGCAACTGGAAGCTAGTGACTTTATGAGAAATCAAGACATTGTAAAACAAAACCAAAAAAAAAATGAAAAAATAGAAGACAATGTGAAATATCTCATTGGAAAAAAAAACAGCTGATCTGGAAAATAGATCCAAGAGAGATAATTTAAAAATGATTAGACTATCTGAAAGCCATGATCAAAAAAAGAGCCTAGACATCATCATTCAAGAAATTATCAAGGAAAACTGCCCTGATATTCTAGAACCAGAGGGTAAAATAGAAATGGAAAGAATCCACCAATCACCTCCTGAAAGAGATCCCCAAAGGAAAACTCCTAGGAATATTGTAATCAAATTCCAGAATTCCCAGATCAAGGGGTAAATATTGCAAGCAGCCAGAAAGAAATAATTCAAGTATCGTAGAAACATAATCAGGAAAACACAGGATTTAGCAGCCTCTACACCAAGGGACCACAGGGCTTGGAATATGATATTCCAGAGAGCAATGGAGATAGGATTACAGCCAAGAATCACTTACCTAGCAAAACAGTATAATCCTTCAGGGGGAAAAATGGACATTCAGTGAAATAGAGGACTTTCAAGCATTCTTGATGAAAAGATCAGAGCTGAATAGAAAATTTGACTTTCAAATACAAGATTCAAGAGAAGCATGAAGAGGTAAACAGGGAAGAGAAATCAGAAGGGACTTATTAAGGTTGAAATGTTTACATTCCTACATGGAAAGATGATATTTGTATCTCATGAGACCTTTGTCAGTAGTAGGGTAGTTGGAGGGAAAAAATTAAGTATATGTTTAAATATATTGATAGATAGAGGGCAAGGGTGAGTTGAAGATGAATGAGTGATAGCTGGAGAATAAAATAAAAGGGTGAGAGAGGATTATACTGGGAGAAGGAGAAAAGGAGAGGTGGAATGGGGAAAATTATCTCATGTAAAACAGAGAAGAAAAGGCTTTTACAGTGGAGGGGAAGTGGGGGAAAGTGAGAGGGAATGAATGAATCTTACTCTCATCAGATTTGGATTAAGGAGAGAATACCATATACACTCAATTTGGTATGTAAATCTATCTTACCCTACAGTAAATAGAGGGGGAAGGGAACAAGAGAGCAGGGGGATGATAGAGGGGAGGGCAGATTGGGGGAGGAAGTAATTAGAAGCAAACACTTCTGAGGAGGGACAGGGTCAAAAGAAAGAATAGAATAAATGGGGAGCGGGGTAGGATGAAGGGAAATATGCTTAGTTTTCCACAACATGATTATTATGGGAGTGTTTTGCATAACTACACAAGTATAACCTGTATTGAGTTGCTTTCCTTCCCAACATGGGTGGGTGGGGAGGGAAGAAGGGAGAAAACTTGGAATCCAAAGTTTTAAAAACAAATGTTAAAAAATTATTTTCACATGCAACTGGGAAATAAAATATACTGGCAATGGGTTATAGAAATCTAGCCTGCCTTAGAGGAAAATAGAAGAGGAAAGGGATAAGAGAAGGGGGGGTAGATGGGAGGACAGATTAGGGGAAAGGGTTTTCAGAGTGCATGCTGTCTTGGGCTTGGGGGATGGACAAAATGGAGAGAAAATTTGGAACTCAAAACTTTGTGGATGTGAATGTTGAAAACTAAAAATAAATACATTAATGAATCTTAACAAAAAAAAAGTACTTACTCCCTTAGCGACCTCATTAATTTTTCAGGTAAGTGTTGTCTCTATATGGACAACTGTTAAGTTTATATATCCATCCTATGTCTCTCTTGTAATCTGGTTTCAGATTATGAATTGTGTATTATATAGGTCTATCTGAATATCCCATCAACATTTCATCCTCAACATATTTAAACCACAACTAAAGAAATTAGCATGTGTTATACAATTAATATGTATTATGCCCTACTCCAGACACTGGAACTACAAGAACAAAAATCTTAAAAGAGTTTATATTCTATAGGCAGTAACAACCTGTATAGATACAGTTAAAGCAAATAATATGAAAATAATTTCAAAAGGGAAAGAACATGATTTTCTAGTGCAGAATTAGTAGCCTCAAATGTTGCCCTTTGACTAAATTCAAACTTCAAAGAACAAATCCCCTTAATAAAAGGATTTGTTTTGTATAACTTGGACTCAGTCAAAAGGCCTCACCCAAGAACCCAGAAGGCCACATGTGACCTTGAGGCTGCAGGTTCCCTGCCCCTGATCTAGGTTAACAGGTAAGGCCTTTTATTTATAAGGTAAAATATGAAATATTGTTTGAAGGAAGTTAGAGCTTTTAATATTTAGAGGTGAGAAATGAAACAATCCATAGCTAATGATGTATGGAAAATGACTATTAGGTGAAGTTTTTTGCCCTTGTTTTCAGCACTAGCACAATGCTTTTGCTGTTAGCTGCAACATGCTCAATGACCTAGGTTTTCTGGTTGATCATCTATTTTAACAAAATGTGTCTTAAGGTTTTATGATAAGTGTTGCATACCCACCCTGTTTCTCTTAAACTCACTGATCCTTTGAACTTCCCTGTTTCTATGAAGAGTTTGATACCCTTCCAGTCATCTTAATTTGCAAACTGTGAATTATCCTTGACCCTTCAGTTTTTCCCTCCAATCTCTAATCAATTTATAACTCAGAACTTATACTCTAGAGACAGATTAGTAATCAATGCATAAGTTTGCAAGTCAATTGAATAAATAAACTATTTAAATCCATGAGAATTGATATAATCACTAAAAGAGAGGAAGTGGAAAAAAAAAGATGAGAGGGACCAGGATGTAGCTTTGGACCATAGCAATTTTTAGAGAATTGTACATGAATGACATAACAGCAAAGGAGACTGAGAAAGATCATTCATATTGGTTGAAAGTATATCAGGAGAGAGCAGTCTTCCAAACCAAAAGAGGAGAAAGTATCCAGGAGGAATGGGCAAATAACAGTGGAAAAAGCTATAAGAAAACCAAGAAGGATTGGAACTTTTAAAAAGGCCATTGTTTTTAACAGTTAAATGACTATTGATCAATTTTAACAGACCAGTTTTAGTTATGTTATGGGGTCGGAAGCTTTGAAACAAGAATTTTAAATATGAATAGGATGTGAAGATTTTGTGTTAAGAAATATAGGTAATTATTTTTAATAGGAGTTTGCTGTGAAGACAGAACTATACAACATTCAGTTCAATTATTTTTCAGTTGTGTTTGGCTCTTCATGATATCATTTTATGTTTTCTTGGCAAAGATACTGGTGCCTTGCCATTTCCTTCTACAGATCATTTTACAGATGAAGAAACTGATGAAAATAGGGTTAAGTGATGTGTCCAGGGTCACACAACTAGCAAATATCTGAGGCCATATTTGAACTCAAGAAGATGAGTCTTCCTGACTCTAGGCCCAGCACTCTATCCACTCTGCCACCTAGCTGCCCTATACAAAATTAGTTTATGAGATTGTTATGCTCAGTTGAAGATGTGTTGAGGATTGGTTAACATTAAAAGCTCATTGAAAAAGAGTGTGTCAGACTAATGCATTGTTGGTGGAGTTGTGAAATGATCCAACCATTCTGGAGAGCAATTTGGAACTATGCCCAAAGGGCCATAAAACTGTGCGTACCCTTTGACCCCACAATACCACTTCTAGAGCTGTATCCCAAAGAGATCATAGAAATGGGAAAAGGACCCATATGTACAGAAATATTTATAGCAGCTCTTTTTGGGGTGGCCAAGAATGAGAAATTGAGGGGATGCCCATCAATTGGGGAATGGCTGAACAAGTTGTGGTATATGAATGCAATGGAATACTGTTGTGCTATAAGAAATGATGAGCAAGTGGACTTCAGAAAAACCTGGAAAGGTTTATATAAACTTATGCTTAGTGAAGGGAGCAGAACCAGAAGAACATTGTACAAAGTAACATTAACATTGTGTGATAAACAACTTTGATAGACTTAGTTCTTCTCAGCAATGCAATAGTGTAAGACAATTTCAAAGATGAAAAAAGCTATCCACATCCAGAGAAAGAACTACAGAGTCTGAATTCATAGATCAAAGCATACTATTTCCTCCCTCTCTCTCTCTTTTAAAATTTGTTTCTTCTTTCTCATGATTTTTCTCTTTGGTTCTTTTTTTTTAATAACATGACTAATATGAAAATATGTTTAACATGATTGTACGCATAGAGCCTACATCATGTTGTGTAGTGTCTTGGGAAGGGGAAAGAGGTGGAAGGGGAGAAAATTTAGAACTCAAAATTTTATGGAAATGAATGTTGAAAAGTAAAAATAAATAAATAAAACACTTTAAAAATGTGTCAGTCATTCAAGGACCAGCCCTGCCATATTCAGTGCTTTATTACTGGAAGGGTTGGCTGTGAAGTGATTATTTGGGGGCTATGGCAACTTTTGAGTCAGTCTACTAGGCAGAAAGAGTTAGCACTTTACTGGTGTAAAATGAAACAAAACAGATGAAATCACTGCTTCTTGAAATATTGAAGTTTTAAAGGTCTCAAATTAGAGAAGTATATTTTACATGAAACTTTATGTTTTAATCTCTATTTTATTATTCATTCTAAATGATCATTCATTTGATGTCATTGTATTTTCTCAGAGGCAACCCATTTATAAGCTGCCTTTACTCATTTCTCATGCTACTGTATGAGCAGTTAAATGGTTTATGCAAACTCCCTGCATGTCATTCATTCCTTCGTGTAAAATTCAAGAAAGCAAAGGATTTACTGTCAAGTCAGATTTTCTTCTTGACTTGGTCACTAGAAACAAGCTACTTGTCATGAGAAAAGAAAAGTGTATATAAGTACAAAAGAAAACAAAACTATAATCCAGGCCAGTAGAGGAAAAAAAAAACCAAATCATAGGCATAAGCTTATTGCAACTGAAACTGAAGAAAAAATGTCTCCACTGGATTGATTTTATATAAAGCCATGATGACAATCAAGGATGTGATGAAAATCATCTTTTATTAGCATTTGATAAAATGAGACTATTGGTTTATTTAGATGTGAAAGGCTTGAGTGCTGGAGTAATCATTTTGTGAAATGATTGTTGCTATAATCAGATCTGAACAAGGGACCTTGGAGACTCTTTGACACTGGATTTATTGTGGCAGCACAAATGAAAATAACCCAGGTGCAACAAACTGGATATTTTTTCTTCCTTGAGAGTGCAGAGGTATGTGGCGTGGGGTGCATAGAGGCATGCACTTTTAACATTATGCACATCATCATCTTCATCATTATCATAATCATCACCATCTTGATAATCATGCTCAAAAGAATTGAAAACTTGATTACATTTTATTCTAAACTAATAAAGAACCCTGCAGAGCTCTAGCTTCAATAACTTTTCAAGTTATATATATGATACAAAATGAATGAAAAAGCAAGCTGCTTATTTCAACTTAACATTCCCAATTTCTGTTTTATATTGTTTGATATGTAAATGACCCCATTGATTTCTTTTTTTGAACAAACAGAAAAAAAAACATGAATGAAATGAGGAGTCTGGGGAAAACTGGAAGACTGGATTGGGATTTTTAAAAAAACACAGGCAAATGCACATATAACAACACACTCCATTCCAAAAAAGTCTTAAAGCTTAGAACCTTTAAATTTGTCAGTGTCTTTATGAATAATAACCATTGTTCAAGCAGCTAAAAAGGAGAGGAGTTTTGAAGTCTGCTTAATAGACCAGGAATACAAATTGGCAAGACAGACAAGGGTAAATGTCTTCCCATTTGGGAGCTTACACACAGTGCCCCTTTCTAATTAAAAATAAAATGGAGAGACAGCTCCAAAACAGAAACACTAAAACCCTGTGTGGGAGGCTTATTACTTCTCTCTTCTGCAGATATTGTTACAATTTTTTGGGGGGGGGATTGAAATTTTTTTTTAAAGTAGAAGTAGAAAATGTTGTATTCCAACATTATCCCTGCCTTCATTACTTAATTCAATTCAATTCAATTTTACAAGGATTTATTAAGCACTTACTTACTATATGTCAGCCACTGAACTGTGAAGGGGATACAAAGAAAAGAGTGAAACAGAATCTGTCCTTGAAGGGCTTATATTCTATGGAGAAAACAAAGTGTGTATATGCATCAATGAAAAATATATACAAAGTAATTCTAAAATATATGTGTGTATGTATACTATCAAACCCTAATTAATTACAGAGTCTGTTCTAAGAAAGAGACAAATTAAGTTAGGTTACTTGTGGCCATGGTTTAATTTCTCTCAAGCTGGATTGATATGCATTGCATGGGAGTTCAGCCCAAAACTCCCCCCCCCCCCCCCAGGGTGCCAGTTCAGAACTGGCTCAATTTCAGATTTCTGGGTACAGGGTTATATACCCTTTCAACAGGGGCTCATATCATCCCACATCATTCCAGACTACTCCCAGTTTTAGTCTATCTAGGGAGTAGTATCTGTCTCCACCCAAGCCTGAGTAGTATAAAATCAATTCAGGTTTGGGTCTGGTTTGGCCAGGATAAGAAGATTCAATGCAATATCATTATCAGGAATGTCCTTCTGAAGAACTGTGAAGCAGAAGGCTGGGGTGGGGATAGAGTTCTGAGGACAGAAATAATTTTTCACAATATACAACGGTAATATCTATACATTTATATTACATGGGAAGCTAGGTGGCAGAGTGAACAGAGCATTGGGCTTAGAATCAGGAAGATTCATCTTCCTCAGTTCAAATCTAACCTCAGATATTTAGTAACTGTGTGGCCCTGGACAAGTCACTTAATCCTGTTTGCCTCAGTTCTTCATCTGTAAAATGATCTGGAGAAGGAAATGGCAAACCACTTTAGTATCTTGGCCAGGAAGACCCCCAAATGGGGTCATGAAGAATCAGATGTGATTGAAAATGAATGAACAACAAAACAAATACATGTATATATTTGGGTATATAGACACACACATACATTCATACACAAACACATATGCATATATGTGCATATTTATGTGTAAATTTATATGTAAATATATACATGCATTTATCTGGATGGGCTTATCAGGAGCTTCTTTAAAGGTACATTTGAGGTACCTTCAAAGAAGCTTAAGTAACTGCCTGTCATTTCTCTTCCTTTCACAAACCAATGATAAAATGTAAAATAATAATAAGGAAATCCTCTACTATAATACTTCCTGATGCCTTATTACTAAGTATAAGTGACCTATGTCTAAATTACTTGTTCCTGTCTATGATTATTACTCTCACAACAACTCTGTGGCATAAATAGTGTAGGCATTTTTCTCATCATTGAGATTAGTTTTCCATGGAAATTGACAGTGCGTGGATTTATGCCTAGAGTTCTAAAACTGCAAAGTATCTAATCTGAGGTGTAAATCAATCAATCAATCAATCAATCAAGACACATTTATTAAATGCTGATGTACCAGTCACTATGCTAGGTAGCTGGTAAAAAGCCATTCATATCCTGAGTCAATATTGAATTATAATTATCATGTGATTTGGAGATTGAAAATCTTTTGAGACCTTGCAGTCTGGCCTCTCATGTAGTCAGTGGTTAGTCTCTTAGGTCTTAGCTTAAAACAAACAAACAACAGCAACAAAAACAAACAAACAAACAAAAAAACACAGTCTTCCATTCCACCTAGGTCCATCTCCAGTCATCCTGATCTATATCTTACCACTAGACCTAGGTGACTCTGGAGTCAGGAGGACATGAGTGCAAATCCAGTCTCAGACACTTGACGCCTACTAGCTGTGTGACCTTGGGCGAGTCACTTAGTTCATATTGCCTCACCAAAAAGCAAAAACAAAAAAATAGAGGATACATGGCATGCAGTGGTGGCTTTGACACTCTAAGCATTCAGTGCTTTCAGCAGGAGTCTGAAGAAGTAAACACACTTCTTACTTCCATATTTGAATGACAATAATATTTCATTTTGAAAATGAGGCTTAAGTTAAAATAGATAAATGATTCAGACATAAAGAGTGATATCATAAACAAATTAGTGGAGTAATGAAAAATATACCTGTCAGATCTATGGATAAGGGAAGCGTTTATGACCAAACAAGAGACAGAGAGGATCACAGTAAGTAAAAAAAAATTGATTACACAAAATTTAGAAGCTTTTGCACAAACAAAACTAATGGAGCCAAAGGAGAAAGAAAAGAGTAAATTGGGGAAAGTATTTACAGCAAGTTTCTCTGATAAAGACCTCATTTCTCAAATATATAAAGAACTCAGCCAAATATATAAATATTTAAAATTAATAACATATTTACACATAATATAATATTTATAATTAATAAATATATTTAAATATACAATATAAATATGTACTATATACTATGTGAAAATATAAAATATATAAAAATAAAAGTCATTGCCCAGTAGATAAATGGTCAAAGAATATTCACAGGCAGTTTTCAAAAGAAGAAATCAAAGCTATCAATACTCTCATGAAAAATGCTCTAAATCATTACTAATTAGAGAAATGCAAATTCAAACAACTCTGAAACACCACTACACACCTATCTGATTGGCTAAGATGACAAAAAAGGAAAAAGACAAATGCTGGAAGGAATGGGACACTTTCTTTCTTGGTGGAGTTGTAAACTAGTTCAACCATTGTAGAGGACAATTTGGAGCTGCACCCCCAAAAAGCTATAAAACTAAATATTAATATTTGACCCAGCAATGTAGTTACTAAGTTTTTATTCTAAATATAACAAAGAAAAAAGAAAAAGAGCTATTTATACAAAAATATTTATAGCAACTCTTTTTGTGGTGGCAAAGAATTGAAAATAGAGGGGATGCTCATCAATTGAGGAATGACTAAACAAGTTGTCCTATATAATTGTGACAGAATACTATTGTATACTAAAAATGACAAGCAGGATGATTTCAGGACAAAAAAAGAAACTTGAAAGACTTATATGAAATGATGCAAAGTGAAGTAAGTAGAACAATTTTATACAGAAATAACAATGTTTTCAACATAATCAGTTGTGACAGCTTACCTACTCTGATCCAGACAATGATTTAAGACAATTCTAAAGAACCCAGGATGAAAAAAAAAGTTCCATTCACCTCCAGGAAGAGAACTGATGAACTCTGAATGTGATGGAAGCCTATTTTTTAAACTTTATTTTTCTTGTTTTATTTATTTGTTTTTGTATTATTTTGTAGCATCACTAATATGAAAATTTTTTTATGACTTCACATGTATAATCAATGTCAAATTGCTTGCCTTCTCAAGGTGTCAGAGAGGCAAAAGGAAGAAAGAATTTGGAACTCAGATTTTTAAAAAAGTGATTTTTTTTTATGTAATTGGGAAATATTTAACAAAATGAAACATATTTTAAAAAAAAGAAAATGATGCTTGGATTTAAAAATAGTCCATTAGTTATTCCAATTAATTTAATTTACCACCAATTTATTATTTAATTTAAATTATCACTAATATTAGTTTCAATTAAAATTCAAATTTTATAGTTAAGGCATTGGTCACAGAGATCTTTTGTCAAAGAATACCATATCCATTTCTATGCTACTGGATTAATATTATTTAATCATTATTTTTATATCTAGAAGATTTTTCCCCCTTTCCAGTGAGAATTGGCAACTTTCTACAAAAGTGTTGGGTAAGACTTTAATGACAGAGAGGTCTTTTGCGTTATATACTAGAAACAAGGCCCAGAAAGAATTTGAATTAGATGGAGTTTACCTTCTATATCCCCATTCCTCCATTTACTTTTGTGACCTTAAATCTCCCACCATTTTGGGGCTTAAGTTCCTCAAATGAAGAAAAAAAATATTTGTATTATTTGACCTATGAAGTACTTTCCAGTTTTAACTTTATGTTCCTATAAGTAGGTGACCTGAGAATCCCTTCTATTTCTAGATTTTGCTGATTCCCGTTTTGTAGCTGATAATAATGAGATTCAAAAAGTTAAGTGATAAAGAAAAAGAATGGTACAATGAGAAGTATTCTCAATTTCAAATAAGTGGGACTTGATTTGAAATCCTGACTTTGATTTTTGCTACTTTCCATAAAGTTGGTACTTAATGTTAAATTTAGCTGAATGAATTATATATGTGATCTTGGAAAATTCACTTAACATTTCTGGGCCACAATATACATATCTGTAAAATGAAAGAGTTGAATTAGATTATCTTTGGAGTTTCTTCATCTATAAATCCTACAAAATAGTCTATACATTGATAATTATTTTGGGGGCAAAATCCCAGATAAATCTATACCATTCTGTAACTTGAGCACAGTTGGCAACATAAAAATATCTGTTGCCTTGACTTTCCCTTTGCCATACAGATTGCTAATGGTAAAGTTAACACTAGGCCCCAAGCCTTCTAACTCCTCGTACATCTATGTGATCTATGTGACGTATGAGAATACTTGCCAGTTTGTGAACCAAGATGAATATGCCATTATGATATAATATAGATGTCAAAAGCATATATTGGAGGTAGTGTCATAAGCTTTTGGAACCTATATATTATAACGTAAGGGGAAATGCGTCCTTGTTCATGACTGACATTTTCTTCAGAGGGATATCAGAGAGTATGAGGAACCATTTTCCTGAGGTTATCCAGCAATAAGAAAATATCACCATAGTCATTTAACTACCTCTTTCCCATTTAGAGCTGGTATCTGAGTCAGCAGGGATGAAGATATTGGCTTGAATGCTTACACAAAGTTCTTACCACTTCCTCCTACCAAGTCCTCATGTTCAAATAGTTGACTGATGTGATAATTACTTGTCTGCTTTTGCTGGCAGGATTTGCCTGATGGTTATAGCAGTCAATCATATGAGTTTTAAAGAAAAGTTAATCATCAATGATTTTATGTATATACATACAAGTATGTATACATGTACTAATGAATGTGTGTATGCATGCAACCACACACACATAGGTTACATAGAGAGATAATATATGTTTGTATACATATATATATACACAATTCATATATGTGTTTATGTGTATATATGTTTAATAGCTAGGACTTCATAATAGTTGAATCAGAAGCTTGTATAGATGTTTTTGACAATAAAGTAAAAGTTAGGGAAGATACTCATTTTTCTAAACAAAATTTATGATATGAAAATAGCAATACTAATACTTGGGAAAGATTTTATTCTTTTTTATATGCACGCAGTTTGCTTTCTTTCAGAACAATGTAATTGTCCTGAGAGCTTGGCTGTCTTCAATTCTGTTGCTAATTCTTCAACACCAAGCCCTGGGCCTAGAACAGAACAGATACTTAGAAGATATTGATCAAACTTTATTTAAGATATCAATAGCAAATTAAGGTAAGAAATATTGTTTATACACATATGCATAAATGTACACATACATACATTTTTATGAACGTATATCCTTTTATTGAAAGCACTATATACACAAGTTGCGTATATCCATGCGAAGTATATTGTAATAATATATACATATATAAATATTTCCAATAAAATGTATTAGATACATGATTTGAAATTTATGTAATTGCTTTTGTTTTTCCTTTTCAATACCAGTATAATTTAATGACTATTGGGATTAGGATGGTAACAAACTCTATTCTAATACAATACAGCTGCAACAAAAGCCTATTTAGATAATCATGAATATCTTATATTAATCACCTTAATCTTACAATATAATTTGTGTTTTTTATCACTTAGTTTTCAATTTGAAATACTAGAGATTTAAATGAAAAAAATTCTGCAATACCATCTCTACATTCGTCCCTACCTCCCTTCTTTTCCTTAGAACTATTCTCATTTGGAAAGGAAAAAAATAAAGAGAAGAGATAAAAGGAAAATATGTGGAATATATTGTTGTTGTTTTTCTGTATCTTGTTTCAGTTTTTTGTGTTAATTTTGATGTTCTCCTCAGGTAGCATTAGGGCACAGATCTTAACCTGACTTTCTAATAAAACGTAGACTTTCAGGGAAGTAGGCAAGATCCCTAATTCTTCAGGGAATTCAACTCTGATGTGAGTATAAAAGCAATGACCAGATAATCCAAAGGAAAAGAAAAGTTGAAAGTAGGAGAAAATGAAGGTGAGAAAAATCCTAAGAAGAAAAAGCAAGAACAACCAAAAATATGAAAGAATACATCAAAGCTGAGAGGGAGGAAGGAAGTGGTGGCAGATGAAGGTGCTATGACATTGGGGGTTTGTTTGTTTTTCTTAAGTGTATATGAGGCAGTTGGAAAATCACTCTGACAAAGGCTTCTTTAAAAAAAGATAAGCAAAACTACTGAAAGGCTAGTGGGAAAAACTAAGGGTTGTTAATATGTGCAGTGTCAAAAAAAAGTCAGTATAAATGGGATGAGGATGATTGGTCAACTAAGCATTCCAATTTGACTGTGCTTCTCTTCTTATTCTCTGCACATCAGTATTTGTAAGTAAATGTGCTACAAATTCATGCCTAGTGATTTTTTTGAAAGAAATTTCCATTTACAATAAATGTGAACAGAGACTTCCAGCATTTGCTATGTCAATTCTTTGTGTTGAGTTAATTCCTATGTTCTTTTGTGTCTTTCAAACAAAGATTTTAACAACTGTCTCACAAAAGTAATTTTGTAGTCTCATCAACTATATTGTGGGAATCTAGAACACTCCTGCCATGGTAAAGGTAATATCAGTAGCATAAATGACAATAAAAAAATGAAAACAAAACAAAACAAAAACCAGGAGCTCAGGACTTCTGCTTCAAAAGTGAATAGTTCATGGCCTTTTTCTTTGCCATTGGAAAGTAATTGCCACAATATTATTTTCATTGGATATGTGTGTGTATGTATGTGTGTGTGTGTACACACATATACATATATATACCCAAAGTAATAACATGATATTTTGTTATATATGTATATATGTGTATGCACATGCACACACACATGTATATGTTGTTTCAACATGGGGTTCCAGATATTCTCAAGATAATTTATTCATTCATATTTATTTAACACCTACAATGAAAATGACATTTTATAGCACTTTGATTTTGCAAAGAGCTTTACATATATTCTCATTAAAGCATCACAATACCTGCATTAAGTAGGTGTTACACATATTACCATATTCATTTTACAGATGAAGAAACTGAGTCTCAGAGAAGTTAAAAAAATACTTGTCCATTGCAGTACATTAACAGCTCGTTAAGTGTTAGAGAAGCAAGGTTTTCCTGATTTTAAATTCAGCACTCTATTTTCTAACAAAATAATCTCTTTACTTGAAGAAGACATTGTTTCAGGTGCTAAGGAAGATTCAAAGATAAATAAAACATGGTTTATATTTTAATAGAGCAAAACAAATAAGTATAATGTATTGTCTTTTGTAGGAATAAATTTGCCAATTGGAAGCCAAGATGGCAGAGAGAAGCCAGGAAGTTGCCTGAGGTCTTCCCAGTTTCCCTCAGAAACAATGTTAAATCAGTACTGTAAACAGATTCTAGAGTGACAGAACCCATAAAAAGACAGAGTGAAACAATTTTCCAGCTTAGAATAACTTAGAAGGACTTCAGGAAAGGTCTGTCTCACTTGGGTAAGAGGGGAACAAGGCCCAGCACAGATCTTGTCCAAGCAAACCAGTGGGAGGTTCTTAGCTACAGCACAAACCAGCAATCAAAAGTCCTTGGTCCTGGCTCAGCAGGCCAGCAGTGAGGCCTCCAGCTCTAGTGAAGATGGCAATTTGCCAGCCCCAGAACCCCAGCACAACAGGAATGACTAGGTCACACCACCTCCAGTGCAGTGGGTAAGCTGCAAGCACCTGAGGCACTGACATGGAAAGCCATTGACCAGGCCACTGGGCCCTAGCATAAGAAGCTTGGGATAGTGACCCCTATGTCACAGAAGCAGAGCTCAACTTTAAAAGTCATGAAGTAGGCTAAAATTGAGTAACAAACAGAAGAGAGTCTTGACCATAGAAAACTACTAAGGCAACTAGAAAGATTAAAACACAAACTTAGAAGAGGACCACATGAGAATACCTATATGTGAAGCCTCAAAGGGGAATATGAAGCAGTCTAAAGTCCAAAAAGTCCTCTTGAAAGAACTCAAATAGGATCTTAAAAATAAAGAGAGGTAGAAAAAATTTGGGAAAATGAGAGTTATGAAGGAGAATTATGAAAAAAGAGTCAACAGCTTGAAAAAAAGCATAAAAATTGATTGAAGAAAACAACTTAAAAATAGAATTGGCTAAATTAAAAAAAAATCCACTGAAGAAAATAGCTCTTCTAAATGTAGAATTGGCTAAATGGAAAAGGAGGGACAAAAGCTAGCTGAAGAAAATCAGTGCTTAAAAATTTGAATTGAGCAAGTAGAAGCTAATGACTGTGAGATATCAAGACTCAGTCACACAAAATCAAAAGAATGAAAAAATAGAAGAAAATGGAATACATTTGCCCTGTGTATATAGCTTTCTGGCTACATTCAATATGAATTCACATTTCATCTGTATTGAACCAATTATGACTTTGGAAAGAGCATATATTTTATGTTAACCCAGTAGAGACTAAAAGGGAGAGCTATAGAATTTTAGCATGTGGAAAAAGGAAAGATTAAATATTGGTTCAGAGAAACATAGAATATTAGATTAGGAAGCTACGCAACTCAGGAGTCATAAAGTCAACAGTATATTGTTAAGCATGGATGATGATGATGATGATCATGATGATGATGATGATGCTGATAATGACATTCTTAAAAAATGAACATGTAGCCTACAGTTTCAGGAAGATTATTCTATCCTCAAAACATCTTATTGTCTCTTTCAGCAATTCTATTAAAAAATTTTTTTCCTTATGTTAAACTGAAATCTGCTCATCTGTAAAATCCACACATTGCTTCTATTTTCCCTCATATGGACAAGGACAGGTCTAATAGCCTTTACTTTTGTTGTTAATACATCAAGTGACTTTGCTTTTCTTCACTTATTAAACTCTAATGTGGAAACTTTGCAACAGTGTAGAACTGCTCAAATATTTGATGTTAAGAAAAAAATTGAAATATTTGAAGAAAATGATCATTCATTACCTAAACCTTATTTTGTTCAGTCTCACAATCCCCAGGTCTTCAAGCATACATGATATGGCACAGTTTTCTCACTTTGCAGATCACCTTCTTTTGAATGCATTCCTGTTTTCACATGTAATTCTATAAGCTATCCATAGTAACCCATATTCAGTCTAATGAGAATGTTCATATAAAATCTAATAAAGACAGAGTGGAGTGGGATTGTTCCCTATTCTTTAATTAATGTGTACTTAAATACTTTTTTTCTTAAAAAACTTTAGAGGTTTATAATTTTATTATTGTAGGTTCTATGGATCATTAGTATCATAAACACCCCAATAGCTACTGCCATTACTATAAGCATTCATCAAATTCCGTGAGAAGGACCCTTAAAAATGCAAGAGTATTTAAGCCACTGGAGGAAACACAAGTTTTCTCCACCCCAAATCTAGTCTATGTGGCATGTATGATGGATCCTACCCAGGCTGAAATAGTAACCAATGGCTTTGTAGAGTGTAGACCTAGGATCTGAGACAAAAAGTATGCACAGCATAATAGCTTTGTGGGTATAGTGGCAAACTGCTTTCCAGAATAGTTGGATCAGTTTATAGTTCTGCTAACAGTTCATTAAAGTACCTATTTTCTCACAGCCCCTGTAGCATTCATAATTTTCCTTTGTTGTCAACATAGCCAATTTGATTGTGGTGAGGTGGTACCTCAAAGATGATCTAATTTGCATTTTTTTAACTACAAGTGATTTGAAGCAGTTTTTTTTTTCAGATGGGTGTTGATAGCTTCTAATTCTTCCTCTGAAAACAGCCTGTTCATATCCTTTTACTATTTATCAAATGGAAATGACTCTTAATATTACATAATTGATTTAGTTCCCTATATACATCAGAAATGAGACCATTATCAGAGAAACTGATTGGAAAAAAATACTTAATTTCCTACACACTCTTGTTTCTCCCTCAATCTCATTGAAAAGGATTTTAACTTATCTTCATTCCAGATAATCCTAGTTCTTGGTTTTAGATAGATATTATGTGTCATTTTAAGGAAAGCTCCATTTTTTTTTACTGTGGTTTCTGCTGTTTTTGAACAGAAATGGATACAGCATTTTGTGAGCAGTATATTTTTCTGTATCTATTGGAATAATCATATGATTTTTATTAGTCTGTTCAATTATATTTAGAGTTTGCTAATATTGAATGAGCCTAATATTGAATGTGTTGAATATAGAATCAACCTAATCTTAACCTTTACCTTATATTCCTTGTATATATTCAAAGTGGTCATAGTGAAAGGTCTTAGTGTTATATTACTATAGCCTCTGTTAATATCTTATTTAAATTTTTTGTATCAATATTAATTAGGGAAATGTGTGTATGAATGTGTATGTATACATATATATGTATAAATATATTCTGATTTAAGTATCAAGACAATATTTGTATAATAGAAGGAATTTGTTAGGACTTTTTCTTTACCTTTTTTCAAATAGTTTGTGTAGTACTACAATTAATTATTCTTTAAATGTTTAGTAGAATTCACTTGTAAATCCATCAAATCTAGTGTTTACCTTTTTAATGTGGGAGTTCATTTATTGTTTGTCCAATTTTTCTTCTAAGACAGTGTTATTTAAGTATTTTATTTCCAAGTCTGTTTTTTATAGGTAATTGATAATTTTGTAAATATTCAGGGATTTCATTAATATTATCAGTTTTTTGGCATATAAGTGGGACAATAGCTCTTAATAATGCTTTCATTTCTAATTCATTGGCTGAAAATTCAACTCTTTCTGTTTAATACTAGTAACTTGTTTTTCTTGTTTCTTTTTTCAAAAAATAAGCTAATGATTTATTTATTTTAAAATTTACTTCCTACATATATTTATTTAATGTTTAAAATTTGAATTTTGTTAATCTCATCTTTGATTTTAAGGATTTGTTAGTTTTTTAGGGTTTTGTTTTTTTTTGTTGTTGTTGTTTGTTTTTGCTTCATACCTAATTCAATGATCTGCTTTTTCTTTCTTTTATTGATGAAAATATGTAGACAAACAAATTTCCCCCTAAGTACTGCATTGGCTATACTATAAATTTTGTAGCATTTTCTCATTATTACCTTTATCTTTATTGAAATTGCATATTGTCCTTATGATTTGTTCATTAAAGCATATATTCTTTAGGATTCTTCTTTAGTTCCAAATTAATTTAATCTTTGCTTCAAAGATCCTTTATTAAATATTTTTATTGCATTAATGCTAGCAAAAAGAGCATTTAATATTTTGTTTTCTGCATTTGTTTATGAGGTTTTCATATCCAAATGCATGATTAATTTGGGTGAAATAGCCATTTACATCTGAGAAATAGAAATACTCCTTTATATTCTTCTTCTATATCCTTCAGAGGTTTACTTTAACTTTTCTAAAATTTTATTCAGTTCTTTAACTTACTATTATTTTGGAGGGGTTAGTTTTTTGTGAGTATAGGGGGTAAATTGAAGTCCCTCATTATTAAAATTTTATCTATTTCTTTTGGTAACATTTATGTTTTCTTTTAAGAATTTAGATTTTATGTGTTTGATGCATATAAGTTTAATATTGATAGTAACTCATTTTCTATGATACCCTTTATCAAACTCTAGTTTGCCTATTTATTTCCTTTGTTATTAGTTCCATTTTCCTTTTATTTTGTCTGAGATCATGATTGCTATCACTCAATCTTTTACTTCACTTTAAGCACAATAGATCCCAAACCTTTATTTTAACTCTGTGCATATCTTTCTTGTTCAAGTGTTTCTTTTAAACAATATGTTGCTAGATTCTTGTTTCTAATGTATTCTGCTATCATGGTCCAATTTTAGGAATGTGTTCACCCCATATACGTTTTCAGTTACGATTGCTGCCTGTATATTTCTTTCCATCCTATTCTCATAATTTTCCTTCTATGTTTTCTCTACACCTTCTTTAAGAATATGTTTTGACTAATGCCCCCATTTACTTATCTTTCCTCTTATTGCCCTCTTTTCCCTTAACCTCTTTCCCTCCTATTTTCCTATAGTATAAGATATATTTCTGAATCTAACTTTATATAAGTATATTCTTCCATCCTTTAACCAAGTCAGATGAATGTTAAAACCCCTGCTTCCACAGGGCTTGGTGTTGCCTGTTCCTCCACCTGCTGCCCCTTCATTTTATAAACTTTTCATTATGTATTTCCTTTTTAAGAGATATTTTCTCATTCCTCTCCCTTTGTGCATTCTTCTTCCCCATATTTTCATTTCCATTCTTCTTTTGAGATCATCCTATCACAGCTGTATCACATCAGACTTCTTTCTAATTAAATTTCATCTATGACTCTTAGTGATGATAATATTCTAAGGGGGCTATATATAACATCCCCCCATATGAGAATATAAATAGCTTAGCACTATTTACATTCTCATGTTTTTATAGTTCAAACACAGTAGGGGGATAAACATTGCAACCTTACAGTGCTTCTAAAGTGGTGTTATATAGAATGAGTTTTGTTATCTGCCTTCCTTTTCTGAACTCTGCAAATTAGAGATTTGGGCCAGTCATTTTGTTATTAGATGTATGTTTTATAAGACTGTCACTGAAATCAGCCACTATTAGCCTTCTGGGAGGCTCTATAGATTCAGAGCAACAGAACTCCTAATTCCTCTATGGTCTGCTTATTTGTGTTGGTTATCCCACATGCTGGGATTAGTGCCACGCAAGTACATTTCCAGAACTTGTATGTTGCTCAGTACACAGGTAGGACCCATATCTGAATGACTTCTCTCTACCCTTTAGCTGTGACTTAGTTGTGGGTAGTATGGAATAGAGCAGCCAGATGGCACTGCTTTCTGTACCCTGAACTAATTCAGGGAATCCCTAAAGTTTTTTTTTTTCTGCTCTGGTACTTCCTGCTGGTTCCACTGTCTTGGCCCTTGCAATGATTTGTGGCAGGTACATTCCTGTACAGATCTCATTCTCAATGTTGGCATACCTGTCTGTCTCCCTAAATAGCTCTGGTCTAGAAAATATATTCTCTGTGACTTTTTTGGCTTTCTAAATGATAATTCAGACTGTTGCATTTTCTAGTTCATAGTGGAGGAGGGTTAGTGGGAAGCTACAGTGAATTATTTCTTCTTGCTCTGCCATCTTGACTCAGTTTTCACAGGGTTTTTTCTTTTCTTTTTTTTCAAGGAATTCTTTTTTTTTTCCACATTAGTCATGTTGTAAAGAAGAATTAGAATCAAAAGAAGGAACCACAAGAAAAAAAGAAACAAAACAAAATAAAAGGGAAAAAAGAGCAAATAGTATGTTTCAATCTGCATTCAAACTCCATAGTTCTTTCTTTGGATGTGGATAACATTTTCTATCATGAGACTTTTGGAGATATCTTAGGTCCTTGAATTGCTCAGAAGAGCTAAGTCTATCAAAGTTAGTCATCACACAGTGTGACTGTTACTGTGTACAACATTTTCCTGGTTCTGCTCAATTCTCTCAGTATCAGTCCATACAATTCTTTCCAGGTTTTTCTGAAGTCCGTCTGCTCATCATTTCTTATAGCACAATAATATTCCATTACATTCATATACCACAACTTATTCAGTCATTCCTGAATTGATGGGCATCCCCTCAATTTCCAATTATTTGCCTCCACAGAAAGAGCTGCTATAAATATTTTGTACATGTGGGCCCTTTCCCCATTTTTATGATCTCTTTGGGATACAGCTTCACAGGACTTTTTCACATAGCAAGATGGCCACATGTCTTTACAATTAATCCAGTACAAAATATTATGATTGAAATTTGCATAGAGATATTTTATTTTAAAAATATAAAAAAATCACTTTTATTACTTACAATGCACATTAACTAGAAACCAGGTACCATTCAGAAAACTGATGAATAAATTTTGACATATTAATATTATAAATTGTTATTATTGTTCAACAGTATCCAACTCTTTGTAATGCCATTTGGGGATTTCTTTGCAAAGATACATGAATGGTTTGCCTTTTCCTTCTCCAGCTCATTTGACAGATGATGAAAATGAGGCAGAGTTAAATGGCTAACCTAGGGTCACATAGCTAATAACTGTCTGAGGCTGGATTTGAACTCAGGAAGATGAATCTTCCTGACTCCAGGCCTCACACTTTATCCACTGTATAACCTAGCTGCCCTATAAATTATTCATGAAATATAAAAAGGTATATGGAAAATTCTGAATGATTTGGGAAGTCTGGTATGACTGGTAGAAAGTGGCGAGTAGAAATGAGTGACTATATATCAATGAAAGTGATATCTGGATTCTGACCCTTTCATTGGTCAGTTTTGATTTTTGAGTACCAATGATGAAAAATCCTTTCATTCTTTAGCTAGAGGGAGTCCCCATTGAGTGTGGAATGTGGCATGCTCTGTCTGCTTGTTTGGTTTCACTATGCTCTTTTGATATATCATATGTCCTGTTTGAGAGTGAATTTTGAGAAATGACAATAGTATTTTCAAAAAACTTTCTAAAGGAAAGAAAAGCAAAAAGTCAGTACTTTTACCCGTCTGTATTTTCCTAAAATTGAATAGATAGACCATAACAATTCAGATTCAATTTTAAGTTAGGTAGAGAAAATGAATTATGAAGTGATCAGAAAGAAGGGAAGGAAAGTTATAGATTCCAAGAGATGAATTCAGATTTGAGTTGAATGCAGAGAAATTGTAAAGAAAAATTTATGTGTTTTTATTAGTTTGAAACCATGCCTCCATTTACTGGACCATGATCATTTTCTTCATTCATCAAGCAACCAACAAGTATTTACTGAATCACTGCTGTGATCTCAACACAGGGACAAACATTATCTAGAAAGTGACATAGTTAGAGAATTTTGATCTAAGTACATTTAAGAACAGACCAAATCTCTTGCTTTTTAACAATGCAGATGAATTACAAATTACAAATAGAAATAGGATAAAGTGGGGAAAACAGTGTATTTATTCCAACTTTCATTTATACCATATTACCTTGTATGTAAAATACCTCATCCTCAACCCCTCAACCTTTGCTTCAACACATGTAGACCAGAGATATGAAGGAAATCTCCAATCTTTAATAAATTCATAGTTCTTGCAAGTTTTGAGATTTTGCTTGACTGTACACATATTTGTAGTTCCTTAAAGACTATTTATAACATTTTTAAATATGCATTATTGGTTTAACAGAATCATGGGTATGGAAGGAACACCTGGTTACTATGGCTTCTAAATGGACAGAGGCTACTTTGGATGCAGTTATCCCAATATTCAAGGTTTAAAAGGATTGTCTAAAATTTTCACATTTCTCCTAAGTACAGAGATCCCTGTTTAAATTTATATTTTTCTCTTCAAGGAAGAAAATGATATAAGGGAGGGGACTTTAATTAGAGTCCTCAGAACACTGAATTTTTCTTAATAGCTAAGGTGAGTTTCTGATACTGAACTCATCCAACATCCCTCAATGCACAATGGGAAGATGTCAAAGGCATGTTCTGGTTTGCTATTTCCTTAAAACTGTGCTCAGTCACCTCATCCTTTTCTAACCCACTGACAGGAAAATTAGCCATATGAACTCACTTTCCCACAGCTGGCCTCTTCAATGAGCCAGAAGGGAAATGTCACCTTTTCATTAAGACTAACTTTCCTTCTAATGCTTTAGTTCATTATAAAATTGAATACAGAGGATATTTGCCTGAAAAACTTTCCTAGTTTTTTTTCATTACACTGAAAGTACTCTATATTTTTTTCTATCATCCTTCCTTCATTTTTTTGTCTATCATTATAATTACACTATATAGATTTTCCTTATAATCATGAACTAAAATTTGAAACATTACATCTTGACATATTGGCAAAACTTCAAAATCTCAGTGTCATTTCATTTAATAATTTTTTTTAACTTGGTATGAAAGGAGAGAGCGCCATTCTCTCTCTTTTTCCCTTGGGAAGAATAAAGAGGTTGAGTAGGGAAGAGATAAGTAGCAACAAAATAATAATTTATTCACCCTTTTAAATCCTTTAATGACAAAAAATCTGAGGATATTCCAGCCATTTAAAAAATTGACTCCAAATTTCAACTGGTATTTGATTTAAAATGAGTGGCAAATACAACTTAGGCTTTAAAATGTTTGTTTTCTAATGCTTATTTGAGCACTTATTTATATGTGTCCAGCGTAAGAAAGAGTAGAGATGACATCTGTGGTAATACATTACTTAGTCTATGATGTACCTTGAAGCATGATGTGATTCTTATCTATGCATTAGTTATATTTTGACTCCATGGTTATTTGAATTTAAATATAAAAATTTAGGAATATGCCTTTCCATATTTAGGAACAATTTTAGGAGTTACTCAGCCAGTAACTGGAATAATTACTCTATTCCAGCAAAACTGGAAAAGAGTATCACAGAAACTGGACATAGACCAAAATCTCACACCATATACCAAAATAAAGTCAAAATGGGTTAATGATTTAGATATCAAGGCTTATATTATAAGCAAACTAGGAGAGCAAGGAATAGTGTACCTATCAGATTTGTGGAGAACAGAGAGAAGAATTTGTGTCCAAACAGGAGACAGAGAATATTAAAAATGCAAAATGGATAATTTTTATTACATTACACTGAAAATTTTTGCACAAAGTCAATGCAACCAAGATTAGAAGGAAAGTGGAAAACTGGGAAAGAATTTTTACAACCAATGTATCTGATAAGGGACTCATTTCTAAAATATATAGAGAATTAAGTCAAATTTATAAGAATACAAGTCATTCTCCAATTGATAAATGATCAAAGGATATGAACAGGCAGTTCTCAGATGAAGAAATTAAAGCCATTCATAGTCATATGAAAAAAATGTTCTAAATCACTATTGATTGGAGAAATGCAAATCAAAACAACTCTGAAGTACCACATCATACCTATCAGACTGTCCATGATAAATGTTGGAGCAGATGTGGGAAAATTGGAGCACTAATGCATTGTTGGTGGAGTTGTGAACTGATCTAACCATTTTGGAGAACAATTTGGAACTATGCCCAAATGGCTATAAAAAATGTGCATACCCTTTGACCTAGCAATAGCACTTCTAGGGCTGTATTTCAAAGAGATAATACAAATGGGAAAAGGACCTACATATACAAAAATATTTATAGCAGCTCTTTTCATGGTGGCAAAGAATTAGAAATTGAGAGGATGCCCATCAATTGGGGAATGGCTGAACAAGTTGTGGTATGTGAAAGTAATGGAATATTATTGTGCTATAAAAAATGATGAGCAGGTGGACTTCAGAAAAACCTGGAAAGACTTGTATGGATTGATGCTGAGTGAAGGGAGCAGAACCAGAAGAACATTGTACACAGTAACAGCCACATTGTGTGATTACTGACATTGATAAACTTAGCCCTTCTCAGCAATGTAAGGATCTAAGACATCTCCAAAGATTTCATGATGGAAAATGCTATCCATATCCCAAGAAAGAACTGTGGAGTTTGAATGCAGATTGAAGCATACTATTTGCTATTTTTTCTTCTGTTTTGTTTTGTTTTCTTTTTTTTGTGTGGTTCCTCCTATTGGTTCTAATTCTTCCTTACAACATCATTAATGTGAAACTATGTTTAATAGGAATGTATACATATAGCTTATATCAGATTGTGTGCCATCTGGGGGAGGAAGGTGGTGAGGGAGGGGGAGAAAAATTTAAATCTCAAAAGCTTATGGAAGTGATTGTTGATAAATCAAAATAAATTAATAAAAAAGAAAAAAAAACAGAATGGCTGGATCAGTTCACAACTCCACCAACAATACATTAGTTTTCTCATTTTCCTACATCTTCTCCAACATTTGCCATTTGTTCTAGACATTTTCTTTGATTGATCCTCAGGCTAGAATGATATCTCATATCATTTATATGTACAGGCTTCTCTGCCTTCCTTTAGGTCCCAATTCAAATATCATCTTCTTTAGGGAGACTTTCTGATCCCCTCTTAATTCCAGTGCCTTTCCTCATTTGATTACTTCTTATTTATGATTTATCTAGCTTATTTGTACCTATTTGTTTGTTTGTTATCTTCCCCATGAGATTGTGAACTTCTTGAGAGCATGGGCTATCTTTTGCCTCTTTTTCTATCCCCAGTGCCTGGCGCATGCTAAATACTTAATAAATGTTTATTGCCTGACTTGTCAATACTATTGAAAGTACTGATGAAAACTCTTTTCAAAAGACCATGCAAAACTAAATGGGTATTGAGACAATTATTGGTATGGAAAAGCACTTCAGTCTTGTCTTCAGTTTAGGGTTTGAAGGCTTTGTTTTATTATGTATTATAGGGTAAGGATCTGTCTTAACTGAATTCCAATGTTGTACTTGGAGTCCTTTTCTGTATTTTAATTAAAATATGAACCAAATTTTGAATAGACACCATTTCTCTGTTTTAACTACATAAGCAATGCTTAAAACAGTGAACAGCTTATTCTTGCTTTGGAATTGTACACATGAGAGTAAAACCAAAGTTGTTTATGTTCAGGTTCATTTGTTCCCAAAATCAATTAAGTTGAGTTCTGGCATGTGTAATTTTATCACTTTTCCCTGAACTGTATAGAATTACTTTTAACTGAGATGCTGAGAGTTTTCACTAGAATGCAATGAAACCTACCACATTATAAAGGCATTAAAAAATAGAGTCAAGTTCACAGTTTAGATTGTTCTACAAATATATAGACATTACCTACCCAGAATGTTGTTGTGACCCTGACTACACATTTATACAGACTGCTGTTATGTCTTGCCCTCAATTTTGGGGAGCACAATGTATTATTTCATTCTGGGAAGTGAGTGAGACTTCAAAGGACAGGAAATGGATAATCTGTAATTGACAAAATAATATGCAATCTTTATAAAATATGTCTATCAGTTGAGGAGTTCTTCAGATGAAGCAAAACACTAAAATCAATATGGTACACTTGTAACAAAACCTTTTAACTTGCCCATCATTCTGTATAGGTGAATCCAGCATAATAATAGTATTAAGTTGCTAGCCAACATAAAAACAGAAGCATGGTATGTCTTCATTCAGAAAAAAAAAGATAGCACTTATATTACATAGCAAATTATCATTATTTACAGGGACTTATTATAACTTCATCTTTCTATATGAAGATCAAGATCTAAGATAGTCTTACAGTTATCTTTGTTGTTTTTTCTTCATTGTAGTTCCATTTTACAACTATTTGCATTAGGCTAACACCTATGAAAGTCTTAATTACATCAAAAAGGAGGAGAAAATGTTGTCTTAAACAATTGTAATGATATATTTTTCTGAGGCTTGAAGAAGTTAAACAACTTTCTGAAAGTTTACCATCTGATTCTCAGAGAACTCTGTCTTCTAAAATAGCATGCTACTTTTTTCAAATGCAGAGGCATGTTCTATTGTTCAAGTTGTGCTTTACATTTGACAATGATTTACAAATATTCAATCATTTTCTTCTCATAATAACCCTGGGACATAGGTGAAATTATTTTTGTTCTCATTTTACAAATAAGGAAATTAGTCAAAAGAAATTAAATAACTTCTCTAGGATCAAAAAGTCAATAAATATCTGAGTTTAAAAAAAAAGAAAAATATTTTACAGTACTTAGCCAATTATACACATGTATAAAGTGATTTAACAAATATTTGAGTGCTTGCTATATACCTGACAATGTGCCATGCACTGTGGATAGAAAGACAAAATAAAATGTCCCCTGCCTTCACAGAACTTATATTCTATTGAGGAAAACAAATGTATACAGAAAAGTAAACACACACCACACACATACACACACATGCACACACACACACACACACATGATTTGTAGCTGAGACTATACGTGCTATGACCTCCTACTACCTACAAATTAGAATGTGAGGTCCTTCAAATCAGGTTTTATGCTTTGCATAACCCAGATCTTGGCATTGTAATTTACACATAGTAAGTACTTAATGGGCAGTTAAGTGGAGCATTGGATATAGTACTGGGTCAGGAGTCCTGAAGACCTGAGTTCAAATCTATCCTCAGACACCTACTAGCTTTATAACCCTGAGCAAGTTATTTAACCCTATTCTCCTCAGATTCCTCATCTGTAAAATGATCTGGAGAAGGAAATGGCAAACCAATCCAGTATCTTTGCTAAGAAAACCCAAAAAGTGTGTCACAAAGAGTTGGACATGGCTAAAAATGACTAAACAATAAAATTATTTAATAATATTTTTTCATTTATTTATTAAAAATGAAAAAAAATTGAAAAAAATTGGTTTCCATGGAGGAAGACACTAGCACCTGAGTGTGTAGGGAGTGGATCAGAAAAGACTTCCTTTATAAGATGGTACTTGTAATGAATTTTTAAGGAAATTTGCAATCTTGGGGGGGCAGATGTGAGGGGGAATGCATTCTAGGCCTGGGGGACATGTGCAAATTCACAGAAACAAGAGATAAAATGGCAAGAATAAGGAAGAAGAAATTGTCCAGTTTTGCTGGAACATAGAATATTTGTAAAAGAATAATATGCAATGAAGTTATTAAGGTAAACCAGAAACAAATTGGAAGGGATTTACAAAGCATTTTACAAAGAAAGAAACTGAGTAGGAATGAATTGTCTCAAGTCACACAGCAAGTCCATGGCAGGCAGGGAGTAAACCATTTTGACTCCATTCTAGTGTTGTTACCACTGCACAATTAGTTCTGGCCATTCCAGGCACAAAATATAACATCATTGCACTATTTATTAATCTATTAATTTATTCATTTAGCAGTCTTCATTAGTTATCTATTTATTTTGTACTTGAATGGGAAATTATTGAGTTGTTCTCAATAGGACTTTTTCATATAACTTCATATATTTTTCACACTTTTGAGGGTTATTTGTAATTTAAAATAATTGATCTTAAAGTTGGAAGAAGATCTGGTCAAATGCCATACTTTTAAGTATTACCATCATTATATATATGAGGAATCATATATATGAGGAAATGGAGACCTAGAAAGAGTAAATTATTTGCCTTTAATGAAATAACTGAGTGATAGGTCAGAATTTACACTGCCTCCTGGGAGCTTATTCATCTGGAATAATTCCACTACCTTTCTCACCCATAGTCTTTTGTGAGTAGAGTTCTGCATCTGTAAGATGGCTGGACAGGACTTAAGTTAAAGCATGAAGTAAAGGAAGAAAACACACTAACTGGCCCTCATAGTGACCTCAGACTCTTTAGCGATGTCCCCTACACAAGGCAGTTAAGGAATTGCCACTTTTTTTACTATTACATAAGTCATTAATGAATCAAAACCTATTTTACTTCCAAAATGGAGGACTATAGGAGAGTAATGTATGCAAGAATACATAAAGTGATTTGTGATGTATAAAGATTCCAAATTTTGTGTTTTAATAAATGCAAATAGCTTATTTACCCTTTAAGTTGAAGCTTCAATTATGGGCAGTCTTAAAATTGCCTGTCTTTGATTACTTAACAAAGCTAAGAATGAATGAGCTTTACCATTCCAGTTTCAATCTGCCCTTTTGCCCACAATTGCTTGGAGTTGTCACAAATTTGCTTAGCTTTCTAACACTTTTTTAAGGTCCAGAATAGTGAATGAAAGCATTACATAAGGCCTTATTTTTAGCAACTTAAATAAATTATTGTGGAAAGGATTTTGAAAGCAAAAGTGGCCTTTAAATAGTCAGAACTAAGGTTTAAAAAATAGTAAACTTAGCTGGCCAGAAATATAAAAAGAACAGATTGTTTTCCTGGAGCCCAGACACTTTTTGTGAAGTTTTCAGAAGTTGGAAAAGAGGAAACTGGATACAAGTTCAAACATTTCTCATCAATCAAATCAAATCTCAACTATTTATTACTTCATTTTCATTGCTTCTTTCCCAACTACCTATTCATCAACAGTCACCATTTATCATTGAAGTATTTGAAGGAGTCTTGAAAAAAAACTAGTAAATTCTAGCTTTATCCCCAAAATTCACTTACTGTACAAATCTCACTAAGTCACAATATTATTGATCTCAGGATCTAAGAGACCTCAGAAGTTACTTAATCCAACATTATCATTTTATAGATAAAAATACTGAGATCCATAGAAGTTAAATGAATTTGCCAAGGTCACATAGTTTTAGAGATAGGCATTTAGTAACAATCTAATCTACTTTATTTTGCCACTGAGGATACTGAGGTACTGAGTGGTTATTTCAAGAGACCCACATTCTACTTCTGGCTCTAGTAATAGTTTTTATATAACATAGGGGAAATTATTTAACTTCCATCAATCTGAGTTTTAATCTGAGTTTTCTTAGAGTTTCAATCACTCTAAGGAAGCATTGTACTACATAGCAGGGATGCAAATACAAAATTAAAGGAAGGTCATTCCCTCAAGGATCTTTTATTCTATTTTTATAAGGGGAGACAACGAAAATAAAAGAGTCTTGTGAAGGTAACTATTTATGAAATCTATTTTGATTTGGAAAATTACATGAATTGAATCAGTGAAGATACAAGAGAGAAGATTGATGCACCCTTGCTAGGAAAAATAAGAGCTGACTTAATGAGGTTATAGAACTTAAAGGGAGGGCCTACCTATGTGTAGCTTCATGGTGGTTGATGAGAAGTCACATGAATGAAATGAAAGATTTTTTAAGAGGCTAAATGATTGGACCTTAATAAGCTAAAACTTAATATAGATAAATACAAATTCTTAAACTTCAGCTTGAAAATCAACTTTATAAATACAAATTGGAGAAAGTGTGACTAGACAGCTGGTTTTCTAAATAAGTTTTTGGGGTTTGCATGGTGTCCATGAGCTCAATGTGAGTATATATAGTAGTGATATTACAGTCAAAAGAAACTAATAGAACATTAGGCAACATCAGCAGATGAGTAGTTTAGAGGATCATGGGAGGTTAGAATCCAATTTCACGTTATCCTGATCAGAGTGCATCAAGAGTTTTATGATTAGTTCCAAGTAATATATTTTAACCACTACAATGTTAAATTTCAGAGTGTCCATAAGATGGCAATGATGAGACAATACAGAAAGAATGTTGAATTTGAAACTAGAGGACTTTGGTTCAAATCCTATATCATCTATTTTCTACCTTGGTGAAGCTGAGCAAGTTTCTTTACCAGGTCTATGGCTTTTGTTGTTGTTGTTCTTTGTTTTGTTTTAATATACTTAAAATGGACAGGTTTGAGATAAAATAAAATGTTTTCTAAGGTCCCTTTTTGCTAAAGACTTACTGAGTATATTGGCTTTTTTCTTCTTTAAACATTTTTGTTTATTCGTTTTATGCATTGACAAATAGAAAGCAAATCCCCTGTGGTTAAGGACTTTAATTCTTGTTATATTATTAGTAACTAGTATTATTCCTTGTATATAAAAGGGGTCCAATAAATAATAATCATAATGAACTGAACAAGGATGATAAAGGGCCTCAAATTCATGTGACATGAGGATTGGCTAGAGGAAATGGGAATATTTAGCCAAGAGAAGAAAAGACTTAGGGCAGTCAATGGGCAGGGTCAGTAAAGCTGTACTCAGCTAATTGAATGATGAGCACATAAATGAAACTTGTTTGCTTGGTCTTGACAAAGCCACATAAAGTAGGAACGTTGGGCAGAAGTAAAACAAAACAAAACAAAATGAAACAAAACAAAACAAAAAACAAAAAAAAAATACCATCTAATTTATTTGAGAGGTAAGGGGGGAAAGTTTTTAATAATCATAGCTACTTAAAAATTTAATGGACTGCTTAGGAAATTTGTGGTTTTCCTGTCACTGGAGATTTTCTGGTAAAGACTTAATATTAATAATCTTACATTGTTCATGATGTAAAGGGTTTTCTCATTGAGGTATAGGTTGGATTAGATGATCTGAGTTTCCTTCCCAAACTGAGCTCCTATGATTCTATAGGGGAAAAAAATTGGCCTGTGGAAGGGACATAAATCTACTTGGAAGTGACTTTGGAGTCATAGACTGAGATCTCACTCCCAATATAATATTCCTTCTGTACCTCTGGCTGATACTTATCTGGCCTTTGCTCAAAACCTCTTTTAAAATGGATCTCACTCTTTTTCTGAGACAGCCCTTGGCATTGTTAGGCACTTCCAATTATTATAATGGTCATTTCCATCTTGAGCCAAGAGCTTTCTCCTTATAACTTTCTCTCATTAACCTTATTCTGCCCTGAAGCAATGCAGAATTAGTCTCATGCCAAATCTACACATTGATGACAGCTATCATGCTGTTTTCCAGACTTATGACCTTTACTATGACTCTGCTTTGGACTGTCTCTGCTGTGCCTATGATTGTCTTAAAGTATGATGGCCAAAATTGAATATAATACTCTAGAAACAGCCTGGCAAGTCATTTAACTCCTTTGTGTTTAAATTCTCTTATTTTCAAAGTATCAAGTAAAATCTTGTTGTACTTAACTAAAAGCTTTCTTTTGATAAAGCAAGTGAGATCATTCCTGCACAAGAGCTTGGAAAAAATACCACAGTGCAAATATAATCAATGCCTCACATTCACATTTAGCTCCATCATTGCTTAGCCTTATAAGAACACAGCTCATCAAATGCTCAATTTTTATTTATTTTTTTTACATAGCAGCCTAACACAATCAGAGGCACAGAGGAAACTACCTACAAAGTACATTCCAACAAAAAATAAAGTAAAACAACAAAAATAAGTTACAATGACTGACAGTACATATAACTTTATACTTTTTGTTGTATAACAACATGCACATTTTGCACTCAGTGTTCCAATTTGCCCAAACAATCAAGATATTGATTCGTTAGACCAGTTTCTTGCTTCTTGGTCATCAGTATTTATTTTTTGTAAGTTGCATGTTCTATCTGCTTTCTGTCATTCTTCCTAAGTGACCAGTCTGAACTTATTTTCATGTGATAAATAATACATTCAACACCACCTTATCTTCCAGAGAGCTCTTCATTTGGCATATTTTGAAAAAAATATGCACATTTCACTTTCTGTTAAGGTGTAGGTCACCCCAAACTCCTCATCTTTCATCTTCATTCTGGGGTATAGAACACTGTGGGCAGACCAATGGGATTATTTTTCCTGGACGTATTTTCATGGGTATTCATTCAATCATTGCTCAGTACTGTGTGATTGTAAATGAAATAAACTTATAATTTTTTACACCATATGTTTCATTTTCTACACAAACGTTCTTCTGAAGTTTGTGACTTAAATGTAACTCTGATGCATCCTTGATTACTGAGACATATATGCTTTTTATACCTTGTAATCATTCATTTTATCAAGGTCCAAGGCAACCAGTGGTTATAGTAACAGCAATAGTAGTTTTTCAATTATTCGAATTTATTTTAAACATCACCCACAATTTTTGGTGACAAAATCATTTTAGAATTCAACATTATCACTTGAGACAATTAATCTAATTTTATGTTTTATGAAAATGTGAAAATTCAAATTGTTAACAGATTTTAAATAATTTTCCCCCTTCAAACAGAGCATTAATTATGGTGAGGATGCAAAATTTTTTTGTCACAAGCTAACGTAGTTTGAAAGAAAACTAGCTGGTGAGTGTTTGTTTAAATATTTCAGAAAATGGAAGATTGTGTTAACATCATTAGTGTCAAATACAGAAAAAATTTTTTTGTGGAAACAATTGACTATTATGTAAGAGATTAACATAGTAGGGATAACCATGAATATAACCTTTATCAATATATTGAGCTCTCTATGGTTGGTAATATAAGGATCTGTTTTTTGGTGATAATAACTCCTTACCTATTTAAAAATAGAAATAGACGGCCTCATGAGGGCTCTTTCATTCCAGTGCTAAGATCTGTAGAACTATGTTTTCATCATTCTTTTTCAAACAGTAAATGATTTTGTTTTGAAAGTGGAAAAAAATGTAGCAGCTCCACATCATTTGAACTATTACTATTTCCTTTTTTAAGATTTTTTTTTAATTTAAATTTCAGCCCTTTCTTATGTGTAACAAATAGACATAACTATTGAAAATAAAGGATACACATCGCTGAATTGTCAGTTTTTGGAATGTATGCCCACTGGTGACAAAGGCAGTCTCCTAGGCTCTACTTCTGTGTAGCACTTGATTTGAACTAGGTGAGTCTGTGAATTCTAAATGCTAAAGGGGACATGTTAAGTCGTTGCAAGCTTCTGGTGCTGTTCACATTGTATGAGGTCAGGCTGGCCAGGGCAATCTAAGAAAGTCAGAATTTTGAGATCCTGAATTATATCTAAAGATTAGTACAACATGTAAAGATACTATTCAACTATTTTAACTCAATCAACTACAAAGCCAGATCATTTTTAATAGAACACAGAATATTATAATTAGGAACAACTTAGAGATCCTCTAATCTGTCCCCTTCATTTACAAAGAAATTAAATCACATATCCAAGGTTCCAAAGATAGCTACAGTCAGAAGTTGGACAGGACCCCACGTTGCTAGATTCCCATATCAATGATCATTATACCATATAACATTTCCTATTTTTGTATGGGGGAGAATGACAATAAACAGTCACGCTGTAGGCAGATCTAATTTAAATTTTGTGGTCTATTGTCAGATCATTTCCTTTAAGATTTTGCAAGGTAATAAACAGATTTAAGCCAGAATTTCTAAAAATCTAAGAAAAATCAAAATATATAATTGAATTTTTAAATTTTATTGTGTTTGGAATTTGAAGATTTTGATTTCTTTGGTATGGGGAACTCATGGTAAGGAAATTGCTTTTATTCGTGAACATAATCAGTTTCTCCTCAATTTACTATCTTAAAGAGTTACTTGTGGCATGAGGGGTGGTTTCCTCAGGGCCACAGAACAAAAACATATAATGAATTGATGCATGCTGTGGACAGTGATAAAGGTCAAGAAATGGAAAATAAATGAAACAGCAATTTATGGCAAGTCATCAGAGGTATCCAGTGTTGCGAGCTACTGTTCTTGATATTTATCAGTTATAGTATAAGATAAGATTTGCCTGATATCACTTCAGTGTATTGATAAGACCTATTATTTCTCCACAAGGAAATAAGTTTCTTAATCTAATAGTTATCATTCAATTTATTGTAGGGAACATCAAATAACATTATATGCCCAGTGGAGTGAATCTTGGGCACACAGCTCACTTACACATTGTCCTTTATGCTTTACCTAAAAAGTTATCAAGACTAAGGTCAGAGATGTGGAAAGTAGAGAGGAGATAGTTCTACCAGGCACAGAATATATACATTGCTGTCACTTCTAACAATCAACTGAGCAACTGGAAATATAGCTATAGCTGTTAATGAGACATAAATGAAGCCTATTTCATTTTACACAATAATCTTAACTTTTTTTAAGCTCTTAGTTATAGTTTCTCTACATTTTTTATTCTCCTCAATGACAGTTTCCCATATACTTCAGTGAGACACTATTATTGCATCTAAGGAATCAAATAATTTCAAGGATTTAGAGTTTCAAAAGGATCCCATAAAGTTTGGAATTCTAGAAAATAATCAAGGTCAATCATAAAAAAAAAAGACATTACAAGGCATTTAACTGAAACACTGCCCCAAAGAAGAAACAAAGAGCTCTGGTCTCAAAATTCCAGAAGTCACAATAAAACAGCTGAGTCTAGAGCTTATTGATATTACTACTGTGTAAGCCATGACTTTAATGATCCAAATTAAAAGAAATTTCAAAAGGAGTAAAAAATATAGTTCTACAGGAAGTTATATACTCCCATTTTTCTTCAAAAATCATTGCAGTAAACCAAGACAAAAACATTCTAGACTTTCAGCTTTGAAATCTAGATTATAACTTCAAAAGTAAATCATATTAACAGAATCATGAGATATAACAAAAACTGTGTAAATTCAAGGGGAAATAACTTTGAGAATTCAATAAACCAAACAAAGAACAGAGATGTAAATCTATTGTTGTCACTGCTTGAATGCATATTGAAACATTCAAGTTTAATATCTCCCAGTTTTGCTGATAAATTTTTAATGTTTTATTTATTTTATTCTTAATTTATAGAATAAAACAAGCATTTCCATAACATAGTACAATGAAAAAGATGATTGCATATGAAATTGCAAATCTATTATGTACAACTTGCTATTCCTTTTAAAAATATAAAAAGTTATCACATGAATTTCTTTTTTTCCCTCTCCAGCCCACCCTACAGATGGCTACCATTAGATATAAATATTTATATATATGTAAAATCATTCAAAACATATTTCTAATTTTCAGTTCTTTCTCTGGATGAAAATAACATCTTTCTTCATATGTCCTTTATAGTTAATTTGGTATAATAGTGAAAATGATGTGTTCACTCAAAGTCGTTCTTAAAATAATATTGCTGTTACTGTACACAGCATTCTCTTGGTTCTGCTCATTTCGCTCTTCATTATTTTGTAGAAGTATAGCTGTGTTTTTCTATGATCATTGAGCTCCTCACCTCTTACAGTATAATAGTATTCCATCATGATCAGATGCCATAGCTTGTTCAGCCATTCTCCAGTTGATGGGCATCCCTGCAATTTCCAGTTTTTTGCCACCACAAAGAGAGCTGCTATAAACATTTTAGAACATATAGATTCTTTTCCTTTTTTCCCAGTCATCTTGAGAAATAGACCTATTAGTGGTTTTGCTAATATTTTAAATGAAGTAACCTTAAAATTAAAGGCAGCTTAACACAGTGTTTAGTGTACCAACCTCATAATTAGAAAGATATACATTTAAATCCTACCTCTGAAATGTAGATAACATATAGCTCTGGATTAGTCATTTAATATCTCTCATTTGACGTAAATAATTGAGACTGTGCATTGCAGATTCTCTATATGGGTGGAGGGTAATTCAGTCTATCAGTAAAGAAGAATACATTAACCACAACCTTTGTTCTAAGGCACTGTGTAAGCTCTGGGGAATAAAAGAAAAGCAAACTTCTTATTCTCAAGAAAGTCATAATCTAACAAGTTTCTATTTCCTCACAAGACTTCCATATTACAATGAAGTTGAAAATCCAGAACAGTTTTTAAAATATTCAATTGTATGCAGTTATAGTCTTTTTTCCTTTCATTTTTGGTGAGATGATAAAGTTAATAAATATTACTCTGTACTATATACTTTGCTAAGCCTTGTGGATGCCAAAAGAAAATTCCTACTCTTAAAGACCTCAGAATCTATCAGTGAATCCTTGAAGGAAGTGTTTCTTTTTTACAAAGGTCAAAGGTTTTCCAATTAGACTTCCATACTGACATCTAGCCCTTTCCACTCCAAAAGGAACAAAAGGGGTGGGGAGGCAATATGATATAGCAGAATGACCACCTGGCATCAAATAACCAGGTTTCTCATGGTACCTCCAACTCTAGCTTATATTGTGGTCTTAATAAAGTTACTGCACTGTGCTACTTGATATAGAGTAAATAGAAGCTTTAAACAGATGATCTCTAAGATCTTTTCAAATTAAAAAAATCTATAAAATTATAGAAATTATTTATTTCATGATCAAAATTAAGATGGCTTATATTTTATACTATCATATGGTAGCATCTATAGTGTGTGACATGTAACCTTAATATTTAGATCTTCAGAATTCAAATTTACCTATTTTTTTCAAAATAGTATTTTATACAAGAATAGATTAATATATGACATTTTGAGGGAAGAAAATTGCTTATTTACTGAGGAGGCTTTTCTGTTCCTACTTGTGTACTCTGGATTAAATCACATAAAGTATCATTTGGATCCACCACAAATTTATAATCTTGGTCTCAAGTAGGCCTGACATTGTTGAAAGCTTTTAAAATTGACACTGTTCAGTGGTTCTTTTTCAAAAATCATTTTCCAACTTCAAGTTTTCTCAACCATCATTACCTATCACTCTCTGTCAATGGCTATTTTACTGAGAAATTTGGGATCATCCACCCTGAATGCTATCTTCTTCCTTCTCATTCATAAATCCTTAATTATCATTACCCATTTTTTTTTATTACTTACTTCAGTCACTGACAAGGAGTTGGTCCTTCTGTATAACAAGGAAAACCATACTATTTGAGTTCTTAGTTCTTTCCTCTTCTGCCTCCACTAGCATGACATCCATTCAATGATCTACTCTCATATCTGATTTTGATCTCTCCTACCTACTGGCTCCTTTCCTGCCATCTATAATTGCATCTGTCTCCTCTATCCTTAAACAGAAAGGTCATTTGTCTCTAACATCAGATAAAGCTAATATTCTATATTGTATGAAAATCTGTGGCAATCTAACTTCTGAAATCACCACTCAACTAAAACTGTCATATCTAAGGTTACTAATAATTTATTAATAGCTAAATCTGATAGTCTTTTCCAGTCTATTTTTTTTAATTTCTGTAGCATGTGACAAGCTAGATCACACTCTCCTGGTTATTCTATTTCTCTGTGTGACATTTACAAAGTTCCAGAGACATAGTTTCTAGGTAATTTAATCATTTTATTATAAGGCCAGCTGGTTATTAATAAAAAGGATGATCATTTGGCCATCTCTTTTAGACCAAAGACACCTCTAATGGTGGTAGGGTTCACAGTTTATATACCTTTCAAAGGGGAGGTGTTCCCAAGGGGTGCCTACTCAACTCTGATTGGTTAATCAAATGGAAAGTGGGCTATCTTGGAATACTTGACTTAGGTCACTCAAATATTAGCCAAAGAGACATCAATTTTCATATTACCATCTTGATAACAGGCAGAACCAACGTTTTCCCAGGATATATCTGAACAGACACAATGAGTAGGAATATACCCATCAGTCCAAACTTAGAATTTCTTTTTCTGTCTGATTTAATCTTGGCCTGGGTAAATCTCCAAGAGAAAGTCCCCACACTGGTTGGTTTCTGGATGAGGAAGTAGAAAAAGAGAAAAACCTTGGTCCTAATAAAATAATTAGTTATTAAATATAAGAAAGAAATATTCATTTCTCATGCTTGGGTTTTCATGACACTGATGTCTATTACATTTTTCACAACTGAAAGATTTTTTCTTTCTCAGCGTCATGTGCTAGGTCATTATCTATATTCCACCCTATGACCATATGTTAGACTCTGTTCTAGGCTCTCTTCTTTGGTCTCTTTATCTTCTCTTTTGCTGCTGTCATTAATGAACATGAGTTCAAGTGTCATCTCTGTCTTATATCTCCAAATGACTTTCAGAAACTTTTAAAATATCTGGTAGATATCTTAAACTCAATATGTCTGTCCCAATCAGAACTCATTTTCCGCCTCCTACACACACATTCCACAACCAATATATTTATTGCTGTTGAATCACCACATCTTTCCAGGCATCCCATGCGAAAGGTGGAATCATCTTCAACTCTTTATTCTACCTAATCTTCAAATTAGTTATCAATAAATTACCAAATCAGTTGCCAAGTCATCTCTATCTTATATAGCTTAGCACCTCATCTCCTCTTGCCCACATCCTTACAGCAATCTTTGACTCAATTTTTAGACTTCCAATCTACCTTCTCTCCAAACAATCTTGCGCACAGCTGCCAATACCCACGACAGATTCCAAGCCTAGACTTATTACTAACATAATCAATGATATTCAATGACTGCTTTTTGTCCTTAGGATAAAATACACTCTTCAGCATGGCGCTTAAAATTATTTACATTCTAGTAATAGCATATCTTTCTGGGATTTTTGTGCATCATTTTATTTTATGCATTCCAAAAAAAATGAACTGTTTGCTATTCCTTGGATATGCCATTTCATAGTCCATCTCTATGTATTTGTTTAGGTTGTATTCATGTTCCTAGAATGCAATCTCACCTTATCTCTGCTTCTCACAGTACCTAGCTTCCTACAATAAAATAGCTTAGCAAACATACCATTATATTTTGTTAGAAACATTTCTTGATATCTATAATGGTTAAGTCATATTTTCTTCCTCAAATTATTATGTATATTTTATTCTTTAATAAAGGTAAACTCTTTGAGGAGAGGAGCTACTTTTCATTTTATCTTTTATGCAGAGTGCCTACCAACTACTATGTTCATAGTAGGCACTTTCTGTTGCATTTAATCTCAAATGTTGGAACTGTTTATTAATAACTTTCTCATTTGGACATTGGGTCTTTTATATTTTTCTATACTATTCCCAGGGTAGTTATTTAGTGGTAATTGAACAAATAATGTGTTTCTTATTATAAAAATGTATTTTTGAACAGAATTAAAGTCTAATGAAGAGAAATGAAAATATGTTGTTTATTCAATTTTTCAAAAAAATTTGCTTCCAAAACAGTCCAACAATTTATAAATAAATTTTAATGTATTAACGTTTAACCTAAAATGAACATGATTACCACATACAAATTTTCTTCCTTTACTTATCCTTTGGGCAGGATAAGTTTGTTCAAACATCACAAAAATTTTTCTGGGAAAGAATGATGGGTAGAAAGAAAGTATAAAAAATTCTGATTTAGATTAATAGCATGACAATCACAGAGAGAGAAATGTTATATCATAAGTATCATTGTATTTTTATAGTATATGAGTAGATTAAAACATAGATTTTTACATTCAGCATTATTTGATTTTCTTTTATTGACTCAATTTATTGTTATTATTATTTACAACTAAATGGTAGAATGAAGAAAAAATAATTAAATGTAATTATAAACTATACTAGCAATTTTCAGCCAGTTGGCCAAAATTACACAGAAAATTTAAGGCAAACAAAAAGGTAGCATCTCTGATCTCCACATTTCTAGTTTAATTTTACAGGCTATCTCAGAAATCTTCAGATATTATTTTAATACTGTGGATTATTTATTGTTTACTAATATAAAATCAGTAATGATAATATATTGATTATATTAAAGTTATTCTACCATGTATGCTACTAATTCATATTAATACACAGTCTTCAACAGTAATAGACACATTTATTTAAGTCTAGGTTATTTAAGGCAGGATAAAAAGTTTAAAACAGATTTTAAAATTTTTATTTTATTTGTTATTTGTTATTTCTCCAAAATGCACGGACATTTCTTTACTTAAAATTCTACAGCTTTCTAAAATGTAGGGAATAGAAATCCTTCAGTATCTCTCTCTCCTCTCAATACTCCCCTTCCCCAGAACTGGTGCTATATGCCATGCAGTCTTGTGTTACCATATGGCACTGTTTGTCAGTATAGTAATATGCAGTGTCCCAAAAATCTTAGCTCAATTTTAAGTCATAAAAGCTCAAATTATTCTGTGTCTTTTGGGATCCTCTTTATAAGAACATCACTTGCAAGTATTTGGGTAACTAATTTTCTCCCATGCCCAAGTAATTTTATATGGAGATTTCCTTTATATGTTATTTAACATCTCATTAATCAGACAAAAGACGATAACATCATGGAGATATACATTAAAATGATTACCACTATTCAATAGCGTATGTGTTATTAATAAAAATAAAAGAAAATGGAAATTTACATAGTTCATTAAATGATATCAAAAGAATGCTTCAGGCACCTCATAAACCAGCATCACATTTTAGCATCTCATTTCATGACCTTATATTTCTTATTCCTATAAGATAGCATTCAATTAAAGAAAAGAAAAAAAAAGGAACCAAGCTCTGTCATATGCATGAATTCTCTTGAATTCTGTAAGTCTTGAATAAATTGTCTACCTTCAAAACATATATTCAAAATGATTACTATGAGGAAGGTAATTTAGTAGTAGAAGTAATAAAATAAGAAACAATTTCAACATACAGACAATTATAAAGTTCATAAAAATCACTACATTTATTATGACAAGGTTTTAGGAATTTGTGCTAAGTACAATAATTACTTTGAGAAGTGACAAATGTATTACAAATTACATAATTGATTTATTATGAAGACCTAGGAAAATATTGAAATCTAAATTAAGTGAGATTAGCAATTATTTCATTTCATAAATGTGGTCTTAATTATTTACTTTAACTTGACTATTATGGGCAACAGATTGATTTTGTTCACTAAGAATATTTTGTAGAACCTGGCTGCTTAAAGTGCATGATCATTTTATACCTAAAAAGTGTATTAATTACATCTTTGATTCTAGGGAATTGAAAGGAATGAGCACAGTAGTGCCATTAACAGATATAAGCCTCCTAACTGATTTTACCACCCCCATGTTTTGTCACCAGTAGGTCATCCTTCACATGATTTTCAAATTATTCTTTTTCATGAAAAAATTTGGTCATCACAGCCATTATTGCCTACCTAATAAAATTCAAACTCCTTTGCCTATCATTAAAGGCACTCTACAAATTAGTGCCATGCCACCATTTCAGTCTTTCAGTCCTACTCTGCTTCACATCATCTATATAACAACCAAACTGAACTATTTGATGTTCCAAGGACACAAATTACACTTTGTTTTTTTACTTTTGCATACTCTTTTCAAGGTGATCTAAATTTCACATCTCTCCCAGTGTCTTATGTCAAAATATGCAAAGCCATATAGATGAATAGTTTTAGGATTTATTTGAATTATACTGGAAACTTCCAATAATGCCCTTGATGTCTATAATCTAAAATTTCAAATTAATGAAATCATTTAAAAAACATAAACCATTTAAATACTTTCATAACTAATTATTCTCATATGGATACCAGATGAAATAATCATGTACACAGCATTGGTTTATAGGACATGAATGGTATGTTAGCTTTTGCATATTAGTAAATGAAGGTTGAGCCCATTTTAATATGTCATTACCAAGTCAGGTATAACATTTTTAATGTGACTATGTCAATAAATTTTTGACTAATTGTACACAAATCCTCTGAAGAAGAATATTTCCCCCCATCTTTACCTTCTCTCAATACAATAGTGATAGATATCTATAAGGACATAATGTCAGACAATTTCATATTATTGGCATGCTTAGCCTAACTGGACATAATTCTTACAAGGGAAAGTTTTATTTGGGGGCCAAGTGAAGAAAATGGGATATGGATAAACAGTAATTTTAAATATATATATTATATATATATATATGTATATAATGTCAATAAATATATATAATGTCAAAGCTTCTATTTATTACCCCCCTCACAGTAAAACTAGAAAAATTCTGGGAGGTGGGGAGAAAAAGGAAATTTTGTTCAATATGAGTGAAAAATGCCATAACCACTAGTGTCCTCTAAAAGAGGCTAGGATTGTCTGATTACATTGTAGATATTCCTTCAGAGGTTGACAATCTGTTGAAGATGATGTAGCGTATGTCCATTCAGGTACTAGTTCTACTACATGTTCTTTTCTGTCTCTTCTAACTTTGAGATTTTTAAATTTTAGATTGTATAAAGCACCATAACACTCTATTGACCACAGGAGTGATACTTGAACACTAGCCATTTTAGTCAGAGTCGAGCTAAGATTATACTTGAAATTCTTTATAACTAAAATAATTATGACTGGGACAGTGGGATATTACTCTGGGTTACAATTTTCAGTGGGGTAGAGAAAGACAATTGGATAAAGATTCAGCATGTTTTAAATCAATGATTTATCTTTTAGGCAATATCTGGATTTGAATTCTACTTCTCACAATTACTATTCATTTAATTTTCCCAGGCTCAGATTTCCTATAAACAAATGGTTTAAATAATATCTATAGTAATTTTCTCATGAAATTGATGTGTGGGTCAAAGTAGATAATACATGTGAACTGTGCTTCCCAAAACTTAAAACACTGCATTGGTCAGTAAGGATTGAGTAATCATTGTTATTGTATGCTTTCTACTGCAGATTTTTGTGTAATTTAATAAATTCTGCACTGACTTTAAATGAGGCATTCATTAACTCCATAAATTAATAGATTCAACCTTTTGATTCTCTAAATTTTACTAACATTTATTTTAATCTTCCATATTCACTTCCTTGAGATTTTGAGTTTTAAATTTCTCCCCTTCCTCCCCCTCCCCCTCCCCAAGATGCCATAATCTTATATAGGCTCCACTTATATGTCCATATTAAGCATATTTTCACACTAGTCATGATGTATGGGAGAATTAGAACAAATGGGAGAAAACATGAGAAAGAAGAAATAAAACAAAACAACAAAGGAGAGCAAATAATATGTTTCCATCTATGTTCAGACTTCATGGTTCTTTTTCTGTGTGTGGATAGCATTTTCCATCATCAGTCTTTTGGAGTTGTCTTAGATCCTTGCATTGCTGAGAAGAGCTATGTCTATCACAGTCCATCACCACATAATGTCACTGTTACTGTGTACAATGTTCTTCTGGTTCTGCTTATTTAACTCATCATCACTTCATATAAGTCTTTCTAGTTTTTTTTTTTATGAAGGTAGCCTGCTCATCATTTCTTATAGCACAATAGTATTCCATTACATTCACACATGACAGCTTGTTTAGCCATTCCCAATTTGATGAGCATGCCCTAAATTGCCATTTTCTTTTGCTTTGTTTTTGCTTTTTGGTGAGGCAATTGGGATCAAGTGACTTGCCCAGGGTCACACAGCTAGTAACTGTCAAGTATCTGAGGAGTAATTGGAAGCTAGTGACTTTATGAGAAATCAAGACACTGTAAAACAAATCCAAAAGAATGAAAAAATAGAAGAGAATGTGAAATATCTCATTGGAAAAACAACTGACCTAGAAAATAGATGCAGGGGAAAAAAATTTAAAAAATTACTGGACTATCTGAAAGCCATGATCAAAAAAAGAGCCTAGACATCATCTTTCAAGAAATTATCAAGGAAAACTGCCCTGATAGTTTAGAACCAGAGGGCAAAAGAGAAATGGAAAGAATTTAGCAATCACCTCCTGGAATTGATCCCCAAAGGAAAACTTCTAGGAATATTGTAGCCAAATTCCAGAGTTCCCAGGTCAAGGAGAAAATATTGCAAGCAGCCAGAAATAAACAATTCAAGTATTGTGGAAAAACAATCAGGATAACACAAGATTTAGAAGCTTCAACATTAAAGGATCAGAGGGCTTGGAATATAACATTCTAGAGGGCTTGGAATATAATATTCTGGAGAGCAAAGGAGATAGTATTACAGCTAAGAATCACCTACCCAGCAAAAAATGAGTAAAATCCTTCGGGGAAAAATAGATATTGAGTGAAATAAAGGACTTTCAAGCATTCTTGATGAAAAGGCCAGAGCTAAATAGAAAATTTGACTTTCAAATACAAGACTCAAGTGAAACATGAAGAGGTAAACAGGAAAGAGAAATCATAAGGGAATTAGTAAGGTTGAACTGTTTACTTTACTGTATGGAAAGATGATATTTGTAACTCATGAGACCTTTGTCAGTATTAGGGTAGTTGTATAGAAAAATTATGTGTATGTAGATAGATGGATAGATAGATAGATAGATAGATAGATAGATAGATAGATAGAGGGCACAGGGTGAGTTGAAGATGGGGTGATATATTGAGAATAAAATTAAAGGTTGAGAGAAGATTATACTTGGAGAAGGAGAAAGGGAAAGGTAGAATGGGGTAAATTATCTCATATAAAACAGATAAGAAAAGGCTTTTACAGTGGAAGGGAAATGGGGGAAGGTGAGAGGGAATGAGTGAATCTTATTTAGATCAGATTTGGCTTAAGGAGAGAATACCACACACACACTCAGTTGGGTATTGAAATGTATCTTACCCTACAGACAAGAAAAGGCTTTTATAGTGGAAAGGAAATACTGTACCACTTGGTGCATATATGTTTGGTAATGATATTGCTTCATTGTTTATGGTGTCTTTTAGCGGGATATAGTTTCCTTCCTTATCTCTTTTAATTAGATCTGTTTTTGCTTCTGCTTTGTCTGAGATCAGGATTGCTACCCCTGCACTTTTTTTTTATTTCAGCTGAAGTATAACATATTCTGCCCCAGGCTTTTTACCTTTTTTCTGTGTGTATCCCTCTGCTTCAAATGTATTTCTTGTAAACAACATGTTGTAGGATTGTGGTTTTTAATCCACTCTGCTATTCACTTCCATTTTATGGCACAGTTCATCTCATTCACTTTCACAGTTATGATTACTATTTCTGTCTTTCTCTCCATCCTATTTCCCCCTATTTATTCTTTTCTCTTTCCTTTTTCCCTTTCCCTCCTCACTAGAGTTTTGCTTTTGGCCACCACCCTTCTCAGTCTGCCCTCCCTTCTATCCACCCCCTCCCTTTTCTTTTTCCTTTTCCCTCCTACTTCCTATAAGGTAAGTTAGATTTCTATACCTGACTAATTATGTTATTCCCTCTTTGAATCAAATCTGACGAGAGTATGGTTCAAACAATGCTTATTTTCTTCCTTTCTTTCCCTCTACTGTATTAGGTATTCGTGACTTTCCAGTTGATGTAATTTACCCTTGTCTGCCTCCTCCTTTCATCTTCTCCCAGTACAATTCCTTTTCACCACTTAATTATATTTTTAAACATCACATCAAAATCAACTTATACCCATGCCCACTGTCTACATACACCATTTTTAAATGTCATAATAACAATACCATTCTTAAGAGTTACAAGTGTCATCTTCACTTGTAGGGATGTAAATAATTTACTCTTTTTAATAATATGTTTTTTTTCTTGTTTACCTTTTTATGCCTCTCTTGAGTCTTATATTTGAAGATCAAATTTTCTGTTGAGCTCTGTTTTTTCCTTCAGGCAGGTTTGGAAGTCCCCTATTTCGTTAAATGTCCATCTCCTCCCCTGAAAGATTATGCTCAGTTTTGCTGCATAGTTGATCCTGTGTTGTAATCCAAGCTCCTCTGCCTTATGGAATCTTGTATTCCATGCCCTCTGGTCTTTTAATGTAAAAGTTCAAAAGTCTTCTGTAATCCTGACTGTGGTTCTATGATATTTAAAGTGTTTCTTCCTGGCTGCTTGTAGTGTTTGCTCTTTGACCTGGTAATTTTGGAAATTGTCTACAATATTCCTTGATATTTTCAAGTAGGGATCTCTTTCAGGGGGTGATTAGTGGATTCTTTCAATGACTATTTTACCCTCTGGTTCTAGTACCTCAGGGACATTTTCCTTGATGACTTCCTGAATGATGCTATCTAGGCTCTTTTTTTCTCATCATGGTTTTCAGATAAACCAATAATATTTAAATTGTCTCTTCTGGATCTATTTTCCAGGTCAGTTGTTTTACCAATGAGGTATTTTATGTTTGTTTATATTTATTCATTCTTTTATTTCTGTCTGACTGATTTTTGATCTCTCATAGATTCATTAGCTTCCACTTGTCCAATTCTAATTTTTAATGATTTTTTTTCTTTTAGACTTTGTACCTACTTTTACATTTGGCCAATTCTACTTTTTAAGATGTTTTCTTAGGTGTACTTTTTTCATTTGTCCAATTGTATTTTTTAGGGACTTGATTTCTTCAGTGTACTTTTTTTTTTCATTTAGCCAATTGTATTTTTAAGGACTTGTTTTCTACAGTCAATTTTTTGTCCATCCTTTTCTAAGCTATTGACTTTCTTTTGCATACCTCTCATTTCTTTTCCCAACTTTTTCTTCTACCTCTCTTATTTGACTTTTAAAATTCTTCTTGAGGTCTTCCAAGAAGGTTTTTGTGCTGGAGACTAGTTCATATTTCCCTTTGAGGTTTTGGATGTGGGTATATTGACAATGGCGTCCTCTTCTTGATTTTGTGCCTTGATATTACCTCTCCCCATAATAGGAATCTATGGCTCCTCTCACTCTGGGGAAAGGGGAGCAGTATAGGACAGGAGGCATACCAGCAAGCCAATGACAAACCTCACAAGGGAAGACCCTGAGCCCCTGGGTAGTGGAGCAGGCAAAGTGCCAACACCAGGACCCCCTGAGTACCTCAGTACAGGCAGGGGAACCTGTAGGCACTAGCTCAGAAAACCACTGTGTGTGATGACATTCTCCAGCAGTCAAATCTCCGGGTGCCTTAGCATAATTCCAAGAAGCACATCTCCCAGGAGGCAAAGATCCAGGTTGACAGGCATCCTCCAGCAGCAAAACATGCTTGTGCAAGGCTAGGGTGAACAGGAGCTAAAGAAAGAAGTGCAAGGCCTGGGTGAGTAGTCATCCCCCAGGGTACAGAGTCACCACCCCCACCCTGAGAGCTCCAGTGTTGCTGATCCCAGCCCAGCACCAGGTAAACTGCCAGAATCCTACAGCCTCCAACTGCCAGTATCTGAGTCCTTAGCACACAAAGCTAGTGACCAGGTCCTAAGCTCCTAGCATAAGAAGCTTGGGTCAGTGGCCCCTGAGCTCCAGCAGGAAAACTCAACTTTTTTTAAAAAGTCAGGAAATAGGCAAACATCATGAGCAAAAAAAAGAAATGGATTCTCTTAATTTTAATCAAATTTTAGATGGAATGAATAAGCTGTTTGATTGTTATTATGTTCAATCAGAAAAAAAAAGTTAAGCCAGTTTCTTAGATCATGTATAATGGGCAAAACACTGAAGCAAATATCAGGAGTCACTTAAAATTTCACCTGTGTACCAATGAGGTGTTTGAAGTTGAGTACTTTATGTGATATGCTTTGTTTCTTCCCTGCAAATCAAGGGAGTTAGCTTAGGCAATTACTATTTTTTTTTCTTTTCTAGCCCTATAAATTGATCTTTCAAAGGAAAACAGTGTACTGCAAAGAACAGATGAATGATAGATGTAGATGATATATAAAGATAAATAGGGAGATAGATAGAAAGCTAGAACACAAAGTAGAGCTGTAATGAGGTGGAGGAAGACTATGCAGAGAGCAGCAAGGTGGCTGATAAGGAGAAGAATGGAGAGTAAATCAAGGTGCAAATGGGTCAAGCATAACTAGTCATCCTGAAGCATTCTTCCCAGTGTAGGAGTCACTAAGCCAAAGAATCCTCAGGGAAAAAAACTTAGTCAAACATTTATTAAGCATCTGAAATATTGTAGGCAGTATAAGTTTTAGAAATACAAAGAAATATAAAAGGAGCCCCAAAATATTAAGTATCAAAAATGAAAAGGGTGAAATCACTACCAATGAAGAATTTAAAGCAATCAGCAAATATTTTAACCAATTACATGTGAATAAATCTGACAAATTAAGCAAAATGGATGAATATTTACCAAAAATATAAAGTACCTAGATTAACCAATTGGGAAATAGAATACCTCAATAACCCCATCTTAGAAAAAAGAAATTGAACAAGATATTAATGAACTCCATATAAAAAAATGCCCAAGACCAGATGGGTTCACAATTGAATTCTACCAAATGTTTAAAGAACAATTAACTCCAATACTATATAAACTATTTGAAAAAATATACATAGAAGGAGTCCTGCGAGACTCCTTTTATGACACAAATATGGTGCTGATATCTAAACAAGGAAGAGCTAAATCAGAGAAATAAAATTATAGACCTATTTCCCTAATGAATATTGATTCAAAAAAATCTGAACAAATATTACCAAGGCAATTACAGTAATATATCGCAAGGGTTATACACTATGATAAGGTGGATTTATACCAGGAGTGCAGGGTTGGTTCAATATTAGGAAAACTGTCACTATAATTGACCACATCATTAACAAAACCAACAGAAATCATATGATCATCCCAATGGATGCTGAAAAAGCTTATGACAAAATGTAGCACCCATTCCTTATTAAAAAACACTAGAGAACATAAGAATAAAGGGAACATTGCTTGAGATGATAAGCAGTTTCTACCTAAAACCATCAGCAAGCATTATCTGTTTTTTGGAAAGTTAGAACCCTTCCCAATAAGATCAGGGGTAAAGCAAAGATGTCCATTACCACCACTATTATTCAATATTGTACTAGAAATGTTAGCTATAGCAATAAGAGAAGAAAAACAAATGGAAGTAATTATAATAGGCATTGAGAAAACACAACCATCACTCTTTGGAGATGATACAGTGGTATACTTAGAGATTCCTAGTGTATCAACTAAAAATTTGCTTGGAACAATCATTAACTTTAGCAAATTTACAGGTATAAGATAAACCCACATAAATCATAAGCATTTCTTTATATTTCTTTATAAAGCCCAGCAGCAAGAGATAGAAAGAGAAATTCCATTTAAAATAATTGTAAACAACATAAAATACATAAAAGTTTACCTGCCAAGACGAACCTAGGAACCATGTGAACACAATTTCAAAACACTTTTCACATAAATAGAGTCAAATCTAAACAATTGGAAAAATATCAATTGTTCATAGATAGGCAAAGCCAATGTAATAAATATGGCAATTATGCCTAAAATAATTTTCTCATTCAGGGCCATACCAACCAAACTAATAAAAAGTATTTTATACTGCTAAAAATATAACAAAATTCATCTGGAAGAACAAAATTCAAGAATAACCAGGGAATTAATGAAAAACAATAGAAAGGAAGGTAACCTAGCAATACCAGTTCTCAAACTATATTATACCTCAAAACTATTTGCCACCAGCTAAGAAATGGAGTGATGGAACAGTGGAACTCATTAGGTACACAAGACATGGTAGTCAATGACCATCATAACCTAGTGTTTGATAAACCCAAAGACCTTAGCTTTTGGGATATGAACTTACTATTTGACAAAACCTGCTGGGAAAACTGGAAACAATAGGGTACAAACTATGTATAAACCAACATCTCACACCATATACCAAGATAAGGTAACAATAAGTGCATGAATTAGGCATAAAGGGTGACACCATAAGGAAACTAGAAGAACAAAGAATAGTCTACCTGTCAAACATACGGGAAAGGGAAAAATTTATGACCAAACAAGAGATAAGGAACATAAAAAATGTAAAATAGATAAGTTGGATCATATTAAATTAAAAAAAAATGTTTCTACAAACACAACCAATGCAACCAAGACTAGAAGGAAATTAGAAAGCTGAGAAACAATCTTTATAAAAGTGTCTCTGATAAAGGCTTAATTTCTGAAATATATAGAAAACTGAGTAAAATTTATGACTACAAGCCATTTCCCAATTAATAAATGGTCAAAAAATAAAAACAGACAGTTTTCAAATGAAGAAATCAATTATATCCATAGGCATATGGAGAAGTGCTCTAAATCACTTTTGATTAGAGAAATGCAAGTTAAAACAACTCTGTGATGCCATCTCACACCTATCAGATTTGCTAATATGACAAAAAATGATAAATGTTGGAGAGGATGTGGAAAAATTAGGGCACTGATACACTGTTGGTGGACTCATGAATTGATCTAACCATTCTGGAGAGAAATTTGAAACTATGCCCAAATGGCAACCAATGCAGCAATACCACTACTAAGTCTGTATCCTGAAGAGATCATAAAAAGGACCTCCATGTGCAAAAATATTTATAGCAGTCTTTTTTGTTGTGGCAAATTATTAGAAATTGAGGGGATGCCATCAATTGGTAAAAAGCTGAAAAATCTGTGGTACATGATGTAATGGAATACTATTGTGCAATAAGAAATGATGAGCAGGTAGATTTCAGAAAAACCTGGAAAGACTTGTATGAATTAATGCAAAGTGAAATGAGCACAACCAGAAAAAAACATCATATATCATACCAACATCATTGTGTGATGATGAACTATGAATGACTCAGTGCTTCTCAGCAACTCAATCATCCACGACAAGTACAAAGGATGTATAAAGGAAAATGTTATTCATATCCAGATAAAGAATTGATGGACTCTGAATGCAGATAGAAGCCTAGATGGTGAAGTAAGCAGTAAATCACTATAGTTCTCCTCTATTCATCTCCAAACAATCATAAAATAGCACACCAGAACAAATCCTGGAATTGCAGTGCCAGCAGAAAAAAATGGAGTGGAGTGATCTTTTAGCCCAGGCAAATTAAAGGATCAGAAGGAAAGGTTCATCTCACTCAGGTAAAATGTGAGCTCAGTCCAGGCCAGGAAGCATCCAGCAAGCCAACAGCAAGCCCCATGTCAGCAAACCAGTGGGAGATCCTGAGCACCAGTATGGTAAAGTTGGCAAATATCAACACTAGGTCTCCCCACATGCCTTAGCATAGCTAAGGAACCAATAGACTCTAGCTCCAACAACTACCATGTGCTTCAGCATAGCCCCAGATGGTTGGACATCCTTTAACAGCTGGACCTTCATGTCATTTAGCACAGCACCAGGCAAACAGGTATACTCCAGAATGAGGAGAAAGTAGGTCAGACCTTCATGTGTTTCAGCACAACTCAGGGCAAACAGGCATCCTCTGGTGGCTGGACCTCCACAGGCTTCAGTATAGCCCTGGAGAAATGCAGAAACACCCCCTCCCAGCCTCTACCCCCACACACCAGGGCTCAGCCCATGTCAGACACCACCACTAGGATCCCAGGTCAGCACCAGGTAAGCTGCTCAGCCCTTATGGCCTCTAGCCATGCCAGCCAACCCTTCCCCACACTTTAACACAGCACCAGACACAAGGGTCCTCCATGGACCTCAGAGTAACATCAACATAGCACCAGGTAAACAGCCAAGGCCTGCAGCCACTGGCACAAGAAGCTTCTTCCACCCCAGGAGCAGAGCTCAAATTTAAAAGAAAGGAAAAAAGGCCAAGAAAAAATGAAAACACACACAGACACACACACACACACATACATACAACCAATCTGATCACAGAAAGTTATTATGGTTATAGGGAAGACCAAAACAAAAACTCAAAAGAGGACAACAATGTCAAAACACCTATGGGCAAAACTCCAAAGAAAAATGGAAATTGGTCTCAAAAAAAAAGAACTTATGGAAGAGCTCAAAAAAAGTTCAAAAATCATATAAGAGAGTAGAAGAAAAGTTGGGGAAAGAAATGATAGTGATGCAAGAAAATTATGAAAAAAAGATTCAATTGCTTGGGAAACTGCTTAAAAAGTAGAATTGGGCAGATGAAAAAGGAGATACAAAAGTCCAATGAAGAAAACAAGTTCTTAAAGAGTGCAATTGGCCAAACAGAAAAGAAAATACAAAAGCTAACTGAAGAAAACAACACCTTAAAAGTAGAATTGGGCAAGTGGAAGCTAATGACTCTATGAGACATCAAGAATCAATCAAACAAATTCAAAAGAATGAAAAAATGGAAGAAAATATAAAATACCTCATAGGAAAAACAACTGACCTGGAAAAAAGAGATCCAGGAGAGACAACATCAGAATCATTGAATTACCTGAATGCCATAATCAAAAGAAAGACCTGGACATCATCTTTCAAGAAATTGTCAAGGAAAATTGTCCTGATGTCCTGAATCCAGAAGGCAAAATAGGCATTGAAAGAATCCACAAATCTCCTCAGGAAAGGAGATCCCAAAATGAAAACTCAAATGAATATTATAGCCAAATTTCAGAACTATTAGGTCAAGGAAAAATACTACAAGTGGCCAGAAATAAACATTCAAATTCAATATAAATTCAAATTCAAATAAACATTCAAAAATTCAAATATCAGGGACTCACAATCAGAATTACACAGGACTTGGCAGTTGCAACATTAAAGAATCAGAGGTCATGGAACATGATATTCCAGAAGACAAAGGACCTAGGAGTACAACCAAGAATCATTTACACATCAAAATAAATCAAAATACATGAAGGGAAAAATATTCATTCAATGAAACAGAAGGATTTCAGGTCTAAGAAGAACAGAACTACACCAAAAAATTGACCTCCCATATCAAGACCCAAGAGAAGCATGAACAGTTAAAGAAAGAAAATAAAAGTGATTGAATACAGCTAAACTATTTATATCCCTACACATGAAATGATATTTGTATTTCTTAAAAATTATATCACTAATAGTACAGCTAGTAGGAATATACATGGAAAGAGGGTAGAGGTATAAGGTGAATTTGAGCTAATGACATAAAAATAGTTAAGGGATGAGAAAGAAGAGTACACTGTGTGCAGAAGGAAGGGAAAGTAGAATGGGGTAAATTATTTCTCATGAAATGGCCATAAAGACCTATTATAATGGAAGGGAAGATAGGAGGGTGGGTGATGAGCATCACTTGAACCTTAATCTCATCAGTATTTGCTCAAATAGGGAATAATATACACTGTCAATTGAATGCAGAAATTTATCTTAACAGGGAAGTAGGATGGTAGTTAATTAAGTAAAGGGAAGGCAATAGAACTAACAGTAGGAAGGGCAGATCAGGGGAGGTGGTAGATAGAAGCAAACCACTGGTGAGGAGGGAAAGGATAAAATGACAGAGAGGACAAATGGAAGGGTAGAATACAATGGAGGGAAATACACAGGTAGTAATAATAAAGGTGAATGTGAATGGGAGAACTCTCCCATAAAAGAAAGGGATAGCAGAGTGGATCAAAATCAAAATCTTACAATATTGTGTTTACAAGAAACACACTAGAAGCAGAGAGACACAGACAAAGTAAAGGTAAATGGTTGGAGCAGAATGTATTACACTGCAGCTGAAGTTAAAAAAAAAAGCAGGGATAGCAATTCTGATCTTAGACAAAGTTAAAGCAAAAATAGACCAAAGTAAAAGAGATAAGGAAGGAAACTACATCTTGCTAAAAGTACCATAGAAAATGAAACAGTATCAATAATAAAAATATATGCACCAAGTGGTACAGCATCTAAATTCTTAAATGAGAAGTTGTGAGTTACAGGAAAAACTAGACAAAAAAAACTGTACTAGTGGGGGACCTCAACTGTTCCCTCTCAGAACTTGATAAATCCAACCAAAAATAAAGAAGAAATAATCTAAGGAGGCAAGCAAAATATTAGAAAATTTAGATATGACAGACCATTGGAGAAAAGTAAATGGGAAAAGAAAGGAATCACATTTTTTTCCTATTAAACATATTTTCACATTAGTGATATTGTAAGTAAGAATTCAAACCAATAGGAGGAACCATCAGAAAGAGGAAACAAAACACAACAGAAGAAAAAAATAGCAAATACTATGCTCTGATCTGCATTCAGACTCCATAGTTCTCTCTTTGGATGTGGATAGCATTTTTTTAATTTCATTTTTTTTTATTTTTAACTGTGTTTTTAAAACTTTGGGTTACAAATTTTCTCCCTTCCACCTCCCACCCACCCTCATTGAAAAGGCAAGCATCTCAATACAGGTTATAGATGTGTAGTCATGCAAAACACTTTCATAGTCATCCTGTTGAGAAAAACTAAGTATATTTCCCTTCATCCTAGCCTACCTCCCATTTATTCTATTCTCTCTTTTGACCCTGTCCCTCCTCAGAAGTGTTTGCTTTTGACTATCCCTTCCACCAATCTGCCCTCCCCACTATTAACCCCCTGCTCTATTGTCCCCTTCCCTTCTTATTTTCCTGTGGGGTAAGATAGATTTCCATACACAATTGTGTATGTTATTCCCTCCTTAAGCCAAATCCTATGAGAATAAGATTTACTCATTTCCTCTCACCTTCCCACATTTCCCCTCCACTGTAAAAGTCTTTTCTTGTCTGATTCATGTTAGATAATTTACCCCATTCTCCTTCTCCCTTTCTCCTTCTCCCAGTATAATCCTCTCTCACCACTCAATTTTATTTTTCAGATATCAGCCCTTCATCTTCAACTCACTCTGTGCCCTTTATCTATCTATCTATACATACATATATTTTTCCCTCCCACTACCCTAAGACTGACAAAGGTCTCATGAGTTACAAATATCATCTTTTTCTGCAGGAATGTAAACAGTTCAACCTTAATAAGTCTCTTATGATTTCTCTTTCCTGTTTACCTCTTCCAAGTTTCACTTGAGTCTTGTATTTGAAAGTCAAATTTTCTTTTCAGCTCTGATCTTTTCCTCAGGAATGCTTGAATGTACCCTATTTCATTGAATGACCATTTTTTGCCCTGATGGATTATACTCAGTTTTGCTGGGTAGGTGATTCTTGGTTGGAGTCCTATCTCCTTTGCCTTCCAGAATATCATATTCCATGCCCTCCAAACTCTTAATGTAGAACCTGCTAAATCTTGTGTTATCCTGATTGTGTTTCCACAATACTTGAATTGTTTCTTTCTGGCTGCCTGGAATATTTTCTCCTTGACCTGGGAATTCTGGAATTTGGCTACAATATTCCTAGGAGTTTTCCTTTGGGGATCTCTTTCAGGAGGTGATCAGTGGATTCTTTCAATTTCTATTTTGTCCTCTGGTTCTAAAATATCGGGGCAGTTATCCTTGATAATTTCTTGAAAGATGATATCTAGGCTCTTTTTTTGATCATGGCTTTCAGATAGCCCAATAATTTTTAAGTTCTCTCTCCTGGATCCATTTTCCAGGTCAGTTGTTTTTCCAATGAGATATTTCACATTCTCTTCTATTTTTTCATTCTTTTGGATTAGTCTTACAGTGTTTTGATTTCTCAAATTGTCACTAGCTTCCAATTTCACCATTCTAATTTTTAAGGAAGTATTTTCTTCAGTAAGCTTTTGGACTTCTTTTTCCATTTGGTCAATTCTGCTTTTGAAGGCATTCTCTCTTCATTGGCCTTTTGGACCTTTTCTGTCATTTGGGTTAGACCATTTTTTTAGGTGTTATTTTCCTTTTCTGTTTGACTGATTCTTGCTCTCTCATAGTCATTATCTTTCATACGCCCAATTCTAATTTTTAACAAATTATTTTCTTCTATTAGATTTTGTACCTCCTTCCCCATTTGGCCAATTGTCTTTTTTAGGGACTTGTTTTCTTCAGCATACCTTTTTTTCCAGTTGGCCAATTGTCTTTTTTAGGGACTTGTTTTCTACAGTTAATTTTTGTCCTTCCTTTTCCAAGCTATTGACTCTCTCTTGCATACCTCTCATTTCTTTTCCTATGTTTTCTTCTACCTCTCTCATTTGACTTTTAAAATGCTTCTTGAGCTCTTCTAAGAAGGCTTTTTGGGCTTCAGACCAGCTTATATTCCATTTTGAGGCTCCAGATGTGATTTTGTTGACAATGTTGTCCTCTTCAGAATTTCTGCCTTGATCTTCACTCTTCCCATAATAAGAATCTATCATACATTTCTTTTCGCTCATGGTGTTTGCTTATTTCCTGGCCTTTAAAGAGATTGGGTTCTCCTGCTGGGGATCAGAGGGCACTGACCCAAGCTTCTTTTGTTGGGAGCCAAGCCTGGTCACTGGCTTTGCATGCTGGGGCCTCCAATGCTGGCAGTTGGAGGCTATAGGGTTCTGGCAACTTACCTGGTATTGGGCTGGAATCAGCCAGAATCACCCAGAATCACCTTTTTCTCAGCAACACATGACACTTACACAAAAATTGACCAGGTATTAGGGCATAAAACCCTCAAAATCAAATGTAAAAAGGCAGAAACAGTAAGTGTATTCTTTTTAGAACATAATGCAATAAAAATTACATTAAACAAAAGGCTGTGGAAATACAGATTAAAATTAATTGGAAACTCATCTAATTCTGAAGAATTAATGTGTCAAAGAACAAATCATAGAAACATTCAATAATTTCATGAAAGAGAGTGACAACAATGAGATAATATACCAAAATTTGTGGGATGCAGATAAGTAATACTTAAGGAAAAATTTATTTCTCTAAATTCTTAAGTCAACTAAATGGAAAGAAGAACAGATCAATGAATTCATCAATTAAAAAATAAACTAGAAAAAGAACAAATTGAAAATCCACAATTGAACACCAAATTGGAAAATCTGAAAATGAAAGGTGAGATTAATAAGATTAAAAATGAAATAAGATAAAAACAAACCATTGATCTAATAAAGACATCTAGGAACTGTTTTATGGAAAAAAAAAACAATGATCAATAAGCCACTGGTTTATTTGATTTAGAAAAAAAGAAAGGAGTAAAATAGTGTGAATAAAATGTTATTAAGGGGACAGTCTGTGAAAGTCATTAAAAGTTAAATTGAGAATTTTATATTTAATCTTATAGATAATATGGAGTTTTTGGAGTTCATCAAATAAAGGAAACAGCATATGCTTAATAAAGGCTTGTTCACTGAATGATTTCAAGATATTGTGCAAATAATCACTTCATATACTGTTTCCATGTCTTTATGCACAGTTTATTTATTCCACATGCCTAGATAGTAACACTACCTCACTTCTCCATAATGTAGTGTCTGGAATATAATAGAAAATAAATACTTATTAATTGATTTCTTTGGTCCTCAAAATCCTCACCTATAAAATAAGATACTTGGACTAGATGAGCTTATAAATCCATTCTAGTTGATATTAAAATATTAAAATGATATTAAAAATCTTCACCAACTAAAATAAACCTGCCAAAGTCTCTTTAATTCCATCTTATTTCTCTTTCTCTAAAGCAGTATGTGCTTATAACAAAAGTGATATACCATTACAAGTTCTCTAGATCTACTTATGCCTCTAGTTACTTGCAGCAGGAGGTATTCATTCATTCATTCATTTATCTATTCCTTCTTTTAATTAATTTTCTGTTTATTTACAGAGCTCTTCTTTTAAACAATTAGCAGTGTTGATTTTTTCTAACTCTTCAGATGTTCTTCTGCTCAATATTTTCTAATCTTTCTATGAAATGTTTCCTTATTTCTATCAACATTGATACCTTGAACTCTAATCAAAAGAATATTTGTTTTCCATTTTTAATACAATTAAATAGCATTTCAGTTTAGGCTAGATGGACCACTTCCTAAATCCAGGGAACAAGGCCTGAGGTAAATGGTTTTAATAATTTGTTGCCCTACTTCATGCACCTTTGTTTAATGCTTATTTTCACATATATGGCTTCTGCAAATAAATTATTTTCATGACAAGGTCTAGTTTGAAGGCTGATTTTCCACAAACTTAGCCCCAACACACTGGTAAATTGTTTGTTCTATTGATTTTCTAACCTTAAGGTGTCTTGAATCTGAAGAAAAATGAATGTTTATTAACAAGCTATCACTTTCAGAGCATATAATCCTGAGTTACAACATTTCCTTAAGAGAAAAAAAAAAAAACTTTTCACTGGAATGAAGTGGTTGTAGAAGCTTTTTATTGACTTTGTTTCCAATCGCCTACATGTCATTTATGATGATGCTAATGTATTTACATTACATAATATTTTGGAAGGATATATTTGAAAGCAATTTTAATCTAAAGCTCTTCACAGAACAAACCTATAACTTTCATCTTAATGTAATGAGACAAAAAATGCTAGTTTCAAAGGAGAATATCAGAACAAAGACTGAGTTGTAAAAATAAGGAAGACACTTAAAGATAAACTCCCCTTCTCCAAACAAATCAAATCCCTGAATTAAATCTTTCTGTTTCCAGAAGAGCATGTTGTATAACATGACCATGTTTCATAAAATCTAAACAAAAATTTGTTTCTAATAATTTCTAATTTTTTTTTATTTGATCCCAATTCGTGTTCAATTTGAGTAGTGAATTTAGAAGCTTAGATACAGGTTTTTGTTGTTGTTTTTTTTTGTTTGTTTTTTGTGAGACAACTGGGGTTAAGTGACTTGCCTAGAGTCACACAGTTAGTAAGTGCTATGTGTTTGAGGGTAGATTTGAACTCAGATCCTCATGACTCCAGGGTCAGTGGTTTATACACTGTGACACCCAGCTGCCTCTTACATATAATTTCTTTACATCCACTAACAAAACTTTAGATTTTTTAAAATTCACTTTACAAGCTTTGTTATTATATGAATAGGAAGTACATTTTACAACTAACAGAATGCTGTAGCCTAGGAATCACCCTGATGTAGACCACATGATCAATGTGTTATATTGTAATTGGTGTGTGTGTGTGTGTATGTGTTTGTGTTCATGCATAGTTCATTGCATAATGGATGTCTGTAACATGTACAGAGTTGAAATATATCATTTTCCCTTTCCCTGAATGAATGGTTTTTCACCATATTCTCCATGATCCTTTCTTACCCCCACTTAACATCCCACCTCCAGGGAGCAGAAAAGAAGGGTCAGAGAATAAGAGATTTGACATATGCCCAAAATTTGGGTAGCACTCTTCCAATGACCAAAAATCCAGGTGTCTCTATAGAATGGTTTAGAGATCTCAATTTGGCTATTGGGTAGAAGGAAAATTAAATTTAAAGAGAAGAAGCAGCTAGGTAGTACATTGGATAGAGCACTGGCCCTGGATTCAGAAAAGACCTGGATTCAAATTTGGCTTCAGACACATAACACTTATTAGCTGTGTGACCCTGGGAAAGTCACTTAACCCCATTGCCTAGCCCCCCCCCCAAAAAAATTAAGGAGAATTTCTTTGACTGGAAAGGCTAATCTGTCCTAAGGGCTTTTTAGTTTGTTTGTTTAGTGAAAAGCCATGTGATATTCATTAATACTGGTCTTTCTGGGAATTAAAAAAAAGACATGTCATTTTCATTTAAATGCATGGGTAACTGAAAGATTATTTATTAAATGCTTACTGTGTTCAAAGCTCTGTGCTAAGCTCAGGTGTTACAAATAGAATAGGAAGAGAGAGTTCCTGCTGTCATTGAGCTTAACTTCTAATTGGAGGAGCTAAAACATATTGGAACTATCAAATGTAAGTCATACAGAATGGCAGCACAGTATTCCTTATGAGACTGAGTCAAGGGCAATGTTAATGTATTTGATTTTCAAGGACACTTTGATTTACATTAGCTCATAGAAGAAATTGGACATTACTGGAAATTGTATTATTATATGGATGTTGAAGTCATAATCATGTCAAGTTTGAGGAGCAGAGTGGGATGGTTTCAAGGAAGAGGACCTAGATAATTTTTGGATAAAACTTGTCTGTGTCTGATGGTTTTATATCACAAATATGTCAAGAATTGGCTTAAAATCACTTAAAATGAGAATACAGTCTCACCAACATCTAGGTCAAAAGTAGGCCATTGCTTTGGTAAAACTTTAATAAATATAACCTTTTCATCAATCTTAATGCTCTGGTGATGTTGCCTATTTTCCAAATTTAGGGAGCATGTAATAGGGTAATTCTTTTTTCAGAAAGGAGGACAAGGCACATTTGTATAAAGACAAGGGGAAAAAAAGCTGAAAAGTGAGCTTTTGTCCTATGAAGCTTAAATACTATTTGGTATTCATGAAGGAATGTAATTGGCCATTGTTGATCCAGAAAATAACTATTTCAGAGGTTTTTTTTCTCCAAAAAATATTTTATTAATTTATTTTGAGTTATCAACAATCAATTCCATAAGCTTTTGAGTTTTAAATTTTTCTCCTCCTCCCTCCCTACCACCCTTCCCAAGATGGCTCACAATCTAATATAGGCTATATATATATATACACATTCCTATTAAACATATTTTTACATTAGTGATGTTGTAAGTAAGAATTAGAATGAATAGGAGGAACCATCAGAAAGAGGAAACAAACACAACAGAAGAAAAAAATAGCAAATAGTATGCTTTTATCTGCATTCAAACTCCATGGTTCTTTCTTTGGATGTGGATAGCATTTTCCAGCATGAGTCTTTTGGAGATGTCTTAGATCCTTGTATTGCTAAGAGGGGCTAAGTCTATCAAAATCAGTCATCACTCAGTGTGGCTGTTACTGTGTGCAATGTTCTCCTGGTTCTGCTCATTTCACTCAGTATCAAACCATACAAGTCTTTTCAGGTTTATCTGAAGTCTGCCTGTTCATCATTTCTTATAGCACAATAATATTCCATTACATTCATATACCACATTCACAATTATGATTATTATCTGTGTCTTTATCTCTATCCTTTCCCCCACCCCTATTTATGCTTTTCTTTCTCCTTTCTCCTTTTCTGTCCTCACTAATGTTTTGCTTTTGACCACCTTCCTTCTATTAGTCCCCTCCCTTTTTTTCCCCTTTTCCCTCCTACTGTCTATAGGGCATGTTAGATTTCTAACTGATTACGTTATTCCCTTCTTGAGCCAAATCTGATGAGAGTAAGGTTCAAACAATGCTCATCTCCCTCCCTTCTCTCCCTCTGCTGTAATAGGTTTTGGTGCCTTTTCCTGTGATGTAATTTACCTTTGTCTGCCTCTTCCTTTCCTTTTCTCTCAGTACATTTTCTTAGTTAGATCAGATTAATTCATTTACTTGGATCCATTTAACCCACTTGATTAAATTTTTTTCATCATTACACTAGAGTCAATTTATACCCACCCCCTTTATGTATACCCTTTTAATAGGGTGTAATAACAATACAGTTCTCAAGAGTTACAAGTGTCATCTTCCCTTATAGGGATGTAAACAGTTTGCCCTTATTAATAGCATGTTGTTTCTTTCTGTCCCATTTACCTTTTTATGTCTCTCTTGAGTCTTATATTTGAAAATCAAGTTTTCTGTTGAGCTCTGGTCTTTTTATCAGGAAGGTACAGAAGTCCCCTATTTCATTGAATATCCATCTCCTCCCCTGAAAGATCATGCTCATTTTCACTGGGTAGTTGATCCTTGGTTGTAATCCAAACTCATTTGCTTTATGGAATATCATATTCCACCCCCAAGGTCTTTTAATGTAGAAGCTGCAAGGTCCTGTGTAATCCTGACTGTGGTTCCATGATATTTAAATTGTTTCATTCTGGCTGCTTGCAGTATTTTCTCTTTGACCTGGTAATTTTGGAATTTGACTACTATATTCCTTGGCATTTTCAATTTGGTATCTCTTTCAGGAGGTGATCAGTGGATTCTTTCTGTCTATTTTACCCTCTGGTTCTAGGAGCTCAGGGAAGTTTACCTTTATGATTTCCTGAAAGATACTGTCTGGGCTCTTTTTTTCATTGTGATTTTGAGGTAGACCAATAATTTTTAAATTTTCTCTCCTGGATCAATTTTCCAGGTCAGTTGTTTTACCAATGACATATTTTACATTTTCATCTATTTTTTCATTGTTTTGTTTTTGTTTGACTGATTCTTGCTCTCTCATAGCATCATTAGCTTCCATTTGCTCAATTCTAATTTTTAACAAATTGTTTTCTTCTATTAGATTTTGTACCTCCTTCCCCATTTGGCCAATTGTATTTTTTAGGGACTTGTTTTCTTCAGTATATTTTTTCCAGTTGGCCAATTGTATTTTTTAGGGACTTGTTTACTTCAGTGTACTTTTTTTTCCAGTTGGCCAATTGTATTTTTTAAGGACTTGTTTTCTACAGTTAATATTTGTCCTTCCTTTTCCAAGCTATTGACTCTCTCTTGCACGCCTCTCATTTTTTCCCATTTTTTCTTCTACCTCTCTCATTTGACTTTTAAAATACTTCTTGAGCTCTTCTAAGAAGGTCTTTTGGGTTTCAGATCAGTTCATATTCCCTTTTGAGGTTCCAGGTGTGGGTTTGTTGACAATGTTGTCCTCTTCAGAATTTCTGCCTTGATCTTCACTCTTCCCATAATAAGCATCTATCATACATTTCTTTTTGCTCATGGTGTTTGCTTATTTCCTGGCCTTTAAAGAGATTGGGTTCTCCTGCTGGGGAGCAGAGGGCACTGACCCAAGCTTCTTGTTTTGGAAGCCTAGAGCCTGGTCGTGGCTTTGTGGGCTGGAGCCTCCAATGTTGGCAGTTCTAGGCTGTAGGATTCTGGAAGCTTACCTGATTTTGAGCTGGAATCAGCAACACTGGAACTCTAGGGGCAGGATTGGGTAGTGTGGCTCCTGGAGATTTCCTGCTCACCCAGACCTTTCCTTCCTTTTGTTTTCTTCAACTCCTTTCAGATGGATGTTATAGGGTGTTTATACACTTGGGGCCCCTTGGAGTACTGCTTCCCTTAGTTTTGCTGAGGCACTGGGAGAACTGGTTGCTGTAGAATGCTGAGGCACCTGGTGGTTTTCTGAGTTGGTTTCCAGTATTTCCCCCACCCTCAATGAGGCACCGGGGGTCCAGGTGTTGGTGTTTGCCTGATCCACCAGCTGGTCTTCAGGATCTCCTCCTGGTATGCTGAGGTAGGGTTTTCCACTAGCTTCCTGGGATGCCTCCCATTCTGTACTGCTCCCCTTCCCCCAGGTTAAGAGGGGCCTTTCCAGTTAATCCCTCAAGCTACCTGGGCTACTGGACTGCTGCACCCCATCTTTCTTCTGGTTCAGCTGTTTCAGGGTTTTTCCTGGGGTGATATTTTCTGGGTTTTCAGGGGTTAATAAGGAAGGGTAAGAAGACTCACCTCTTACTCTGCCATCTTGGCTCTCGGAAGTGGAAGTCTCAGAGGGTTTTTTTTTATGCTTAGATGATTATGCCAGTTTTCTTCAATAATTGCAAAGGGATTAATATATCAGAACCTGATATGTTATTAGCTTGCCCAGGCCTGAATAGAGTGAATACTTCCTTGTATCCAGTTTGGGGAGACATCTATTGTGCCATGTGCTAGTTAGAGTAAGCTTAAGTGCTAATTATTCTCTATTTCAAGATAGTTTTATGTAATTTCTGATGAAGAAGACACAATAGGCAAATTGAAAATCATTTTTAAAAATTTCAAAAGAGCCACAGATCATACCTTCTGTATGCTTGTTGACAACACTCAAAGGAGATTAGCATAATAAACATATGAAATAACCTTTCAACTCACTCCCAATGGGTAGTACTGACATTCCTAAACCATGGCCTGAAAAAAAAAGTGAACACTATAATTAAGCTATACTTTTCTTCAAATGTGGCAACAAATAAAAAGTAAATCAGAAGATCAAGAAGTTGATCCATATTCATCAAAGCTGTAGGAATTTGAAATGAATTGGTTACTTAATGAAAGTATTATGTGGGTTGTGTAAGAAACATTTGTTTCATGTAGTATGGGTTAGTTTTTCTTTAAAGAGGCAAAGAAACTGTTCTTGAGATTTTATTGGTATAGATGACCAGGGATCTAGGCTTTGATTTGGTGTCCTGTTTGCCTGGGGTCTAAAAGACCTAACATACGAAGAGTCTGAGCAGCTTGAGTTTATCAGAATTGCCCCTGCCCTTCAAAGAAATCTATCTTTTTAAACAGTTATTATCACTGTGACAAATGTCAAGGCAGAGAGGAACTATGACTAACTGAATTCATGCTGTATCCTTATTTAATCACCTTTATGTATTTAAGCAATTATTATTTTTATTGGAAGTTATATGGCTTAAAAATTAATCCTTAATCTTTATCTTGGAGCATAGTTAACTCTGGTGTCACAAAAAAAGATACCCAGGCTTTGACAAGTTCTAGCAATTTGGAAAGGTTTTGAGCTGTCCTGTCATCAGACCGGGTCCAGTGGTTGAGGAATAGCCTGCCTATTTAGAAAAGCTAACCACCAGAATATTGGTGAGAAAAAAAAATAAATCAAAACTGAAAGAAGCACTAAGATCAGAACTTCTTTCTGGTTCCACAAAAATGGTAGTAAAGTGGTAAAAATCTGGTCAGAATGGACTAAAAATCATAGTTCCTAAGCTGTTATTCTCTAAGTTAATTCTTTATTATTTCTATGTGTTTTAACCCATTAATTTAGGATCCTGTTACATACATATATTTATGAAAATGTCAGTTGTTTTCAGGTCAGTTTCAGGGTCCTCAGGCTTTGGAGAAACTAAGTTGAAATTTAACTAACCTTCCTTATTTCAAGTATATCTATTACTTTGATTTCCCTTTCCCTAGTATTCTTCCCATGATGAGAAGAAGGAAGGATATTCAACCTTATTATTTTCTCCTTTCTCCAGATTGTCTGCTACTACATTGTTTTCCATTAAAGCTTTAATCTTGACCCTTGGACTATTGGTGAAGTTTCTGTTCTTCAGACACTCACAGTATTATTTTTTTTTCATTTTCTCTCCAATGGTTTCTGCATGTTAAGAGAGTAGGAAAAGATTCACGTAGTAAAATTTCATTGACCATAGGGCCTTCTCATCCTCACAGTCAGCTTCTGACAAAGAAACAACCAACCCATCCTGCCTTAATTGCACCTGCTCAGCAGACTCAAGTGACACCAATCAGCACACAACATGATGCCTGTATTTTTCTTATTATGTTCTAGTAGAGCAATGACCATTTTGCCCAATGATTTCAGAATAACTGACATTGCCTCAATTTATTGCCTAGCACTATGTATCGGAGTTCAGTGATCTTCCAGCCCAGGGTGGACAGATCATCCTCTCTTTCACTCTCCTGTTTCCCCTTCCCTCATATATCCAATGACACCATCCTAGGTCTCAGTATACCTCCAGATCATTCATTCTGATGTCTTATGGCCAAGCCATATAGTGCTTGTGTTTCAGTTATTTTTACTAGATGAGAGATGCGTAGTTAAAAACAAATTGAGGTTGATGAAAAGGATGATCAGACTAAGGAGTCAATAAGTAGCTTCATCTTCTGTTTGCAGTCTTGGTGGGCCCCAAAGCATGCAGTTTAACCAGAAATGCATTTACTTTGATCCATATTTCTCAATCCTATTTTATATTGATGGGTCCCATGCATATACTTCTGCACTTAATAGTATATGACTTTAATGTCACATATGTGACATTAACGTGTTTTCACTTACAGTATATTTTCCTATCCAGGAAGAACTTTTTTTTTCCCTCTTTGGCCCTACAGGAAGCATATCAGGGGAATTAGATTGTGAAGGCCCATTGAAATTCATGTCTCTACATTCCTTGGAAATGCTTTCTAGAATAGATAATTAGAGTCCAAAATATCATCTACATTATATTCTTCTTCAAAGAATTTTTTTTTAAAAAAGATAATGAAGTCTGCAATATGAGTTGTTTTACTTACATTTTTCACTAGATGTTATCTTTTTTTGTAGCTTTGAAAACCAGCTCAGGTTTTCAGACAACAGTTATGATTTATAAGAATCTCACAAAACTGGATAAAGTATTTGAAAAACCACAAAGGATAAGTGTTTTTCTTAGATACCTTCCTGAGATTTTTTTTCCTTAAATAGAAGAGCATACTTTATAAGATCAACACAGTTGTTTTTTTTTTTAAATTTTTAACATATAATTAGATGCTAAATTGTACCTAAAACTTAATAGAACAAGAGAACACTCAGGATAACATCCTCTCTCAATTAAAATATGTATTGCTTTTCCTGCCCTGAATGTCTTGGATTGCTGATCTGTTCTCAATAAAATTCCTGAAGAGATATTCCTAATGTCATTTCCTGGCTCAAAAAGTTCCAGCAGCTCCCAGTAATCTCAAACTACTAGTATGTTTGGACCCTGTTACATTCAGGCTCTAGCCTTATTTTTTTTTTCAGGATTAGCACACATTTTTCTTCCTACAGGTATATGACATTCCCCCTAAGCCATATTGCTTGTTATTATCTGCACATCTCCTGTTTTCACGATTTTATATAAGCTATTTTTCCCTATCCTTGGAGTGTATTCCTTTAATATCTCTAACTGTTTAGTTCTCTCAAAGCTTAACCTAAATTCCATCTTCTTCACAATGCTTATTCTGATCCCCTTTCAGTTTCTATTGCCTTCCTTACAAAAGATTTTGTGTATATGTTCATGTGTGTATATATGTATGCATGTATACATGCACATTTGTTTCCTTAACTGTGGGTATTCTAACTCATTCTTCCAACAATTTTAAGGTCCTTAAGGGCAGAGACAAATGTTCATGTTTCATTTTTATCTTTGCATCCCCATATTTTAGCATGTTTAGAACAAAATGTTTTTAATAAATGAATTTTGAACAATAAATTAATTTCATGACAAATTATCTCAGTGGTCTGGATCTAGAACAGAGGGTTGACAAAATTTTAAGAGAAAAAGTCATTAAATGTATACTTAGGATGTAAGCATTTGAAGTGTGGTATTATATACACATAATAGCATGTATATCCCATCAGACATCATTATTTTCCTAACACCATACTTTACATTTGTTTATGCAATTATGTTTTTTTTGCTTTATAAAAGCAGTGTTATATAGTGACTAGAGCTCTAGACTTTGAGTCCCATAGACCAGGAGAGAATATAATGAAGGACAGATGGTAATATTTGTGGTCTTCAGTAATTTACCAGGTCTGAGTGCTCTAGTTTGCATGCACTGGTACTTTTTAATGCCCTTAGATGACCAGGAAACAGTGTCAGGAAAGTCGAGGACAATCAGGTCTTGAGAGTATTCTTGTTGCAAAGTCTTTGCATGTTTTGGGTAAGAGGAAAGATACTGTATGTTCAAATCAGGCCTCTGGTACTTACTATTTATGGGACTAGACATGTTGTTTAATTCCTGTGCCTGATTCAAGCAACCAACAATGATTTAATTGTATATTAAATCATAGATGGTTTCATTGGGGGATACAATATTTGTCAGATGACTCGTCACCATAGAATTTTAGAACTTATGACAGTGAGACATCATAAGAAGTAGAAAGAAGAAAAAGGAACATATGTAGGGTAGAAGAGAGGTATTGCTAAATAACTAAGGAAAGCAATAAAATGGAACACCCCACTGTTCCTAGGGTCAGCATTCTCTTACTTCATATTCATTGAATGAGGGACTCCTAAGTTACTGAATAAAAGAAGGATATAGGTGTACATAGCTTTTCTGGACACAGTTCATTTGTCTACATACAGACATCATCATCAGGGCAGGATATGGAGAAGTCTTTTTGATATTGAGTATGGTCTTCAGAAATCCACAAGATATTACAGCTCCAGATTCCATATATCTAGGATTTTTTATGCCTTTAGATAACCAGGAAACTATGTGAAGGAAGCCAGGGCCAATCAGGTTTTGGGGGTAGCATTGTTTTCTTTTAGGCAAAGCTTCCCAATATCGTGAGTGAGAGGGAATATGCTGTATCAGGGAAACAGTGGTCCAGTAACAGGTGGGAAGAGCCCTGAAAGTTCTGGGTCCCAGATCTACTTGTAACACATAACATATTCAGCTAACAATGAAGTAAACAAAGAAGGGACACATTCATTCATTCATTCATGCATGCATGCATGCGTTCTGAGTAAAAGTGCTATAAATGTGTATATTTTAAGTGACATTTTCACCATGAGAGCAGTTGCTAACCCTTTTATGATAAATCTTAATAAATTAAGTGAACTCTTAATCAAGCACTGTTCAGAGCTAGTTATACTATGTAGGAAGAGGAAATATAATTGGTAGGAGTGGAGCACCAGTAATATTGGAAATTTACTCTCATCTGGGTTGAAGAGGAAAGAAAGTATACATCTGAAGAGGTTTAGCAGTCTTTCAAACTTCTAGACAGGTGAGAAAACTGGGGGATAGAGATGGGGGAGGGATTTTTTAAATGATGTATAGAATAAGTTTAGGGGAGGGAGAAGATAAGGGAGGTAATTTTGGAAGTGTGGGCAAATTAAAGAATAATAGGATAAGAGGGAAAGATAAGGTAATAGGGATAGGGGAAAAAAGAGTCTGAGAAAGAAAATAGTCAGTAAAATAAGACAGAGGAAAATTTACAAATAGTAATTAGAATTTTGTCAAATCTATGAGAATATGAATTATTCCCCAATTAATAAATAGTCAAAGGATATGGACATATATGGTTGTGTCTAATGATAGCCATGTCTAGGGCAGAGAGGAGGGAAAAATAGAAAAGAAATGCATGATAATTTTATTGTATATTTGAAAACAATATAGCAAGTTGTGCATAGTAAATTTGAAGTTTCATGTACAATTGTCTTTTTTATTATTTTATGGAAATGCTTGTTTTATTCCATAAAATAAAAATAACAACATGAAAGAAGAAAAAAAACATTGCTCAAATCCTTCTTCTGAAAATCATTAGCTGTGTGACTAGGGGCAAGTCACCTAACCACTTTTTAATCTGGCAAATGACAATCCTGTTTCCTTTTGATACCTGACAGGATTGTTGTTATTCTCAAAGTATATACACACATGTACACACATGTATGCATGTATACACATGCATACATGTATACATATGTATGTATATGTATACACATGCACACGCCCACACACATATATGCACATAAATTATCCCAAAGGTTCCAGTTATCATTTATTTACAAATTAAATATGATACAAAAAAACAGCACAGAATTTCTTTCTTTAGACTACAAACAAGAATAAATTACATTCATATAGTACTCCAAGGCCTCCAAAGTTCTTTATCTATATCTCATTTGATCCTTACAACAACACTGCAGAAATGGTCCTGCAAATATCATTATCATTATTTGACAAATGAATAAATTCAAAGATATGTGTAACTCTAAGAGTTCACCTGCCACGCTCAAGGCCAAACAGCTTGTGTCGGAAGCTAGATCTGAACGCTGGTGTCTGCCAATTTCAGTCTGCTACTCTTCTCATTCAACTCACTTACCTTCATCATACCACACAGCTCTTAATTTAATGGTCTCTGTCAATAAGTCCATCATTATTATAATCATACCATACCACAATAACTTCATAATGGTACTAGCAGAAATCCCTATGTAGACTCATTCACATACCTACAACACCATTAATAAACCGCATCTCTTACCTCAGTATTACTTTCAGATTCCCTTCACTTTGGGATTAAGAAGAACAAGATAGATGGAATAGAAAATGATGGAAAAAGATTCATGAAGAAAGCAGTCTTTACAGGTCTCTCCATCTTTGTATTCAAACATAGTTTCTGGGATTAGAGTTGCTCCATCAATCTCCTTTCTGACAAAGGGGAATATTTAAAGGGAAAAGCAAAGGAAATTACAAGATTTACCACAATATGTCAGAGCCCTGTAAAAAAGAGAAAGAAGGATAATAAAGAAGGTTTTAGTCACCTGGGAAAGTCAGGAAAAATCTCATCTGGATACATAACTTTCCTATATTTTTCTCCCTTTCTCTGTCCTTTCCTCCTCTCTTCTTATTCTTAACCATTGTTCTGGATCTTTTCAAATGCATTACTTGTGGTGAATTCAAATGTGCCCTGTTTTTGTACTCCCTTTTTTATATTTCCATTATTGCTCTTACAGAAAATTGAAATCTAGAGATTTACACTAAGGCAGGATACACCCAGAAATTGTATGTCTTCTAAGAATACATTTTTAGGTTTTACTGAAGTAGTTTGTTAATACTCTACTCCCCAATCAAATTAGACCCAGTAATCAGATAGTTTTGATTAATTTGATGAGACAAGTCAAATAAATAACTGGTTTGACTGATTTTATGATTTCAATAAATATTTGCAAACTGATGGAAATCAGCAAGTTGTTTTACCTGAGATGGCTATCTGAAGATCTGGGAGGATAAGGAACTTGCTATTGTCTACTATTGTCTACAGACCACTGTCAAAGTTAGAATTTGAACTTCAAAGTGCAAGACTTGCCTGCCCTCTATGCACTCAACAAACTGCTGGTTATAACAGTATCCAATCTACTCTTTATATTCCTAGCATGTCACATAGTTCACTAGAAAGGATTCCAATGAACTATATATAGGACATAGTCCAAGGTAGCTTCAGAATTTAGAATGTTTTATCCAAAGATATTGAAAGAAAATATATGGATGAATTTGTGAAGAGATGTTACTTTACTCTTCTAAAAATGATCTCATACAGTTGGAAAATGAATTTTTAAATGTAAAATAACTTATACAAAACAATTCTAGTTCAATATTATGCATTTTTAAAGAATTATAACATTGTTTTAAGTACTTTTCAATATATTGCAGAGAGTAATGCAACTCATACAGGGATTTTAAAATTTTTTTCCCCTTGTAATTTCTATAGCTTGGAAATAAATAAAAGTTACTTAATAATATCCTGCAAAAATACTCTAAAAAGGAACTAATTTTCATTCCTCTCATATTAGACATTAAAAAAAAGCTTCATCTGTTTTACGGAAAATGCTCCCCCCAGTGGTGTTGTCTTATAGGAGATTTTTCTTCCTGTATCTCTGCAGATCCCAGTTCTGGAAGAGGGCAGAACTGTGCAATTCAATGACCTTTACTGAAGCTAATAGATAACCATGCGACCTGCACAAAATCCTTCTTGCTGGAAGGCAAACCAATGGGAAATGTAAAATTATGAAACAAAAGTGAATTTTAATGTAAGTAAAGGTCAAAGGTTATACAAAACAAATTCTTTGAGTTTCATATTTAGCTAATATATTTTGCTATTGAACAGTCCCTTGGGAGAAAATTTCCCTTTCAGTATGGTTTTAAGGTAATACCCTAGGAAAAATGCAAAACATATCCTGGCATTGGTCAATGAGATCTATATAAAAATAAGAGCTTTGCTAGAATTTAGAAAGGTAGTAGCTTGGATTTTCTAGGATTTTCTTGTATTCCTCTAACATACACATGCCGACACACATGCAAAGTATCACTTTCTAATCAGGCTTCAGTAATCTGGGGGCTAGTCATAGAAAGTGTAACCAGCTACTCTCAGAATTCTAAACTCAGTTCATAAACTCAAATCCTAGGTATATCAAAACAACAAACTCCATTATCTTCCATAAATCATCTTGTGATGCTTTCGTATTTCCAGATTCTATATACGAGAGTTATTTGTATTTGAAGAGACAGTATTGTCCAAGGGAGTATTGTTCTTGAATGATTTACACAGTCTGAGCTTTGAAAAAAAAAAGGTTGGGTAATAAAAACTCAGCATTATACATAGAAACCTCACTCTTGGACATGAGGAGCCTTTCAAAGTCAGTGGTTTGCATTGATACATGAGTACAAATATATGCTTAGTTCTTGATTTGTCCTTCATCCTAAGTCACTAGTAGTGTGAATTCCTTATATGTTTCAAAATATTTACAGTAAAATCAGGGTTCTGATGGTCACCTATCAGTGAGTGCAATTGCACTAGCTCATATGGAGTATTAAAGCTTTGAAAATTGAGGTCTATCTGACACATATCACAGTCCTCAAAAAAGTTGGCAAAACATCAACAAAAATAAATGAGGGACTGCTGATGTGAGGCAGTATATATAAAGGGGACATGCGTTTCTTTACCACTGAAGCAGAGAGAAGATTGCCAACACATCACTAATGCTATAGTTGAACAAAGGAGCTAATCATAGGAAAAAAATCACAGAATCATAGATTTAGAACTCAAAAGGACCCCAAAGGTTACAGTGTCAAACTGCCTCATTTCTAGTCCAATACTTTCATTTTGTAGATGAGGAAAATAAGGATAAGAGACTTGAAATGAGTTATTCATAGTCCTTATTGGAGGTAGAATTCAAATTCATGTCTTCTGCTTCCAAATTTAGTACTCTTTCCACTGTAACATTCTGGCACATTCCCAAAAAGTAAGCTTCCCTTATGGTTTTGTGCATTTAGAATGCAGTCTAGTCACAGATGGCTTGATGCTTCTTATGAGTCTATTTTTTCCTCCCACTTCAACATTGAATATACAGGTATCTTTCACTGATTGTCACTAAAGGATGAGGAAAATGATACATATTATCTAAACCAGCAAGAAATCTCCAAATAATTTATGCCTACCTACATGAGGCGTATTAGGAGGAGGAATTAGATACCGGTGCAGCTCAGTGACATTCAACCTGGCCCAGTGTTAACTAAAATATCACCAGGAAATCCATCCCTAGCAGCTTTTTCCAGAACAGAAGCTTTATGCAAACCTAAATTAGAGGTAAACAGATCAATGCCTGAGGGCATAGTAAGAGTTTAGGTGAGAAGAGCTCATTGGACTCCAATAATGAAATGGTTTATTAAAGGTTAAGAGCTCATATGATTGGCTAAATACTTTAAAAGTTACAAAAATTAAGCTGTACTGTGAGCATAAGATCATTAATTTTGTTATTCAATGTATATGCTATTCTCTTTGTGGTAAACAATGATGGATTAACAACAACAACATATTTAAAATGCTTTGCACAGTATATCATATGATTCTTCCAACAATTCTGGAAGTAGATATATTTAATGCATGTTTTACAGATCAAGAAACAGGCCCAGAAGAGTTAAGTGACTTGTCCAGAGTCACAAGGGTAGTAGTGTCTGAGGAAGTATTCAAATTTAGGTTAGCCTGACTCCAAGTTCAGGACTCTATTCATGGTGCCACTTAGCTGCTTTAGCTGCAGAAAGTAGTTTATAAAAATACTTTTCTCCTTAATAAATGGAAAAACAAAACAAAACAAAATATTTTTATGGTAGATTGTGCACATATTATTATCCCTCTTCCTGATAAAGAAACTCAGCCTTGTAGAGGTTCAAAGGATTATGCCCAAATACATGATTATTAAGCAGTAGACTTCTAGTGTTCTTTCCAAGATCCCATAATAACTCATTCTCTATTTTTGCTATGTAGGATATGCATTTCTAGGCTATTATGCAAGGAGTAACAAAGCTATCACTTCAACTATAGTTTTTACTGAGGTGTCGAACTAACAGTCTGCAGATGCTAAATGTTAGGCACATTTTTGTTTGTTTGTTTGTTTTGTTTGTTTGTTTGCCCATAAATAATCTTTAGTGCAAAATTATATGGTTGATATGACAAGATATAATATATGAAATTAAGCCCCTACTATGTTCCAGGCACTGTGTTAAGTACTGGGCATTTTAAAAAGCAAAAGAAAAGCTGTCCCTGCCCTCAAGGGGTTTAAAATCTAATGGTGAAAGACCATGCACAAAAGGAAGCTGAAAAGTATGTAGTGAAGAGGTGAAGGCAGGGAATTCCAGAAGATACCTGCTGAAGGCATGATGAAGATGATGATACAGTCATGCTGAAGAAATTGGTGAATTCAAAACCAAGCACAGTACCTGGCAGCAAATGAAGAGATGGCTGGGATTTTGAGCCCTCTATAAATGGCTCAATATAAGGGAGGAATTGTTTGTTCCACCGTCCAGCCTATAGTTGGAGGAACCAAAGAACTGAAGGTATTGTTGAAGTATGAGTAAACAAAGTTTCAGCACTCTCCATGATAGTTATTTTCCTGGTGATGAACTTTCCCTAGGGTGGGGCATGGTGGAGTCTAAACCAAACAGAGTAACAAAGCAAATTAATAGTTGGCTGATGAAGAGGCGCAGAAGTATAAGTAGACATCAAATGTGTAGAATGTGATGGGGATAAAGGCAGTCCAGACAAAATGCAATAAGGAATTTGAGGAAGGAAATAGCACCTTAATCCTGTGGGATGGGAAGAGGGAGACAGACATTATATCTGAACCAGGCCTTGAAGCCAAAGAGGGTTTTTTTGTTTGTTTGAACAAGCAAAGGGGATAGAATAGACAAAATTACTGAGAAGGAAAAGAATAGCATGAGATGGGGGTAAGGAGGATAGAAAGAGGATGGTAAGAGTAGTTACATTTGGATGTGCCCTAGACTATGGGAAATAGAGTAAGCAGTAGTCAGATACATTCTGAAGTGGCTTAAATGTCAAGATCTACAGTTGAAATTTAATTCAATAGAATGCAGAGGAGGACAATAAAGGATTTTGAATAGAGGAGTGATTGGTTGTTCATGACAGAATATTAGAAATAATTTGGGAAATGATATAGTGGATAAATTAGAAAGTGGTCTGTAAGGGGACTTAGGGGGCTATTATCATAGTGAGAAAAGAGCAGTTTTGTTGTAGTAGAATTTCAGAGGATGAGTCACATTAAAGAGCTATGATAGAAGAAACTTTATTTTATTGATGAAGAACTTGATTTCAAGAGAATAGATAGAATGAACCAGATTATAATATCTGTGTGGACAAAGCCATAGGTTCTGCAGTAGGCAGTGCTGGGCATAGAATCACTGAATGATATTCTCATCTAAATCCTCAATACTTAGCACAGTGCCTGGAACATAGTAGGAACTTAATAATCAGACCTAGAAGACCTGAGTTCAAATATGACCTCAGATTCTTTCTAGCTGTGTGAACTTGGGCAATTAATTTAACTTCTATTTGCCTCAACTTCCTAATGTGTAAAATGGCACCTGCGTCCAAGGTTGTGAGGATCGAATGTGATAATATTTATGAAATGGTAGCACAGTCCTGGCACACGATAGGCAAGAAATAAATGTTATTATTATTATTATTATTATATTTAATGTTCTTTTATTTTCAGTACCCAGTAAGATAATAGGGTCATAAATCACACGTCTATAGGGCCTTCAGTGACCATATCCCCTCATTTTGCAAATGAGGGAATTTGGACCCAAGAAGAAAAAGTGATTTGACCATAAGCAACAAAAGTGGGAACTCAGGCCAGTAAAAAAAAAAAAAAAAGTTCAACAAATTAGGTGAAGTAAATCAAATCTGTCCAAAGTCCCTCAGTAGCAGAGTTGCACCTAGAGCCCTTAAGACATCAATGTAACATTTAATATTAGCTAGAGATTGAGACAAGTTTCAATGCATTATTCCAGCAAAAGAAGATATATCAGTTTTACAGGTCCTCTTTCAGAATATTTCCCAAGGAAATCTCATGTGTATTTGATTTTGATTTGAAGTGGAAAGAAACATTTCACAATAAACCACCTATGCATGCCTAAAAACCACAAGCTCCTACATCTAAATGGCACAGTGAATGGATTATCAGACCTGGAGTTAGGACAAATTGAGTTCAAATATGGCCTCAGACACTTACTAGGTATGTGACCCTGGGCAGGTCAACCTCTGCTTGTTTCCTCATCTGTAAAATGAAGGTAATAATAACACCTACCTCCCAGGGTGGTTGTATGACTCAAATGAGATTATAGTACTTTGCTGGGCAATGTTAAACTCTATAAAAATTGAGTTATTATTATATTAGAAGATTAACAGTCATACACAGTAGGATGAGAAAATAAATTGTAAATCATTCAAATTGACTGCCTAAACAGCCTCAATGAATGAAATGGTTTGCCAGTTTTCTACATCAGTTTTTGCTATGGAGACCTGAATGGAAAAGCTAACCCTTTTGCACCAAGGTAAGAATCTTTCCTAATGGTATTTTCAGCCAGGAACTCAGAATAACTTACATTGCTACCATTTAGGTTGCCTATAATCCTGTTGCAGTGGCCATGGCCCCAGGCTGATAGGTTCTTTGGCCCATTTCAATGTTAATGAGAATAGGTATTTATATAGTACCTGTGACAGCAGCTAGGCAAACTGTCATATTTATAAGCAGCACTTGAAAGCAATTCATGAAAATTACATTTTTGCCTGTCATCTCCAGTGGGAGAGTATGTTGTGGGTAAGAGACCTCCAAGAATGGTAGTGATGGGTAAGGAAAGCCAAAAGGGAGAGCTGGGGATGAGGGAAAATTGACAAGAAGAGGGCATAAGGACATAGAAAGTGACTTGCAGCACATAAGGTTTGACAAATACAACTAATTAATAAGGAAAATGTCTTTCAAGATAATTGAGGAGCACAGATGTAATGTATCATTTGATTAGCAACAAAAAAAGTTGGATAAAAAATGACAAAGTTTAAAGAACAAATACGGGCAATTAGAGAAAGTAGCAGGAAAAAATGAATGATAAAACAAGGGGGAAAATAAATCTTTTTTTTTTTGTTTAAAGGTAATAAAAGAGTTGATTGGAATTATTTTAGCCTAAGTATTTCAAGTAATTATTTACAAATATGACAAATAAATGTTTTCAAAAGTTAGTTCTAACCTTAATCTGACAATCAATTGTATAGTCAGGATTTCTGTACCATACTCAGATTTATTGAAAAGGATTGCATAGGACTTATGCAAAATCTCTCTCTCTCTCTCTCTCTCTCTGTGTCTGTCTGACTCTTTTGGTCACTGTCTCCATCTCTTTCTCTTTTTCCTTTCACCTGTCTGTTTGTTATATATACACATATATACATATGTTGGGGTAAGGATAATAAGACCCATACAGAAAACAATTTTTGGTATCTTCTAAGGGAAAATTATGAGGCTTTTTAAATGTGTTTTTCCTTTGGTTTTGAATTTTTTGTGATTTGTGCAAAGAGAGGTCTCAATTTTGAAACTTCTTCCACTGAAAAATCAGTCCTCACTGAAATTACAATCTTAGGGAATTGCCTGAGTCACAGAGAAGTTGTGTATTCACCTGGGTCATACATACGTGTCAAAGCCAGGATATGAACTGCTTCACCCATTCTCAAAGGCCAGGTCTTTGTGTGAAATTGACACAAGATTTCATAGCCTCTGGTGAGGTATATTGCCTCTATTTATATCTATGTCATACATGTTTACCAGAGTTGCCTTACTCTCTTATGCTAATGGGAGCTAGTATGTGGAGATCATGTGGTGGGTATGTGAGCAGAGCTACATGATTGTACCAAGTTTCCTTGCTGATTAGTTGGGGTCATGGCACTTAAGATAATCCAGGCATGGGTCATGGACAATGACTCAATATAAAATGTGGGAAACATGAAACTTTTACACAGAGCTTCCTTGGAGAAAGGAGTGACTATTTGTTTGCCACATAGCAGGGGACAAGTATGATGTTAGGGTGAAGAGGATATGTTAGCGATACACTTTTCAGTTCTAACACAATGTTGTATGGTCACTATGCTGAGGTCTGAAGTGAGATGGGCAGTAATTAGTTGAGATTCAGAAATTCATGATCATTTGTGTTAAACAGATAACTTTACATTTCTATTACCTTGTATATTTTGCTTCTTTTGCAATTTAACTCTTGATTGAAACTCAAAGGTGACTCAAGTCTACAAGAGGAAAATAGATAGTAGTCTAGATATACAGAGCATCTGAATGTTAGAGGAAGGAAAAAGAGTAGAGTGGAGCATTGGGCTCTAGTTTTAGTTTGCTTTCTATTACTGAGGAAGAAGCATGAAACAAAGGATACTTAGACCCAAGTTGAATGGCATAATATGCCAGCCTGTTGTTGTTGAGGAGAGCTGGTCTTGTAGTATAGAAGATTTGGTTTGAAGCTCAGCACTGAAAATTATTATATTGTGTACTTTGATAAAAGTCATTTCATCCTTTTTTCCTTGTAAAATAAGAAAAAGAACACTACACATGTATTAACATATGATTGCAAGGAACTAACTGCTCACCAGAAATTGTTACCTTCTAAATGCAGAGAAAAAGTAGATGTTTCCTATCCCTACATCTTCTGTTCTCTGATTCTATCCATTGGTGGCAGTAACATCTAATACAATCTATTCTTCTGTTATATTCTCCCAAATTTGCTAGGAATCTTCTGAAACCACAGATCACAGAATCACTGAATTGGAAGGGACTCCACAGGCTATCTACTTCAACACATACCCATAAAGGGACTAACTTTACAATATCTCCAAAAGAAGATCATATAGTCTTCACAACAAAGCTGCCAATGAGGGAGAACTTACTAGTTCTGAAGTAGCCTATTCCACATTTTGGATAGCTCCAGTTGTAACACATTGTTGTTTTCTTTTTCCCACAGAAAACCAAACTCTATCTCTTGATAACTTGCATGAATTATTCTTATTTTGTTTTCCATTTCCAAACAAAAAAAATGATTATTTCTTTTTCTATTTCCATACCAAAGGAAGTTCTGACACGGATGTATATCCATCTTATTTATTTATTAATCTATTTATTTATTTACATGCAGTACAATGGGCATGTGAATAGAGTCAAAACTGAGACCAAAGGTAAAAGATTGACACTGATCATCATTCCTCATAAACACAGATTGTTAGAAATGGAGTAAATTTAAATGATAATCCTACAGGAAAGGGTAACATAGAGTGTCATTGAGCATGGAAATAGAGTAAATATCAATTGGCTAATCTGATTATACTCTATGGATTTAATGTAATATTAATGTGTTGTAAAAGATAATGACTTAAGAATTCAGAGAAGTATGAGTTTCACATGAGCCAATTTAGAGTGAAGGAAGCTAATTGAGGAAAACCATATTCCTTATGACTATGATAATACAAATGCCAAGAATAAAAGTATTATAATTATAACATAATTATATTGAGCTAGCTTTGTGTACCCATTTGTATTATTCACAGTGGTGTTATTTACTATTCCTGATAAGGGAGAATGTTAGCTATATTTTTGACAGATTTTTCAAAAAATTTGCTGAGACTGAGGAATGAAAATCATTGTTCATGGAACATTTGTCACACATAGAAAATTTTTAGCAATAGTAGTATTGTAGCACATCAGAATTCGATATGTGTAACTCCTGGGTTCTAAGGTGAATACATGACAATATAGTTTTATTTATACCTATAAATCATGAAATATTAACAAACTCTTAAAAATGATATTTTGAGCTTTTTTGGTGCTATTTTCATTCATATGATTTAAGTCAGTTTTGGAGGCTTAATTTTTTTTTACTTTTATTTTTAAGGAAGTAGCATGGATAATACAAAGATGTTAATTACTGCTACATTTATAATTCATAGAATGTAAAATCTACTCATAATACAGGGCACAAAGTGATGGCATTAAATTATTACACATTGTGAAAGGTATCTGAATCAGATCAATTAACTGGAAAAATAAGGAAATGTTTTGTTTTTTAAAAAATAGTATTTGCATTAATTTAGAAACAATTTTATTTAACTGATTCCTAAGAAATAATTTTCTTAATTTTTCCACATTATTTTAGACACTTTCCTTTTCTCATTTAAAAAATTTATTTGAAATCCAATATTTTGATATATCTTTACACATTGCAAGTTGATAAAATTACTTTAGTCATATTTATACTTATTATTTCATTTTCATTAACTTAATTTTTGATGTAACTCCAATAAGGTCAGTGTCAAGTACATGTTTTGCTATGACACTTATGTTTAATGTTGGGTGAATTAGTGAATAGAATGTATTTTTGTATTAAATTATTTTGTATTAAAATATTTAGGTTTATACTTATCTTTTTAGCTTCACTGAAAGCATCATTAAAATGAGTTTTTATGACTATAAATTACAGAAAATTTATTAAGCTGCATCAATGGAAGGGAATTTCAACACTGGAAGTCCCCCTAAACTGATGATCTCACAGAGATAAGGAAAACAGGGTAGGGGTTCTTAACCTGGGGCCTGTGAATTCCAAAATGGTCCAAGACTTACAAAAACATGTCTAAAGACTCCTGGGATAAGGCTTCCTTTTTGGTGAAGAAACAACTCCCATTACCAATGCAGGTCAGCATGTCTTTTAGCTGCCAAGAGCACTTAGCAGTTTAATGTCTTGCCTGGAGTCACAAAGTTAGTGTGTATTAGGGTGAGGAACTAAATCCAGGTTTCCCTGGCTCTGAGGCAAGGACACAAAAGAAGTCATTTAGTTATTTCTAGAGTCCCTTTAAAGGGGCCAAGACTTCTGCAGAACCAACTATTTAACGCTCCATGATGCACACTATGGTTTCTTCTCATACCAGTGCTTTGCAGAGATCCTCAGTCATCTGGGGCTACTCAGAAGTTCCTAGGGAGAAGCTGCAGGCAAGAGGTGGAGCCGCTTCTCTCGAAACTTGGTCTCTTCCGCTCGCTGTCACTAGACACGTTCAGGCAGGAAGAACTTGCCCCAGTAGCGCCCTTTCTGGGTCAGGTCTTGGGCGCTCACCACCTTCCTCAGCCCCAGCATGTTGGCAGTGACAATGCGCTCAAAGGTCCAGGGGTTCTGGTTGTTGAGCTCCCTCTCCCTCTGCTCTTTGAGCATCTTTTCCAGAGACTCCTGGCTCACAGCCTTGGCAGGGAAGGGCAGCTTGTGTGCCACCTGCTCGAGGAAGGGTTCCACCTCGCCAAACTCACAGAGGCCACCCACTCCACAATAAGGCGACCAGGCTTGACTGCTGTCACGTAGTGGTCAATGTCACCTTTGCCACCCCCCATACGCTGGCCCATACCCTTGCGGGTGATGGGCTTGTAAGGGCCTTGGACACGCCAGATGGCAAACATGTTCTTGGTGTCTAAGGCAAGGCTGATTGTCAAGCGCATCATTTCAAAATGGCCCCAGCGGAGATAACTGCCACCTAGTGCCAGGATACCAAAATTACCCTCAGTGAAATCGGTGGCTTCAGTGGACGGCCCTCGGATGTCACTCAGGTTCTTAGGCTCCCGCCTCACCTTTGGCACAAGTGGCATCCGATCTACAAACTTGAGTTTGGGCTTATCAGGAATAGAAATGCCTTCATAGGTTGGCACTGGGAGGAAAGTCTTCATGCCAGCACTGAGGGGCTGGGCAGCCCCAGGACCTGAAGGGAGCACGCTCAGGACCAGAGTGCCGGCGCGTGCCTCCAGCCGCCACATGGTTGTGAGCCGGGGTCCGCCGGGGTCACCGAAGACCAAATAGAATTCATAGATGACAAAACGTGGGAGAAAATATGCCTCTTAACAAATTCCCACATGATTTTCCTAGGTCTCTATATTTTGAAAGCTTTTAAAATATATTTGACGTAGCTTGTAGATTATGAGTATTTGATACAGCATAATCTAATTAAAAGAGTGTTCTTAAATTTTTATAGAACAAAATCATGTACTAGGGTACTTGCGGGCAACAATTCTGTCCAGGATAATGGTCCAGTTCCAATTCAGATTATATCTGAACTCTCAAGGATATGTTGATATTTGTATTTTTAGTGAGGATTTACGATGTTAATTTTATAGAAGATAAAATAATAGATAGAATAATAGATTGAAGATAAGCTTCTAATATATAATTCTAATGACCAGTGATCTCTTAATTGCCATATGTTAAGGATTTTTCTTCAATTCTTACTCTTCTCAACCACTCTGAAAATTTGAAACTCTTTACACCTTCATGCCCAGAAAGACACAAAATCTTTCCCTCTGGGTTGCTGAAAATATTAAATATGTGTCACCTATAAAAACTTCTGCATTTGTATATTTTAAAAAGAACTTGGAAACACTTTTAACTACTTTAAAATTCTTCAAAATGAAAAGTTTAAGTTGCTTTTGAATGCATTTATTAACAATTAACAAGCATAGTACTTTCCAATTAGTTTACAAGAATAACTGATTGAAAAAAAAATTAAAAATAAGAACAGCCAAAACTCAGCAAATAACTTTTTAAATTAAAGATTAAATTAGATTAAAAAAGAATTATCATAATTTAAAAATATGTAGCCAATGATGAACTTCTTTAGTTCTTCTATTAAAGCCATTAAAATTATGTTGTCAGAATAAACTAATCTTAGAATGAGACGATTTAGTCACTCTATCCCAGTGTTAAAACAGCATTTTCAAAATTAATGATATACCCTCCATCATAATGATCTACCTAAACCATAACTAAAAAATAAATAACATCTGAATGAGAACAAAAATTATTTATATCATTAAAAATAAAATGTTTACTTTGAAATATCTCATCTATACCTCATGTAATTATAATTCTTTAATTTTTATAGTTGGCAAAAAGATTAGTAGAATAATAATGTTTATAGTTTTGTTAAAAAGTAAATATGCAGATATTGAGATTCTCAAAAATAAATAAGAAAAATGATGTGTAATAAGATAATTTGAGGAGCACTGATATGTATTAGTATACATTTTCCACATCCTCTTTCTTTGGGGATTCTTTATTCTCCTCTATTTTTTTCTTTTCTCTCTTAATCTTTTGTATAATTATAATCAAAAAAATATTTATTTTATTCTTTATACTACTTTGAGTTCCCGTATTTTTTTTAACTTCTGGTTTTTGCTTGTAATTGATGATTAAAGAACCTAGAATTTCAAACACGTTTTTCCTAGATTCCCATTTCTTCTTCTTCTTCTTCTTCTTCTTCTTCTTCTTCTTCTTCTTCTT
>NW_020954569.1:28831681-28855610 GCF_900497805.2 Vombatus ursinus | reverse complement strand
CTTCTTCTTCTTCTTCTTCTTCTTCTTCTTCTTCTTCTTCTTCTTCTGCCATGGTAGACTATCTTTTATGCTAAAATTCTTGTTATGGCATTGCTAACCATATGCATGGTTATGTGCATTGGTGAGGTAGGATTGCAGGGCTGGGAGTAGGGGAGCTGGGAGCTGATAGCGGAGGGTGAGGAATAGCATCTGTATGATGACAGCTAGAGGTTCCTAATCACTGGATGAAGAGGTTATGATGGAGTGGGAGTATGTGATCTATTGAAGAATTAATTCAGGTGGATTATCAGTAGCTGAAGATAATTTGATTGAGAGGGCAGATGATTAGAATATTCAGAGCCTTCCTTCTTTGTTCAGCCTTGAGAAAAGTAGATGTTGCCTGTGAGGTCCAGAAGTCTTACTTGACAGTAATCAGGAGAAGAATAGCCTGGGTTTGGGCTACAGGAGTCGGCGAGGCTGGAAAGGAGGCAGGAACTGGTAATATGAATTTTTTCTACGCTTAGAATAGTCTCTGGAATACTAGTGAAATCCTGGAACAAATATAGGGGTCAGAAACCTGAGGCCTGGTTCCAGGGTTGATTCAGGACTCCCTGGGAATTCTTGGGGGTAGAGAGTCTAATATCACTTTATAGATGAAGATACTCAGACCAACAGAAGTTGAAGCATTTGCCTGAGATTATAAAACCAGTTAGTGTCAGGAAACCTTGGGCTCTTGAATCCAAATTTAGCATAAGTGTATGAAGAGAACAACTCTGACCTTCTTCATCGGCATTTTCATGCCAGAGGTTATATTTCTACCTTTCCAATGTTCCTTCTAAATAATTTATCTCATCCAGCATAGGCCATATCCTGCCATTAATTTTGCACAAAACTTCCATTCTCTTGAGTAGGAGTTCTGTTCTGCGAATGGTGGCAGGATATGAAACTATTTAACTTAATTCATTTTCACATGCTGTCTCTGCAAATTGACATATCCGTCCAGGAAAAGTAATTTCTAACTTAGTATTTTTTTTAATATTTGCATTTCTTTCTGCTTTTGTCAAGTTTGTTTTTTTTCTGTTATTCACCCAATTAATTCTATTAGTGTCCAATTTTCATGTAGAGAAGATATTTAAATGAATCAGTTAAGATCAGCTGGATCAATGTAAAATATTTTTAAAAGAAGCTAGGTACAGTAGAAAGAACACTGACTCTGGAGTCAGAGACACTTATTTTAAATCATGACCACCTCTCTGGTTCTCATTTTCTATATCTTAAAACGAGTGGGTCAAACTGGGTTATCTTTAAAGTCTCTTCTACTTCTAGATCTTTGACCTTCTAAGATCATAACAGCGATATAAATTTTACTAATACAACTTTTCTATTCCTTTTTATAAGCATATTTCAGTAACAAAATAATTAGGGATATTGATCTAGAGTTGAAACAAATGCCAAAGGCCATCTAATCTACTTTCTCTCTCCCTCTCTCTCTCCATATATATGTGTGTGTGTGTGTGTGTGTATATATATATATATATATAAAATATATATTATATGTGTGTACATGCATATGTATGTATATGTGTATACATGCATCTATATATGTATGTATGCATACACACATTGTATATGTATAATGTGTAATCTATATTATAGACATATATGATAAGCATCATAACAACCCAGGAATATATAGATAATTTGAGTTAATTTAACTTATTCTTCTGTATTACATTATCATATCATGTAATTTTTGTGTAATATAAAGATACACATTATTTTGTTGTATATATAATCTATAATTGAATTTTTATATGCATACACATATAAATATACATATGCACATTTACATGTATATGTGTATGTATGTGTAGGTATATGTATATATATATACATATACCTACACATATGCACACACACATGCACACACACACACACACACATACATACCAAAACTAGTACAAGGATAGATCAATTGAGTCAATCCATCAGTATTTAAAATTGACAAGATGCTGTGTCCTGATAAATTATGAGAACAAAATGTTAATCACTCAGAGATGTAAATAAGACCTAGGAATCAGCTAAAAAATCCTAGGCTTTGAATTAATTGTGAAAAGTCCTTGATGAATTTAAAAGCTATTGAAAGTTATTGAATGAAGTAGAACGATGTTATACAGGATATGTTTTCAGATTGATAGAGGAGACTGGAGAGGTCCTGTGGGTTTTATATAAAATATCATGAGAATTCAGAACTCAGGAAGGATTTGACCCTCTGATACCTCAAGGTGGAAGTCAAGCATTCATTGGCCTAGTCTCTCCTTCCCTCTCCTCCCAATCACCTTGTCTGGAGGAGAACCTTGTGAAGTTTGAAATGTCCTGAGGGCTTTATACTTCCCATTGACACCCTAATGCCTTCCCTAGAACAACTGACAGCAATGTCTTAATTGAGTTAAGGACAGACTGGATATGATAAGGAAGCTCAACTTAAATATTTTACAAGAAGCTTTTTAGAGAAGCTACATCAATTGTAGGGAGGAAGTCACAAGTACCTCATAAATGACGAAGTTGTGAGTTTACTTCTTTGCCACATTGATTTCTAAACTTAAGTCTACTTTCTCCAGTATTGTGTATGTACTTCTAATAAAGCAAAGTTTTGCATCAAATATACCATCATAGTAAAATATAATTTCTAAAAAGAAATTGTCTGTTTCATTAATGTCATACCAACTATTAATCCTGAAAAGGGAACAAGAGACTTTGAGTTATGGTACTAGAAATACAGCAGGGCAATTGGGCAACTACGTGGCACAGTATATAGAGTGCCAGACCTGAATTCAGGAAGACCCATCTGGGTGCAAATCTGGTTTCAGCCCCTAGCTGTGGGACCCTGGGCAAGTCACTTAACTCTGCCTCAATTTCCTCATCTGAAAAAATGAGCTGGAGAAGGAAATAGCAAACCATTCCAGTATCTTTGTCAAGAAAACCCCAAATGGGGTCACAAGTAGTCAGACACAACAAAAATATATCATCACATAGCTTGCCCAACCTATAGTAAGCTTATTGTAAAAAAAAAATAATAAGGCACATATACAGAAAATGTGAGTTAATGGAAGATACTAGACAGATTAAAGTGAGCTTATTTTAAATTATTCCTCACATGTTACTATGTGACTTTTGGCAAAGTTTTTAACCTACCTGAACCTCAGCTTCTTCATATGCCAAATTGGGAAAATAAGAATTGTAATCTCCACCTTAGAGTATTGTTGTCAAGCTAAGTTAACAAGCATTTATTGTCTACTATGTTGCAGGGACTTTGCTAAGCACTTAGAATACAAAGAAAGGCAATAAAATAAAACTAAAAATTACAGAAAAATTAAATGGTTCCTGCTCTCAGAAACTAACAATCTAATAGAGAAGACAATACACAAACATCTATGTATAAAATATAAATATTTATCTATAATTTATCTCATATATAGGATATATATAATATATCCTATATATGAGATAAATTTATCACATATATGTTTTATATATATATGTAAGTGTATGTGTATGTGTGTATATGAGATAAATTGTAGGTAATCAACAAAGGAAAGCACTATGATTAATGGGAACAAGGAAAGGCTTCATCTAGAAGGTTAGATATTAGCTGGGACTTAAAGGAAGCCAGAGGAGCCATGAGATGGAGCTTAGGAAGGAGAATTTAAAAAAAGATTATGCTCATGAAGTGCCTTGTAAATTTTAAAGCACTTTATGTGTAGTCACTGTCATTACTGTATACAAACATGTGTGGTCAGGAATTCAAAGTTTCTGTACCTTCTTAAAGGCAGGCTTTTATTGCTGGCCACTATGCACATTGCATATCATCTAGGGGCACTTGTGTTCTATCTCCTTCTTTTCCAAATCCTACTCAGAAAACAAAAAAAAAATAAGATCCTACTCATTTACTTACAGTTTTTGTGGAAACTTAAGTCAATGCATTACTTCCCTCTAGGAAATTTACATTTTCAAGTTTTTTACTATCATTCTAGATTAAAAGGCTTCATCCACTGTTAAAGGCATCAAAAAAGTAAAAGGGAATCATTTGGTGGCAGATTAGAAATAATCAGGGTCTGAATCAGATCCTCTCTGTTTTCCTATAGGACTGGCCCTGATCTCAGCCCAGACTGATCCTCTCCTCTTCTCAGGTATTATTGGCATTGTGTAGCAAAATAAAAATAACATGAATTTTCCGGGACCAGAACTATCAACTATATAACATGCAGTCAGATTTTATTCGTTTGGACTGCAAGGTCAACATGAAATAATGAAATGTCTTAATTACAGATTATATTTCTTAAAATTACCATGGTAACTAAGATGTCTTTTTATTGGCTTTTCAACAGTTTCCTCAAATAGCTTTTGTTTCAATGTAGATCAGACTTTTGAGGATTTTTTTTAAAACAAATTCAATGAAGAGAAGAAAAAAAAAGCCAATTGAAATGATCCCCTTGCATTGGAACAGGAACAATCTCTATTGACATTTGGAGTGATACTCACCCAATGACTCCAGACAAATAATTCTACAGAGCCCAGACTGGGGCCCTTGGTTTGTCAGTATCATTTAAAATATAACACAATGAAACAAAATTCAGACTAACTCCTGACTTACCATCTCCTATCATCTCATCCAGTTTTACTAGGAAGGAGAGTTCAGTATTTTTGAAAAAGGGTAACTTTTATTTATTTATTTGGCACTTCTGTTAATAATTTACCCCCCAAAGAAATCTGGTTGATAAAGATCACTGGAGCAGAACTGGCAGCTTGTCAGTTCTTCTGCTCAGTGAAACACCAGCAAACAGATTTGATCCATCAGAGACCATGCACCCTGAGTCAGCCACAGCCAGAGTTCTGCCTCTCTTCCAAAGCACTGCTCTAATTTCCTAAGGAAAGGGTCTGACAAATAACTACCGTGCAGCCTGAAATACATACTGTGTTCAATATTACTCAATAATAGTATTCATTTTTATGGATACCTCTTCAAGGGCCTCCAGGAGAAGTTCTGGCATAGAATACATTAAAAAAAAAAGAAATTGATTGTTATGATTTACTCCAGCACTCTATTTTCTAGGTGTAACACCTGTTTTAATCAGGAAAGGAAGGCTTTGCTCTTCAGCTTGAAGAACAGAATCATTTTACGTTTGTCTCCATTCTCAGTGATATTATGCTTTTACAGATAATGTCCTGCCTTGAGAATGGTTATTTTTTTGGAAAAAAAAAACGAAGTAAAACAAAAAAGCAATATAGTAACATGTTTTTAGCTGAATATTTAACTGAATATAATTGGTTATTGTTGTTTTATGTAATTTCATTTGTTTTGTTCAACTGACAAAATAATGTATTAATAGTAATTATAGGTTCATAGCATCCTATCACTACGATATAGCTCTAGAACCTGAAGGGACGTTAGAGGTCATTTGAGTCTAGCCCATTATTTTTTATTCCTCTTTTACTTATATTACCTACATTGTGAATTAAAGTAGGAATTAATGAGACCCTCTTTTTTGTTTAACAAAATGATGAAAAATACAAAAAAGGCTCTAGATTTCAATAATTTTATAAGAATATTGTCATACAAATTTTAACATTTACCATTGCTTTTCCCAGAAACAAATTTCTGTATGACAATTAATCTTCATCAAAGGCACTTTATAAACTTGAAAAATATTATTGATTGGTTATGGCATTTTAATCTGTTAAATTGCCAAGGCATACCTTCTACTCCCCACTCTAGGGTTTGACATACAATTACTCACCAGAAATTTCATATCCACTTTCTAATGTCTTTCTGATATTTTCTATAGCAGATACTGCATTAAAAGAGCATAAAAAATGTAATATTCAGAAATGTGTGACCCATGCTATGTGTATCAACAAATATGTATCTTAACAAAGTAAAATAGCTTCTATTTCTGTCTAGGATAAATAATTGCTCCTTATTCAATATAGTCTTTTTGTTACAAAAACAATATCATCCTACAGATGCTGTCATTATTTAGTACTTTTTATTTTACAGTGGGCAGGTTCAATAATTTGATTCATTTGGTGCAGTTAAATCCAAGCTCTCCTCTCCCCCACCCATGCACAATTTCTCTGTTTTCTGGTCTACAAGCTTGTTTTCTTGTTAAAGATCTCACCTGTTACAAAAAATTAATCTAGGGTATGCTATGGAACTAACTAAAATTCCAGTAACTCCCTCTCTAAGTGGCTCTCTTACACACAAGTGAGGAAAATCTTTTTTTTTTAAATTTTCATTTAACTTCCCCTCTATCAATACCAAACCTCCTACTTAGACACAAACCATAGTCCGTACATTTTAATAATGTTAATTTAAAAAAAATTAAAACACAGGTTTTTATTAAAAGAAGGTGTAGTAGGCTACAATGACTTGAAGGTGAGGTTTGGTCAGATATTTCTTTCTCATCCCTATATCTCTCTTTTCTACCAGTCCAAGGGAGTAAATTAGAATAAAAGTGGTTTGACAGGAGCCTCCTTAGGTAATGCTACAGATAAATATGGGAAGAGGGGAGAAAAATGAGCTGTGAAGAAGTCTTAATTTTCACCCACCATAGCAGCTACTGACTCATGATCTATCCAATACTTCACTGGATATGAAATTAATCACTTACACCCCCAGTGCTATGAATCATCTTGTACACAGCTCATCCATATCCATTTGGTCTTGTCCAACTTTTCTTTTCATCTTTTTTTTCCTTTTAGTGCCATTTCTATTTTTATGTTATTTTATATTTTTATGCAATTTGAGACTGTGGTCTCAAGTCCAAATGTAGTTGTACCACTGTTATGGATGGGAAAATATTAATTAAATATTTACAATTATTTTGGATTTGTGATTATGTGATCCTTTCAATTTTATCCTTACAATACCTTGGGATGGTCTGGCTTATTTGTATTTTCCATCAAGATTACTATAAACATTTTTCCTCTTGACTGCTTCCACTATGGTCTCTTCATTAATTTTAAAAATTATCTTATGATATAAATTACCAATGACCTTTGCTATCATATATTTCTACTGAGGAAATCAAGTGTCTGCTGCCTATCATGTTTTTAAGCTTTCTTTGGTTTATATTTTGTAGTGTTTGATTTGCATGGGATAAATTTTCTTTAGAAATGATACTAACTTATGCCAACATTTGTTCCTTTATCCATTTCCCATTTTCTGGGTATAAACTGTTTATTTAAATAGATGAAGTTGTAGTTGACTTAATTCTCAGTGATATTTTCCTCTCTTTTAATCAGTTACTTTAAGTAGATATTAATTTTTATGTTTGCTCTGAAAAGCTTGTGACCCCATTTAAATAAGGTGCTGATCTAGAAATGGTGTACATATGAATAATTATGTATTCCCTTTCATTTCTCTCCCAACTATCTTCATGAAAATAATATGTATGATATATAGATATGAGACTTCTGTATGGTCTATATGGCTTTGAGAGTTCTCATTTATCAACTCTGAACCATGTTTTCCAACATCTTTTCCCATTTTACTTGTTGTGGATATGATCAATATTTCCATGAGACATCTTCTTTCTTCCCTCACATAATATGAGGAGTTTTTACCTAAAAGAACAAAGAGCTGCCCCCAGTACTGATTGGTTCGGTCTTCTCAAAAACAGCTTTCTGGTCATAGAAGGACATTTAAAAAAAAAATAGCCTGTCATAGTCTAAGCCCTTTGGAATTACTGGATTTCTGAAGATGTCGCAATTTACCAAGTCTTTCAGTATATCCTGCCCTGATGATCATGTGTGCTTCCATAAGGAGATTAAGAACCTACATGCAGAGACAATAAATGCCACTTCTCTGTGTTAGGGCAAAGCAAACTTTCTTTTGTTCAACAAGTTATAAGAGCTTATTTTTTCCCCATTAAGCTAGAACTAAGAGAATGCTGGTGTTAGAAGTGCCTTCAGCACTCTCTATGCCTATTTTTATATTCAGGTCACTATGGATTTTTTTTTACCAAGTTCATATAGCTTTCTACATTTTTTATCAGTGTGTAACAAATGTTATTACATAAGCAGTGGTCATTTTCATCGTGGAACTTTGGGTAAATGCTTATCCTGAGTACTATTAATACAAAATGCCACATGAAATGATGTTTCTGTTTTCTTCTAGATTATTACTTTTTTTTTTAAATTTGCCCTTCTAGGGAAAAGCTCTGTATCACTCATTCATGTAGATGAAAATGGAATATATTTTCTCTTCTAATTTTAGGAAGAATATCAAGGTTGACAATTTACCATATTAAATATTCTGAGAAAAGAAAAAATAGGGTTTATAATCCTGGATATACAAAATAAACTTGTAGGGTAATGCATGGGCTTTTAATTTAAATATTGAATTGTATGGCAGAGATAATTGCTCATGTTTATATAGAATTTTATGATTGAAAATGTTCTTTTCTATTAAAAAATCCTGTAAGATATGCAGTGAAATCATCATCACCCCCATTTTGTAGAGGAGAAAACTGAGGTGCAAAGAGTTTAAGTAAGACTTACCTATGACACAGGTTAATACTTGAGACAAAACCCAAAGCTAGCTCCTCTTAGTCCAAATATATTGCTCTCACCATTACACATCCTCATTAAAGGCCAGAGTTGTTGCTCTACAATGACAAAAACAACAATGATAAAATAGCAAATATTTACAAAGCACTGACAATATGTAAAGCACTGTGCTAGGCAAAGATATCTTTCCTGATACATCATTTTCTCATACATATACATATTTATATATGTATAAAATGAATTATAACTTTATTCACATTCTCCAGTAAATAATTAAATAACATCACAGTGGAACCTGTGGGTTGAAATAACTGCTTTAGGATAATTCCAAAAGTTTATGTCAGTAAGCTATACATCTGAGAGTATTCATAATAATATTTTTATATCTCTAAGAAGATAAAAAAGGGAAACTTGAACAGAAACATACTCTTCCAAAAGTGTGTTCAGACCAAGAATAAGAAATAATAATACCCAGAAAACTTTCTTCAAAGAAAATAAAACTATTTTTTAAGAAATTAAGAAATTACTCAAAGTACCCTCCTCACAATCAGTCATAGTTTAGGGTTTTCATTTTCATGTTTTGGTGTTGTTGTTCAGTTATTTCAGTCATGTCTGTCTTGTTATGACCTCACTTGGGATTTTCTTCACAAAGATACTTGAATGGTTTGCCATTTCCTCTTCTAGATCATTTTATGGATGAGAAAACTGAGGCAAACAGAGTAAAGTGACTTGCCCAAGGTCAAACAGCTAATAAGTGTCTGAGGCTGGGTTTGCACTCAGGTCTTCCTGACTCCAGGCTTAAATCTCTATCCACTGTGCCACCTAGTTGGCATTTCCATATTTGGTAACAACAGCACGGTATTATGCTTTTGTTAAATGTCTATTCAAGATTAAGCACACTCATTTTTCCTGTTTCATTCAAAGTAAAAGATATTACATTAAATCGTACTAATTATTAAAGGTGAACAGTTTATTCTCTCAGTTATTATTCAAGGATTTAACTTTTACAGAAGAAATAGTGAACAAATTTTGCTTTTATATTGTAGATTTATACCATTGACCTCATTACTTAAGGTTAAGCATTTTTTTTAACTTTTAGGCAATTGGGGCTAAATGACTTGCACAAGGTCACAAAGTTAGTAAGTGTCAAGTGTTTGGTCTGAGACCAGCTCTATCCACTGTGCCACCTAGCTGCCCCCAAGGTTAAGCATTTCTTAGACGACCTATTGTAGATGGTTTTATATTCAGAGTTCAAAATAAATGCTCCAATAGGACTTCCTTGCTAAAAATAATTACATTATTATTGGTCCAAGATAATCCAATGGAACTGTAGTATTCATTCCTTTATTTGTCCAAAAGTGATGTGCACATACTTTGTGCAATATGCCCCACAAGGTACTAAAGGAGATACAAAAATTAATGAGTTACAGTTATTTTATATAAAATATTGCAAGTCAACCATGGGAGAAATTAAAAACAGAGAGAGAGAGAGAGAGAGAGAGAGAGAGAAAGAGAGGTATTATAAATGTGATTATGGAGAGACATCCAGGGGTGTATTCAACATACAGAATAGAGAAAGCAGCTGAGCTCTCCCAACATTACATTACTTTAAAATAACACTACAAATCAAATTCTGGAGTGTCAGAGCCAAAACAGAAAAGTCAGGGGTGAGCAATTTTTCCAGTCCAAGTTAACTTAGGAGGTCAGAGAGAGAGGCTTATGACACTGGGGTTAGGACTGACTCAAAATGCAAGTGGCAGCAGCACAAGCTGTGGGCCTTGGAGGTAGCAAAAGCAGAAGCAGCATCTTGCAGAGCTCTCAAATAAGAAACAGTAAGGGGATCAAGCAACACATCAGAAAAAGAATATAAAGGACCTTGAGTTAGAGCTTGTCGTAGAACTAGCCATTATTAGGCAAGTCCATTGCCCATACCAGCTTCCAGGTCATAAATTTAGGGCAAAGAGGATTAGTTGCAGTCATTAGTGATCAGGGACCCTGAGAAGCAGTATCACTTCTAGTCCCAATTGAACACTGATCACATTTCTCCCTAGAACACACCATCTTAGAAGCACCAAAGATGTCCAAAACCTCCAGAACTAGCTCTGAAAAGATCAGTAAAAAAAAGTCTGAAATTTTTGACAGTGTCTCCCACCCTGACCCTTACCTAAGAATAGAATACAACTTAAAGTTCAGTGTCAAAAATGGGTTGAAACAGTGAGCAAAGAACAACCGTAAAAAAAAAAATGACCATGACAATGTTTTAAATTGCATTTCTCAAATCAATAATGATTTAGAATACTTTTTTCGGATGACCATAGTTTTGATTTGTTTATCTGAAAACTGCCTATTTATATAATTTGACCAACTGAGAAATGATTTGATCTCTTATAAATTAGATTCAGTTTTCTATGTATTTAAGAAATGTGACCTTTATTAGAAAAAATAACTTAATGTAAAATTTTTAACAGTTTTCTGCTTTCTTTCTAATCTTGGTTGCATTGGGGTTTTTTGTGCAAAATCTTTTTAATTTATCACAATTAATCATTATATATCTCCTAATGCTCTCTATCTCTTGTTTGGTCATAAATTCTTCCCTTATCCATAGATCTGACTGGTAAACTATTCCACGCTCCCCTAATTTGCTTAAAGTATAATTCTTTATGTCTAAATCATGTACCACTTTTGGCCTTATTTTGGTATACAGTGTAAGATGTGGGTATATGTCTTATTTCTGCCAAACTGCTCTCCAGTTTTCCAGTAATTTTTGTCAAATAGAGTGTTTTTGTCACAAAAGCTCAGACCTTTGATTTAATCAAACAGTAAAATATTATGGTTATTTACTGCTGTTTAATGTGTACTTAATTTATTCCATTGAATGACTGCTCTATTTCTTATCCAATGCCAGATTGTTTTGATGTAAATATAGTTTGAGATCTGATACTTTAAGGCAACTTTCCTTTGTATATTTTTTTATTGATTACCTTCATATTCTTGACATTTTATTCTTCATAATGAATTTTGTCATTTTTAAAGCTCTATAAAATAATTCTTTGATAGTTTGATCAGTATGGCACTGAATGAGAAAAGTAATTTAGGCTTAATTTCCATGTTAATTACATTGGCTTGGCTTACCTAAAGGCAAGTACTAGTTCTTCAATTGTTTAGATCTATATTTATTTTTTGTGAATTGTTTTTAATTGTGTCATTATAGTCCATTGGTTGTCTTAACAGGTAGATTCCCAAGCATTTTATATGATCTGCAGTTATTTTATTTTTTAAATTAATTTATTTTGATTTATCAACAATCACTTCCATATGCTTTTGAGTTTAAAATTTTTCTCCCCTTTCCTCTCCATTACTGTCCTCAAGACAGCACATAATCTGATATAGCTATACATATACATTCCTATTAAACATATTTTCACATTAGTGATGTTGTATGTAAGAAATAGAACCAATAGGAGAAACCACCAGAAAGAGGAAACAAAACTCAACAGAAGAAAGAAAAAAAATCTCCAGTTATTTTAAATGGAATTTTTCCTTCTATCTATTCTTGCTGTTTTGTTGATAATATGTAGTAATACTAATGATTTATTTGGATTTTATCTACTGCAACTTTCCTAGGGATTTTAATTATGTCCATTGTTTTTTTTTATTGTCTTGAATTCTCTATGAATACCATTGTATCACCTAAAAAGAGTGAAAGTTTCATTTAAATTCTCTCCAGAGTTCTATTCTAGCTAACTTTTCTAAAATTCTGAAGTTTTATTCATTTCTTTTAACTTCTTTATTATTTATTTTAATTGTTAGATTTATCTAGCTATTAGAGGGGAAAGCTGAGGTCCTTCACTGGTATAGTTTTACTGTCTATATCTTCCCATAATTCATTTATTTTCTTTTAAGAATTTGGATTCCTTAGGAGGAGCCAAAGTTGCAGAGAAAAGGCAGGAACTCACCTGAGCACTCCCTTAAACTTCATAAAACACCTTTAAATAATACCTCAAAACAAATTCTAGAATGGCAGAACCCACATAAAGGAAAGAGTGAAACAATTTTCCATGCTGAGACAACTTTGAAGGTCGGCAGGAAAGATCTGTTGCCTCATAGCATTGTCCAACACAGGCCACACCACAGGCAACCAGAAATAGGCTTTAGGGGCAATTGACTCAGTAATAGCAATAGTGGTTTTTGGACCACTCAGCCCACAGATGGTAAGGGGGTCAGAGAAGTGGTCAAAAGGAGATTACAAGGGTCCCTTTGTTGGCAGCAGTGGCAGGACTCTTTTTCATTTCTCAGACTTAGATCTGGGTTGCAGTCCTTGGTCTCATTCTCAGGGTAAAGAGGAGCACTAACCCATAAAAACCTGTGGCTGCAAAGGGAGCTAGTAACTTTGTCATAGTTCCATGGTAGAAAAGAATGTTTGTGGTTGCTCTCAGGCCACAGCAAAGGCCAAGAGAGTTTAAAACATACCTCTCCCTAAATCACACTACCTTAGAAGAATTAAAAACTTAAAGGTCCCCAAAATTACCTCTGAAAAACAGATACACAAAACCCTGAAACTTAGCACACTGACCCCCTTCACTCTATAAGTAGATCTTAACTTTAGCATACAGTTAAAATCAAGATATAGGCTGGGAAAATGAGCAAACAGCAGAAAAAAAAATCCTGACATAGAAAGTTACTATGGAAATGGAATAGATCAAAACACAAATTAAGAAGATGACAAAGTTAAAACACTTATATCCAAAGCCTCAAAAATATGAATTGGACTCAGGCCATGGAAGGACTTAAAAGGGATCTTAAAAATCAAGTAAGAAAGTTAGAGAAAAAAAGGGAAGAGAAATGAGAGTGATACAAGAAAATAATGAAAAAAGAATCAATAGTTTGACAAAGGAGGCACAAACAATATTGAAGAAAATAATACTTTAAAAAACAGAATAGACCAAATGGTGAAATAGGCACTTAAATCTAATGAAGAGAAGAGTGCCTTGAAAAGCAGAATTGGCCAAATGGAAAAAGAAGCACAGAAATTCACTGAAGAGAAGAACTCCTTCAAAAGTAAAGCTGGACAAATGGAAAAGAAGGTACAAAGTTCGCTGAAGAAAAATATTTCCTTAAGAATTAGAATTGGGCAAGTGGAAGCTAATGACTTTATGAGACATCAAGAAATAAACAAAATCAAAAGAATGAAAAAAGAGAATGAAATGAGAAATACCTCATTGGAAAAACAACTGACTTGGAAAATAGATCCAGAAGAGATAATTTAAGAATTATTGGACAATCTAAAAACCATGATTTAAAAAAAGCACCTAGACATCATATTTCAAGAAATTATCAAGGACAACTCCACTGATATTATAGAATCAGAAATTTCAATAGAAATAGAAAGAATCCATTGATCACTTCCTCTAAGAGATCCCAAAATGAAACCTCCCAGAAATATTATAGCCAAATTCCAGAGCTCCCAGGTCAAGGAGAAAATATCACAAACAGCCAGAAACAATTCAAATATGGAACTACAGTCAGGAAAACTCAAGATTTAGTAGCTTCTATGTTAAAGGATCATAGGACTTGGAATATGATGTTCCTAAGGACAAAAGAGATAAGATTCCCACCAAGAAATACCTATGGATCAAAATTAAGTATAATCCTTTTAATGAAAAATGGATATTCAATGAAATAGAGCACTTTCAAGCATTCCTGATTAAAAAGAAAAAAAAAGGACCAGAACCACATAGAAAATTTGACTTTCAAACATAAGACTCAAGAGAAGCATAAAAGGGATAAACAGGAAAGAGAAGTCATAAGGCATTCAGTAAGGTTAAACTGTTTACATTCCTATATGGGGAAATGATACTTGCAATTCCTAAAAACTTTCTGATTATTAGGGCAGTTAGTATCAGGATACATAGAAGACATGAGTGAGAGTTGAATATAATAGGATGCTTAAGTACAAGAAAGAAGACTGCACTGGGAGAAGGGGAAATGGAGAGGTAGAATGGGGTAAATTATCTGACATAAAAGAAGTACAAAAGAGACTTTACAGAGAGGGAAAAGGTGGGGAAAGTGCTTAAGGAAATGTCTGAATCACACTTTCATCAGAATTGGTTCAAGAAGGGAATAACATACACAGTCAGTTGGGTGTAGAAATCTATCTTACCTCATTACTTCAGAAAAGTAGAAGGGGAAAGGAATACAAGAAGGGGAAGGAAATCCAAGAAAGGGAAGATGATAGAAGGGAGAGCAGATTGGGGGAGGTAAAAGTCAGAAACAAGCAAAATACTTTTAAAAATGGACAGAGTAAAAGGAGAGAGAGAGAGTAGAATAAATGGGAAAAATAAGATGGAGAAAAATATATAGTTGGTAATCATTGCTGTGGAAAAAATACAGCATGTTTCTCTGATAAAAACCTCATTTCTCAAATATATAGACAACTGTCAAATTTATAGAAATAAGAGCTATTTCTCAATTGATAAATGGTCAAAGGACATGAACAAGGAATTTTCAGATGAAGTAATTAAAGCTATGTATAGTCATATGAAAGAAATTCTCTAAATAGCTGTTGATAAGAGAAATGCAAATTAAAACAACTCTGAACAACAACCTGTTAGCCAACCTATCAGATTGGCTAATATGACAGAACAGAAAATGACAAATATTGGAGAGGATCTGGTAAATTTAAGATACTAAAGTACAATTGGTGAAGTTGTACACTGGTTTAACCATTCTCAAGAGGAATTTGGAACTATGGTATAAGGACCATGAAACCATGCATTCCTTTTGAACAAGCAATACCACTACTACAATTGTATCCCAAAGAGATAAAAAAGGGGGGAAAAGACCCACATGTTTAAAAATATTTATAATAAATCTATTTGTGGTGGCAAAGAATTAGAAATTGAGGAGATGCCTATCAATTGGGGAATGACTGATCAAATTGTGGTACATGATTGTGGTGGAATACTATTATGCTATAAGAAATGATGTACAGCTAAATAAATATTGGTTAGAGAAATGCAAATCAAAACAACTCTGAGGTACTACATCACACCTATCAGATTAGCTAACATGATAAAACAGGAAAATTGTAAGTGCTGGAGAAGACATGGGAAAATTGGAACACTAATGCATTGTTGGTGGAATTGTGAACTGATCCAACCATTCTGGAGAGCAATTTGGAACTGTGTACAAAGGGTTATAAAAATGTGCATACCTTTTGACCCAGCAACACCACTGCTAGGTCTGAATCACAAAAAAAATCATACAAATGGCAAAAGGACCCACATGTACAAAAATATTTATAGTAACTCTTTGTGTGGTGGCAAAGAATTGGAAATTGAGGGAATGTCCATTAGTTGGAGAATGGCTAAACAAGTTGTGATATATGAATGTAATGGAATACTATTGTGCAATAAGAAATGATGAGCAGGCAGACTTCAGAAAAACCTGGAAAGACTTGAATGAACTGATGCTGAATGAAGTAAGCAGAACCAGCAGAACAATGTACATAGTAACAACCACTATGTGTAATGACTGACTTTGATAGACCCGTCTCTTCTTAGCAATGCAAAGATCCAAGACAGTTCCAAAGAACTCCTGATGGAAAATGCTGTCCACTTCCAGAAAAGGAACTAATGGAGCCTAAATGCAGATTGAAGCATATTATTTGCTTTCGCTCTCTCTTTTTTTGTTTCTTTCTTCTTTCTTGTGGTTTCTGCCCTAGGTTCTAATTCTTCTTTACAACATGACTAATGTGAAAACAGATTCAATGTGATTGTCTATGTAGAGCTTGTATCAAATTGCATACTACCATGGGGTGGGGGAAAGGGAAAGATGGGGAGAAAATTTGGAAATCAAAATTGTATGGAAGTGAATGTTGAAAACTAAAAATAAATAAATATTTAAAAAAAACTATTGCTAGAATAAGAAATATCTAAGATACAAAATTTAAAAAAAAAGAAATGATGAGCAAGATAACTTTCAGAAAAAACCTGGGAAGACTTTCATGAACTGATATAAAATGAAGGGTGCACAGTAACAGCAATATTATATGATGATGAATTGTGAATGACTTAGCTATTCTCAGCAATATAAAGATCAAAGACAATTCTGAAGGTCTCATGATGAAACATGTTATCCATCTCCAAAGAAAGAACTGATGCAAATCAAATCATACTTTAAAAAAAAAGTATTATTCTTTTTTCCCTCTGCTTTTTTTTCTTTCAAAACAGAGCTAATATTGAAATATGACTGCACATTTATAACTTGTTTGAAATTACTTGCCTTCTCAGGGAGCAAGAAGAAGAGGGAGGCTGGGAGAGAATTTGGAATTCAAAATTTAAAAAAATGCAAAATTTTTACACATAATTGAAAAAAATAAATATTTGAAAAAAGAATACTCAGATATTATCTATATCATTTGAGGTTCATTTCCCCACCCCCACAACTGGTGAAATAAAATATGCTGTTTTTATTATTGGCTATAAACCCAAAACCTTTGCCTTAAGGATTATTGTAATCCAAATTCTCCATTCCTTTATCATCAAAGCTTCAAAGTTGTGCAATATTGACTGACTCCTTGATATTTGAAATATTTTATTGTAACTGCTTCAAATATTTTTTCTTTGACCCAGAAGTTCTGAATTTTGATTATATTACTGATAGTTCATTCTGGAGTTTCTTTTAGGAGGTAACAGTGCTCTTTCTATTTCAAATTTGTCCTCTTGTTCTAACACATATAGGCAGTTTTCTTTCAAGATATATTAAAATATAATGTGCAGGCTTTTCTTTATTTAGGATGTTCAGGTAGTTCAATTATTCTTAATTTTTCCTCTTGATCTTTTTTCCAGGTAAATTTGTTTTTTTTTTTTTTTTTTTTTTTGTTCTATGAGATACTACACATTTTATTCTATTTTATTTTTAGTCTTTTGACTCTATTTTTATACTTCTTCTTGTCTCCTAAAATTATTGGCTTCCATTTGGTCCTTTCTAAATTTCAGGCAGTTTATTGCTTAGACAAAGTTTTATTAATTCCCTTTTCAATTTTTCTTCCATAGATCTAATTTCTTTTCTGTTTTTTCTTCTAATTTTAATTTTTTATTGGTAAATTTATTTATTTTTCTTAAATTCTTTATTTTTTCCCAAGAATACTAATTCAATTTTTGAGTAAGGTATGTATTTCTTTGAGACTTTGCTAATAGTTGTTTAAGTCTGGGGCAGCTAGGTGGCGCAGTGGATAGAGCACCAACCCTGGATTCAGGAGGACCTGAGTTCAAATGTGACCTCAGACACATAACTCTTACTAGCTGCGTGACCATGGGCAAGTCACTTAACCCCATTGCCTAGCCAAAAAAAAAAAATAGTTGTTTAAGTCAGTCTCTCTCTCTCTCTCTCTCTCTCTCTCTTTTTTTTTTTTTGGATTTGTGTCTTGACCATCCATGTTAAAATATTCAATTTGTATGGGGGCATTCTTTTTTTCTCATTCTTCCACACTACTAATTGATTTCAGACCTGAAGTTAGGATTGCCTCTTGAGGGCAAGTCACTGCTTATCATGTTCCCCCTTTCCTGGAGTGTTTCATGTTTTATTATTCCAAATACTCATGAACAGTTCAGGATTAGGGCCTGCAAATTTTTTAGTAATACCATATTGTTGTGATCTAGGGCAGCCTGATTATTGCTACCTACCCCCACCTTCCCTGGTCTGAGCTCCGTTACCTGAATTTGCGTTTGAGCAGTAGTAAACTACTGCTGGAGTCAATCTCTTTCAGCTAGCTGGAAAGCCAGCTTCTGATTCAGAAGGTCAGAACTGTAGGCTTATTTTTGTACTGAGACTCCTGCCCTGGTTATTCCTGTTAATTTGCCATCTTGGCTGTGACTTATCCCCTATCTTTTTTTTTCTACAAAGACATGGTAAATGTTTTATCAATTGTACATTAAAAAAACATTTTATTTTCAGTTTGAAATATTGACCCTCCAATGCCAACTACATTTTTTTGACATCAATTATATGGCACAAAAACTGATTGTTGTATTTAATTTGAGTTTGGCTGCCTTTTAATATTGTTCACATTTATCTTGTTATATTACTTATTATTTCTATGCCCAGAATTATTATGTAAAAATAGCCTGAAAAAAGTCTATCTGCCCCTCATTTGTTAAAAGATTGTATCAGCTAAGGTGGTGGTAAGAGTTCTGGGTATATGAACTCTTTGTGATGTTATGTTATTAATATGCTGCTTTGTGATGTTATGCTATTCTATTCCCTTTTCTGAGTTTCCATAATTTTTAAATCTTCAAATTTGAATGCCACAGTTATTTCTAGAGTAGTGTTAGTCCAAAATATTTTTTTTCTAAAAACAACAACCCTATTCTGTCATGTTACCAAGGTCTACTTCTGTCTTTCTTGGTTACTGATTTCTAACATGATACTAACCTTGCAATTCTTCTAGACTCTTGACCTATAGTGTCACAAACATTCATTCAGGAAACAAAGAAGAGGAGTGAAAGAACTATTATGAGCATTTTCTAACAGTCTGCTATACTTTACAACTGTCACCTGAGCATTAATTATTGATATTAATTTATTTTTCAGTCATTGTTTGTCACAAATACATGATCTATAGCTAACATCAATCAACTGGATGTAACTAAATAAGAGGGAATGGCAATAGTATCTACCCTATCTCACAAGACAGATACATACCGTTAGAGGATGGCAGGAGAACTCTCAGTTGGAAATATAATGATGTACTTCAAAAGTGAGGAGGCATTTTTCATCCCATAACAAAAAAACACTACAGTTCAAGATATTCCAAGACTTTAATATTATTGAATGTACTTTGTAGTTGTAAAATGTTTTCCTAAACTTTTAGAAAGCAATCTACTAATGTACATCAAGCTGTGAATAAATCTTTGTTGGAAGAAAGCAGAATGGTGTTTTGAAATAAAGTTGCTTCACTACATAGAATATATTGCTTTTACTCACTGAAGAATTACCACATCTCTTCCCTTTGGAATAGATTCTGTTGTAAGCCCATACATCTTTGAAAGTCAAACTCACTATATTTATTTTTAAACCACACAAACCATGTATTAATAACTAAGACAATGATGTTTTATTATTTTGTCTATTTAGCTATATATGTTATTTTTATTTTTTAAATACATTAAATGTCTTTTTTCCTGTTTATCTGAAAGGTAAAGAAAAAGTTAATGTATTGGAAACAGATGTGGCATTATAGAACTGTTCAGAAAAACTAGCTTCTACACATGGTATTATTAGTAACACTGTTACGTAAACTCATTTATTACTTTACATCTATGGTTAAGTTTCTTCATGTGTAATATTAAAAAAATCATACCTGTCCTTCCAATTTTAAAGAGTTGAGCAAGAACCAAATTATATAATAGATGAAAAATAAAGAGATTTGAAAAGTATAAAGAAGTATACAAATTATCCAACAAATACTAAATGTAATACCATATGTGTCAGATATTGTATGTGGATGGAGGTTATGATTATAGAAAATTTGAGACATAGTTCATCTCCTTAAGAAATTCAATTAACCAATAAGTGTCTATCAATAACTACTCTATGCTAAATTTTGTTCTAGATCTTGAAAATATAAAGACAAAACTGAGACAGTTTCACTCTATTCTACTAGTAACTTTGGGCCTAGTTGGGAAAAGAAGCCATAGATGTGCAAAAAGGTGAGTAATAATTGGCATGAAGAGCAATTCAAAGTACCATTACATAGCATGTGACAAGGCATAGTGCACTTAACTGATAAATGAATATGTAATATGTATGATAGATAATACTTACTATAAGAGGAAGAAAGCATCAGTCTAGTCTGGAGCAGAATTATTATTGTCACTTTCATTTAAGCTGACTTTTCACTTGCATATAGATGGAAAAAAAACAGGAAAAGTAAAAAGAAGAATACAAAGATGATCAGAAAGTCTTAGTTAGATCTACAACAAATGATATCTCCACTACATAACCTTTGAGGGATACCTTTTAGGAAAGAGTTTCCATAGCACAGAGGTAATGACTCACCTTTCTCATCTTTCCAACAATTTCAATAATCACCTCTATTCAGTTAATATATATATATATATGTACATGAAAGTATGTATATAAATGTTTTTATATATGCATATATAAGATGTATATGAAGAGACAGAGGCAGAAAGAGAGAGAATTAGGTATAGATAAAATGTGTCTTTAGCCCTCTTTTCTTCCCTGATATTTAGTCCCATATTCAAATTGCCTCCTTGACCTCTAGAACTCTACTCCATTTGCATTCAGTATCTCCATCATTTGATTCTTTCCTCAGAATAAATCTTTCTCCCCAGTTTCCCTATTTCTGTAAATAGAACTGCCAAACTCTCCATTTTTCAGGTTAAAATAAACTCAGAATTATCTTTAATTCTTCATGCCTCATATGTCTAATCTCTTGTCAAATCTAGTCGATTCTCCATTCACAATAATCCTTGCATGAATCTCACCCTCTCCATTCATACTTTTACTGTTCTTGTTCCATTTGTCATTTAATTTGTGAGCTGGAGACCATTCAGCAGAAACAGTCATGATGATAATCATGCCTCAGAATCAGGCCCTATAGGTGTCCTTTCAATTTAATTCAACATCTCTACACTATCTCCATCTCTATGAAAGACAGAATTCCTTTCTTAAATCTATTCTTGTATCAAAAATTGTTTGAAATCTCTACTTGGATATTTCATAGATTTCTCAAGCTGAAAATGGATAAAATAAAACACATTATCCATCCTCCTCCAGTCTACTATCTTTCCAATATTCTTATTTTTCTGGAAAGAAACACCATATTTCCAGTTACCCATGTTTATAACCTCAGTCATGCATCACCTTGATAGTCAATCAGTTGTGGAGTCCTTTGGATTCAACCTCCATATCATCTCTTGAATTCATCCATTTCTATTCACTCACATAGACCTAGCACTCTAATTTAGACCCTCATCATCTTTTTCATTGAATGTTATAGTAGGAACCTAATATACTATAAACCTCTAGTCTAAAGGTTCACATTTCTTTTTTCACTTACAACAATATTATTTGACCTAAGGAATCATAGCTTTTCTCATCCAGACCTTTTTCAGGCCAATCTGGTGTTTCAGGTCTAGGTCTGGAATAAAATGAGAAAATTATGGGTCATAAAATATTTAACAAAATAAGTTTACTTAATAATAAGATAGAAAGACTATTCATTCATGATACATTATTGATTAAGCTGATCAAAACTCTACTTCCACAGTTTCCATAGCGGTGTGTCTGGTTAAAGGGTAAGTTGATTTTCATAGTAGTAAAATGTAGAGAAAGCTAGAAATGTCACCTACTCATTTGACAGAGTTTACACCTTAGTCCTCTAAATCCACTAAAACTTATGTATAGTTTCATTGTTGTTTTTTAAAGGAAAAAAACAAACAAAAACTTAAGCTGTTTAAGAGGGACCTTCCTATCTTATTTCTGCAGAAGTTGTATCTACCACAATGGCATACTGAGCATGTAAGTTACCTGCGAATGAGTTCTTGGGAAGTTGGGCCAAAAAATTCATAACCCAGATCTTAAAATTCCTCTACTATCCTTTCCTTATGTCATCTCTTCCCTCTTTTTCTTTGCTTTCCCAGAATTGATGTGAAGTAAGGGCTATTTCACTTCCTTTGCAAAATGGATGCTATTCTGAGTTTCTGAAGTTCTCCTGTTTGTCCTCCATTCTTGAAGAAGACCATGACATCAGGGAGGTGATGCTTTCAGATTTGGTGAGGATTTAAGTGAATTGGATTTAAGTGAGGGAGGGCTGTTTAAAGTCATCAGCCTCACTTTCTCATCTGGAGCCATCTGGGTTCAGTGGCCAGATATGGATCAGGGCAACTAGAGATGGCAGTGAGGTACCTTGGCCTTTTCAAACTAAGCTCTTAAATGGGTCTTGGTTTGACTGAGGCAGTACCCATTCAGTGAATAAGGCTTAATAAAAATGAGGTAAAGAATGACCTTTTTAAAAATGTGTGGAGTGTGCACGTGTGTGTGTGTGTGAGTGTGTGTGTGTGTGTGTGTGTGTGTGTGTATGGAAGTGGAAAACCCTCAGGGTTTCTGGCAAAAACAGAAAGAATTGTTATTTACATTCATTCTGAGCCAATCAGGGCCCAAACAGTAACAGAGTAGGGCTAAGTCTGAGACCAGATCAGTTTGGGGTTAAGGTGGTCTTTAAGAGAAAAAAATTAAAAAAAGTAAAAAAAGGTTTCAGAGATTGAAATTTATATTCCCTGTGAGCAAAGCACCTGCAGGTAGGGGGGTGATGCTCTATGTGGAGAGAGAAGAAACTAAAGGAGATGAGAGGACAAAATAGGAGAGGAGAGAAGAGGAAAGGAGAGGAAAGGAAAGGGAGTGTTGCCCAACTGGAAATTTGGTCCCTCATGGGCAGATCCTTCTCTACTCACAAAGGTTCTTGTTTGTCCTTCATTTTTTATTATTATTAATTTATTAATTTTTAGTTTTCAACATTCACTTCCATAAGATTTTGAGTTCCAAATTTTCTCCCCATCTTGACCCTCCCCCAACCCAAGGCTTCTGAATACCCCTTCCCCTAATCTGTCCTACCTTCTATCACCCCCCTTCTCTTAACCCCTTCCCCTTCTATTTTGCCATAGGGCAGGATAGATTTCTATACCCCATTGCCTGTATATTTTATTTCCAAATTGCATGTGAAAACAATCATTTAACATTTGTTTTTAAAACTTTGGGTTCCAAATTTTCTTTCTTCCTCCCTCCCCACCCACCTTCATTGAGAAGGCAAGCAACTCAATACATTTTATACATGTGTAGTTATGCAAAACACTTCCATAGTTGTCATGTTGTGAAAAACTAACTATATCCCCCTTCAACCTATCCTGCCCCCCATTTATTCTATTCTCTCCCTTGACCCTGTCACTCCTCAGAAGTGTTTGCTTCTGATTACCCCCTCCCCCTATTTGCCCTTCCTTTCTATCTTCCCCTGCTCTCTTATCCCTGTTCCCCGTATTTTCCTATAAGATAAGATAGATTTCCATACCCAATTGAGTGTGTATTATTCCCTCCTTAAGCCAAATCCGATGAGTATAAGATTCACTCATTCCCTCTCACCTCCCCCTACTTCCCCTCCACTGTAAAAGCTTTTTCTTTTCTGTTTCATGTGAGATAATTTACCCCATTCTACCTCTCCCTTTCTCCTTCTTCCAGTATAATCCTCTATTACCCCTTAACTTTATTTTTTTAGATATTACCCTTTCATCTTCAACTCACCCTGTGCCCTGTATCTATCTATCTATCTATCTATCTATCTATCTATCTATCTATCTAT
>NW_020954569.1:28676375-28831281 GCF_900497805.2 Vombatus ursinus | reverse complement strand
CCAGCCAGTACAAGCTCCACCATGCCAGCACTCCTCACCCCAGGACCACCACCCAGAACTGTGACCCAGATCCAAGCATGGGCAAAGCAAGAGAATCCTGCACCAGCAGAGAGATCCCTGAAATCCCGCTCTGATCACCCATGGGATTTCCCCTCAGTCTTGGGCAAGAAGCTCAGGAGGCAACCGCCGCCCCGGGGCCAAGCTTGGGGACTGAACCTGAGACCACCGTGCTTCTCTCTCTCACCACAGACACAGACTTTTCCCACTCACCTTCTAAGTTGTCTTTGGTGTTCATGGGATAAGAGTTTAGGATACCACCACAGCTGACCACGATTCAGTCCTCGGAGGCCTGCTTCAGGTTCAATGAGGCCTGCATGCCCACCCTGAACTGCACTCATCTCCCAGCTCAGTGTGATATACATTTTCGATCAACCATGAGGGTTGTCTTGGGCTGGAAATTTGTTTCACTTTGTCTTTTTGTGAGTTCTGCTGCTTTAGAATTTGTTTAGAGCCATTTTTAATAGGTATTTGGAGGGTTTTGCAGGAAAGCTCAAGCAAGTCACTGGTTTTACTCCACCATTGGACTTCCTTTTCCATTTGGCCAATTCTGCTTTTTAAAACATTCTTCTCCTCATTGGCTTTTTGTACCTTGTTTGCTATTTGGTATAGGCTATTTTTTTTAAGGTGTTATATTTTTCAGTTGTTTTTTTTTGGGGGGGTCTCCTTTAGCTAACTGTTCACTTGTTTTTCATGATTTTCTTGCATTACTCTCATTTCTCTTCCCAGTTTTTACTCTACTTCTCCTACTTGCTTCTCAAAATCCTTATAGAGCTCTTCCATGGCTTGGACTGATTCATATTTTTCTTGGAGGCTTTGGATGTAGAAGCTTCGATTTTGTTGTCCTCTTCTGGTTGTATGTTTTGATCTTATTTGTCACCAAAGAAAGATTCCATGGTCTGACTTTTTTTGGACCTTTGTTTATTCATGATCCCCACCAACTACTTGAGTTATAAACTTTTTGTTAAGGTAGGGGTCTGATTCCAGTGTGGAGAATGTACTGTCCCAAGCTTCAGGGGTTTTGTGCAGCTATTTGTAGAGATACTTCTAGGGACCTGTAAATTTTCAATTTGTCCAAGGTGGTATAATCAAGGGCACAGTGTTTACTCCTTTCCTGGCCTGTGCTCTGGTCTATGAGTGACCACAAGCACTCTTTTCTGTCTTGGGACTGTGAAGAGGATGCCCTCTCCACTGCCACTATAAGCTCCACCACGCTAATGCTCCTCCTCACCCCAAGATTGCCATCCAGAACTGCAACCCAGCTCTAAGTGCACTTAAAGTAAGAGAATTCTGCCTTGGCATCAGCAAAGAGATCCCTACAGTCCACCTCTGATCAGTCACTCAATTTCCCCTCTGTCTGTGGGCCAAGATCTCTAGAAGTAGCTGCAGCCCAAATGCTGTCCAGGACTGGGAATGGGACCAAACTTCTCTCTCACCATGGTCCATCTTTCCTGCAGACCTTCCAAGTTGTCTTTGTCATTTGTGGGTTGAGAAGTCTGGAAACCTTTACAGCTGCCTGTGATTCAGTCCCTGAGGCCTGCTCCAGGTTCACGGAGGCCTGGTCTTTTCCTGCACACCCACAGTGAACTTCACTCTTCTCCCAGTCAGGCAAAATAGACCTTTCCAATCAACCATCCAGGTTGTCTTGGGCTAGGAATTTATTTCACTCTGTCTCTTTGTGGGTTCTTCTGCTCTAGATTTTGTTTGTAACTATTTTTTACAGGTATTTGGAGGGGTTTGGGGGAGAGCTCAAGCAAGTCATTGCTTTTACTCTGCCATCTTGGCTCTACTCTTCCCAGTCCCCTCCCCTCTCGTCCTTCATTCTTGAAGATAACTATGGAGATTTGAAGTGCAGTAGGGGACTTTTCACTTCTTTTGCAAAATGGATGGTATTCTGAGCTTCTAAAGATCAAACTGGGAAAGGAAGGTATCTGTGACAGAACTTAGGTATCCAAAAGTCATTGAGGATGGGGAGGGATTTTGAAACATGCTCTTTGAGAACCCCTACTCCAGTCTTTACTTTCTCTATTTCATACTTATTACAGCTGCCAATATATTCTCCCTCAGGCATAAGTCAATGTGTTGATCTTTTCTGCTCAAAAACTTTCAAAAGCTCTTAATTTCCTCTAAGTTAAAATAAACAATTCTAATACTGAAAATTGAAAATCCCCATGCCCTAGCTCTTACCTACATTTCTACACTCTATATTATACATACCATACTACAGACAAATTGGCTTACTTATAACTTCTAAACTCACTCCCCCTTCTAGAAACTGTCAAAGTTATCTCCTAAGTCTAGTATGCTTTTTGTCCTCAATTATGTTTCAAAGTTTCCTAGTTTTATTCAAGATGCAGCTCACATGCTACCACTTGTGAAAAGTCTTTCTTGCTAAGAGAAGGGGTTAATTCTTTCTCCGCAACCAGTGAAAATAATTTCCTTTTACACTATTCTCAACTCTATATATTTATATTCAATCTCTCTCTCTCAAATGCATGTTTAAATCACTTGTCCATTCATTCTTTTGTTACCCATCCATTCTTTGTTTATTCAATATGTATTTATTTATTATGTCAAGAGCCTTCTTTAGTTCAGAAGGAAATAGAGAAAGCACAATAGCTTTGAAAGTAATATGTTGAACTGAACTGACTATATACTTTTTAACAAAGCAAGTTATATGTAGTAAATATTCACATTCTCACATATAATCTTTTTGTTGTTCTATTTAGCACATGGATATTTTCTCTTTTTTGGTGTTCATTACATTCAGGAAAAAAAAAAGAAAGAAAAAGAGAGCATTCTTTCCTTACCATCTCATATCCCTTTGACATTACCCCACACTGTCATTCTCCTTCATTCCCATGTTAGATCATGAGGTGACACTTTCCTTTGTCAACATCATCCCCTCTACATGTTTCAATCTCATCCTCTCCTGCCTTCTCCAACAGATTTTCCCCACTATTAAATACCCATTCTGTCAGTGTTCAACCTTTCCCTGTCTACTGGTTCCTTTCCTACTGCCTACAAACTTGCTCAGATTTCCCTTATCTTTAGAAAAATTGACACTAACATCCCTCTCAGTTATCGTACCATATATCTCCTCCCCTTCTTAGCTAAATTTCTTTTTTTAAACCATCTATATTTACTGTACTTAATGATAGCCCCTAATAATCTTGCCTTACCCCTATCTTTGTAGGCTTGTTTCATTGTGTTTACTCCCTTTAATATACTTTCCAGTCCAGTTAAAATTATCCTTTCAGCATTCTCAGAACTCACCAATGGTTTGGTATTTGCCATTCCTTTAGCTAGTGTTCACTCCCACTTCAACCCAACTTTTTAGTATACATAGCCTTTTTCAATGCAAAACTCATATGACACCTCCATTGGACAGTCTTTGCATATCCCCCTACTTATTAGTTTGATCTTCATCAAATAATCATGTAAATATATATATATATTTATCTGTCTTAATGTTACACTTTCACAATTGAAAGTAGATCAATAAATATATTATAGCTCATCATTCTGTCAGAACTATTGAAAGTAAAAAAAAAAGGTCCATAAACTCTGTGTGTATATATGTGTTTATGTATTACTCCCTGATGAATTCTCAGATCTTCTGTGCTCACCTTGACTTTCTGATAATGGTTTTGATATTATCTTTAATGAAAAAGCAAATTTTATCATCAAATTGTCCTTCTACTCAATAAATTCCCTTGGCTCCCTATCAGGCCCAGGATCAAAGAGAAAATCCTCAGTTTGGTATTCAAAGACCTTTATAACCTGGCCCCCCACAACCAACCTTATATAACCTTCTTACATAATACTCACCCTAATGTGCTCTATAATCCAGTGACACTGGCCTTTTTGATGCTTCTTCCACAAGATATTTCATTAAATGATTGCAGACATTTGCACAGATTATCTCCCAGTCCTGAAATTCTTTCTCTTCTTATCTTCACCTCCTGGGTTCCCTGGTGTCCTTCAAGTCCCAGTTTCAACCCCAGTTTCTACATGAAGATTTCACTGTTTCCCATTTAAGTCTAGTGTCTTAGATCTGTTGATTATCTCCAATTTATCCAATGTCTTATTTGTACATAGTTACTTTCATTCTCTCTCCCCCATTAAATGGTGAGATCCTTGAGAGTACAGACTATCTATTGTCTTTCTTTGTGTCCTCAGTACTTAGCATATGTGTACCAGGCACTTAGTAGGCACTTAATAAATGATATTGACTGATATTTAGAGGTTCAATTTTTGTGTTACTTTGTTTGTAGCAATTATTATTTTTTCTTTATATCACAAGTTGGCAGCTGTTTTTATTTTATTTTACTTTATTTTGTTTTGTTTTGTTTTATTTTAAGCTAGTTAAGCTTAAGTGTTATTCCAGATTCAAGAAACCTATGCCACACAATAGATGAATCAGTAACAGTCAGAGCTTCTGGGTACCTCTCAGAATCTCTGCTTGTTTTCTAAAGATTCATTATGCCACTTTATCAGTACTGGTTCATTAGTTCTAAGTGTTGCTTTTCACTTTCAACTACACTTTCCTTTGTGCTGCAATGTGGCTGATTACATTTTGTTGGGGACCTTAATGATGCTTGAAATGCTTGACTTCCCATAACAATAGTCACTGCAATCTCTTACAGCCATTGATGTGTGCTCCTTAAACAGTTACAAAACTCATCCATTTCTTTGGATTAATATCCATTTTATAAAACAGAGAATTAAAAAAAAACAACAACAACAAAAGAGAAAATGAGACATGTCTATGAATGAAATCCAACATTCAACCAATAGAATGCTAATTAAGGTGGGGAAGTAAGCTCAATCTTATTTCATCTGGTCAAGGTTAGATGTTTTGAGTCAGCCTACCATTAATAAACACACACTTACATGAATCTCTCTCTCTCTCTCTCTCTCTCTCTCTCTCTCTCTCTCTCTCTAACACACACACACACACACACACACACAAAATTAAACCTTATCAAACCTTATCAAAATGTTTACTTGTCCCAAATAATTTACACATCATTGTAACATCAACATATGCTTTCTTCCTTCAATCATCATCTTCCCATTCTGACACAAATATAAGGGGGGGATGAAAGAGAAATAGACTGGGAATCACCAAAACAATTTTTTTTCCTCTATTACTTTCATCTTTGGCCTCCCTTCCTTTTTTATTTTCATTCCTGGCTTTTAGGGTATTGAATTAATCAAACTCCTGACATTGTAAATGTGTGTTCCCATGAAACTATTCAATGTGCTGTTTTCTAGTTTTCTATGACTTTAACTAGAGAAGAAATGAAGTTGATCCATTAGGAGAATTAAGAGATGGCTTATTTTTCTCCTTAATCAATGGTCTAATGCAGAATGTGAGTCAAGGTAATGCTAATGGAACATTTTCTGTTTCTAATTCAGCTGAAGAGTAAGTACAAGTAACTTTTAAGCACATTTCTCCTTGACTATTAATTTGAGGAAAAATCAATCCCTTCTGGAACTAACAAGGAAAATCTACTTAACAAAATATTTTCAACATGTTACTTTCATAAAACAATGATAGAGTGACTCTCACCAATATAGTTCAAAAATGCTATGCATTTTTATAGGAACTGAACTTGATAATTGCATCCACAATATAATCTATTTCCTTTTTAGAATTAAAATATCTATCAAAATGGTCAGTTGGTATTCTCACATTAACTGTGATAACATTTTTCACTACATATACAAATACAAATATGAATTTAAAATAGTAAGGGGAGTTTTTATTTAATAATAGTATTAAAAGGCATAAATAAGATGATTGATGGTGATGATGATGATGATGATGATGATGATGATAGTGGTGGTAGTGTTGGCGATGGTGGTGGTGGTGGTGGTTAGAATTTATATAGTGTTATAAAGTTTGCAAAACACTTTCCAAAGGTTGTCTCATTTTATACTTAGAACAACCTTGGGAAGTGCAATAATTATCTACATTTTTACATATGTGGAATATACAGATATTGAAAGTCTTCCCTAGGGTCATGTATCTAATAAGTATCTGAATCCAGATTTGAATTCAAGCCTTTCTGCTTTGGAGTCCAATTCTCTATCTACTAAGTCAAATATCAATTTGTAACCATATTATATTCCCTAGTAGATGTAAGCTCCTTGGTAAGAGGGATTGCTTTCTTTTTATATCCATATACTCAACACATAGAACAGTTCTCTAGTCTAGATGATATCTTTCCTGTAAGGACTTTATAAATATGTTTTAGATTGGATTGAATTAGAATGGATAATTTGTGGAATGTTTAACATTCAAAATTATTATATCAAAAAATAAAACTGGAACAAAATAGTCCTCAGAACACAGTCTCTCTCCAGGACTGTGGTTGAAAACTTTCCAGCACAAAAAGAAAAATCTGGTGGGGCTTGTATTGTCCTAGTATAGAGTCCAATAACCAGGGATCAAATGTTGAGTGCAAGAAAGTAACAGAGTAAGACTCTTACTGAGAAGCATCTTAGAAAATCGATGTAATTCCTAACCTCAACAAAATACTTGGCCTTTCCAGTTGTCCTTTCATAGGGTTTAATTTTAAGTCATGAGATAACTATATCAAATAAGATTTTTTTTTCCACTTTGTTAACATTTTGTCAGCACAGTATATTGGATGTTTCAGGATTTTTTTTCCTTTTTTCGCAATTTCTTTGAAATGTACCTGAGATAACAAACAGCTCAACCATTTTCGTAAAGAGAGGAAGTATATCTTTTTACTTCAGCTATCAATATATTGTTATTAAACTTAGCCCCATTTTGAATTTAGATAAGTTCTATTTGCCCTGCATGGATTTGATGACTCAATATTTCTTTCTTTAAAAAATAAAGGAGGAGGCCACCAGGTGGTGCAGTGGATAGAGCACTGGCCCTGGAGTCAGGAGGACCTGAGTTCAAATCCAGCCTCAGACACATCATACTCACTAGCTGTGTGACCCTGGGCATGTCACTTAACCCCAATTGCCTCACCACGAAAAAAAGGAAGGAAAAGGAGATATGTCCAAAGAGACTTTCTTTTTTCCTCATCCTATATAGCCTCTATGTAAACCAAAAGTTTTCCCTTTCAAAGAAATAAATGACTTGTTTCAATCTATCCATGAGTATGGATGTGACATTCATGTAACTAGTTATCACTAAATTCCCAGAGATTTCTAATCTACAAATAGGTTATATTCTGAAAGTTTGTAATCTGGTCATTTATACCTCAAAATATGTGGCCTCAGAAAAACAAGTTTAAATATTGTTTTGTTCCTCTGGCTAGTTAACAAAAGCCTGTTTATTAAATGATGTACCTGAACTATATAGTAATTAAGAACGATTTGCAACATTGTTTCGATGGGAAAGTGCATGTGTAGCGGCAATACCTAACACGTTTCTCCCTTCTGTAGCAGTGGGTGAAGGGGGCTCCTCATAATTGGATCTTCTGAGAGGATAGGGGAACTCTACTGCACTTTAGCTTGACCGTGAAAGACAAAAACTGGCAGTGGGAGTAACATCAGTTCTAGTGAATGAGAAAAAGTTAAGCCTCTGGTTGGTATGGTTTGTATCCCCTACTGGAGTTCTAATGGCAATGCAGTACTATGGAACAATGCTGCATTTTGAGTAAAAAGACGTTCTTTCAAATTATAGGTCTGTCTTATAAACATACTGCTTTAGGCCTCATTTTCTCATTTTGCTCACTCATGAGCACAGTGGGTTAGATGACCTTCAATGTCCTTTCCAGCCCTATGCTCATATGAGCCTTTAATTGAGGACTCATGTTTTGGTGGAATAGGCATAAGTAGTTAGAGTGGTGGATTCTAAGAGGAGTTGAGGGAAAAGGGTTAGAAGGAGTAAAAGTATTGACTGAAGTGTGGGGAGGAGAAAGGAGGAATGTACTGACCAAAGTTACCTGTTTCTTGATACCTGAGGAGTATAGGCATTTTCTTTCCTTTTTTTATTTGTTTTAATTGCCTGATTTTCATTGCATTTTTAAAATAACATTTAATTTCTTCCAATTATACGTAAAGACAATTTGTAACATTCATTTTCATAAATTTTGAGTTCCAAATTTTTCTCTCTCCCTCCTTCCCCACCCTTTTTCCTAAAATGATAAGCAATGTTATATAGTTTATATATGTGCAATCATATTGTTAGTTATATTGTAAAAGAAGAAACAGACCAAAGGGAAAACACACGTGCACACACACACACACACACACACACACTCACATGCACACACACACACACACAATAAAAATAGTATGCTTTGATCTTTATTCAGAGTCCATTAGTTCTTTCTCTGGATGTGGATAACATTTTCCATCATAAGTCCTTTGGAATTGGATCATTGTATTACTGAGAGGAGCTAAGTCATTCATAGTTGATCACCACGTAATGTTGCTGTTACTGTGGAGTACAGGCATTTGTACATTAGCACAAATATGAATTTAGTCACCATTTGTACATAATGAGCTGCCCAGAAATGGATTGTGATAACAGTAATTATTTGTTATTAGGCTAGGTGAGTTTTTTACTTAAAAGGTTTGGAGACTAGCTCTGGGGTCTAAGATTTGAGCCACTGACTTAACTTTCAGATAGGCTAAGTAGGAAGCTAGGAGTCAGAAGACCGGTGGAGTCAAGATGTTGGAGTAATAGGAATTCCCTTGAATATTCCAAAATTTCCCTCCAAACAACTTCAAATCATATTCTTAAGCGGCAATACCAACAAAATGTAGTATGAAACAATTTTCCAGCCCAACATAACTTAGGACATTGGCAGGAAAGGTCTGTCTCAATGGGAATGGGGATGGGGGGATGGGGGTGGTGGTAGACTCTGGAAGCTCAGCACAAACAGCTCAGGCCTGTGCCTGGGGGCAGCTGTATCATCAGCACAGCTGCTTCAGATCTCTTAGCACACAGATGGTAAGTGCAAATTGGATAACTAGTCAGAATGAGATTACAGGGGACCTTTTCCTAGCACTGGGTAAAGGACCTTGTTGCATTGGCCAAGGACAGTTCCTAGCACCCATGGATGAGCAGAGAGAAGTGCTTGTGATCCCTTAGGGAAGGGTGGGATCCATTGACTCAGGTCTAAGGCAGAGAGGATCACTGGAGCAGAGGCCCAAGTTGCATTTACAGGACAAAAAGGAGCAAGAGTATTCACAGTCACTGGGGAGCAGGGGACCAAGTCATGGTTCTGGAGCATAGAGAAGTACATTTGGAGGCTCACAGGCCAGGGGAGTAGTGACTACACCTCTTCTTAGATCATATCATCTTGGAAACACTGAAAACTTTGGGAAATCCCAGACCTAACTGAAAACAGCAGGCTAAAAACATGAAGCTTGGAACAATGTACCCCTCCACCCTCAGAGTAAAGCCTAACTTTAACATAAAGTTAAAAGTCAAGAAATAGGCTGGAAAAATGAGCAAACAACAACAAAAGAACTTGGCAATGGAAAATTACTATGGAGACTGGGAAAATTAGGAAACACACCCAGAATAAGACAATGAAATCAAAGCAGATACATGTAAAGCCTCAATGAAAAATCTGAACTGGGCACAAATCTAAAAATAATTCCTGGAAGAGTTCAAAAAGTATTTTAAAACTCAAGAGAGGTAGAGGGAAAAATTGAGAAGAGACATGAGAGTGATGTAAGAAAATTCTGAAAAGAAAATTAACAGCTTGGGAGAGGTACAAAAATCCTGAAGAAAGTAATACCTTAAAAATAGAATTGTCCAAATGGTAAAAGAGGCACAATAATCCATTACACTTTAAGACACACAGCATCTCCCTCTAGTTTTATCAGAAGACTGCCTTAGCTAACACAGATGCATGGAAGCCATATTCAAATAAATCATTACTCTATACTTAAATATTTTTTCTCTGCTATATCTAAGTAACACTTCTTTAACTGTTAGATGATCAGAGTGTCTCATTTTATTCCAGTTCTGAAACAAAAACATCAGATTGGCCCAAGTGAGTTACAGTCTGCAACATGGTCATGTTCATTTATTAGACCTCATTATAATACTCCTATGTATATAAATTTGTATGAGTCAATCATTTTGTGAAAGGGTTTAATCACATATATTCTATAACATACACTATCTTCTGGATAGATATAATAAACAAAATAAAGAAAACAAATTTCTGGTCGAGATTTAAAGATATTTCTTTCAACATACAAATAAAATGGCATTTTTCAGTTATTGAAAGGAAAATTTTGGTTTTCATTTAAAAATACATTGTATATAATTTCTTTATTTTATTTCATTAACAGTGGTTAATGTGGTGAACTAAAGAAGAAATGACCAGAGAAATGTAGAAATATATATTCTACGAAAATAGATTTTCCGTGCACTAACATTGTTACATTTCATATAAACTGTGAAGCAACAAAGAAAATATCTATGAAAATGTTGGATGTTTGAAAATTTCTGCCTATAAAAGTACTTCACTGATCATACTAGAATTCTATTATTAATCTTACAAATTAACAGTATTAATCTATATTTAAACTATATTTAAACTATTAATCTATATTAACTATTCAAACTATATTTATTTATATTTTTATATAAATATATTTATAACATATTTAAACATAAATATATTTATAATATATTTAAACACAAATATATTTATAATATATTTAAACATAAATATATTATATAATATACATTATATAATGTATTTAAATATAAATTTACATATAAATATATGTATATATATTTATATTATATATTAAATATATATTTAACTATATTAACTATAAACTATTTAACTATATTAAACTATTAACCTATTTAAATCTATATATAAACTATAATCTTACAAATTGATAGTATGGAGTGATGGATTTTGTATGCTGACTTTGAAGCAAGTTTGGGAAGATGGAGATTTTGTGAATTGATTCATGTGAATATTTCAAATTTTTCCATTTCACCCTCATTCCTCTACTTTCTGGAATAGTTGAAATCAATTGGTAGGGTAAGGGGAAAGCAGAGAGAATGTAAACAGTAAAATCCAGGACTGCCCTAAGAGTTGATCTAAATAATTCAAGCTAAGGTAGACTATCTATCTGGAAAGCACTTAATGGCAAAGCAATAAAAGCAATAGGTGAAATGTTGTGGTAAAAAATAAGGAAAAAAAGAAAAAATAGTAGTAAGATGAAAAATATTATAACACATTAGTTTAAGTATTATTCTTAATTTATAACACCCTATTTGTTTGTGAATTCTTCTTTACCCACAACCACCACCCCAACTCTTACTATTCTACTAAAAAAAAAGAAAAACACAGGTAGTTCAGTGTTCCAATTCATCATTTTCAACCAAACATCACAAGCCTCCAGCACCTTCTCATCATAGCTTCTTTTTGATGTTCTTTCATAAAATCTTCATCATAGACAACCTACCTAAAGTTTCAAAATTATTTTTTAATTCAGAATTACAAAGATTTTTTTCATTTAAAATAAGAATCATATTCATGAAAACATATAGAAATAATACTGAGAATATTTTTATAGATAAATTTAAATTCAAGCAAATAATATCAACATAAGGACCAGTCACTTGGATGGAATGCTCCCTTCTTCCTATTCATGTAGCCACAATCCTACTTTAGGCCCTCTTCAATTTTCACCCACTTTGTCTTCCCACCCCATCGCTCTCTCTCCATTTACCAGTGCATGATGCTCAGTGAAGGTGTGCTTCAATGTAGTATTTTGTATAGTAATATAGTTTATGGTCCTGTAGTATAGGGTAATGTGTAGGGACATGTAACATACAGATCTGTATGGTGTAGTGTAGTGCCATGCAATGCAGCTGACAAAGTACTGAACTTTGGGCCACAAGATGTGGATTAACAGTTTAGGCCTCATTTGTGAATCGAGGAAAATCATTTAGTCTTACTGAACTTCACTTTCCTCCACTGAAAAATAAATTATGATGATGAGCAAGCTGGGTTATATTTAAGAAATTTGTAGGCCTTCCAATGAGAATTTCTATGAAATAAAACCCTGTGGTTTTAACACTAATATTCTCTCCATGTTGGTCTATTTAAGGAGTGGGTTCACCACAGTTTTTCTCCACTTATCTCACTGGCTTTTGGATTTCACTGAAACATGTTCTTGCACCTATTACCTTCTTTCCCTCATCTGCTACCTCCCTACCCTTTGTTAGTTTCCTTTTGTGTGCTCTATTCCCTCATTAAATTGTAAGCTTTTTGAGCACAAGTATTGTCTTTGTTTATTTTTTTTAATTTACATCTGTATCCCCAGTGTTTAGCAAAGTACCTGGCACACAGGAGGTGCTTAATAAATGTTTATTGGCTGACTAAATGATTATATTGTTGTAAATCATGAAATATTAAAAACTTCACAGCATAAAAATTTTGGGTGTCCCAAAGAACAATGGAAATATTGATGGTGAGCATAAAGAGCTCATAGAATATAAATAATGATGACAAGCATTAAGCAAAATGAAAAGCTATCATCCAGAATATAAATAATACCAAAAGGAAGTCAGTTGGTTTAAGTGAGAGATAACAATAGCCAGAGTGCTTTGCTAGTATCCACATAATGACAAAAGACATAGAAGGAGGTATCCAAGGTCTTGGGTGAAGATTTTATGGAGGATTTTGGGGAAGATATGAATAGTCTCACAGAATATAAAGGCCTAAGCCTGAGTAATTTATGATTTGTACCTTTGGGAGGATTAACCCATTGAGATAAAATAAGAGACCTGTTTATTTGAAGAATTTGCAGTTTTATCTACCGTATTAATCCAAGTAAACATCATATATCACCCAGCCAAAAAAGATTTATATAAAATGTGAATGTGGCTATAATCTGATATTATGTTAAATAATATTTTTAAAAAGAGTGATAATATTAGGAAAGTAGACCTTTTGCAAGTGGCATTCTTTAGTGATTCTGCCAACTGTCAGAGAAACAAAATAGCCTGCAATCTTAAAACTAATTTAAAATCATACTATAATAACAATAGCTAATACTTATAATTTAAGATTTTCTAAGGAACATTATACAGATAGACAGACAGACATACACACATCATATTCTAATTGAAACTTAGAATAACCCTCAGATATAAGTACTATTATTGCTACTTTTTTCAGATGAAGAAGCTGAGACTGAGAGGTTAATTGACTTACTGAGAGTCACATGACTAAGGAAGAGTCTGAAGCTAGATTTTAACTCACAACTTCTATATTCTAAGTTTATTTACTACATTACCTAGTCATTTATAAAGTATATGTGTGATAGCAGACACTGAAACATTATTTTAGATAAAATTTATTATTTGTAAGTCATGAATAAAAATTACTATCTAAATTTTCAAATCTTTAAAACTTTGAAAGAATATAACTTCTACAATCACCAAAAAAAAAAAAAAGAAAATCTCATTAAACAATTATCAAGTTGGTGGGCCATACATAATTAATAGCTAAATTAAAATTAAAAAATTAAACCTTCAGTTAAAACCTTCATTTAATCTAGTGAATTTTCAGAAATACAGACAAAATGGTAAGAAAACTATAAATACATTCAGAAAATATAAGTTCTAGACTAATTTTGACATTGACTTTTGGTGAGACCTTGGACAAATGACAAACTCTATTATGAGCCTTATTTTGGTCATTTGTAAAATGGGAATGATAATATTTGTACTTTCTACATTGTAGGATTGAAAAAATGAAATAAGGAAATACGTGATGTGGAAAGTCTAGAAGCCTAGGTTTGAGTCTTAACTATTTCATTGACTTCCTCTTTGATTTGGGTTGAGTCAACTTGTCCCTCTCAACTTCTTTCCTTGTCAGTAAAATAAAGGAGCTATACTAATAATCTCCCAGCAATCTCTTCATTTCTAAATACTAAGATTATAAACTCATATAATTGTCAGGTATTATTATGAGATAATTGGTTTTCTAAGAAAGTATTGTTTTGTCATGTTGTATTTCTTAAATATTGTTTCTCTGCACACTCTTCATGAGTGTAGCTGTACATTGAACGTTTTTGAAAATGAGTTCACTGAGCAAGGTATTTATTTTAAGGAAAATTATTTGTGCATTGCTATTGGCATAAAGTTAAAGATGTGGAAAAGATGACGGAGACATCAGAGGCATTGCTGTGAAGTGTTTCAATGATTATCACAAGTAGCATGATAGGTAGCATTTGTATATCACCTTTAGGTTTGCAAACCATTTTACTAATATTATTCCATTTTGTCCTCACAACAATCCTAATACATGTTTCACATCACAACTTTCCATCATAGGTTTGATGTGTCATGGATTGGCATAAGAAATTAGATTGGAATTTTGGAGGGAGTTTTACAAAAGCTGTGATGACAATCAAAGGCCAGCAGATGATACAGAAAAAGTTTAGAAACTCAAAAAGGCATTCAATATATGTATATTATTGTATAATATCAACATATTTTATTTTGAATACCATAATAATTCAGACTTTTCTGGTATAAAGAGGGGCCCAACAAATTTTATACATATTTTCCATATCACTGGGGCACCATGGAAGGGATAACTATTTAACTATTTCACTGTTCTATTAACAAAAAAAAACCCTTATTCTTTAATGTATTTATTATTGAATTCAAATAGGACTTTAAAATAATTTCTGGCCAGGTGGATGGAGTAGTGGATAAAATATTGGGTCTAGAGTTAGGAAGACTGATCTTCCTGTGCTCAAATCTGCCCTCAGATCCTTACTAGTTGGGTGACTCTGGGCAAGTCACTTAGCCCTGTTTCCCTCAATTTCCTCATCTGTAGAATGAGCTGGAGAAGGAAATGGCAAGCCACTGTAATATCTCTGCCATGAAAACTCCAAATGGATTCATTAAGAGTCAGACATAACTGAAAAAACAACTGAACAACCGGAAAAAATAATCTCTAACACATTCAACATTTAAGAAGTAATTAATAAAAAGTAATTAAAAGTAATTAAATGCTTACTCAATGTGCTTTAGTTGTTCTACGCACAAGAGAAGTTCCTTATAAAATCTTAAAATAAAGCTGAGGAGAAAAGATATACACAAAACATGTCAGTACAAACATAAGCTTAAATATCCTTAAGATCAACCCAGATTTCAGATACTTATAAGCTGTGTGACCCTGAGCAATTCACTTAACATCTTTTTTTTTTTTTGCCACAGTTTACCTAAACCGAAAATTGGGATTATAAGAAAACCTACCTTCCTTGGTTGTTGTGAGATAATATTTAATATTATTATGTTAATGAGATAATATTTGTAAAGTGCTTAACACGACGTCTGGAATAGTAATTGCTACATAAGTGTTTATTATTGTTATAATAATTATTATTATCATTAGTATTGTTAATATCCTAATTGAAGAAATCCAAAGTAAGGACACCCACCACCTATAGAGGTAGCCCTTTCTATTTTGGGACAGATCTAAGTGTTAAAGAGTTTTTGCTTTCCTATTTTCCCTTGACATCAGATCTTTTCCACATAGTCCATCACAAACTTGAAGACATGTACCACTTCCCTCCTGAATCTTATCTTCTCTAATGTAAAGATTCTCAGTTCCTCTAATCAATCCACATTTCTAGGGATGCAAAGCCCTTACCTATAGTCATTGCTCTCCTCTGAATAATTTCTAGTTTATCAGTGGTCTTCTTAATCTGTAGTACTCTTAGCTGAACACAGAATTCTAGATGAGAATTTAAGGTGAAGACTATCATTTTCCTCTTCCTGGAAGCCATTCTGCTAAGCCTGCTTTGTCTACTGCAACTTCTCATTCAAATATACTGATAAAAAAGTTGTAACAGAAGTAGGAACTCCAAATATTTATTTCATGGAATTATTCCATTAAAATTATTTTAAGTATTCATGATCTTTGTTTCTGATTCATTAATTCCCTAAAAATCACATTAGGTCATACCAGTATCAAATTGCTCCCTGACCTTTCTATCACCCTAATTTGCTTTGCTACTTTCCCATGTGATTATTTTAACAATTTGTTCAGTATGTTTTTTTTAAGTATTCTTCAAATGACTTGTATCATATTAACAGTAATAGCACTGTCAGCGAGTTGTACTACAATGTGATTCCTAGTCTGTTTCTCCGGATAAACTCCATGGCTTTAAACCTCACAGTTTGTCCACTTAGTAACCAAGACATTGCCTCATAAAACAGTGCAATATCATTATTATTGCTTAAGTAAAACTGTAAGTGTGTTTCAGTGGTCAGGTTCTCAGCCTGATGATGACTTCTACCCTCACTTAAAAAAAAAATCTCATTAATGGGTTCTCAAAATGGTGGGCACACTTAAAAGGCATACTGCATTTCCCTACCTATTGCCTATTGTTTTACTCACCAGAGCAATGGTGGCTACCTGTATGTAATAGTTTACCTGCATGTAGTTATAAAATAAAAATCTGACAGCCTTATAGAGCACTTGTGCATATACACACGGATACAATATACTTACACGTGAATTAAGGTTAATTTTCCTTTCTTACTGTTTGAAAGTCCTGTGTTTTAAGTACATACTTTCTTTAACACATATATATGTATGCTTATAGTTATGGTTATGGTTATGTTTATAGTTATTTAATAACTGTAACAGGTTGTATTTCACAGTAGAGTATAGATTTGGTCAGCTGTTACTTGATCTTTTCTATTTCCTCCTTTCTGCTGGATTGGTTGGAATTTCACCTTTCTGAAGTCTTAACATCACTGCAGGGAAAGAGGGGGTGGGACAGGAAGGGTATGATATCTACTCCCTACCCCACTACTCCCTGGAGATTTGATCAGTTATACACAATTAAAATAATTACCTTGCTTTTTAGCCTAGGAGCAATATGATGCCCTTCAGGCCCAAAAAGGTTCCCTCCTGAACTGTTTTATGGAGTTTATGTTAGATGAAAAATTAGTTGAGTATTTAAATTAGAGTCCAAAAGATCCACAGTAGAATCTGGTCTCAAACACTTAACTAGCAAATTGGTAAGCTTCTTTAAATCTCAATTTTGTCACATGTGAAATGCTGATATTAATACCACCCACCTCACTGGATGTTTGTGAGGATCAAATGAGATAACATTTCTAAAGTATTTTCCAAATCTTAAGGTACAACATAAATGCCAGCTATTGGTAAAAACTGGGACAGCTAGGTAGCACAGTAGATAGAGTGCCAGGCCTGGACTCGGAAAGACATGAGTTTAAATCTGGCTTCAGATAATAACTATGTGACCCTGGGCAGGTCACTTAACCCTTTTTGCCTCAGTTTTCTCATCTCTAAAATGAGCTGGAGAAGGAAATGGCAAACCTTTTCAGTACCTATGCCAAGAAAACCCCAGTGGGGTCATGAAGAGTTGAACACCACTCAAACAACTTAACAACAAGTAAAATCATAATGTCCCAGAACCCATAGTTTGAAAATTCTTAATATTCATGCAGAGATTTGTCTCTGTTCATATATAAAGTTTTTTGTGTAGCTCCAGCTAATCTTTAGCCACTCTATATGTGAGTTAAGAAATCATTTAGGTAAAAGAGGCAAGCAAAGTATATGATACAATGTTTATTATTCATCAGACAATGAGGAAAAATGGGGGAAAGGGAAGATCTTTCATTGTGTTTAAATGTCCCTCAGTCCTTGAAGAGAGGAGAACAACCCATAGCTTGATTCAAAATTCTTTGCTCTGAGATTTATTCTGAGGTCCAGTGGCTCACCTCTATCTCTCCCTTCTCTGCAGCACTTCCCTCCTCCTTTTGTTTTCTTCTTTGTTTTCTTCTGCAGACTGTTGACCCATTGTTGTCTATTCTTTCTAAGTTAGCTAGTTAAGTCAGGGCAGACCTTGAACCACAGTCTTTCCTCTCTATCTGTTCTTTCTATGGTAGTCACCTTTAAAACTTTTCAAACTTCCTAATAATCAAATACACCTTCCAGCTCTATATTAGTAATAATCCCATCACTGCCAGGGCTGGGGATAGGAATCCTTGTCCCTCTGAACTACAAATCTTCAAATGCTGGTCAGTTCTCAAACCTTCTTACATTCAGAAAGAAATAGGTTTCTGTTTTCTTTCTGTACTCTCAAAAGAGTTGTAACTTCCAGTCACAGGAAAGAAGCCCGATAAAATTTTTGAATTAATTAGGACAGCAACACTGTTCAGTGAGAATGCATAAATGAATGTCAGTAATGGCTCACTTTTGTCTTAAAAAGTTCTAGTGTTTCAACTTTATGATTTTTGAACTGTCTCAATTTAAGGACAAAGCACATGGGTGCGCATGCATGCATACATGTGTGTATGTGTTCGTATAGAAAGGAAAATTTCCCAAATTATAATGAGACTAGGAGAAGTGATAAGAATGAGGTAAGAATAAAATTTTTAGAAAGTTTCCATTTTTCACAACCTCGAATGAATATTTTCAGAATTATCATTATTCCCCATACCACTTTCTTTTAAAATTTTATCAATTTTGGGGTGATTCATCCTCCTTAGTCCTTTAAAAATATATTTGTCCTTCTAGTTATCTTAGGTTAAAGGAGCTGATTTAATTCAATATTAATTGATACATAATAAATATTAATGGTAAATGTGTACCATATCCTGGCTTTATTTAATCTCTTACAATGGAAATTGAAAATTTTATAATCCAGTAAGATATATAGGCGTTCAGAGAAGGGGAAGAAAATGTGAAAGCCAGAGAAGGTAGCACTTGCGCTGAAATTAAGCAGAACATATTTCTTCTCCTCCTTGCCAGATTTTATTCCCACATGAACCCTTTGCCTCTTCACCAAGTTTCAAGTTTCTTATATAGATTCACTTCTCCTATTTAAACTCTTTAAGGATAGAGACTATTTCTTATTCATATTCAAATCCTCAGTGCTTCTCACAGTACCTGGTATATCATATGCACAAAACAGTACTATATGCATCCATCTATTTATTTATATTATGAAAAATGTACAATAAACAATGGAGACTAATAATCTGAACAAAATTTTTCTGAATTGTTGCTTCCACCCCAAGATCCGTGAGAGGGCAAAGAATATTGTCTCTGGTATTATGGTAATGGTTCCATCAATCCACCTATATATACAAATAAGCAAACTTCTATAAACATCAATAGACTGAATGAATAATATGACTCAGAAATGTTTCTTGATAACTTGGAATTACAAACCAAAGACTTGATCTTTGTCACCATTAGAAGAATTCCATGGAATGTACTATTTCAACCAGGTGGCATTCAATCCAACAGCATCAGGAGATATAAAAAAATGCTAAAATCTTTGTGGTTCACAAGGAAAAAGGAACTACTTTTTCTCAGTGTGCATTCATGCAATCAAAATGTTTCTAAACCCTTATGCTATTATGATGCTATGAAGATGTTAAAATTTTGTTGGTTATACAAACCAACAAATAGGCCTTAATACTGAAAACAGTTTTAAATTTGTTTGTATTTATTCATTCATGGAATTAAGATGTTCATTTAGTCCCTCTGACACTAACTCAGCTTAAGCCACAATCTGTTTCAGCCTCAGTTTACTAATTTTTAAAATGAGGAAATTGGATTAGAAATGAGATAGTTGGAGTAAATGGACCTCCTCTGAGGAGGTCTTCCTCAAACAAAATCAAGAATACATTTAAACAACTATCATGGGGGTGTGGGCATGCAGTTTATCCTAAACTTAAGTGAGTTTATTATTTATCTCTATATTCAGTCCACCCTCAGCAATTCTAAGACATAGTTTAAGGTGCTTCAGCTCAACTTCAGTCTTCCCCATCATGAAATTTTACTGTTCAAGTGGGATACTCACCCTTGTCAAGTCAGCCTATGGTATTCAGGATTCATCCATTGATTCTTCTGTAACTTCCATTTGAGTTACCTCCTTGCTATGTGGGTCTTCCTAGCTACCAAGATTGTACTTTTCTGCTCAAAGTTCAATGACTAATAGGGATCTCCAACTTTTTCCATTTTTTGCAGCTGTTTCATCTCTCTTGGAGTAGAGAATGTGACTCAAAGGTAGGACCCTGAGAAGAAATCATCTCTTCAACCTGTCTATTATTTTTTGTTTACCCCTCTCAATCTGTTTCAGTCCTTAAATCTTCCATAAAACATTGCACTCTTTGATATTGAGTCTCAACTCTGCTTCACTTTTACCCTTGCTGTTTAGTCTTGGCTTTATTAGCAGGGCTCATTTTCATCATCTGCAGGCATATACATCCCATGGTGCTGGTATATTTATTGCTTTTTGGGAAAAATTATATGTATGCATGTATTATGTATATATGTACATATATGAGATATATGTGTGTATGTACATATATTACATATATTACTGTAATTAGTACCATTCAAATCTATTTAAAAGTATCAGGAATTCATAGCAGCTTTTTGCTATTGTGCAGTTTTACAATCAATGAATTTGTATAGTAACACTACTGTTGTGGGTTACTATAAAAATTATTATGCTAAAAAAACGGCCTTCACAAATGAAAAAAAAAAGTTGGGAAATCACTGGTCTAGACAGACATGACCAGGCCTTTGAGTTATACTCAGGTTCTGAGGATAGAAGAAACATTAGGCATCCAGGAGATTTTACCAAGGAACCACAATCCCAGCCCCAATTCCTGATGTTTGATGAGTTCCTAAAAAAGGGATAGTCTAAGTCATAAGTGTATGAAAATGAAAAACTAATGTCACTGATGTATACATTTTCCACTTTTTTTAAGCTTCTGAAATGTATATTAAAAGTAAAGAATCTTTGTCATTTAGTGTTGCTGTTGCCTTTGATTCCTGCCATCTGCAAAGAGACAGAAGGGCATTCAGGGAACCAAAGTTGGGTTTTCTGTTTTAACACTGTGTGAATGTTGGAAGTGAAGAGTTTCTATTTCTAAGTGACCTTGAACCTTGTTTTCTTTTGATCTGAATAAATAAAGACAAAACTATAAAACTCCTTAAAATGACCAAAAATTAACTGATAGGCAGTAGCTAGCACAGTGAACTTTTCTTTGAAGCAAAATTAAAATTAAACAGAATTTGGTTATAAATCTCAACACTTTAGTCACCCTTGAAGATCTCTGAGATAAATTCAAAGTGCAAGATCACCACAGGGGAAATAAGTAAATATTGTTTTATTCTTGTAATTTTCTCTGCAGAACAAAATGAATGGGAAAAAAAAGCCACAGCCTTAATACAGTTTATTAAATAATTCATCTTATTAGACCTATGAGTATCTAAAAACAAAAATATTCCCTTTGTTTCCCAACAGTAAAAGTTATCAAAAAACAGAAAAAGATATATCTGTCTAATAGGAAACAAACTGCAACCACAGAGCAGAACAATATAGATACTCTTAAGGTAAAGATGCCTTTATATCATCACACAACACAAGCAAACATATTTAGTGCCAAATGTACCAAATATAAAACTCTTTTTTAATTTTTTTGCATTATTGTTCACATCTAAAGGTAATGTGCAAATAGTTCTCTACCTCATAATAAGTCTGGCCTACCTAGTTCCTTTTGGACAGAAATCCCTTATTAAGGTCTCTTTAAGATAACAGCTGCTGCCTTTAAGTCATTTGCTTACTTTTCTCCTAACCAAGAATAATGGCAGCTAGGTGGCACAGTAGATAGAGTGCTGGGCTTTTGGCAAGACTGTGCAAGTTTCCACTAAAAAAGATATGCCACAGAGCACATGTAGCCTTGGTAAAGGCCAGAAGAAAAGAAAGATAGAAGTAAAAGGGTAAAATTATGGCTTATATTTGCAAATAAAAGAAGTAGTGGAAGGGATTCATCTACCCTACTTGAAGTCCTTAGATCAGAGGGAAACATAAAGAAAGGGCTTTGTTCAGATCAATCCATTAGCAGAAAAAAGAAAGAGGCCCGATGGTCCGATGACCTTTTTTGTATTCCCATAAGAAAAAAAAATTCCGGAAGAATGAAATATCATGTAATGAGATAATCTGACTCAATCATTCAGAAGTGAAAGTTTCCACATTAGTTTACCCTATATCCTTCCCAACGCTTCCAGCATAGAAAGAAAATATGTAAAGAAATCAACAAAAATATAAACAAGCTGTATCTTATTGCTCAGCTCCTTCGGGACATTGAGATTGGAGGGAAATTTTCATATTCTTGGGTAAAAGTCAGTTATTCTGTACATATCCACATATATATATGTATATACACACACACACACACATATATATATAAACATACAGTGAGAAACATGTCTGTATGTGTGTAATTGACAAATATAATGTAATTTCTCAATCTTTATCCTTACTGACCTTTTAGCAGCCTTTGAAACTGTTATTCACCTTCTTCTGCATATTCACTCTTCTTTGGATTTTCATGGCATTGCCCTCTTTTTATTCTACTGTCTATCTGACTACACTTTCTCAGTGTGCTTTGCTAGATCTTGATCTGAATTATGCCCAATTATCAATAAAGGACTGCTTAAGTTTTAACACTGGACCATCTTCTCTTCTTCCTCTATACTCTCTCATTTGGTTGTCGTAGTTTCTATGGGTTCAATGACAATTCATAAAGATGATTTCCAAATACATATATCCAGTTCTCTACTGAGCTCACTATAACATCACCTTCATTTTGAATATTTCAAATTGGTTATACTGTAGAAATATAAAAATTCACAAAACAGAACTCATTTTCTTTCCCCCTGAATTCTCCCCCTTTCATAGTTCCGTTATTATTATTGAAGGTATTATCATTCTCCCAGTCACTGGGGTCACCACCTTTCTGCTATCATCAACTCCTCACTCACTGTCACACCACATAACAAATCAGTTGCCCATTCTTGTCACTTCTGCCTTGACAACATATCTGAAACACATTTCCTATTATTTCAAACACAAAGCCACCACCCCAATTTGAGCACTTATCACTTAACACCTGGACTATTTAAATAATCTTCTATTTGGTCCCTATGCCTGAAGTCTCTCCTCATTCCAATCTATCTTCACCTCAACTGACCAATGATTTCTCAAAAGTGTGTGTCTGGGACTTCCATTTCCGGGAGCCAAGATGGCGGAGTAAAAAGGTAGTCGCTCTCACCCTTCCCCATCAAACTCTGAAAACCCAGCACCCCAGAAAAAACCCTGAAACAGCTGAACCAGAAGAAAGATGGGGCGCAGCAGTGAAGTAGCTCAGGTAGCTAGAGGGATTAACGGAAAAGGCCCCTCTTACCCTGGGGGAAGGAAACAGGAGTTGCCCAGCCAGCTAGTGGAAAGACCCATTTTAGCACAGCAGGAGGAGATTCTGGTGCCTTGGCATTCTACAGCAATCGGGTCTCCCAGTGCCTCAGCAAAAATAAGGGAAGCAGCACTACAAAGGGCCCTAGGAGGATAAGCAACCGGCAGCATTCATCTGAAAAGAGCTGAAGAAAGCAACCTAGAGGTGCCAAAAAGTTCCAGCCTTGTTGATTCCAGCCCAACATCAGGTAAGCGGTCAGAAGCCTACAGCCTCCAACTGCCAACCAGGAGGAGATCCCAAAGCCCAGGTGGTCAAGCAGGCAAATGCCAACAACTGTACCTCCAAGTGACTCAGTAAGGGTGGGGTAACTGGTGGAAACCACCTCAGAAAACCACCAGGTGCCTCGGCATTCTACAGCAAAGAAGTCTCCCAGTACCTCAACAGAAATAAGGGAGGCAGCACTGCAAGGGGCCCCAGGCATATAAACACCTGGCAGCACTTATCCAAAAGGAGCTAAACAAAGCTAAAGGAAAGGAAAACCAGGCAACCTAGATTTACTTGAAAGTCCCAGCCTTGCTAATTCCAGTCCAACACCAGATAAGCTGTCGGAACCCTACAGCCTCCAATTGCCAACATAAGAGGCCCCAGCTCCCAAAGCCAGTGACCAAGACCTAGGCTCCCAACACAAGAAGCTTGGGTCAGTGCCCTCTGCTCCCCAGCAGGAGAGCTTAATCTCTGTAAAGGCCAGGGAATAAAGAAACAGCATGAGTAAAAAGAAACATATGACAGATTCTTATTATGAAAAGAGTGAAGATCAAGACAGAAATTCTGAAGAGGACAACACTGTCATCAAACCCACACCTGCAACATCAAAAGGGAATATGAACTGGTCCGAAGTCCAAAAAGCCTTCTTAGAAGAACTCAGGAAGGACTTTAAAAGTTAAATGAGAGAGGTAGAGGAGTCCTTTAAAAGTACAACTGACAAATTGGAAAAAAAAAAAAGTACACTGAAGAAAACAAGTCCCTAAAACACACAATTGGCCAATTGGAAAAAAAGTACAATGAAGAAAATAAATCCCTTAAAAATACAATTCGCCAATTGGAGAAGAAAGTACAAAATCTAATAGAAAAAAACAATATGTTAAAAATTAGAATTGAACAAATGGAAACTAATGACTCTATGAGAGAGCAAGAATCAGTCAAACAGAAACAAAAAAATGAAAAAATAGATGAAAACATAAAATACCTCATGGGTAAAACAGCTGACCTGGAAAATCGATGCAGGAGAGACAATTTAAAAATTATACGCCTACCTGAAAGTCATGATGAAAAAAAAGAGCCTGGACAATATCCTTCAGGAAGTCATAAAGGAAAACTACCCTGAAGTCCTAGAACCTGAAGGTAAAATAACTATAGAAAGAATCCATCGCTCCCCGCCTGAAAGAGATCCCAAATTGAAAATGCCAAGGAATATAATAGCTAAATTCCAAAATTACCAGATTAAAGAGAAATTACTGCAAGCAACCAGAAAGAAACAATTTAAATATCATGGAACCACAGTCAGGATTACACAGGACCTTGCAGCCTCTACATTAAAAGACCATAGGGCATGGGACATGATATTCCGTAAGGCAAAGGAGCTTGGAATGCAGCCAAGGATTAACTACCCAGTGAAAATAAGCATGATTTTTCAGGGAAGGAGATGGGTATTCCATGAAATAGGGGACTTCCAAACATTCCTGATAAAAAGACCAGAGCTCAACAAAAAATTTGATCTTCAAGTACAAGATTCAAGAGAGACATAAAAAAGTAAATGGGACAGAAAGATACAATATGTAGTTAATAAGGGCAAAATGTTTATATCCCTACAAGGGAAGATGACACTTGCAACTCTTGGGAACTGTATTGTTATTATACCATGTTAAAGGAGTATACATAAAGAGGGTGGATATAATTTGACTTTGATGTAATGATAAAAACAAAATTTAATCAAGTGGGTTAAATGGATCCGAGTAAGTGGATTAGTCTGAGCTAAGAAAATGTATTGAGAAAGGAGGAGGCAGACAAGGGTAAATTGCATTACAGGAAAAGACACAAAAACCTAGTAGAGCAGAGGTAAAGAAGGGAGGGGGATAAGCATTGTTTGAACCTTATTCTAATCAGATTTGGCTCAAGAAGGGAATAACATAATCAGTTAGGTATAGAAATCTAACTTGCACTATAGACAGTAGGAGGCAAAAGGGGAAAGAAAAGGGAGGGGGGATAGAAGGGAGGGAAGAAGCAATAAGGGTAAAGGAGAAGAAAAGGGAAAGGGATAATAGAAGGGAGGTGAGGCCATAGGAGATGCTGGTCAAAAACAAAACACTAGTGAGGGGGGGAAAGGAGAAAGAAAAGCATAAACAGGGGGGAAAAAGGATGGAGAAAAAGACACAGATAGTAATCACAACTGTAAATGTGAATGGGATGAACTCTCCCATAAAATGGAAGCACATAGCAGATTGGATTAAAAACCATAATCCTACAATATGTTGTTTACAGGAAACACATTTGAAAAAGAGTGACACATACAGGGTAAAGGTAAAAGGCTGGAGCAAAATATATTATGCTTCAGCTGAAGTAAAAAAAGCAGGGGTAGCAATCCTGATCTCAGACAAAGCAAAAGCAAAAATAGATCTTATCAAAAGAGATAAGGAAGGAAATTACATCCTGCTAAAAGGCACCATAGACAATGAAGTAATATGATTACTAAACATATATGCACCAAATGGTATAGCATCCAGATTTTTAGAGGAGAAGTTCAGGGAGTTACAGGAAAAAATAGACAGCAAAACTATAATAGTGTGGGACCTCAACCTCCCCCTCTCTGAACTAGATAAATCTAACCACAAAATAAGCAAGAAAGAAGCTAAGGAGGTGAATAGAACATTAGAAAAGTTAGGTATGGTAGACCTGTGGAGAAAACTGAATGGGATAGAAAGGAATATACTTTTTTTCTCAGAGGCACATGGCACATACACAAAAATTGACCATATACTAGGGCATAAAAACCTCGCAATCCAATGCAGAAAGGCAGAAATATTAAATGCATCCTTTTCAGATCATGAAGGAAGAGGAAATTAAAACAACAATTAGGAATTATTTTGCCCAACTATATGCCAACAAATTTGACAATCTTAGTGAAATGGATATATATTTACAGAAATATAAATTGCCCAGATTAACAGAAGAGGAAGTAAAATACTTAAATAACCCCTTATCAGAAAAAGAAACTGAATAAGTCATTGATGAACTCCCTAGGAAAAAATCTCCAGGGCCAGATGGATTTACATGCCAATTCTATCAAACATTTAAAGAAAAATTAATTCCAACACTATATAAACTATTTGGTAAAATAGGTAAAGAAGGAATCTTACCAAATTCTTTTTATGATACAAATATGGTGCTGATACCTAAACCAGGAAGAGTCAAAACAGAGAGAGAAAGTTATAGACCAATTTCTCTAATGAATATAAATGCAAAAATTTTAAACAAAATATTAGCAAATAGATTACAGCAACTTGTCACACGAATAATACACTATAACTAGGCAGGATTTATACCAGGAATGCAGGGCTGGTTCAATATAAGGAAAACTGTCAGCATAATCCATCGTATCAACACCAAAACTAACAGAAACCACATGATCATCTCAATAGATGCAGAAAAAGCTTTTGACAAAATACAACACCCATTCCTATTAAAAACACTAGAGAACATAGGTATAAATGGATTCCTCATTAAAATAATAAATAGCATCTATCTAAAACCTTCAGCAAGCATAATATGTAATGGGGACAAACTAGAAGCATTTCCAATAAGATTAGGGGTGAAACAAGGATGTCCATTATCACCACTGTTATTCAACATCTTACTAGAAATGTTAGCTTTAGCAATAAGAGAAGAAAAAGACATCGAAGGCATTAGAATAGGCAAAGAAGAAACAAAGCTATCACTCTTTGCAGATGACATGATGTTATACTTAGAGAATCCCAGAGAATCAAGTAAAAAACTTCTTGAAATAATAAACAACTTCAGCAAAGTTGCAGGCTATAAAATAAACCCACATAAATCATGGGCATTTCTATATATTACCAACAAAGCCCAACAGCAAGAGATAGAAAGAAAAATTCCATTTAAACTTATTATAGACATTATAAAATATTTAGGAGTCTACCTCCTGAAACAAACCCAGGAACTCTATGAACACAATTACAAAACACTTTTCACACAAATAAAATCAGATCTACATAATTGGAAAAACATCAGTTGCTCATGGGTAGGTCGAGCTAATATAATAAAAATGACAATTCTACCTAAGCTAATTTACTTATTCAGTGCCATACCAATCAAACTACCAAAAAATTATTTTATAGAGTTAGAAAAAATAATAACAAGATTCATTTGGAAGAACAAAAGGTCCAGAATTTCAAGAGAACTAATGAAAAGAAATTCAGGGGAAGGTAGCCTAGCCATTCCAGACCTTAAATTGTATTATAAAGCAGCAATCATCAAAACTGCTTGGTACTGGCTAAGAAATAGAGTGGTGGATCAGTGGAATAGGTTAAGTATGCAAGACACAGTAGTCAATGACTATAGTAATATATTATTTGATAAAGCCAAAGACCCTAGCTTCTGAGATAAGAACCCACTTTTTGAAAAACATTACTGGGAAAACTGGAAAAGAATATGGCAGAAACTAGGCATAGACCAAAATCTCACACCATATACCAAAATAAAGTCAAACTGGGTACATGATTTAGATATAAAGGCTGATACTATAAGCAAACTGAGAGAGCAAGGAATAGTTTACCTGTCATATCTATGGAGAACAGAAGAATTCATGACCAAACAGGAGATAGAGAACATTATGAAAAGCAAAATAGATAATTTTTATTACATTAAATTTAAAAGTTTTTGCACAAACAAAGCCAATGCAACTAACATTAGAAGGAAGGTAGAAAATTGGGAAAGAATTTTTACAAGCAGTGTCTCTGATAAGGGCCTCATTTCTAAAATATATAGAGAATTAAGTCAAATTTATAAGAATACAAGCCATTCCCCAATTAATAAGTGATCAAAGGATATGAACAGACAGTTCTCAGATGAAGAAATTAAAGCCATTAATAGTCATATGAAAAAATGCTCTAAATCACTATGGATTAGAGAAATGCAAATCAAAACAACTCTGAGGTACCACATCACACCTATCAGAATGGCCAACATGACAAAACAGGAAAATGATAAATGTTGGAGAAGATGTGGGAAAATTGGAACACTAATGCATTGTTGGTGGAGTTGTGAAATGATCCAACCATTTTGGAGAGCAGTTTGGAACTATGCTCAAAGGGCTATAAAAATGTGCATACCCTTTGACCCAGCAATAGCACTTCTAGGGCTATATCCCAAAGAGATCACATAAATGGGAAAAGGACCTACATGTACAAAAATATTCATAGCAGCTTTTTTTGTGGTGGAAAATAATTGGAAATTGAGAGGATGCCCATCAATTGGGGAGTGGCTGAGCAAATTGTGATATATGAATGTGATGGAATACTATTGTGCTATAAGAAATGATGAACAGGCTGACTTCAGAAAAACCTGGAAAGACTTGTATGGTCTGATGCTGAGTGAAGTGAGCAGAACCAAGAGAACATTGTACACAATAACAGCCACATTGTGTGATGACTAATATTGATAAACTTAACCCTTCCTGGCAATACAAGGATCTAAGACATCTCCAGAGGCCTTGTGATGGAAAATGCTATTCACACCCAAAGAAAGAACCATGGAAACCAAATTGTTATTTTTTTCTCTTCTGTTAAGTTTTGTTTCCTCTTTCTGATGGTTCCTCCTATTGGTTTTAATTTCTACTTACAACATCACTAATGTGAAAATTTGTTTAATATGAATGTAAATGTATAGCCTATGTAAGATTGTGTGCCATCTTGGGGAGGGTGATGGGGAGGAAGGGTGAGAAAAATTTTAAACTCAACAGCATATGGAAGTGATTATTGATAAATCAAAATAAATTAATAAAAAATAAAATTAAAAAAAATTTTAAAAAGTGTGTATCTGAACATATCACACCTATTACCTCTAGCATGAAATGTAAAATCATCTTTTTAGGTATTTGAAGCTTTACCCAATGTACTCCTTTCCTTTCTTTCCAGTCTTTTTACACTTTACTCTCCTTCACAAGATTTATGATAAACTGACAGACATTCTTGCTATTCCTCACACATTTCACTTCATTTCCTCATTCCACGTCTTTGTACTGTCTGTTTCCTATGATTGGGGGCTACTTCTTTCCACTTCTTGGTTTCCATGACTTCAAGATTTTGTTAATATCTCACCTTCTATAGGAGGTCTTTAAAAGTTTCTCCCTTAGGCCTCCTCTCTACTTCCCCTGCTAGTGCTTTTCCTCTGAAATCATCTCATATTTATTTTGAATATACCTTATAGGTACAAGCTTTTTGGTTTGGTTCCACACATATGTATACACATATGTATATATACACATGTATACATTATATATACATACATATAGAAACATATACACATAAAGAAAACTATGTAATAGTTTCACATATGTTCCTGTTTCTCTTCTACTTTTTATATAAAAATATTCTTTTTAATGTATGATAAATACAAAATTAAAATAAAAACAATTGCAGCCTCCAAACCACCATATGTAATATGAACAGATTATAATTTAATTAAATACAAGTCACAATTCATTATAAAAAGACAGTAACAAGAAAAATTAGATAACTCAGTGACAGCTTAATTATTTCAAACAGTATTCATTATCACCTAATTCTAGTACAGCAAAAGGATTTAGACAGTACTTAAAGTTTAATATAATAGATCTCATAGACACTTTAAGCTAGAAACCGGTTCAACCTCCTCATTTTACAAATCAAGAAAATGAATATCAGAAAAACTGTGGGACTGGCTCAGGGCCATGTAACTAATTGGTTGTGAAGCCTGGATTCAGTGTGAGGCCTTGTGACTCTCAGTACATTGCCTTTTACCTAACCTGGTCTGATTTCATATTTGGACTTTATAGCTGTTTCTTCTGTCTTTTTTAAGATAAGAACCACGAAGGAATCTTAGCTACCTCCTACCACTATGACTGGGCATGTCCAAAAAGTACCTTTCTACCTCTTATTTATATTTTGGAATCAAGAGTATAGAGGTCAGTAACAACCCTACCAGTCCAAGGCAGACCCAGGTTGTGACTGGTGAGTTCCCTCATAAGCTGATTCCTCTCAAAGCAGGAAATCCAGCAATTTAAGACAAAATCAAATTTCTACCAAAGTTTCCACTATTGGAGGAAAAAAATGGTCCTTCAGTAAGAAAAAAAATTCATTGTCTTCATCTAGACCAATAATTCATTTACACATTTAAAAATTCTAATAAGTAATTATAGTATGGGGTTGGTCAATAAACAAAAAACAGCTCAACTTAAATTTAATGCTGTCCTGAGTTTTCTCCTCTTTTTTCCCCCAGAATATCTGCATGTAAATGTGACTGTACTAGACCTCTCTCAAGTTCTCATCTGCCTAAAGAAGCTGGGAATATCATGAATGTACCAGAGCTTCCTGAGAAATCATCAAAATAGAAAACTAGGGAAATATCAGACAGTTGTTGAGTATATAGATCAGAAAAACAGTATTGTTTGGTAAGGTGATTCAATTTTGTGAGTACTAAGAGCTATGATCCCAAGACTGACTTCAGTGAAGATTACTCTATGTTCTAACAACACCTCTATCATCCAAAGTTGCTCACATTTAGAATATTTATTGATTAGAATTTATTAATTATTCACTGTGGGGTGGGGTGGGGGACTGGTAACTACAGGCATGAAAAAATTTGGAGAGTGAAATGAATTGTGTCTGGAATCAGATCTACATATAATAGTTGACTATGAAGACTACTTATTAGGATAGCAGTGACCCTGGGTGCAGGTTATGGGTTTTAAATAAGTATATTCTCTAGTGATTGGTTTTTAGACCTTCTTGGTATTTTAGCTGTTGAGAAATGTCTTCACAGTGAAGCAAATTTAATTTTCTCCTTACATAGGATCAAGTCCTACATCTGACATTTAACAGATGTTTGACTATGGCCACATCATTTAACCTTTGTCTTATAGACAACTCTCTAAAACTATCCATTGCAGAAAAGGTGAAGAAGTTTCTCATAGGTAGATTGCCATACCAAATGATTATAAGTTTGGTCCCAAAAACAAAATAGATTGGTACAATAAGTGCAACATCTGAATTCAGCTCAAAGGGTGTTTAGTAAGAGTAGACACAAGTATGATTTGTTCAATTAACAGTTATCTGAGAAGCTCAAAGACTTTTATCATATTCTGTGCTGTAACACAGTGAGAATTTCTGTTTTGATACTCAAAACAAACTAAGGGAATCCATTAGAAAATTCCAAAGATATTGTACCTCTACCATTCTACCCTTGTCCCTTCCCAATGAATGATCATTTTCAATTCAGCTTTTTTTTTTACCAGAATAAAGCTAAAGAATTTCTATTATTTTCCAGATTCATGCCACAAAATGCCTCTCTGCACCATCTCTCAATTCCCTTTTTTCTTTCTGTATTTCATTCTCTAGCACTCATTGATGTTTTTTGTGGGATTGCATCCTTGTACCTTTTAAAACCTTGATCCTTGCTGAGTACCTTCTTCCACATCCGAGCCCTGTCAGGAGTGAAATAATAAGCTCTTAAATCCCTGAGCACTGCTGAATGTACAGGAAATAGGAGCTTCCTCTCCTCTTTATTTCACATTTAAGTGAATTCAATGTGACTCAAGATGCCAAGTCAATATCCCAGGGGAAAAAAGTCAGCCTTTAAAGGAACTAGAACTACACTCCTGTATACCTCCCAAACATAACCTTGTATCGCAGGAACACTGACCCTCAAAGACCTCTCTCTGAGTGAGCAAAGGGAACTTTTATTTCTCTTGACCCATTTAAACTTGGAACACTTTGAGGGTACTCAGGAACACTTAAGAATACTTCCCATCACGTCCTTGGGAAAAGGCAAAAGATAATCTGATGTGGAAGGCATACTTTTCTGCTTTTCACAATAGTATACATTCTCTCTATTAAGATAGAATATTTAACTTACTACTTCAGAATATTTTAACATTAAACAAGCATTATAGAGTTGTCAATAGAAAATATTCCCAGGACTGAACATTTCTCATACCTAAGAAATCACAGAAAGGAATAAATAGATAGATTGATAGATATAGATATATAGAAGTATAAATACATAAATATCACATATACATCATGTACATATATCATACACACATATGCATACATACAGATAGATAGATAGATAGATAGATAGATAGATAGATAGATAGATAGATAGAAATAAGTAGCTAGAGATATTCATTTATATGGTGATCTTCCAAGGGATTTCTCCAGCTCTCTTGTTATCAGTAGCTTTCTGTAAAAGGTCTCTTGGCAGTCTGTTTCTAAACTCATTCAATATATATTTTTTTTATGATTTCCAGAAGCACACCAGTAAGAAACATGATGGGCACCCACAGTTAAATAACCCCCCTGAGTTTGGTACTGATTTTTTTAAGGTGACAGATGGATCTTAATTCATGGGTATATGAATGAATTGTAGTTGGTTTTTTTTCTGTCATATGTGCAATGTGAACTGTCAATTAGACTAAATCCTGGTGTTGGTAAATAAAACTAGCTTTCCTCCAATATGGTTTCTTGCTTCTCATCCAAAGCATTACAGCTGTACCTAGAAGAAAATAAAGTTGGAGCACTCCACCTGATTGACCCTCACTTCCCTGACAAAAGCTTCATTCACTCCGCTATCCTTTCTCCCACAACAAACATGCTAAAGGCTCAGGACAAAGTTTCCCTTGGGAACTTATTAGGTACAGTTTCCCAGACTCTGGTTTCTGGGTAACTTAGGGCACAAAATTCCTAGCGACTTGGAGTCTACGCCCTTCAGAATTGGTGGATTTTTGAAGACTATTTCAAGGTTGCCGGTTGCCTTTACCCTGCCATGCTAAGGTATTTTTCCATATAGTTTGTGTGTGTGTGTGTGTGTGTGTGTGTGTGTGTAGGGTGCTACCGGGGAAGTTAGTTGTCACTGTATCCTTGTTGCCCATTCTTGCTTTATTAGGCCAAAGAAAACCTCCTTTTGTGAAATGTTCAATGAAGTTGCTACTATATCATTTAATTCCAAGATTGAACTTGAATTAGGAGAGTGTTGGATTTGAGCCCTCTGGAAAGAGAATACTTATGGTGCAGATATTGGTAGTGTAGAAATAATGGATTTTGTGGCTTGTATAGGATATTTTTTATTTGACTTGTGATTTCCTTTGCGTGAGGATCTCCCAATAAGGAAACTTTTTTTTTTTAGCAATGCAAATCAGAATGCTACTCAGTCACTTAAAATATTTAACACTTGCCTGGGGTGCTAAGGTTTAATGACTTGCCCAGGATCACATAGCTACATAGCTAGTACGTATTTGACTTGAGATTTTAATTCCCTCCTTTTTTTTTCTTTTTATGACTGCTGAATTGACCTTTTTATTGTTTTTAACATAAAACAGCATTTTCATTGAAGCATTTATTTGGGAGAAAAAATCACATGAATTCAGCAAACAAATATAAATAAAAACCAGAATGCCAGATGTCAGATTCCCCATCTATGGAATTTACGTTAGTTCCAGTTGGTCCCTCTTCCACTTTTTTCACAACAGTTGTACCTCCATCAAATTTAATTTTTATGAGACCATGAGGTGTTGGATTATTCATCAATGCCTTCATGATAATGATCTTAATATTTCTCCCATGCACCCCATTCCTGTTCCTGTAGGATTCTGTCTAAGCTACTGTAATTTCTTCTCCCAATTCCCCACCTATTTTTATCCTCTGCTTCCACTTCTCTCATCCTATTTAGACTGCTACATATTGGCATGGACCATGCCACCTGCCACCCCTCCCCATCCCCTCCTCACCCCCAACAGAGAGCTTTCACAGGAAGTACTGGGAGACACTGGACCCAAGTATGAATCTTGACTCTGCTATTTATTAGCTGGGGGACACCAGGCAAGTCACCTACTCTCTTGGGCCTCAGTTTCTTCATTCTGTAAAATGAAGGAGTCCAACTAGATGATTTCTAAGGTCCCTTCCAGTGCTAACTCTATGACCTTACCACAGACAAGTCACTTTAAAATAGGAAGAGAGAGATAACAAAAATTTAATTGGGGAGGAGGGAGCAACAACGGAGAAGCTAAGTTTACAGCAGAAGTCAGGCCAAGGGGACGTAAATCCTAATGGGGGAGATGGTGCAGACTATTTCAACAACAGCAATCACCTCCAGGCTTTCTGAAGGGTTTACATAGTAAAGCTAACAGCCCCTATGTGGGTGGGACATCCATTCACTGGACAAACATGAGTGTTGAGTTCCAGGGAAAAAATGACTGGCCTAGAGACACGGGCTGAGCCAGAAGAAGACCCAAGACCAAATCTTCCAGAGCTGTTCTCCTAGGACAGAGCTCTCCCTAGCTGATGCTTTGGTTAGTAGGTGCTTAATAACTGTTGATTGATTGGTTACATAGGAGCTAATGATACTCAAACCTAGAACAGTGATGATAAGAAGACTGGTAAACCTTTTCACAAATGTTTACTATTGTTACTACAAAATCATAATCCCTGAGGCTGGAAATCTGAAAAATTTAAAGGCAAGCTTACAGTAAGGAGTTGGACATAGCCAAACATTAAACTGAGATTCATCCCAGAGATAAGGAGAGGCTGCTTTGGTTGCTGGGAAACAAGAATGATTTTTTTTTTTTCTCGATGGGGGTTGGTTGTAACTGCTGTGTCCTTGCAAACCTGTCTGGGTGATGAGTCGGCAGTGGTATGCTCCTGTTAACAAGGAGGCAGGGCCTGCATGTGGAGGGCATCGTAGGTGTCTTTGGTGGCTGGGCTGAGGCCCTGGTACAGGATATCATTCCCTTTGGCTCATCTTCACCGCTTCCCTCCTTTCATTCCAATCTCACTGTACGTTTCTGCCACCTTGTCTTTCTGCAATGCATTGAGGATTCTTCTTTCTCTGTTTTCCTCTGATCTCTTGGTCACAGCCTCTTCTCTTATCTAAAATGTCGTATGCTTCTCTGAATCCTAGGCAAAGCTTATTGTCAAGTTGATTCTGGTCCTGTTGGTAGCTGGAAACTCTCACAGTATTGCTGAACTTTACTCTCAGGAAGAGGGCCTCTTAAACAAAGAGGATGCCATCTACAAGGTAGCACAGTCTTGGCTCGGTCACTCAAAAACCCTGGACCTCTGTGGAGACTACCCTGCTTCTTCAGGCAGCTAATAGGCCTTCCAAGATGTGAACACGGACAACATTCCCCCTCCTATTGTTCTCCTCTTATACCCCTTAGGTAGAGATGTTTGAAACAGACCTCCACACCCTTTTCTGCCCCCTGCCTTCTCCCAGCTTGTTTGCTTTCTGCTTTGGTTTTAAAAGATCTAATTCCCTCCTTTCTTTACTCACACATACACACACACATATATATTTATGTGTTTATGTATGTAAACTATATATGTATATGTGTATACATACATATACATGTATATACATACTTACATACATATATACACACGTACATACAGAGACAGAGAGATATGCTTTACAAATCTTAAAAGTGCTACATTGTTTATTATTATATCACTTTCAAAGTTGAGGCCTAAATGATGTTTTCCTATTCTATTAATATCATGTTCCTGAAATCATTCATTAGCAGGATTTAAATACTAGAAAAATATGCCCACAGTTAATATTTGCATTGTCAAAACATTATAATACAATTATAAATAACATTTTTGAATTGTGCTTTTCCATAGCTCTGTAAAAAACCTTCAATGTACAAATGAGAAAATTGTAGCTTATCGGAAAGATTTAGCTGCTTATCCACACTGGCAAAATATAGATGTTTGTGCACACGAACAATCCCTCTAACCTTCAATTTGTTTCATTTTTACCCCATGCATGACAAGATCATTTAGCTTTCATTGCTGCAGTTACCCCGCCCTACCTCTCTAGTCTCACTGTTAACAATTAAGAAGATCTCTTCCATTCTGAATACATCCTACCTTGAAAGGGAAGTTTTTTGTATAATATATTATTAATATAATTTATATGTATGTTTTCTGTATTTTATATAGATAAATAAATTTTAATAAACTATGTGCATGTATTTGTATGTATAGGGATAGAGAATGGAAATGTGATTTTATTGTTATATGAAACTCCCAGATGAGGAGATTCCCTGAAGGTCAACATACTCTCTGCAACTGGCTACTTTAAAAGAGTTGCCTAAAACACTGAGGGTTGGGTGTATATTTGTCTATGTATACATCTCTGTATCGTAAGTTTTGATATTTTCATTTTGGGAACACTAAAGAGCACACTAGAATACACATAATGTTAGGGCAATGGAGATATTTCATTAACAGGTGAAATAAATATTCTTCCTACAATTACCCACATAGTGTAAGTAATATTATTAATCTAGAGAAAAGCCTCTAATTTCCTCTACACTTAAAATTTGTCTAATTTAACTCATTTTAACAAGTATCTATTAGGTTCCTATTATGTGCAAAGCAAAGTGTTTTGAATAGGGGATATGACAAAATAAAAATTATTCTTTTCTTCAATGAACTTTTATACTAAGAGGAGTTGGGGTTGCAATTAGTTGCAATAGCACACAGATAAAAAAACAAAAACTATTATGAAGAGGGAGAAATAACCCACAATTAGAGGATCAGGAACAATTTCTAGACTATGTAAATACAGGTACACTGCTATCATTCTTTTTACCATGGATTTTTTTCAGGAGTTAAGAGAAAAGAGCATTGTGCAATAGTAATTTAAGGGCTGAACTTCAAGTCACGAAGACCCAAGTTCAAGTTCTGACTCTGACCGAAGTGACTTTCTGGTAGTTGACAAATCAGTAAGCTTCTTAGGGCATTGACTAGTTATCTGAGTCTGTAAGTCATAGATGAGTTGATATTATGAATTGTTAGAGTTTCTACTTTGGGATTTGCCTATACTGAAGAAATCTTAATTTGGAATAGAAAAAAAATCAACCATTGTTTCCTGCCTCAGACTTACTCATAATTTCAATATAAACTGGGAGTAAAGAATCATAAGCTTGTAAAAACTTACTCTACCACAGCTTAATAACCTGTAGCAAAGATGTGGCAAACAAGATCCACAAACTTATTTTTACAAAGAGATATGGGTGAATATGGTGATCATTCTGAATAGTCCTTTCCACTCATGGTCTACTCCAGGCTACTGGACAACAAGAAATTAAAAATGTGACAAAATCATGCTCCCAGAATATCCATGACCACATCTCTATCAGTGGACATGTGTGATACAAGTTACAAGTTCATGCAGACCCAGATAGGTTCATGATTCTCCATAAACACATAAGTAAATAAATGAAGTCAGTTGAGGTTTTTATGATTATGTTTTTGAAAAGTTGATATGGATTATATATACTCAATATAGTTGACCTTAAATAACACTATCAAAGATTCTAACCCTAAATGCACCTAATAGCATTAGATTATAATTCACAGGTATATAATGCTATAATACAAGGGCTAAGAAATTATTATTTTTATGATCCCTTACTTCTACTCAAGATGCTTCATAACCTTGATACCAGATGCATAATTACTTCACAGCTTATATACTGAGTTAATAATTTCCCTAAATAGGGGGCAGAGCCAAGATGGCAGAGTAAAAGCAGTGACTTGCTTGAGCTCTCTCCCAAACCCCTCCAAATACCTATAAAAATGGGTCTAAAAAATTCTAAAGCAGCAGAACCCTCAAAAAGACAGAGTGAAACAAATTTCCAGCCCAAGACAACCTGCATGGTTGATTGGAAAGGTTTATCGCGCTGGGCTGGGAGAGGAACGTGGTTTGGCATGGGCGTGCAAGCCTCAGTGAACCTGTAGCAGGCTTCCGAGGACTAATTCGTGGTCAGCTGTGGCAGTTTCCAGAATTCTTAACCCACGAACACCAAAGACAGCTTAGAAGGCCAGTGGGAAAAGTCTGTGTCTGCAGTGAGAGAGAAAAGTGTGGTGGACTCAGCTCAGGCCCCAAGCTCAGCTCTGGGGTGGTGACTGCTCCTGAGCTTCTGGGCCACAGACTGAGGGGGAACCCAGTGGCTGATCAGATGGGGATTGCAAGGATCTCTTTGCTGGTGCAGGTTTCTCTTGCTTTCCCTGTGCTTGGATCTGGGTCACAGTTCTGGGTGGCGGTCCTGGGGTGAGGAGTGCTGGCATGGTGGAGCTTGTACTGGCTGGGGAGATGAAATCCTCCTCACAGTCCCAAGGCAGAAAAGAGTGCTTGCAGTCACTCATAGACCAGAGCACAGGCCAGGTAAAGAGTAAACACCTTTCCCTTGATCATACCACCTTGGAAGAACTGAAAATTTACAGGTGCCTAGAATATCTCTGCAAATAGCTGCACAAAATCCCCGAAGCTTGGGACAGTGCATTCTCCACACTGGAAACAGACCCCTATCTTAACAAAGAATTTATAACTCAAGTAATTGTCTGGGATCATGAGCAAGCAGCACAAAAAGAGTCAGACTATATTATCTTACTTTGGTGACAAAGAAGATCAAAACATACAACCAGAAGAAGACAACAAAGCTGAAGCTCCTATATCCAAAGCCTCTAAGAAAAGTATGAATTGGTCCCAGGCCATGGAAGAGCTCAAAAAGGATTTTGAGAAGCAAGTAAGAGAAGTAGAGGAAAAATGGAGAGTGATGCAAGAAAATCATGAAAAACAAGTCAACAGCTTGCTAAAGGAGACCCAAAAAAATACTGAAGAAAATAACACCTTGAAAATTAACCTAACCCAAATGGCAAAAGAGGTCCAAAAAGTCAATGAGGAGAATGACCTAAAAAGCAAAATTGGCCAAATGGAAAGGAAGTCCAAAAGCTTACTAAAGAAAATACTTCCTTAAAAACTAGAATGGAGTAATTGGAAGCTAGTGACTTTACGAAAAATCAAGACACTGTAAAACAAATCCAAAAGAATGAAAAAAAATAGGAGACAATGTGAAATATCTCATTGGAAAAACAACTGACCTGGAAAATAGGTCCAGGAGAAAGAATTTAAAAATTATTGGACTATCTGAAACCATGATCAGAAAAGGAGCCTAGACGTCATCTCTCAAGACATCATCAAGAAAAACTGCCCTGATATTTTAGAAGCAGAGGGCAAAATAGAAATTGAAAGAATTCATCAATCACCTGCTGAGAGAGATCCCCAAAGGAAAACTCCTAGGAATATTGTAGCCAAATCCCAGAGTTCCCAGGTCAAAGAGAAAATATTGCAAGCAGCCAGAAAGAAACAATTAAAGTATTGTGGAAACGCAATCAGGATAACACAAGATTTAGCAGCTTCTACATTAAGGGAAGGGAGGGCATGGAATGTGATATTCCAGAGTGCAAAGGAGATAGGATTACAACCAAGAATCACCTACCCAGCAAAACTGAGTATAATCCTTCAGGGTAAAAAAAAATGGTCAACAAATAATTTCTTTAAATTAAGAAACCCCTGTCCTATGTAGATATTTCACATTGCTTGTGATGAGGTATAGGAAACAGGATAAGAACCATGAGGAACCATTATTTCTAGGACTTTAGGGATAGTGTTAGATGAGGAATTTAACTAAGGTACCTGCCTTATTTATCAAACTACAAGGCAGAATTCCTAAGGTAGATTTAGAAAGGGCAGAAATCTATGGATGAAATGGACACCATCTTGGTTTTTCATTCTGGATATGAACCAGAGAAAGAACCTGGAAAATTGTTTTGCATCTGGAGCAAGCATCACAAACCATACCTAGGACAATAAGCACTAAAAAACCTCAGTTGCTCAGTTGATTGGGTGACTATTTTGAAAAGTACTCCCTCATACAAGGAGCAAGAGACTCAAGAACACTTAAACAAGAGGGCTGCTGAGTAGATTTCCAATCTGCCCACCTCACCCTTGGCTTACAAGAATAAGCACATATGGTAGCTTGCTACTTAAACTATTCTTTGAAACTCACAGCTAATATAATTGTTCGTACTTGACATTCAGGAGCCTGATGGCTGGGGGAGGTGTTGTTTGGTAACTCTTTACTGAATTGATAGATGGTTTTGGGAATTGGGACAAGAGTATTTGAATCCTCCTTCCTCTAAAAATAATAAAAACCTCTCACAGTATTACATAAGATCTAGAAGAGGATTTGGGGATCATTTAATTAGTCCAACTCCTTGATTTTGTGGAATAGGAAATAAGTCCAAAACCCCACTCCTTACTGAAACTGAAGCTGAGAAGAGATTGAAGAGAAATGGAACCCAAATCTCATAGATTCAGAAACAGAGAATAGGGAGACAATATTGAACACTCTGTTTAACTCCCTAATTTTAATGAAGAAAAAGAAACCTAGGATTAATGTCAAAACAGAGAAGGAGTTACAAGTTGTCCTGACTGTCAGTATTGAACTCTCTTCCATTTTGCTGAAATTTGATATTTTGGGGAGGGGTCATGGCATCAGAAGTATCCCCAGGACAACCCTCATGCAGATGCAGAGATACTCTATCCCTTCCTCTCCCTACAGGGTGCTCCTCTCTTCATGTAGATTTTGGGTCCCTTTCCACACAGCAAAGTATACTGCAAGGCAAAGCGCCCCATAGACATTGCTTTAAGCACCGTCTTTTACTTAACGGACAAGGAGAACTGTTATGTGTCTTGGGTTGGTTACTACAAACACAAAGGTTGTGCCAGAACTTCAATTCTCCTAGTCTCTGGCAGGACTGAAGAAACAATGGAACCTGATTTTGCCTCCATACTTCCATCTTTGCTATTGGCTCTATATGTCCATAGATCAACCCCAGAAAGCAACTAAGCATCTCTCCACCCCACACCTTCAAATACCAGACAGCCCACATCTTTTCCTTTAGAGGAATAAAATTGCTGTGAGGTACCCATTAAATCTCTTGTCCATGGACAAATTTGCCACTTTTGCTCAATGTATCTATTGTAGGGCAAAATCCCAATCAAATCATCAGAATTATAGTTGCTATAGTCAAGTCAACAAATAAATCAGTATTTATTCAGCATCTACAATGTGTCAGGCACTGTGCCAAGGATAGTAAATGGGCTTATGATTTCATTAATACTGGAAACAACTTGAAAAAAAAATAGTACCTTCTCTGCAATTTATAATCTTAGATTTTCCTAGTGCCCTGAGAAGCTAAATGATTTGCCCAGGGGATCTCAACCAATATATGTCAGGTAGAACTAAAGAACTTCCCAGTTTCAGGCCACCCCTCTACCCACTACAAATGCTGCCTCTCATCAAAGAATACATATTCTGTCCATCTGTCTGTCTCTTTCTGTCTCTGTCTCTATGTATTTCTCTCTCTCATATACAAACATTCTATATATGTATAGAATATGCATATTATATAAGTACATATACACACATATTACATTATTTATATATGTATAGAATATACATACATTACATATACATATAGGATATGTATACATATAGACACATACATGTGTGTACAGACATACATAGACATACACACATGTGTATGTGTATGGGATGAAATTCCAGAAAAAAATTATTTGTCCTTGGTGAGTACATAATGCTCTCCAGTAACAGAATGGTCACTTACTATAGAAGGGAGTGACTATTTCTGTTCCCCACTGCCCTTTTGCAGGATATTAACTTTCTTGCCTGAAAGAGGGAATAACTATCTCACCAAATGGAATGTATACCAACAAATAATTTTGTATCAACATAGCATAACAAAGCAGTTGCTGTGCAGTTTTGTTTTTATATTAATATATAACAGATATAAGTAAAATCAATCAGATCATCTCTGTATTAGGGAAACATAATATTTTAGTCAGCATCCTGCCTCTGGCATTTGATATGTGTATGATGTTAGGCAGATCAATTGTTTCTTCAACTACAAAAAGATAGGGTTTTGCTGGATATGTGATGTGCTCTAAGGGCCCTTCTTGGTCTAAGGGTATCAACTTTTGCTCTAAATCAACAATTAAAGGACTTCCAACCCATTAAATCTGCTGTCTACTGTTTTCTTGTCCCCTTTATTGAACTCAAAGAATTGGTGTGGGAAAAGCCCAAGGAATATGCCATATAAATATGTAAACAAGTAGATTGAAGATCATAGGTCAGAGAGCTGAGCTTTAGATCTTCACTTAAGCTGCAAAAGGTTGGCATCATTCTGAATTTATGTCTGCCACAGATATAATATTCTATTTCAAAATGACACATTATTTACGACTGAGAAACGATAGAAGCAGAAGGAAAAATACAGTGTCGATACGTTATTAACAGAATTTGTAGACATAAGCACTCATTGACAGGCTCTAGACTGGGAGTAAGTGTATCAGAGTTATTGATTTGATGGATAAGCAGCACTAGGTCTCTGTGAGTTAAGGATAGAATTTGGGGAGTGATACTTGGGGAAGCTTCTTTTTTCTGTTAGAACTTATACAGTAGTTATATCTGCCTTAGGCTTTTCATCTATAAAATTCCTCTAAACCCTGTAAAAAAGTAGTAAAGATTTAAGATGATAGATATGTTTATAGATTTGGTTTCTGAGGTAGAGAAACATAAACACAGTAAAATCTCTACTTAATGTTTCTCTCAAAGAAGTGAGGTAAAACATGCTTTATGTGAGTTCACTAAAGTAGAGATTCACTTGTATATGTGTGCATGCATTATTCTGTCTCCAAAATACAAATGTTATGAACATTATTCTCCTGCTCTGAAGGTGCATTTCCTGCTTTTAGAAGTGTGCATAAGAATAAATTGGATCATCAGCACCAAAATATTAAGGGAATATCTTTGCTTACTTACTAAATACTAGATGTATATCCTTACAAAACGTCTGAGCTGCAAAAGACCAGACCTCCATAGCATTCTTACTATCCGTTGTCGTCATATAAAATACACATAGAGCATCAAGTTATATGACACTGAAAAACAAATCAAATAGGTTCTCCATCTGAAGGAACCTTTATCCAATGCTGCCATTTGTAATTTGTATTGAACAAGAACAAAATTTTTGATTAACAGTAAATACAGCTAGAGATTGAAGTTATTGAGCTTGAATTTAATGTCCAAATTAATGAAAAAGCTGATACTTACACATAATTTGGATTTCTTAAGACACATTGAGCATATGTATAAAGAAGAAAGCCATGGTTGTGTGTGTGTCAAGAGACTTGGCTTATCCTAAAATCAAACTATTTGTAAAAATCTAGTTTCTTTTTTTTTCTGGTGAAGCATTTGGGGTTAAGTGACTTGCTCAGAGTCACACAGCTAGTGAATGTTAATGTGCCTGAGGCCACATTTGAACTCAGGTCCTCCTGACTCCAGGGTCAGTGCTCTATGCACTATGCCACCAAGTTGCCCTGAAAGATCTAGCTTAAGAAACATCTATACAGCACTAATCCTAACTTACCATTTCAAGTGCAAAATGTATCCTAATAGGCCTATAAATTATCCTAACAAAAACAGTGAAATAATCATATAATATAAGATTTATCACCCAAGATAGAAATGGAAATATTAATAATTCCTTACCGAAAAGGAGCAAGATTATTGGTAGATATTCTGAGAGCATATAACAGGTTAAATACTTCCAAAAATAACTTTATGGAATATAAATATAAATCAGTGATAGTAAAAACTGACAATAATCATAATATCATTGAATTTGTTTAATTAAAAAAAACTTACTTTATCTAAGGATGGTGCCCATGAAACAATTAAAATCAAAAAGTGAAATCAAATGACCTCCCATGGGTGACATCTTTTAGAATTCATTTAATATCATATAAAAAGAAAAGGAATCATGGCAACATCACAGAGATTTGTTAATAGAAAAAGAAGGATTTATGGTCTTGATTTAGGTTATTGCTTCTGCAAATAGCTTATTCTCAAGAATCCAAGATATATTAATCAGTGCAGAGTTTGCAAGGAAAATGGTTGAAAATATCATTGGTAGGCCTATTTTTTCTATACAATAACAATGTATTGAAGTTATCAAGGAGAAAAAATATAACTATACGTGCCAAGAAACTCGCTAACATTGTGATATTCACTAGCATCCTTAAGTCAAAGCTACATGGCAAGAGCATGCTCACAAAACTTTTACAGTAACAATCAATATAAACCATTGATGGATTTGGGAATTATTTATAGTATTAACAAAGCACAAAGCCCACCACTTCAAAGCAACTATATGTAAAGAATTTCTTTTCCAAAAAGTTGGGTTATTTATAGATGCTCACAAATAGGTTGAAATGTATAGAAATACTTTTTAAATGTACACAACTACATGGAGTAATCAGAAAGAATACTGATAGATATATGCTATTGGATTTATTAATATCAATTGATAAAAGTTTGCCACTGAATAGACCCCATGAAATGGTTCAGCTCTAACAAAGGAACCCAAAAAATTTTCATAAGTGAGCCCAGATAATCTCAACCAAAAATATATTGAGAAAAAAAAGTGTCAATGAAACTATGTCAAGCCAATTTGCTTATAGAAACCAAGGGGCTTATAGTCAGATGATAACTATAATACATCTGGCAAGTGGTCATCCACCTTCAATGAAAAGGTACATCACCACTCCTTCTACCAATTGTTTCTACCTTTGGAAAGTTTTCCCTAACATAAAAATCCTTTGAAACTTCCACCCATTTGTTTCAGGTTCTTTACTCAAGAGGCAATATTCTAACTTCTCATTTACATGAGAGCTCTTCCAATACTTGAACAATGTTACTGCATCCATCAATCTTTTCTCCAGACAAAACATACTCAGTTTCTTCAACCAATCCTCATATGTCAGAATTCAAGACCCTTCACCATTCTGGCTGATCTCATCTGGACACTCTCCATTTTATCAATGACCTTCTTAAAACAGGTTACCTAAAACTGAATGGTATCTCCTAGATGATGTCTTACAAAGTCAGAGTATAGTGAAGTTATCAGAATTTCTGTAAATTAATCTTTTTTTCTTTTATATTTGCGGAGTTGTTTTTTTAATACTCATGTATAAGACTTTATATTCATACTAACTGAATTTAATTTTATTAGATTTAACTTTTTCAGGTGTTGGGGAAGAAAATATTTTACACATTTTGAACCCTGGCAATAAGGAAAAAATGGAATTATCACTAAAGAGAAATTTCAGGAAAAGCAGTTTTCACTGTGTAACAAAAGCAACAATTTCACTTTTTAACTTGTATTTAAGATGTAGGTGGAAATGCAGGTTGAGAAGTACAAATATCAGGTGGAATTGTAGGGCAAGAGATAGATTTACAATAGAGATATAGATTTTTGAGATCTTAAAAAAGAAGGGATGGAAGAATTCATGAGGATGAATGAGATTACAAATGGAAAAGAAAGAATAATTATAGTGTTAGTTTTATCTCAAGAGTAGAGAGTCAAAAACAAAAACATAGAAAATTTTTCTACTAGAGAGAAAGTAAGAAATAATGTTTACAGTGAGAAATACAGATATGGAATTTTCAGAAAGAAGGCAAGAGACAATAAAAATTAAGTTATATTATATGATTCAAGATAGGAAAGTGTATTGAGCAGGAAGGAGCTGTCCAGAGTGTCAGATGCTATAGAGAACAGGCCCTTGTGCAAGAAGAGATGATAAAACAGGAGCATCACCTTATTATTCTTCTATATTATAGATTAGAAAACTAATAGTGAGATTAAATAACTTCCCAATTCACACAGGTAGTTTGTATTTGAGTCATATTATGTCCTTTAAAAGTTTTGCAATTAAAAAAGTAATTTGTTTAACATCTTGAAAAGTTCTAGGTAGAAATTAGGGTTTGATTTTTATAAGATAGGAGAAATGATCATGTTTGTGAGTTAAGTCAAATGAGTTAATTAATAAGGAGAGACTGAAGTTGGAAGAGAAAGTGTATGATTGATAGAGAGAAGAGATGACAGATTGAGCAAGGTACTATAGAAAAGGAAATCTTTTTTCCCCTTGAAGATAAAATTGGATCAATAGATGGATGACTCTTTTTTTTGCTATATATAAGATAAAATCTCTAATAAATCTGTTAAAACTTTGTACAATAGCAACAAAAGTGAAACTCTGAAAGACATTGAAAATATTTTTCAACAACCTAAAGACCATTCTGGATTCCAGAGTACCAGAAATAAAGTATATTTTCTGTCTGCTAAAAGAACAATGATGGTCTCAGGATGCAGAAAGAAGCATACCTTTTTGTATATGGTCAATATGGGAATTCATTTAGTGTAAATATTAATATATATTGTGAGTTTTACTTTTCTTTATTTTTACTTGAAGGGTGGGTGCAAGGACAGGGGGAACAGTACTTAGGTGTATGACCCCAAAAGAACAAAAAACAAATTGAGGGGCAGCTAGGTGGCACAGTAGATAGAGAAGTCAGGAGGACCTGAGTTCAAATCCGGCTTCAGACCAAACACTTGACACTAGCTGTGTGATCCTGGGCATGTTACTTAACCCCAATTGCCTAAAAAAAAAAGAAAAAAATTGAAACAAAAATAAAGGAAAGGCTGGAAGAAATCACAGACAAGAGTAAATCTCTGGAAATTGCATGCTTATGGAGTGAAATTATTATATGCTTAAGAAGACCAAATTCTTTATCTTCATGTATAATCTTTTCCTTTTTCTGTACAATGTGTATGTGAATACTTTTATTAAGATGATATTTTTATTTATGTATGAATTTTGTATTTATTAAGTGTTAGAAATGCAGACACATGTGTATATATACATATATGTACATTATATAAATATAATATATACATGTAAATCTATGCATATTCTATGTATACACACACCTATTTATATACAGGTAAACCTATGTACATACAAATACATATAGTAGGATGAAACAAAATGTTAATTAGCTCCCTGGTATTAGAAGTATTGAAGTAGGGAATACATTATCACATGGTAGGGTGGGTATAAAAAAAATTCTTACATGCTTATGTTCCCTAAGCACTATGACTCCCTGGAAATTGATTTTTTTATGATTGCATTTCTTTGGTGTATTTTATATCATATATGCATATACCATATTTTTATGCCTGTCCCTCACACAATGTCAAATAATAATTAAGCATAATAACAATAAAATAACAAATGACACATACATCAAATAACTATATATTATGCAAATATATGACCTAACATGGTATGATATATTATGATGTTATATGACATAACAATATTATTATGACTAAAATTCATAAAGCCTTTTAAGTTTTTCAAAATACTTTGTCTTTATTGTCTCATTTGATCCTCACAACAAGCTTGTGAGATAAACATATTATTATTCCTAAAATACAGAGAAGTAAATTTAGGCAGACGGAGATTAAGTAACTTGCTGAGGGTCACACAGCTGTTAAATGTGTGAAATAGCATTTGAATTCAAATCTTCAGTTCTTGACTTAAAATCTAGCACTCTATACATTATGTTACTTGGCTGGCCCTAAAAAAGACAGAAGCAAAAGGCAAGAAAATGGATGGAAGTTTGGACACTCTGGTGCAGCTTGCACCAACATAATTAATTAATATGTTTGTATGTATGCATTTCCCATATGCAAATTTATATAAATTCACTCAAAAGTTCAAACATGAAAAATTAGCACCAGAACTTTGCTTTTTCTGAGTTAAAGGAGAACAGTGAGCTAGGCAGTTGATTCTTTGAGAAAGGAGGAAGAATGACTGTTATGGTAATACAACTACAATGACTTGAGTAAGGCAGAAAATTTTAATTAATTTCAAAATATGAGAACTTGCTGAGTGAAGAAAACAAAGATAGAGTCTGAAGTGACAATAGGGAGGAAGGGGAATTCCAACTCCATCTCCTGAACCAATGCATCAAGGGTACAAATGAATCAACATCTAATGTTGGAGATGAAGTCAAGGGATGCAAAGTTGTAGGGGGGAAGCTAGATCTCAAGTGAGGCAAATAGATGGAATATGTGTGAGAGAACAAAGTCCAAGTTCATTCTGAAAGGCAAATTCCCAAGGGAACTGGGGAAAGAGTGGTTAGGACTGGATTGGGTTAGGGTAGAGGAGTGATGAGAGAATAAGAAGTGAAAGTCAGGATAGGTTGCTTCTATGTGATGGATGATGGAACAATTAAGGGAAAGTCAGACAGGTAGTTTGTTAGCTATAAGGATATCAGATAGACAAAAATGCTGTCTCTAAAGTAACAAAACATGAATAGATTTCATGATGTAAAACAGCTACACAAGATTTCGCTGAGTCTTAAAATGACACCTGATTTTACCTACTTAAAAATGTTAAATTAGGACATTGGATTGGCTGAACTCTAAGGTCACTTTCACAATTAACATTTTATGAGTTAATGTTTCAAGCATAGATGTATAAATGTGAATTTATTAATTGAAAAACCAGATAAGTCATCTGTTTTGTGGCTGCACACTTCCAGAATGGATTTATTTGGTCATGGCATAGAAAAAATTCTATCCAGAAAGTTTCTTCAATACTTTATATAACAGTTCCAGCAGACCATTGACTGGGTGTGCCTTTTAATTAGCAAGTAACCAAGTAAGTAGTGTTTTATCTGACATCTGTCCATGGAAGAGAGGACAAGATTAGTAAAGTGACAAACTGTTGGATCCTCTGAGAATGGATAAAACCTCTAAGTCTCAACATTCTTAAAAAAAATATTGAATTAAGAAAGAAATCCCAGAGAGATAGCTGTGAAATGCTATATCATTTGGGGAAGCAAGGATTGCTGGATTTTATTTGTTTTACTTTAGGAAACTTTTGTGGGAACGTAAACACTACCTTATCCTCACCTTACAAAGGTTTTTCAAGATCTTTTAAAGGATAAGGCAACTACTTGACCCAGAGAAGCCTGGGGTTTCTTTTCTCAAATATACAGACATCACACATTGTAGGGTAAGAGTAGAGAAGGATCCATGGATGAAAAAAGAGTTTTGCAGAAGATTTATATGCACAGTAAGACAAATAGGACTCTTCGAGACATTAATATACTCTTAAAGCACACAAATATATTGTAAGGAATTAAAAATGGCAAGAAGATATTTTTAGACATAAGACAAGATTACATAGAGGGCAAAGTGAAAGATATAACAATCACACCTATTTGAATATTTCAAAGTGAGAACAAAAGTGGTAAGCCAAAAACTATTACTAAAACTATTACTATCACATTTCATGTAAGGAGCATAATAGATGGCCTCAGAGTTCTCTGAATCTTAATCTATTTTCCTGTGATTCTGATCTTAACATGTGGATGGGACTAGGTGACTTGTCAGGTTGTCTCCAATTCTGAATCTATGATTCTATAGTCTTTATAAAAGCAACTATCAGAGCTTTTCAGCTAATCACCAATATGGGTCAAGGTATCAGAATAATGAGCATCCCAATTAGAATTAGAATTATATCATTCCAAGATTTTCCCATAGGTCTAATGTCTAGTTCAGTCAATAGTCTACCAATATTTCTAATTAAAACCATAGAACAAATAGCAATGTATTTAAGTGTGTTGTTGTCCAGTTGTTTTTCAGTCATGTCCAACTCTTCATAAATCCATTTAGTTTTTTTTTTTGAAAAGATACTTGAGTGGTTTCCCATTTCCTTCTCCAGCTCATTTTACAGATGAGGAAACTAAGGCAAACAGAGTTAAAGAATTTGCCTATGGTCTCAAAGCTAATAAGTGTCTGAGAGCAGATTTAGACTCAAGAAGGTGATTCTTTCTGACTCCTGGCCTGGTACTCTATCCACTCTCCCACCAAGCAGCCCATTTAAGTGTAATAGAATTTTAGAAAGTAAGTAACAGGTAAAATCAAGGAATAGCACAATTTTATTGTCCCACACACACTCATTAAAATGTCTAGTTATCTATACACTTGTTTGTCATTAGGAAAGAAAACCCATTCCTGTAAAACCCAAACTCCAAGTTGAGAAAGGTTCCTACATCAGTGTCAATTGCCTCATATCCCATTTGGAGAATTTCTACTGTTATAGTTTTGTTGTTGTTGTTGTTGTTGTTGTTTTGTCATCACATTCTGTAGCACCTTGTGATCATCCTCAAATTGTGGTTCTATTGTGCTCCATGTCACCACTGTTACTATAGTGTGCTAAAGCTCTGAGCTCTGTTTTTCTCAGGTACTTCTCTACTGATTCATTCTTGCTCTTTACACTTATCAATTTCCATATACTGAGACTACACACTAATACTATTACCTAATCTGCTTTGTTGCTGTTTCAAAGAAGTAACATTCTTATTTTAGAGTGAGAATGACTGTACCAGATACCTAAGTTTTGTCAACATATTTTTTAATTCTATTGTTAACCTGACTCAAAAGTGCACAAAAAGAATATCTAGGGCAATTGTGATACTTCTCTGTCAATACAATCTATACAATACAGCTATAATCTATACTATATACACAATATATACAATAAATGTATTGTATATAAAAATATACAATACATACATCTATAATAAACAACTGGTACAATCTATCATTTCTTGGTCCTACATGCATTAGATGAAATTAATTGTTTTCTTCTTTTCTTTTTTACTTCTCACATAATCAGTAGCAACAACTGAGTTATTCTGAAGAGGGAATAAATACACATATTCCTTTGTATTTTTTAAAATTGTCTTAATGGTTCTATAGAAATCAAAAAGGTACTAGAAATACTGAAGGGGGAGGTACAAACTGAGGATCCTTCCTACCAATGTCCTTATTCTCTCTCCACCAGGCAGAAGTCATTTGTAACACTGGGAAATATGCTCTCATGGAAAATGAATAAAAATAATTACTACCATAATCACTCATAATGATAAATACAATAATTGTAAATAGAGAAAAGAGTGCTAATTGAGCATCTCAGACATGCCAATTTCACTAGAAATGGAATAAGTGATAGATATTTACCAGAAAACATGTTTTTAGTGAGTTTGTGGGTACACACACACACACACACACATACACTTACATATATAAAGACAGAGAGAGAGAGACACAGAGAGACAGAGAGAAATAGAGATTGTAGATATAAAGGGATAAGCCTGATTTTTTTTAAGCAAACATACAAAATGGATACATTCAAATAATGAATGTTAGACTTCAAAGTACTTACCTTAGAAAACATTCATTTCAATAATATGTCCATTGTTCAATATATGATTTGAATTGTTTTGGGGGGGATTAGTTGTTTTAGAGGGATTTTGTTTACTCTTTAATTAACTTGGTTGTTTTATAGTAAAAATGTATAGTCACCTAGCCCTACAGAGTTTTTCATTGTGGAAATGTAGTGACAGTGATGGGGAGGGGTTACAATATATTTATCAAAATGTACTACTCATACTAGTTCCCCATCTTAATCAAATATTTATCATGTGGTTGCCTCCAAAAAGTGATATCTGTCACAAATGGATGTAAACTTCATCCTTGGACCTAATGGAGGATTGGGCATCTTATGAAATTGAAGGAAAATCATGTTGCTCCTTGTACAAAGAAAATTATCCTAACTCCTGAACATTGAATAGAGACCCAATACCAAGAAAGAAAATAGTACAGATATTGTACAAAACAATTATGCACATAGATTCATAGATTTGCAATATATAAATGCACACAAATACACTTTCATTGCATACATTCAGATATGTGCACATATACATGTGTATATACATATGTATACACATTATACTTGGCTATAAGTCCCAATTAATGCAAATAATTATTCCTATCATGGTCACATGTATTAAAATTTACACTATCAAAAATTACAATTATGTAAAATATTGAAATTATTTCTAACCCGATGAAATATGTAGTGTAAATTTGAATAATTCAGTCAACCACACAGGCTTATTACCACTAATCATATCTAGCTTTGTTTGTATGTGTATTTATAGGTATGTGTATATGTATATATAGATATATGTATAATATGTACATATGTGATATATGTATATATTACTAAACACATATTTGTCAATTTTTCTGCTGTGATTTGGGGTTTATTTTCAGGAGATATAAAATAATTAATTGAAAATAATAAATTTAAATGACATTGAGATGTCAATGAGATTACATTGCTAGTCAGTTCTTTGATCAATTATTTGAAAATTTTATGATAACCACACAAAGTGATGAAATTGCAAATACTAAAAGCATACACTTCTAAGTATACTACTTGTTGCAACATATTTGAGGTTAAAATAAATAGACTGTGTCTGATTAAGTTAAAATCAATGTAATTATGGAGTAGTATTCCATAAGCAATGTTATAGTAAAACAGAGCTATCTGGAATTGATGAATAAGTTTGCTTGTATATCACTACCAGTGTCTGGGGAATATCTTCTGCATTTGCAATAGATAACAGTGAGTTACAGTAGCCTGCCTTGAGTCAAAGACTTTAATAATGTGAGTCAAAAAATTTAATAATGTACAACATCAGTTCCTGTACTTGGCTATCACTCTTATTTCTCTTATTGCATCCTTGATTGCTAAAGCATTAAGTGCTATTTACTCTGCTGGGAAACTTCTTCATGAAAAGATTTATTTTTAGATAGACATTTCAGGTAGGTTATTAAAAAGAAGATGGTATAGCTGTAGCAAGATGAGGATGACCATTTGACTCAATAAAGCAAAACCTAAAATTAGAGATTTGGTTTGTTCAAATAAGTCTGAAATACCAAACCACAATTTTAAAATTGGTGGGTCTGATGTAAAACTAGCAAACAATATTGGAACAAAAGCTTGATACATTTCAGAATGACCAAGTTGCTGACAAATTCGAGATATGCAAGGTGATTTCTTTGATACCAGAGTTTTGTGACTTTAATTATGACAATTTACATTTTATTTTCCTTATCTTCTTGCCTTAACTAGAATTAACTCTCTTCAACCCTTTTTCAGTTTTCTTTCTTGGAAAGCCATCTCCTGAACCCTCCATCAATAATTCATTTGGAGCACAGTGTGGAATAATTGAAAAAAAAAAAAAACACTGAATCTGGAGTAAATAAGCCTGTGTATTTTTTCCCCTCTGACACTTAATACCTGTATGACTAGTTGACTAGTCAAAAGTCTCTTAATCTCTCTTTGACTCAGCTTTACCACTGAAACAGGTAGGCTGTAGTTATGATAAATCACTGTAGCTATAGTCAGGAAGAAATGAGTTTAAATCAGGTCTCAGACATTTAATTAATTGTATGACCCTCAGGAAGTCACTTAATCTATGTCTGCCTTTGTTCACTTGACTGTAAAATGGGGATATTATCAGCATATATCTCATATATTTGTTGTTAGGATCAAATGATATAATATTTATAAGGGCTTAGCATAGAGCTTGGCACATAGTAGGTGTTTAACAAATGCTTATTTCCTTCTTTCTTTCTTTCCTTCCCACTGGAAAAATGAATACAGCATGTATTTACTAGTGTTCTTGTGAAATTAAATTTAATAAGGTTTATGTAGCATGGGTATTAAACAACTCTAGATCATGTCTCTATTCAAATGGTAAGTAGCAGTTGTTTGGGCAAGCATGATTATGCTAATGTTGGTCATCCCTTTCCTGTTCATTCTTCAAAAACAGATTATACATCTCATATGAAGGGTTTGTTTTAAAGGTTAATAGTTACATAAATTACAAAAGAAAGTCTTTCTATTCCTGAATGAATATAATCTCTTATAGGTCCTCACACTGCTGATAGAAGAGAGAAAACTCTGCAAAAACTTGGCCTCCCTGGAATAAGAACCATCTAGAACACCTTTCATCATTTCATTTCCCAGCACTAGATATGTGTCATTGCTGCTCTGAATTTCCAACTTAACAGCTGTTGATCCTTTTTTCTCTGAAAAGCTGCTACTGTGTCTGCTGCTAGTTTTCTTCTCTGCTAACTTACATCTGCAATGTGTTGCTGCCAATTACTGAACTATTTTTAGTTGCTAGGGCTTTTTCCATTAAAGGGAATTTTCACTTTTTTGAGAGAAATTAAGAAACCTTCCAGGAAATCCTTCTCCAATGTTTCCTTATTGAACAGAAATGAGATGCCTAGGAAATAATTCATTTATATTTACAAATGAAGAAACTAAATTCAGTGACTTGACTAGTCTTTCAATGAGGAAGTATAAAAGAAGGGTTTTATTCCCAAATAAATTCTTGTTTCCTCCACTCCAAGGATCAACTACCCAGCAAAAATGACCATGATCTTTCAGGGGAGGAGATGGATATTCAGTGAAATGGGGGACTTCCAAATCTTCCTGATAAAAAGACCAGAGCTCAACAGACAATTTGATTTTCAAATATAAGACTCAAGAGAGACATAAAAATGTAAAAGGGACAGAAAGATACATTATGTTGTTAATAAGGGCAAACTGTTTACATCCCTACAAGGGAAGATGACACTTGTAATTCTTGAGAGCTTTATTGTTATTACACCATGTTAAAGGACTATACATAAATGGGGTGGATATAAGTTGACTTTGATGTAATGATAAAAAAAATCTAATCAGGTGGGTTAAATGGATCCAAGTAAGTGGATTAATCTGATCTAAGAAAATGTACTGAGAGAAAAGTAAAGGAGAAGGCAGAGAAGGGTAAATTACATTACAGGAAAAGACACAAAAACCCTATCACAGCAGAGGGAAAGAAGGGAGGGAGATGAGCATTGTTTAAGCCTTACTCTCTTCAGATTTGGCTCAAGAAGGGAATAACATAATCAGTTAGGTATAGAAATCTAACTTTCCCTACAGGCAGTAGGAGGGAAAAGGTGAAAGAAAAGGAAGGGAGGATAAAAGGGAGGGAAGAAGAAGAAGAAGGGAGGAGGGACTAAGGGAGGTGGTGGTCAAAAGAATACTTTAAAGTAATTATTTTATTTCATAGGAGGGAATCTAGAGAATATAGCAATTTTATCAAGTCCCTAGTCTTAGACATATTCCACCCCCCCCCTTGCTTTCATGGATTACATATCATATATTTGACTCAATGTGTTTATAGTCTTTTCAAACACCCATATATTTTTTCAGATGAATTTGTGATGAGTCATATCTCCACCATCTTGAATTTGTGAAGATGAATTTAACCCAAGTGTTAGTTATTACATGTACATTTACTACCTTTCAAAATTATATCTCATTGGAGTTGCCCCAATATTCTAGCCTGACAACATCTTCTAGAATATTGACTCTGTAGTACAGTTCTTAAATACTTGAATGGGGGATTCATTTTTTTCCCTAGAACTTGAGTATTTAATGTTGAAAGATGACACTGTTGGCAACTTGTGGTTAGTTTGGTGATATGAAAGGTCCTATAAAGTTCAAACTCTCTCCCTTCAAAATAAAATCCTGATAAAGATTTAACAGAACACCAGATGAAACACTGATTTAAAAAAAAAAGGAAATCAAAACTGGTCCTGTAATATATTGTTATAGGAAAAAAAATGTACAAGTTTCAGGGATTGTAGTAAACTGTTGGCCTTGATCCCAATTATGCCTTTCAAGAATTTCAGCACCAGAAATTTTCTCTCAACAAAGAGGAAAGGTCAAAATATGGTCTATCCATCCAATCTGATAAAGCAAGAGAGAGAAGAGTCTGTGACTGGGAAAAACTCCCAATCTAATAAGTATGACTGGAAATATGAGTAAAAAGAACATTGAAAATGATTTTTTAAGAGAAGTTTCAAGTGCTAAGCCCAAAGAAAAGGATCACTCCAGAGTAAGTACAATTATAGACTTAAAGAAAAGTCTTTGGCCACAAAGACTCCAAGAGTCACTGAAGATAATGAAGTAAAAAAAAAAAAATTTAAAAGGGGAGGAAAGAATTAGAGATTTTTGAAAAAAAAACTATGGAAGGAGAATGAATAGATCAGAATAGAAGACTGAAAAGAATATTCACTTAGTGAAATCCTCACCCACCAAAAAAAAAATTAAATGAAGCAAAGAAAACTTAATGATTCTATGAGACAACAAGCTGTATTAGAATAAGGTCAAAATATTGAACAAAATATAAAAATGTAGTTTAGTTAGTATCAAAAATAGTTTAACTAGAAAACAGTTTGAGGAGATTGAATTTATCAGAATTCCTGAAAGTCTTGATTAAACAATGGGAAACAGTATTTCAAGAAATCATAAAAGTAAATTGTCCAGAATAATTGGAATCAGAGGATGAAGTGAATGAAAGAAAGAAGCTATCTTGTAAAAGTAATCATAGATTTTAAATCCCACAGCCCAAATCCAGAGAACCCAGCTCAAAGAGGAAATACTGAGTAAAGCTCAGGAGGAAAGAGATCATGCCCAAGGTACTACTGCTGAGACTATACAAGTCTATGCTGTAGATACTAAAGGAATGGAATTATTGGAACAGGACATTTGAAAAAGTGATGTAAAAAGCATTATACCAAAAATAATCTACTCTGGAAATATAAGTATGATCATATAGGAAAAAATATCAATACATATGAGAGACAGAGAGACAGAAAGAGAGAGAGAGAGAGAGAGAGAGAGAGAGAGAGAGAGAGAGAGAGAGAGAGAGAGTATTTTAACAGAATATAGGACATTGAAGTATTCCTGATGAAAAGACCATATCTGAATAGATTTGAGAAATATAAATGCAGGTGGAAAGCAACACCTAGAAATGTAAATACATTTTAGCAATAGAAAGAAACTAAATAATGTCATAGTGCTTATATTTTAATACTGGAAAGGAGATATGTCCCTTTAGGATTGTGCTGTCTTTGAAGGTCATAGAGAGAGTAAGAGAAACAACATTTATAGGATGGACAGGAAGAATTTGGAAAAGGTTGGGAAGATATATAAACTTCTGTGATTAAAAGAAACAATATACACAGTAATTTAAAATGTAAATGAAAAATAAAAAAATAAATTGAATGTGTAATGATAACAAAATTGGGCTTCAAGAAAGAGATATGAAACTAAACCTCTCTCTCTTCTTTGAAGGATAATGGTTGATAAACATTCAGTTTTGCTGAATGACTTCCTTTTCCTCTTACTTAAACAACAACCTCAACATCAACAACAACAAAATAGCAGTAACAATAATATTAATAATCCATAGTGGAGTCCTGGCAGGTAGAATTAAGATTGTGGTGTAAAATAAGCAGTTGAATCTAGCTTACCAACTCTTCCACTCTCCACAATGATCTAGAAGACATACCATATTGAAAATTTTACACAGAATCCACAATTAGGAGTTTATACATTGGAGGAGGAAGTAGCTGGACAGGTGAAGCTTGAACCTCATTCTCATCTAAACTGGAGAAAGGAGGAAAAGATAAGCATTTATATACAGTTAGACAAAGATATATATTTTTATCTTAAGGGAAAAAGAGAGGGAAATAGGTTAAGGGAAAGGTAGGCAGGAATAAGAGGGAGGGCCAATTAAAGTAGATGTCGATTAGAAGCAGAAAAAGTCTTTTAATAAGAAGGTGAGCAAAAAAAAGAACAAAAATTATAAGAATAGAATAGAAATACATATGAACTCAGCCCCGAGATGGAAGAGGAAAGCAGAATGGATTAGAAAGTAGAATCCAACAATAAGTTGTTTTCAAGAAACACACTTGAGGGGCAGCAAGGTGGTGCAGTGGATAGAGCGCCCACCCTGGAGTCAGGAGAACCTGTTTGTCAAATCTGTCCTCAGACACTTATTAGCTGTATGACCTTAGGCAAGTCACTTAAACCAGATTGTTTCTCTTCCCTCTTAAAAAAAGAAGAAAAAAAAAACACACTTGAAAGAGAAATATATGCACATTGGTAAAAATACAATTTTGAAGCAGATCTGTTACACTTCAGCTGAATTTAAAAAGGCAAATGTAGCAATCGTGATCTCGTAAACAAGCAATCAGTGACAGTTGATTTTGAGAGAGGCACATTCCAGATTTGAGAAGGTAGCAAGGATTTCAATATAATTAAATATCTTTTTTTTTGTTAGCAGTGAGGTTTTTTTTTAGAAACAATAAAATGGATGGGATGTGTGAGAAAATTTTAATTTAAATGTTTGTTTTTTTAATGATAATTTCTATTTATTTTTTTTGTTTTCAACATTTACTTCCACAAGATTTTGAGTTCCAAATTTTCACCCCATCTCACCCCTCCCCCACCCCAAGATGGTATGCATTCTAAATACCCCTTCCCCTAGTCTGCCTTCCCTTCTATCTCTTCCCCCTTTCTCTTATACCCTTCCCCTTCAATTTTCCTGTAGGGCAGGATGGATTTCTGTACCCCATTTCCTGTATTTCTTATTTCCCAGTTGCATGTGAAAACATTTTTTTAAACATGTTTTTAAAACTTTAGGTTGCAAATTTTCTCCCTTCCTCCCTCCCCACCCACCCTCATTGATAAGGCAAGCAACTAAATATAGGTTATACATGTGCAGTTATGCAAAAACACTTCCATAGTAGACATGCTGTGAAGAACTAACTCTATTTCCCTTAATCCTATCCCGCCCATCCATTTATTCTATTCTTTCTTTTGACCCTGTCCCTCCTTAGAAGTATTTGCTTCTGATTACTCCCTTTCCCAATCTGCCCTCCTCTCTATCATCCTCCTACTCTCTTGTCCCCTTCCCCCTCCACTTCCCTATAGGGTAAGACAGATTTCCACACCCAATTGAGTGTGTATGTTATTCCCTCCTTAAGTCAAATCCTATGAGAATAAGATTCACTCATCCCCTTTCACCTTCCCCCATTTCCCCTCCACTGTAAGAGCCTTTTCTTTTCTGTTTTATTTCTGTGGGATAATTTACCCCATTCTACCTCTTCCTTTCTCTTTCTCCTAGTATATGCCTCTCTCACTCCTTAATTTTATTCTCCAGATACCACCTCTTCATTTTCAACTCACCCTGTGCCCTCTATCTATCTATATCTATACATATGTACATATAATTTTTTCCCCTCCAACTACCCTAATAGTGACAAATGCCTCATGAGTTACAAATATCATCTTTCCATGCAGGAATATAAACAGTTCAACCATAATAAGTCTCTTATGATTTTCTTTTTCCTATTTACCTCTTCATGCTCCACTCGAGTATTGTATTTGAAAATCAAATTTTCTATTCAACTCTGGTCTTTTCATCAAGAATGCTTGCAAGTTCAAGCATATTTCACTGAATGACCATTTTTTTTTTCCCCTGAAGGATTATATTCAGTTTTTCTGGGTAGGTGATTCTTGGTTGTAATCCTATCTCCTTTGCCCTCTGGAATATTATATTCCATGCCCTCCGGTCCCTTAATGTAGAAGCTGCTAAATCTTCTGTTATCCTGATTGTGTTTCCACAATACTTGAATTGTTTCTTTTTGGCTGCTTGTAATATTTTCTCCTTGACCTGGAAACTTTGGAATTTGGCTACAATATTCCTAGGAGTTTTCCATTGGGGATCTCTTTCAGGAGGAGATCGATGGATTCTTTCAATTTCTATTTTACCCTCTGCTTCTAAAATATCTGGACAGTTTTCCTTGATAATTTCTTGAAAGATGATGTCTAGGCTCTTTTTTTGATCATGGCTTTCAGATAGTCCAATAATTTTTAAAATATCTCTCCTGGATCTATTTTCCAGGTCAGTTGTTTATTCAATGAGATATTTCACATTGTTTTCTAATTTTTCATTCTTTTGGATTTGTTTTACAGTGTCTTCATTTCTCATAAAGTCACTAGCTTTCAATTGCTCTATTCTAATTTTTAAGGAAGTTTTTTCTTCAGTAATCTTTTGGACTTCCTTTTCCATTTGGCCAATTTTGCTTTTGAGGGCATTCTTCTCCTCATTGGCTTTTTGGACCTCTTTTGCCATTTGGGTTAGGTTAATTTTTAAGGTGTTATTTTCTTCAGTATTTTTTGGGGTCTCCTTTAGCAAGCTGTTGACTTGTTTTTCATGATTTTCTTGCAGCACTCTCAGTTTTTCCTCTACTTCTCTTACTTGCTTCTCAAAATCCCTTTTGAGCTCTTCCAAGCCTGGGACTGATTCATATTTTTCTTGGAGGCTTTGGATGTAGGAGCTTTGACTTTGTATTCTTCTTCTGGTTGTATGTTTTGATCTTCTTTGTCACCAAAGTAAGATAATATAGTCTGACTCCTTTTGCGCCGCTTACTCATGATCCTGGCCAATTACTTGAGTTTTATACTCTTTGTTAAGGTAAAAGTCTGCTTCCAATGTGAAGAGTGTACTGTCCCAAGCTTTGGGGGTTTGTACAGCTGTTTTCAGAGGTACTTCTAGGGACCTGCAAATTTTCAGTTCTTCCAAGGTGGTATGATAAGGGGCAAGGTGTTTCCTCTCCACAGCCACAACAAGCTCCACCACACCAGTGCTCCTCCTCACCCCAGGACCGCCCCTCAGAACTGTGACCCAGATCCAAGCGTGGGCAAAGCAAGAGATTCCTGCCTCAGCACTGGCAAAGAGATCCCTCCAATCCCCCTCTGATCAGCCACTTAATTTCCCCTGAGTCTGTGGGCCAGAAGCTTAGGAAAAAGCCATGGTCCTGGGCTGCGCTTGAGACTTGTGGCTGAGACCTAGCTGCTCTCTCACCACAGTCACAGACTTTTCCCACTGACTTTCTAAGTTGTCTTTGGCATTCAGGGGTTGAGAAGTCTGGAAACTGCCACAGCTTCCAGTGATTCAGTCCTCTGAGGCCTGCGCACCCACGCCGCACTACGCTCCTCTCCCTTCCCGGCGCAATATACCTTTCCGATCAACCATCCAGGCTGCCTTTGGCTGGAAATTTGTTTCACTCTGTCTTTTTGTGGGTTCTGCTGCTTTAGAATTTGTTTAGAGTCACTTTTTTAGGTATTTGGAGGGCTTTGGGAGACAGCTCAAGACAGTCACTGCTTTCCCTCTGACCTCTTGGCTCCGCCCCCCCTTAAATGTTTGTTGATAATAGAACCAGTCATTCCATTGAGTACAATGAAACTTTGTTTTATAAATGTATAATTCTGCTACCAAAATTCCTATATAACAGATTGGCTACATAATTAATTGAATAAGTAGATATGAATTAAAATGTGCTTTGCTTTTACATTATTTTTAGATGATATGATCAATTGTTTTGTTGCTTAAGTCTGTTGCATAAAGCTGACTTTTAACAGGAAATAAAAGAAAAGAAAAGGGCTTCCTTTCATGTTTTAAGTTTTCTAATGCCAACATTGGATGAGTAAACCCTGAAGTTGAGAAAATGAGTACCTATAGCTGCAACAATTGCTTAATAGATGCTATATATTTAGTGGATATTTGAAATCTTGTTACTCAAATAATGTGGATCCTATATACTGGAGAATTAAAAAGTGTCACAGGATGAGATTACAGAATTGTTGCCAGAGTGGCTATATCTACACTTCTATGATCTTCACTAGTTAAGTTCCTTTGTATGGATAGGAAGTCCAGAAATATTACAGAGTAATCATTGAGAAAAATTGGTCCTCTATGTCACACAAGTAATCTTGCCTACTTGCCTTCTCTCCATCCCACCCTCAGCTTCCACTATTATAAGCAGACACCTCTGGTCCTCATCATTGTTAATATCCTTCACTGAAACATTTGGGGTTTTAGTCAAGGTTGGCAGTTTTAAGGATTCAAAACAGGATTGTCTGCCTGCTACCTAGTGAAGACTTCAGATTGCTGGAGTATGTGAAATGAGATAAAAACACCTTTGAAGAGTTTTGTCAAGTTCCTAAATGTTAATTAATCTTCTCTGAACTGGTTTCTTTTTGGATTATGTATTTGCTTGATGGCAATACACCAACCAGTAAGCTTTCTGACACATTTCAACCTATGAATTATGTCAGTGACAAACATGGGCATTTTGTGATTCTTTAAGACATTTAAATCATTTTAAAATGTGGCTTTAACTGTGGATCTGATTTAAAACTTCAATGAAACTTTTTTTTTTCCTTTTGATGTGACCATATATAATTCTAAAGTGAAATAGAATATAATACTATTGCCCTAGTATAGAGCTGGACACATAATAAGAACTCAATAAATGTATATTAAATTGAGTTGATTGGATTAACTCAAGACAAAAACACATTTGTCTCAATTATATGGATATTCAAACAGAAGTTTTATTAGCTAGAAGAATTTAGATTGTTTTGATTCTCTACTTCTACACAGGCAAATTTATTTGTAGAATGGTATATTGAGGTCATTGCCATCTGACTAGATTAGGTGATCCATTTTGTCTGTATATGTCTTAACTTACATTCTTTTGTTTCTCATGTGACTGACTCGGTTTGCTTTGATAGAGTTTATTTTCATGGCCTGGTTCCAATACTTTCTTGGTTCACAGTGTAAGTACCTGCCACTTTCTGACTCAATTGCCCCAGTTCCTTCATGGTTACTCTGTGAGCTAAGTTAAAATGGTGGGTAGAGTGCTGTCTTTTTATTCTCAAAGACCTTGTTATTATATGACCATAGACAGGTCATTTAATCTCTCTAAAATTGGATTTCTCATCTATAAGATGGGAATAATAATATCAAGGAAATAAAATTGGCTCAGTGCATGAAGTGTTGCTCGGGGAGTCAAGAAGATGTATGCTCAAATCTTGACAGTATTTATGTATTCCCCTGAGCAAGTCCTTTATCCTCCCAGTGCCCCCACACAGCTGTCTAAAAGTAAGTCATTGAACAGTTGCAGATACGCATTGGTAGATGTAGTTTAATCATCAGGAGTTCTCCACACCAATGAAATCACAGGTCCAATTGCTCCCAGACAACCTGAAAAAAAAAAAGCTTACCAATTTCATAAGTTCTTTTGTAGGCACCTCTACTTCTTAAACCTCTTTAGAATGGTTGATTCAACTGAAAATGCCTTCTCCAAAATAATCAGCAATTGATTAAATGTCAAATCCTTATCCTTCTTGAACTCAGTACAGCATCTGACATTGGTGATCTCATTTTCTTTATTACATTCTTTTTTCCTCTCTATGTTCACAAAACACATTTCTCCTGGTTCTTCTACCTACCTGTATGTTCCTTGAGTATCCTTTTCTAAATCTTTATCCATGTCATAACCACCAACCATGCACATCCAGGAGGACACTGAACTAGGGCTTTTTCTTTTTTCCATCTACATATCTTTCTGTAATCTCATTAGTTCCCAAGGGTTTAACTATCACCTCTTTTTGCAGATGATTCCTAGACTTATATATACATCCCTTGTGTCTCTTGTGGGCTCTAGCTCTGTATCAAAAAATGCCTTTTGGCCATCTTGAATTGAATTTAAAATTCAACACACCCAAAACCACCACTCACAGTCCAAAAATTTCTGCCTAAATTCTCCTCTCTGTCTTACTTTCCTGTTACTGCATAGGCACCACTATCCTTTCAGGCATTCAGATTCCCAATCTTGCTGTCATTCTCCAGTCCTCACACAACCAAATATCAAATATTAATAATGATAAATTTTCATGTAAATATTCTGACAAATAGAAATAATGGAATGAAACTTTATTATATATTTTAACTAACATTCATACCATTCATATTCCCAAATACTTTACACTAATGTTCTTCATAATTTATGATATTTACTTTCAGCTATCATTTATTATTTAACTCAGAAAATATACTACGTATTGAGGAAGTTAAAACTGTGAATGAGGCAGGTAGTAAAAGGAGGGAAAGTTTAAAAAGTACAAATTATATATTGACACATACACATACATATGTACACAGGAATATACATATAAAAAGAAAGAAAAATATTAAAACTAAGAAGTATACACATTGGTATAGATACTGGTGTAGCATTGAAAATGATTGGCTCAATTCAGCAACCACATATTAAATGTCTACTACCACTTGTGAGGAAACTGGTCCTTAGAAGGGTTTATTAATTTGCCCAATGTCACATAGCTAATAATTGTCATAGCTAGTACTTGAAACCAAGTCTCCCAATTTCAAAACCATCCTTCTTTCAACTATGGTAATCTGTACCAAGAATTAGATCATTAGAATATATTCTCTGATTACTGAGATTTTCATTGATGTACATCACAGAATCTTAGATATAATGTGCCCTCAATAAATTCATTCATTCAATAAATCATTCACCAATAAATTCAACAACCACAGATTAAATGCAAGCATTGCACTAGGCTTTGGAGAAACCCAGACAAGAAAATGAAACTGTTACTGTCCTCAGGGATATTACATTCCATTGGAAGGAACCAATGCATAAAAGAAAAGTGATGTGAAAATAAATTAAAAGTATATGAAATGATCATGATAAGGGAAGGGCACTAACACTTGTGTGGATTATGATAGCATTCTTGAAAAAAAGTAATTGGGAAAATTAATCATTATAAGAAGAAAACATAAATTGCTTTACATAACCATTCCCATGCAAACTGTCTGATTTATACTACATTTTTTCAACAAAACAGTTAATGACTTGTGGGAACCTATAATTGATCACAGAAGTTTTTTTTGCTCTCTTATTAGTTCTATAGTATTTTATTTTTAGATTCTTGAAGGATATTCATTGTGTGTATATATGTATGCATGTTATGTACATATGTACGTGTGCATATATATAGATATAGCTGGTGGCACAGTGGATTTTTGGGCCTAGAACACCAACCTAAGGTTGTCATGAAGGTCAAATGAGATGATATTTATGAAAAGAAAAATTAGCATAGTGCCTGGCATATACATAGTAGTTGCTATAAAAAATGCTGATTCCCCACCTGATCAATTACTTATTTTATTGTCTTTGTCCCAAAGACATCACGTGGACTTCAGATCCACATTTCCAACTGTGTTTCATAAGTGTCAAATTCAATGTTTCCTAAGCATCTGAACTTCAACATGACTAAAACGGAGCTTGTTATTTCTGCTCCTAAACCTTCCTATCTTCTCAACTTTTCTATTACTCTTGAAGGCAGCACTGAATTTCTACCAGTCACCTAGGCTCAGGCTCATACACTACTGCTCATTCACACTACCAGCATATGTCTAATCAGTTACCAAAATATTTCTCATTTACATTTTCTTCTTTATACTCATACATAGACAACCATAGCACAAGTACTCATCATCTTCCTAAAATATTCCAAAAGAGGTTTCTATCCATTCTTCCTCATGTCATCACTTCTTACTCCAATCCATCTTCCAATCAGCTAGCTGCCAAAGTGATTTTCTTAAAATATAGTTGTGATCGTATCATCATAACATCCTCTCATAATTCACTAAACTCTGGTTGTTCCCTCTTAGTTCTAGGAACAAATACATAAGATTCTGCATTTGATATTTAAAGTCCTTTATATCCTGGCTTTCTTAGTTATTCTCCACCCCCTTGTTATTCTTTTCCTTCCAAGATGTCTCTCTCTCTCGCTCTCTCTCACACACACATACACACACACACACACACACACACTCACACACATACATAGACACACGCTTATGCATGTGCATGTGTGTATGCATGTGTCTGTGTCTGTGTGAGTAAGTAGTTGCATGTTTTCTCCCATTAAAATGAGATCTCTTTGAAAAGCAGAAACCATATATTTGACTTTCTTTGTATCCCTAGGGCTTAGCCCAACATCTGGTAACAAAATAAGCCCTTAATAGGCATTGACTGACTAACTCACTAACTAACTAAATGAGTCTCCTTCCCCTCAATTTTTAGTCTTCTTGGTCAGAATTTCAATGCTCTTGTATTTGTCCCTTTGTTCTCTTTCTTTTTTCATTTTTATTCTTATCCCTACCTGAAGTCCTGTTGTTCCTGTGTTTTAAGCAGATGCACAAAAATCCTAAATCCTGAGGTCTGATAGCATTATATTATTTTATATTTTTTAGTTTATTAATTTATTAATAACTGTATTAATAACATTATTAATTTAACTCTTCTCTTTTCCTCTTTCCTTTGCCTTGCTGTCTCCTGCCTTCCCTTAATTATATCTTAATTGCCTATGTCTTTGCCTAATTACTTGCTCTATTCTTACATCTATCATTGCCTTGATGGAAGCAGGCCAAATGGAGAAAATGCCTGCTTAATTTCTGAATTTACTAGAAAGTTTTCTAGTGTTAGACTGCTGCGTAAGATATATACTAACTTCAAATTTTAGATACATGAATTTTATTTTATTAAAATTAAAGTTCTTTCTATATTCAGGCTTTTAAAGAACATTCATCATAAATAAATGTTGTCTTTTGTCAAAGATTGTTTCTGAATCTTTTTAATTTAGCTGTGTATTTTGGATGACATTATAACATCACTATTTATATTAAATATTTTCCTATTATTCAACCATTCTTAAATTCCTGGTATAAATCCAACTTAGTAAAGATTGGTTTTGTATATATTTCTAGAGTATTTTTTGAGGGGTGTTCAGGATCTTATTAAAAATTTTAATATTCATTTATCATTGGCCTATTGTTTTCTTTTTTTTTATTTTTTAAATATTAGCAATATATTTGTTTGCGGAAGAGGTTAGTAAACTATTTCTTTTCTTGATTTTTTAGCATATTTATTCCATATACTTATCATTTTTAATTATAAAATTACTCCATCAATGTGACTGGCTCTAGGTCTTTTCACTTTTGATAAATCATTTTTATAACTAATTTAATTTTGTTTTCTTAATTAGTATTGCTTAAAATATTTATTTCATGCTATGTTAAATGAATATTCTATATTTTATTTATTTCTTCTTCTCCTTTCAATTATTGATTTTGCCAGAATTCAATTATGTAGAGGGAGTTCTGATAAGTGGATTTTTATTCATATTATAATCATAAAGTTAACATTACATAACACTATTTATTTTTTCTCCCTCTATTGATCATTAACCAGTGAAAGAAAGCATATGCTATATACCTATATGCCTATATAACTATGTTGTGATTTTATATTGCTAAATTTTCATGTTGGCAATTTGATTTTCCTTCTGATAAATTTGTATTTTTTTTAAAGAACTAGGTTTTAGTTTTGTTTTTCAGTAAAAAAATAGTAATAGTACATATTCCCATAGAACTTTGATTTGCAAAGCAGTTTATGCTTATTATCAGACAATTTTCAAAATAATCCTCTAACATAAATGAAATTATCTCATTTTGCAAACAAAGTAATTGAGTCAGATAGTTTTTGTCTTGTTCAGTTTCAAATAGCAATGGTATCTCAAGTAGAATTTACGTTAAGGCCTTCTTGGCTCCAAATTCAAATTTTAGTTGTTATGTTACCTAGCTACTACAAACTATATTCTTTTGGATTTCCAAATTATCTATTTATCTTATTTTTAAAATCTAGCATTTTATGCTTATTCAGGGTTTTCTTATTTTTCCCCATGAGGTCTTCTCAGTTTAACCACTGAAATTGCGGTTTGATGTCTCTTTACCATTTCATTTTAGATAACTATTCATTGTTTATTTTTTGGTTGTTTGACTACCCATCATTCAGATGACATTATTGCTTCTATTTTATATCTTTTGAGTTTTCCTCTGTATAAGCTAATAAATTATATTTAGTATGCTTGCTTTTCACATTTATTTATAATTGTTTTTGATATGGCACATAGTTTATGTATCAAGTCATTTCAGCTCTAAATTTCCAACATTTTTTCAGCTTTATAGTTTCTTTGTTGTTTTTTTTTTGTTTTCTGAACTTTACAAACAGCAAACAAATTGGACATTTTAATACAAATAGTAGAACAGAAAAAGAAAATGGTAGGTGAAACTACACACCTCCATTTTGCATACCTTTTTCCTATTTTTAAATTAAAAAAAACTTTCTGCAATTTTCCAGGTTTTCCTTTTGTTGTTGTTGTTTTCTTTTCTTTTTCATTTTATTTCTTTCTGGACTATATTGTTCTTCTTAGTGTTTTGAAGATGCCTGTTTTGTTCTTGTTTTCTTTCATTTCCTATTTCTTTTTTGCTGCTCTACTCCTATTTATTGGCTTTCTTTCTTCTCTTTCCCTATCCCATGGAGCAAAGTAGTTGCTCATTATCTTCATTCCTCTATTTCCTTCTTCTCTGTTCCTCATAACCTTTGATTTTTTTCTAACTTTCTTTCACTGAATCCTTTTCTATGATGTTTTCTTTTAATTTATTCTCATTATTTCTCTTCTATTCTAGATCTGTGAATTTTATTTTATTCATGGACTATGCCTTCAGTTATAACTTCTTTATTCTTTATATCACTCATATGACTTGAATTCTCACTCTTATATTTTATAAAATGTCTATGCTTTAACTTTTGTAGATCATTTTTATATACTTTATTAATTTATTTTGATTTATCAACATTCACTTCCGTAAGCTTTTGAGTTTTAAATTTTTCTCCCCCTTTTTCCCCGCCTCCCTCCCCAAGACAGCATGCAATCTGATATAGTGCTTTTGTAGACCATGTTCAATATTTTTTGCTGTTCTGACTCATTTTCAGAATTATCAGTTTGAAAGAAAGGCAAAATCAGATAGAACCAATACCACATGGAGAGATTTACTCTGTTCCCCAAAACTTGGAGGAAACTTTTTCATTGCCCTCAATATAAGTAATATCAATCTTCAAATCTGTGCTATGCATTATCAGAATTTTCTTTCCTCCATTCTGAGTCCAATTGCCTCTTTAAAATCACATTATTTCTTTTGGATGGAAATTTGCTTAGAGAATATTCACAATTTCTTAAGGAAGGTAGCCCCCAATATACAACCTTTTTCTCAAACTAAACGCATCGTGAGTCCCTGTCTTTTCCTTCAAGCTTAAATTTCCTCCAATTGGCAAATTTTCTTGAGCAGCAACCTATCCTTCCCCTTTGGTACAAACCCTCTCTTTTAGTACCCTGGACCTAGGTCCTTCTTTTCTATTAGCTCCATCCCCTTCTCCCATTAGTCTATTGCCACTAGACATAGGGGTGACTAGCCCCCTATTTTGAATTATGGAGATATTAAGGGTAAAGAATTCATGTGTCCTGACCCTAACCCTATCCTCCTTTGTCTCTTTTTCCCTTTTATGTAATCTGGTACTATGCAGTCCTTTCCCACAAAAGACATTGATTCATTTTGCCAGTCAGAAGATTTATACCATGTTGTTTCAGTTCAATTCTTCCACCTTTACTTCTTTTAAATATTTAAGTATTCCTAAATAAATGTTTTGTCCCTTAGGTCATTTTTACTCCCTTGATATTCTCTCTTTTTTTTTCTTTTACTCCATAAATCAATCTTTCTCTTTTTTTAAGAACAATGATCCATGTGCATTATTTATTTTCATGGCTTAGTCTTTTCTTGATCATTGTACTTATTAACTTTCTTGTGCTTCTTTATTGCATGCTTGCTAGTCAAAATATTTGCTCATTTCTGCACATAGACATATTTTTAAATGTCTTAAGTGTATCTTGTTGGATAGACATTCATCTTTTTTGTTTTTTCCACTTCACAATTAAATTATTGTAAGAAGGATGTATAATATTTTTTGTTGCACTTTGAACTTCCTTTGTTTTTGGAATAAATTATTGCATTATCTTTCCCAGTTTTTTTAAACTCTAGAACAATCTTATGTTCTTAAAACTCCTTTGCTTCTTTTAATTAAAAGTATTTTGCTGTCACTTATATCATTAAATATAACCACCATATGTATTAGAGCTTGTAGTACAAGTATTCTCCCTCCCCTAGTTGATTGGGGGATTATTTCAATCAATGTTTTTACTTTTTTTTTATTTGGAAGATTTTCTTTTCAGGTTCTATGTTATTCTCTTCACTATGTATATATAATGTTTTGTTATACTACTGCTGCTGCTGTTGCTACTACCAATACTCTCTCACTACATTAGAGAGATTTTTCATCATAGATTATTTTTCCTAATTTCCTAATTTTGTTTTAATTATGCATTAATCAGTCTAACTTCTATAATAAATCCATTCCTAATTTCACCTGAGTTTTATTTATCCTTTGAAATGACATGAGAATTCTCATTATTTCATGATCTCAGAGTGGACAGACTTGGATACTTTCTTTCCTCAAACACTATTATTTCACTTTCTTTGATATAATATTTGCTGATCACATTCTGGTTTTTCTGTATAGTTTTGCTTTTGTTGTTGTTCTGATTTTTGTTTTATTTCTACTTAGTTATACTCTATTATTTATGAATATTTTCATTTATATTCTTTATTATTTTAATTGTTTTTGTACTTGGCTGTCAATAAGGCCCTTTCTCTTGGCATGGTCCTTTTTTCCCTTTACATTACCCATCACCAATGATCCCTCTCCTCCTTTGTTGCTGGTAGTACAGACCATTTGGGGCTGAGTTAAATTGCTGTCTCAGTCTTTTTACCCTGGGAGTTATGGAGTTATCAGGCCTGGGTTCTGATAGTTCTGATGTATGGGACTTGTTTCAGCTGGGTTCCAAATCACCTTTCACTTAGGTCCAAAGTAGTCAGCTCTGCAATCCTATTTTTTATTTGCTTGATTCCACTGTCTACTTTTCCTTTCCTTAATATGGCTGGAAAGCATTAATGTCTGCTGTATGAATATGGAAGATGTTGGTAATGAATGAATATGTATATTCTCCAGTGTTGGTTAAAAAGATTTTTAACCTGATTTGTTCTTTTTCTTTTTCTTGAGGATTTAGGTATAATTACTCTACATCTACTTCATAGTTCCTTTGTCTAAATATTGAAGAACTGAAGAGATTTTGCAGGAATTAGCTAACCCTCCAACTTGCTGGACATACTTCATAAATAACACTTTTTTTCTTTTTTTGTGATGCAATAGGGTTTAAGTGACTTGCCTAGGGTCACACAGTAAGTGCCAAGTGTCTGAGACTGGTTTTGAACTCAGGTCCTCCTGATTCCAGGGCTGAAGCTCTGTCCATTTCGCCACCTAGCTGTCCCATATAGATAGCACTTCTTGAACAAATCTGTCTTCCTCTACTGGAATCATTGACTTTAATCAGCAGCCATGATGACATAATCTATAAAATACATTTTAGGTCTCACAAGTAGTATCATTTATATCAACTGGAGTAGAAATTTTTTTTTTGTCATAGTTGATAGCCTTGCTGGGTTCTGTCATTTCTGTAACTCATGACCAAAAACAAAAATGTATCTGCATTGTTTTATATTTGGTCAATAAATAGCCTTTACACATTTTCTGTACATAGTTGTTAATTGCCACTAGCAGAAATGAAACCAATACATATTCTTTGAATGCCATAGCAAAATTATCTTTGCCCAACCCCCTGCTTAGACATACATCTTTAAACACAATGTAGCTGATAAGTGATACTTTGTTACTGTATAACTCCTTGGTATCATGATGAATAGAGACATGGTCTTACAATCAGGAAAATGTGACTTTAAATTGGGATTCAAATATTTTTGATCTGTGTAATCCTGGCTAAGTGATTTAAACTCTCTCTACCTTAATTTTATCACCTGGGAAATTAGGATAATAATAGTACCTAGAGCCCAGGTTTGTTGTGTGATAGCATGAGATATTATAAAATGTTATACAAATATTAAGATGTTATGTAAATGCAAACTATTATCATTATCATTGTTGTTTTTGGAATAGAAATACATAAAACCCCTCTTGTCCAATTCAACACAGAAAGAACTTGCTTATAGTTGCTCAGAGGCTATTCCCAAGATACATCACAGACAAATATAGTTTGTTCCAACAAAGGTTTATACTTGCTCTTAGGACTTAAGGTTGCTCCACCAAAATATTCTGCTTGGATATATTCTCCACTGATTAACATTCCCTCTCCTTAAAGTGATATCTTTTCCACAATACCTGAGTTCTTCTCCCTGAAACCCATCCACTAAAACATTAACCCCAGCAATTTCTTCCTTCAGATGTGCCTACTCCTTTCAACTATGATTTCTGGAACTCAAGCCTTAAGAATAATCATATTTCTTTCATTTTATTTTTTTCTTCCTCTCATGCTTTTTTGGGCAACATTTGTAACCTAGTTCCTCCTAGATGACAGTTTATCCCTGGACATTGTTCCAAGATCTGTTTGCAACTTGTCACATGTGCTATAAACAACCAGTTTGAGAGGAGGTAAGTCAATAGTAGTTTCCCCCTATTTCTGCTTCTAGTCTTTGTCTATACTTTCATCACCCAGCAATACCTTCTTCTTGTTTGAATTGCACTTTATCCAAATTTATTACCCAATCAAGTCCTGTGGCTATGTACCAATATCCAGTATATTCTCCTTTCTTTCTCAACAAGGACAATGGCTGGCTTACTGTCTTCCTCTCACCTCCTCATCTCAACTCCTGCCTTCACACTCCATAAAAGAGAGATCCTAGGAGGTGGAGCTAAGATGGCAGAGAAAAGGCAGTGACTCACCTGAGTTCTCCCCCAAACCTTTCTGAATACCTTTAATGAATGCCATAAAACAATTCCTGAAGTTATAGAAATCAGAAAAAGACAAGGTGAAATAATTTTCAAGTCAACTTAGAAGGTCAGTAGTAAAGGTCTGCTGCACCTGGATGAAAGTAGAGCACAGCCTTGCAAGGGCCATTTCAGTACTGACTGGGCCTCAGCAAACCAGAAGCAGGTCTTGGGAGGCACTGAAACAGTAGCAGCAGTAGCTGTTTCTGTAGCTCTCAGTCCATAGATGGTAAGGGGACTGAATAACTGACCAAAGGAGATTACAGGGGTCTCTTTTATGGCACTGGTGGAAAGACTCTTGCTTTGTCCATACTCAGATCTGGGTCACAGTCCTGGATGGCAGTCCAAGGGCAAGGAGGAGAATTAGCACACCAGGGCCTTTAGCTGAAGTGGAACAGGGGCTCTTGTCACAGTTCTAGGGTAGAAAGGAGTGCTTTTCTTCACAGACTGAAGCACCGGACAGGAGAGTAGAAAATGCACAGCTCTTTAGATCATGCCACCTTGGAAGAACTGGAAACCTACAGGCCCCTACAAGTATTTCTGAAAATAGCTACACAAAACCCCAAAAGCTTGGGATAGTGCACCCTCCACACTGAAAGCAGAGCCTTACTTTAAAAAAAGAGTTAAAAGTCAAGAAATTGGCTGGGGAAATGAGCAAACAACTGAAAAAAATTCTGACCATAGGAGGTTAAAATACTGACAAGGAGAATTAAAACACAGTCAAAAAATAATTAAGTCAAAGCTCCAACATCCAAATCCTCACAGAGAAATATGAAATGGTCTCAGACCATAGAAGAGCTCAAAAAGGATTTTGAAAATCAAGTAAGAAAGAGAAAAGAAAAATTAGGAAGAGAAATGAGAGTCAAAAAAGTAAAGGAGACACTAAAAATACCGAAGGAAAAAAAACAGTACAAATGATAAAAGTGATACAAAAACCCAAAGATGAGAAGAATGCCTTGAACAGTGGAAATGGTCAAATGGAAAAAGAGGCACGGAATTTCACTGAAAAAAAATTACTAAAAAGTAGAATTGGCCAAATGGAAAAGGAGTCACAAAAGCTCACTGAAGAAAATAATTCCTTACTATTGTTCCATAAGAAATGATGAACAGGCAGACTTCAGAAAAACCTGGTGAAAAGACTCACATGAACTGATGCTGAGTGAAGGTAACAAAACCATGAGAATATTATACACAGTAACAGCAACATTGTGTGATGACTAATTTTGATACACTTGCCTCTTCTTAGCAATGCTAGGATCTAAGACAACTCCAAAAGACTCATGATGGAAAATGCTATCCACATCCAAAAAAAAAGAACTATGGAATCTGAATGCAGATAGAAGCATAATATTTGTGCTCTCTCTCTCTCTCTCTCTCTCTCTCTCTCTCTCTCTCTCTCTCTCTCTCTCTCTCTCTCTGTGTGTGTGTGTGTCTGTATCTTTCTGTTTCTTTCTGTGTCTCTCTCTGTCTCTCTTTCTGTCTCTGTCTCTCTGCCTCTCTCTCTACCTCTGTCTCTGTTTCCTGTCTGTCTCTGTCTCTCTCTCTGTCTCTCTTTTGTTTCTTCTTTCTCATGGTTGCTCTCAATGATTCTAGTTCTTCATTACAACATGACTAATGTGTAAATATGTTGAATATGAATATATATGTAGAACCTATATAAGATTGCACTCCATCTTGGCATGGAGGAGGGGAAGAAGGGGAGATAGTTCGGAACTCAAAAGCTTATGGAATTATTTCAGATGAAATAATTAAAGCTATCTATAGTCATATGAGAAGATGCTCCAAATCTCTTTTGATCAGAAGAATGCATATTGAAACAATTGAGGTACTACCTCATACTTATTAGATTGGCTAATAGGACAGAAAAGGAGAATGACAAATGTTGCAGGGGATGTGAGAAAAATGAAACATTATTGCACTGTTGGTGGAGTTGTGAACTGATTTGACCACTATTTAGTGCAATTTGGAACTATGCTCAAAAAGCTATAAAACAGTGCATACCCTTTGACCTAGCAGTGCCACCATTAGGCCTGTATTCAAAAAGAGATTTGAAAAAGGGAAAAGGACCCATATGGGCAGAAATATTTATAGCAGCTCTTCTTTGGTGGCAGTGAGTTGGAAATTGGGAGGATGCCCATCAATTGGGGAATGGCTGAACCAATTGTTTTATGTGATTATGATGGAATACTATTGTACTATAAGAAATGATGAGCAGGATATTCTAAAAAAAAAACAAAACCCTGAACTCACATGAGCTGATGCAAAGTGAAATGTACTGTGTACAAAGTAACAGCAATATTATAAGATGATCAACTGTGAAAGACAGCTATTCTCAGCAATACAGAAATCCAAGATAATTCTGAAGAACTTATGAAAAATGCTATCCATCTTCAGGCAAAGAACTGATGGTGTCTGAATACAGATTGAATCATACTTATTTTTTTTTTACTTTATTCTTCTTTAGTTTTGGGGTTTTTTTTGGTCTTTGTTTTCTTTCACAACATGACTAACATTGAAATATATTTTGCATGACTGCAGATGCATAACCTACATTGACTTGCTTGCCTTCTCAGTGAGGGTGGTGAGGAAAGAAGAAGGCAGTGAATTGGAATTTAAATTTTTAAAAGCAAATGTTAATTTTTTTTACATATAATTTGGGGAAAATAAAACACTAAATAAATTTTTATAAAAGAAAATTAAAAAAACAAACAAAAAAACATTGTTATGTTCTTAAAATACCCTGATTTCTCAGTTTCTAAATTTAATCAAGTTTCATGATTTACTCTTCTCCACCATAGTTACCCAAAAGGGTGACTATATCTTTTATCTTGCCATCACCCACAATGTTCAAGCACTCTAAAATACCTCTAGAAAAATGTATGTCTCCCCATGACTTACTGCATTTAAATCTCATTCTCATCCTATGATGACCGATTAGAGGTCATGACCTCTAATCCTCTAGCTCCTCAGGATTTTTCTCAGGATGTAGTTATACTGTCCTCTCTCCCAAAACTAATTAATAATAGCTAGTACTTATATAATGCTTTAAGGATTGAAGAGTAATTTGAAAAAAAAATCTCATTTTATCTTCACAACAACCCCTTGATAGAGGTTTTATTATTAACGCACCCAACCCCCATCTTATAGATGAAAAAAATGAGGCAAATAGAGATTAAGTGTCTTTCCCAGGATCACATGGCTAGAAGATTTTCTGTGGTCTGGTATGAACATAGGTCATCCTTATTTAAGATAGAGCACTTTAGTTCTTAGTGAACTAGTTCAACTTTTCAATATCGTCTATTCTTAGGGGCAGCCAGGTGGCACAGAGCATCAGCCCTGAAGTCAGGAGGACCTGAGTCCAAACCCGGTCTCAGACCAAACACTTGACACTTAGTAGCTGTGTGACCCTGGGCAGTCACTTAACACTAATTGCCTCTCTCTCTCTCTCTCTCTATATATATATATAGTCTATTCTGTGATCCCCCACTTCTTTATTCTATTGCAACTCATGCTTTCACAAACTCCAAACCTTGGTTATCACAACCATCCATCTGCTTTGGTACTCACAAGCCACAGATAAGAGATCAAAGCACTCTCATAACAGGACTAAATAGGCAACTTCACATTTATAATGTCCAATCTCAACTGGACCTTTATTTTGGCCAGGCAATGCTTTTATTCCATTTTAATGCATTTTCTACCCTATTCTCCACAATTGCTATTTAAAAGAAAAGCTTTTTCTTTCCTATTCAATCCTCCTATAAACCCCTTCTCCTTAATCTCCAAAGCTGAGAACTCTGCCTCATAATATCCTTAGATTATCAAATCCATTTACTGGAACTCTCTCTTCTCTCTCTCCACTTATCTTACATAAGTCTGTCATCAATTTTGCTTGCTCTATTACTGAGAAAATCCTGATTTATTTATAGACGATTACTACTTTTTCTGGATTGTTATCCTTAATGTGTTAATATGCTTTTAACTGGTAATTAACAGTTTCCTAACAATGTCCAAATGCACACATAAACTTTTTATAGCCTATGCTAGGGAATTTCAAGAAAAGTACATACTAGTGCTTCCTCTTTTATTCTAGTTTCTTAAGAAGTGGCTCTACTATTTTGGCAAGTCTATCCCTTCTTCATGTAACCATAATCTCTTCCTTCCTTTCTATCTAAACATGTTCATTCTAATTACATTTGTCTATGTCTCTCTCATTCACCTTTTTGTCCCAAACTCTCTTTCTGTCTGTCTCTCTATCTCTCTTTCTGACTCTGACTCTATATCTCTGACTCTCTATATCTCTGTGTCTTTCTCCTGTTTCTTACATTTGGGAATTCAATCCTGACTCATGCCAAGGTTGTCCCTACTAGAACTAGGAGAGTTTATTCAATTGTGTTCTAATTATAATAATGTTTGTATGTCTAACATCACTAATGATTGTTGCTAGGAATAATATTTGCATTATGTAAACATCATTTGGATAGTATGTGTATACTATCCTTCAGAAAATCTGTATTCTTGTTACTCTTTATTAAATGTTCCTCTCTTTCACAAGCCCATTGTTTATTCATTTGGGTTCAGACTACAAATTGTTCTACTGTCTTTTAACATTAAAGTTCTGACATAAGAAATTATACTGTCTCTGAACAGATTTAGTATTTTCATAGGAAGAGAAGACTGATTTTAATACAATATCTACCAAAGGATTCTATTTGTAATAAAACATACTTTATGAAATGATTTCTGTCATACTTGATTTTAACAATCAGAGTCAGAGTCACTAACTTGAGAGTTGGAAGTGACTTCAGTGGCATCTAGTCTGATATAAACACGAAATTGAAACTTCCCTAACAATTGATCCCTAAACCTCTTCTTGAAGATCTGCAAGAAGAGGGAACTTATCTATAAGACACTTTATTAGTGTATTCTACTTTTGGGCAGCTCTAACTTGTTAAGAATTTTTGTTTTTGTCTTTTTTTCTTCTTCTTGACATTGTCTAAATTTGGCTCTCTATAATGTCTATCAGAACCAATTTAAATCTTCTTTTAATAGTCATTTTGTCACTGCTGAGTCTCGTTTTCTCTAAGCTAATTAAGTTTTCTTCAACCAATCCTTATATGATAATGTCTAAATGTTCTTGTCCATCTTCTTCACACTCTCTAGCTTATCAATGACCACCTTTCATGGTGACCTGACATACCAAATTATCTGTTTTCAATTTTACTTGCTCTATTACTGGGGAGATCCTGATTTATTTATAGAAGGATTGCTACTTTTTCTGGAATGGTATCCTTAATGTGATAATATGTCTTTAATTGGTAATTAACAGTTTCCTAACAATGTCCAAATGCACACAGAACCTTTTTATAGCTCATGCTAGAGAATTTCAAGGAGTCCAATCATCATCCACTTTAGCACTTCTTCTCATCTTTTTCCTACTAATAAAATTTTAACAAATTTAACTATCTTTCCACTTATGTGCTATTCTACCTTCTATTCAGGTGCATTTGAGAGTTTTCTAAATAGGCTTTCCACATTTTTGTGTAAGATGGTGCTATCTCTCTCAAATGCAAACTTAGCATTGTTTCATATAGGAAATTATTGAATCTATCCAATTAAAATTCCAACACACTGCTTCAATGGACATGTTTCTATCTATTTTCTCCTTAAACACATTTACATTAGTGGCACTTTAAATGAATAAACTCTCAACTTCCTGCTGAAACACCCTCTCTCTCTTCTTTAGTCTGTTACAATCATATCTCAGTTCCTGTTATGGCCCAAGCAATGATAAAAATTTGGCCCCAATTAGAATGTAATTTTTTGTCTCATAAATTGTCCTCCTAACTATTGTCTTCATGTTAAATTTTTGTTTGTTGCTGTTGTTTTGTTCAGTTATTTTGGTCATCTCTGACTTTTCATTTGTGGTTTTCTTGGCAAAGATGCTGGAGTGTTTTGTCGTTTCCTTTTCCAGGTCATTTTGCAGATAGGGAAATGAGACAAACAGCATTAAATTAGTTGCACAGGGTGATACAGCTAGTAAATGTCTGAGGCCAGATTTGAATGCATAAAGATGAGTTTGCCTGACTTCAGGCCCCAAACTCTACAGGTTATACAACCTAGCTGCCCCAAAATTTTGTTTACATCGTCATAAATGTGAAAGCAAGGATGATGTTGCCTGGACCTAGGGGTAAACCACTGAGTGGAATTAGACCATCGTTTAATATCAACCTTTTCCCTTAACTGTAATATTGTATTATAAATGGTTGTTTGCATTTATCAGTACCAGTATGGGATACTCATTCATTGCCTCTCATTTAAAAAAATAAATACTAAGTGTTGTTTGTTTTTATTTCAAAGAAAATCAATTGACGATTCCCTTCTCCAAAAAAAGGGGTGGGGCATTCCTATGAAGGGACAAAATTAAGTTCCTACACGGATTTTTCTAATGGTGATTTTTTGGAGACACTAACTTGAAATTTATAATAAAATTGTTTTGATGAAAGATAAATTTTCCTTCTTGTGATTACAAATTAGGAAAGTTTGATTTCTTAAAAAAATTGATAAACAGAATGAATCAACTAAGTTCATAATGTTACAATTTTATAGGACAGAGGTCTTATAAGTTACCTACTGAAAAATACTCTAGTCCTCTAGAATATTTTAATTTGTGAAATCATAAATTGTGAAGGGAGGAGATTCAATAACTTTCCAGAATTCTCAGCAGTGTTACAGATTAATGGCATATATTCAATTGGCTATCCTAGATTAACAGCAAGAGAAGAAATAACAAAATTTCATCTATTCACTTACTCTATTCTCCAGCAATATTATATCCTGAACTCCATGTTTAAGTCTGATATAAATCCAGATATGGTGATTAGGTCCAAAATTATACGGAATTGTTCCTGGAAGTTGAGAAGATCCCTAATGTTGTGTGTAGTCATTTCTTTATGGTACTAGATTCATTTACAAAGATTTCTTCAGGTTCTAAAGTATTACAGCTCCATGCTCTAGGATTATTCCTGAATACACTGTAACCCAAGGAAATTGTCTGCCCTCTGGGAGCTAATTAATGTATTTGTTTGCTATTGATGCAAGGCTGTCCCTACTATAGAGTGAAGGTGTGGTATTCTGCAACTGGCCCAAGAAAGAATTCATGGCAATACAGGCTTTCTTGAAGTGTCCCTTAGGAAAATGTGTTAATTGGAGCACCAAGCTCAATATCTTGGAGGGTAAGCACTTAGAGACTAAAACTGTTAATTGACCATTACCAATTAAATACAAATTCTTGAGCCAAATGGCCTAGGGTTATATCTGTTATATAAATAGAATTTTATTGGCCTGAAGGAATTAATGCAAAATGTTTAACATAGTACCTATGGAAAGTTTATATACAGGAGGAAAAATGTCTCACTATCTGATAAAATAGGTAAGAAAGTTTGGCCTTTCCCCACAAAAATGTTGCTATAGCTTAAATCTTAAAATGAACCTGCCAGTAAATTTAATTGCTATTGCAAAGGATTTATGTTTGCCGGAGGTTGAAAATCTATTCTATGGACCTGATTATAGGATTTTAAACTGCTATGATGTAAATTACTTCCCATGGGGTGTTTGATAGTAAGATAAGGGTTGTTTTGGAAAAAGTTTAAAATAGAGTCCTAGAAGAGTTAATTTACTTCACAGCAGCAAGAATTTTTATTCCTTAAAGTATGCATTCTTAATTTTGACTCATTACTCATAAAACACTATTCTAAGACCATTCTCCACAGGTATCATGAATGAGAAGGAGTCTTGAAATGCAGTTACTCTGGTGCAGAGGTCTCCCTATTATAAAAAGAAATGAGCACAACCTGGGCACTACTTAGTTATCTACTTTTTATCATCAATTCTGTGCACAGTGGACAGACACTTAGCTTTCTGTGAGATTAAAAAAAACTAAATAACCATACATTTGCTAATTATATTCTGATACTTAAGAAAATGGTGTCCATAGATGACTCTAGCCATGCCTGTTCTCATTGGTTAAGAAAAATCAAATTTTCACAACCAAATAGTGAATGTGTACTTGGGGTTCTAAAAGAAGAGGAAGCCAATGGCTACCTTATGTCTTTAGGTCATTGACATATGGGATTAAGATAAAGTAGCTAGACACAATGCAGGAGGGATTTTTTTTTCAATATTTAGAGCAATTTAAGTGTTTGTGTTTTTTTAATGTAGGCATAAATCTTTGACTTTCTAGACTATGGTAGTATCTGTTAATCAGTTCATATTGCCCATTTTTTGTATTTAAATATAATTGGACTTTATGTGTTGTGCTAAAGTTTTCAAAGCACTCTGAATTAATTATTACATGTGAACCTTAAAGTTACTCTTGAGCAAAATAATATCAATGTTACAGAATCTAAGACCGAAAGAGATTAAAGGACTTATTCTGTATGATCTAGAGTATCTAGCTAAGACAGGATTTGAATTTAGTATTTAGATAAGATCCCTAGCATTACTATAAATTAGAGTCAAGTCTCTAGAAATAACTCTATGGTACTGCATAGGAATTATACCAGCATAGAAATATCTACAATGTTGGCATTATTAAAATAAGTTTTATTACATAAATAAAAGTTTGTCAACTTAGCATAGCTGATCCCATTTTGTTTTAATCCTAAATTTTATGATTGAATTTCTTTGAATAAGTTGTTTTTTTTGTAAGTTATCTTTCCATGACAAGGTATGTACTCATATATAATATGATAGAGCAAGCATCATGTGTCTATTCTTAAACAACTGAAAAACATAAGTACACTCTTCAGTAATATAGACCAACAATAAAAAAAATTAAACAATTTTATCAGGAATTTTAAAGCAAACTAGCAATCAAAGTGTGTGATAAGTAATTTAGGAATAAGTGTAACTAAAAATATAAACACACACACACACACACACACACACACACACCAGAGACCGAAGTCTTCAACCTATTTCACCATCACAACTAGAAGTTTAAGAAGCTTATGTTGGATTTAGGGCAGCACTGATTGAAGGAGATTTGCTAGATGACCCACTCAAAATGAGATCTATAGCCTCTAGCTGAGCAGACAGAAGTTTAAGTCTAAGTAGTATTCCTATCCACTGATTAATAAGTAACAGTAAATGAGTTTAACAGGAGCATTATATGTTATAGAAGGACAAATAACAACCTTGCTTGGCCTTTTTCCTCATGTATGAAGTTATAGGGTTGTATTAGGTTACCTGCATGATCCTTTCCTATTTTAAATGCATGACTTAGACCCTAGGATTTCCTGAATTCAGGTATAACTGTTGAATAAAATAACCTGTTCCTCCAAACACCATTCATTTTGCAAAACTAAGTAGTCAAAATCAGTTAGTATACTATGTGTCAGATAGTATGTTGGGCTCTGTAAATTCAAAGACAAAAAATGAGACAACACTTACATTCAAGAAGCATACATTCTATAGGAGAGTTGGAGACGATACAAACATATATACATATATATAATAATATATTTTTTAAAAAGGTGATTGTAGGGAAGGAGTAGAATCTTGAAGGTTCAGGAAAAGATACATGTAAAATACCATGCTTGTTTGAAAGGGCGACAAATGAATTCTAAGATACAGAGGTGAAGATAAAGTGTACTTCAGGGATGGAGAACAAAATGAGTATAAAACTATGGTGATTTGAACATAGAATGATTGAGTAACAACCAGAAACCCAAATAAACCATAGATTATAGGAAGGGGAGTATTATATAATATTGGCAAAGTAGATCTATGCTGGATTATGAAGAGTTATAAATGTCAAATAGAGGAGTACATAAATATATAAATACATATACAAACATAAACATACATAAATGTTTGCACAGCACAAATCATTGACAAAAGAGAATAAATTGAATCCATGGTGACAAGTCTCATCAAAGAAAAGAGAGTGGATAACTGGTTGGGAATGAAAATATACATAAATGAAGAACATCTTTGAAGAAAAGGAGCAAAAAGTAATAATGGTAAAAGAAAACTTGATCTCTATGGAGGTAAAACATTGATGTTGATAGCAAAAAGTGTAGAGACAACTTATAAATTATAGATGTCCCAGAAAAATATGAGAAAAAAAAACAGAACTCTGTAATGCAATAAATAATACAAAAAAAACTGCCTAGAACTTATGAATAAAGAAAACAAAATGTCAATTGAAAGACTCTGGAGATCACGACCAGATAAACCACCACCAAGAATAAAATGAAAACACAAACAAATCTAAGCTACAAACTACAAGAAAATGTTTATTAAATTTAATATTTTCAATGAAAAACAACAAATTCTACAAAGAATCAGGAGAAATGCTTTCAAATATGAAGGCAAAGAAATCTGCAAAACACAAAGCTATTTTATTTCCAACTGAAATTATATGAGGGTTTGGAATAATATTTTCAAAAGAGCCCAAGAAGCAGCCCAAGGAGACACGTCCTGTAAACCTTAGCCCAATGATTATTTTTTAAAGAAGTTCAATAAAAAAGATGTAGGAATCATTTCTAGAAAGACACCAGATCTGAAGTAAATCATATGCTTTTCAAACACTGTGTGTAATACAAATATAAGAATAGCAAACAAGAAGAATAACCATGGACAATAACAAAATAACAAGAGACCATTAAGACATTAGTCTTTAAAACTACATGGAAAAAAAAACTACATGGAAAGCAGTAGTCAAACAGAAAGGATGGTGGAGAAACAGACGTGAAATATCATAGACTAAACCTTAGAACATAACATCCTTTCTCCAAATAAATCAATACTTTTGGGGGACTAAATTATAGGATGAGAGAATTCATTAAAGGGGAGAGGAGAGAAAGAAGAGAAAGAGAAATATGTGGTTTATTCAAATCAAGTCAAAAGTTAAAAATTAAGGGAATATACTTATTCTGGTCTTTCAGAAAAAAAAGAATCTATAGTAGTGAGGAGGCAAATAGAGGAATTAAAAAAAAGAGGAAAAGATGAAGAAAATCTTATTTCAATGTTGGTAACAATGATTCCTTTAGTGAAAAGGGATACTCCATAAAAGAAGATGAGAACCATACAATGGAGTTTGCGAAAGGAAAAGGAATAAATATTTGTATGGTATCTATTATGTATCTAGCACTGAGCTAAATACTTTAACAAATATTTTCCCATTTGATCCTCACAACAACCCTATGAAGTAGGCCCTATTATCCTATTTGCAGTTGAGGAAAATCAGGCAAAAAGGGCTTAAGTAACTTGCCCAGGATTGTATAGTTAGCAAGTTTCTGAGTTTATATTTGACCTCATGTTTTCCTTACTCCAAGTCTAATGCTCCATCCACTCTGCTACCAGCTGCCTCTGCTGAACATAAAAATCTACATAAGTTATCAAAATGATAGTCTGTCTCTCCAAAGTAGAGAGACCACTCATTCTTTCTCAGGAGAAGGGGAATCAGAAGTCTCAAGGATAACCGATGGACATGCAGAAGAGTGAAAACTCATTAATCAAGAAAGATTTCATAGCAAATTGGAAAAATAGGTAAAGATGAAAAATGAATTAAAAAATTAGCTATGTAGAGAGATTCTTATAATGGAGTAGTATACTATATATCTAACACTGGAATTGATATTTCTTACAGTGAAGTATGATTTTTTTTAAAGGAGGCCTGGGGCAAGATATTTTTTTCTTTATTATTCTTTAGTATTTTCTTTCCCCCCAGTTACATGTAAAACAAATTTTAACATTTGTTTTAAAACTTTGAGTTCCAAATTCTCTCCCTTCCTTCCTCCCCACCCTACCTTATTGACAAGGCAAGCAATTCGATATAGATTGTATGTGTGTAGTCATGCAAAACATATCTATAATGGCCATGCTGTAAAAGAAAACTCAAGAAAAAAATCAAGAAAAATGAAGAAAGTTTTGAAAAAAAAGTATGTTTCAATCTATATTCGGACACCAGTTCTTTCTCTGGGAATGGATAGCATTTTTCATCATAATGTCATCAGAGTTATCTTGGATCATTTTATTGCTGAGAATAGCTAAGTCATTCATAGCTGATCATCTTACAATATTGCTGTTACATTGTACACAGTACATTTCACTTTGCATCAGCCCATGCAAGTCTTTCCAGGTTTGTCTGAGAGCATCCTGCTCATCATGTCTTACAGTACAATAGTATTACATCATAATCACATACCACAACTTGTTCAGCCATTCCCCAGCTGATGGATGTCCACACAATTACCAGTTCTTTGCTACCAGTAAAAAGCTGCTATAAATATTTTTTGTAAATATAAGTCTTTTTATCTCTTTTGGGATACAGACGTAGTAGTGGTATTGCTAGGTCAAAGGGTATGCAAGGTTTTATAGCCGTTTGGGCATAGTTTCAAATTGCTCTATGGAATGATTGAATCATATCACAACTCCACCAACAGTGCATTAGTGTTTCATTTTTCTCACATCCCCTCCAACATTTGTCATTTACCTTTTCTGTCCTATTAGCCAATCTAATAGGCTAATTGGTAGTAGCTCAGAATTGTTTTAACTTGCATTTCTCCAATCAATGAGTTAGAAAAAAATTTTATATGGCTATAGATAGCTGATTACTTCATCTGAAAACTGTTCATATATTTTGATCATTTATCAATTGGGGAATGGCTCTCATTTTTATAAATTTGACTCAGTTCTCTATATGTGTGAGAAATGGGGCTTTTATCAGAGAAATTTGTTTAATTTTTTTCACCTTTGCTATTTTACTGCATTTCCCTTCATCCCATTTACCCCTGTTTATTCTATTCTCTCTCTCCTTTCACCCTGTCCCTCCTCAAAAGTGTTTTTTTCTGACTATCCCCTTCCCCAATCTGCCCTCCTTTCTATCCCCCCCCCTTTTTTATCCCCTTCCCCTCCTACTTCCCTGTAGGGTAAGATAGATTTATATACCCAACTGAGTGTGTATGTTATTCCCTCTCTGAGCCATTTCTCATGACAGTAATGTTCACTCACAGCTACTCACCTCCCCCCTCTTCCTCTCCACTATAAAACTTTTTCTTGCTTCTTTTAGGTGAGAAAATTTATCCCATTCTACCTCTCCCTTTCTCTTTCTCCCAGAACATTCCTCTGTGCCTCTTAATTTTATTTTTTAAATATTATCCCTTCATATTCAACTTATACCTGGGTCCTCTGTTTATATATACTCCTAATTACCCTAATAATATATACTCCTAATTACCCTAGCTTCCCTTATGAATTACAAATATAATCTTTCCTTATAGGAATGTAACAAGATTAACTTTATTAAATCCCTTGTGCCTTCCTTTTTTCTGTTTACCTTTTTATGCTTCTCTTGAGTCTTATATTTAAAAGTCAAATTTTCTATTCTGCTCTGGTCTTCTGATCAAGAATGCTTCAAACTCCTCTATTTCATTGAATATCCTATTTTTTCCCTGAAGGATTATACTCAGTTTTGCTGGGTAGGTGATTCTAGCTTCTTTGTAATCCTAGTTCATTTGACCTCTGGAATATCATATTCCAAGCCCTATGATCCCTTAATGTAGAAGCTGTTAAATCATGTGTTATCCTACTTGAATTGTTTCTTTCACTGCTTGCAATATTTTCTCCCTGACTTGGGAACTCTGTAATTCAGCTACAATACTTCTGGCAGTTTTTATTTTGGGATCTTTTTCAGGAGGTAATTGGTGGATTCTTTCAATTTACCCTCTGGTTCTGGTTGAAGATTTTTGGAAAGATTATGTCTAGGCTCTTTTTATTTTTATCATGCCTTTCAGGTACTCCAATAATTTTTAAATTATCTCTCCTGGATCAATGTTCCAGGTCAGTTGTTTTATCAATAAGATATTTCACATTGTCTTCTAATTTTTTTTCATTCTTTTGGTTTTATTATACTGTTTCTTGAATTCTCATAAAGTCATTAGCTTTCATATGCTCTATTCTAATTTTTAAGGATCTTATTGTCTTCAGTAAGCTTTTACCTCCTTTTCCATTTATCCAGTTCTGCTTTTTAAGGCATTCTTCTTCTCATCAACTTTTTAGACCTCTTTTTACCATTTGACCTAGTCTGTTTTTTAAGGTGTTATTTTCTTTAATATTTTTTCCAATCCTTTACCAAGCTGTTGACTCTTTTTTTCATGAGTTTCTCGCATCACTCTCATTTCTCTTCCTATTCCACTGCTGCTGCTGATTCTGTCACTCCTAAGACCTGATCCTGGTTTGCTGAGGCCAGGGCTGTGCTGGTGTGACCTGAGCTGGACTGTACTTTCCTCTCACTCTAGTACAACAGGCCTTTCCTGCCAATCTTCCAAGGTGTCTTGCACTGGAAATTTGTTTTACTCATCTTTTTGTGGTTTCTGCTGCTCTAGAATCTGTTTAGAGTTATTTAAAGGTATTTAGAAGGGTGTGGGGGAGAGCTTGTATGCATCCCTGCCTTTACTACACTACCTTGGCTCCACCTCTGGGGCAAGCACTACAATGCAACTCAAAATAAGTGTCTTTGACTTTTAATACCATAAGGAATATAGTGACTAAAGAAAAGTATATGTATGTGTGTGTTTGGTATCTCCATACAAATATACATACTTGCATACATACACATGTGTGTATATACATACACACATTATGTATATTCATATGTATTTGTACGTGTGTGTGTGTGTATAACATGACTTAAGGAAAAATTCTAGAATTGACAAAAAGGGAAAATAAATGTTGAAGAGAATATAGGAAAAAAGACACTTTAAAGAAAAAAATCAAAGAAAATCAAATTTAAAAACTAAGTAACAAAACAAGTTAAAGAGGCAGAGAGAAAATGGAATTTTATTTGATTACTAAAGAGAAAGGATAAAAGAGAGGAGAAGAAGTAAATGATTAGAGAAAAGGAAGAAAGTAAAGAGAACTAATTAGTTGAACAAAACTAGGAATGTGCCAACAAATAGGAAGGGTGAGCTTTGAGAGTGTTGTGAAGAAAGCTGACAAGAATAAGTTTTCCTTAAAGTAGATTAAGATCAAATAACAAGAGAAACATGCCACTCTGTTTATGAAGAGGAGAAAATTTGCACACAAACACATCTAAACATAATATTAGGGACAAACAAAGGGAAATCTAAGCCTAAATTTCATATATTAAAACATGGATTGATTAAACCATCCATTAAAATCAAAATAAAGTGAGATATTGGATAAGAAAAAAAACTGACAGCCTATTGCTTTCAAACTCACACATGCACAAAAAAAAATACATTGAATAAAACTGAGGAAATGAGGGCCTGGAACACAATTTTCTATGCATCAAGTGAATAAAAAAAAGCAACAGACAATAACATTCTCAGAAGAAAAAAAACAAAGAATTTACAACATAAAAAAGATGAACAAAAATTAATTATGCTGAAATGAACAATAGATAATAATATTAATATTAAACTTATCAATCCCAAATCCTCTGGTATCTAAGTGTGTAACTGAAACACAAAAAGACAAAGACAGTAATATAATACAATGCCAGGTAATTCTACTATCCTCTTAATTTTGAAAGAGTATAACAAAGTCTAATAGCACAACTAGAAAAGCAAATATATATATATATATATATTTAAATTACTGGAGAAACTAGAGCTAAAATGCTTATGAGTATTTTAGTTAGTGAGTTTTCTAAAGAATATAATTCTTAACACCACAAAAACACTTACAAAAATTGACTGTGTATTAAGTTGTACAGATATTGAAAACAAATGTAAACAAGCAGAAATTGAGAATATATCTCTTACAAAAGATAATGCAATAAAAATAGCAATCGGTTCAAAGGACACAAAGGACACAGACTCAAATGGAGATTTAACAATGAAATTTAAAGTTATGAATATGCCATGGAAAAAGTTATTATTTTAAAATAATTATGAGACAAAATACCAAAACATCAGCCATGCAGTTAAAATAGTCTTCAGGAGAATATGTATATCACTGTACACACACATACACACACACACACACACATACACACCCACACACACACACACACACACACACATACCAAGAGACTATTAATAAACTGAAAATGCATTTAAAATTATATTCATCTTTCTTATTAAGAAGAACCAAACATATCGCAGGAGTAATGTTTTGACTTGCATGTATATTGGATTTAAACAAGGAAGAGTTGCACAAGATTGTCAGCCTCACTCTCTCTTCCAGAGTCATTGAAGAACAGTGGCAAGACAAAAGTCGAAATGACTGATGATGGCTTGGGATTCAGTAGATATCCTTGCTTCTTCAATGTCTAATCAAGCTTTTGGTGCTCTACAGTGTCTGCTTTTACCACCTTCGTGGCTGTTAGAACAAATTGTTCTCATCCACCTATTATAGCACATCTTTCCTTGCTTGGGGTTTTTGTCTCCCTAACACACAAATGGGTTTGAGGTATGCCAGTCATTCTCAATCTGGTTTAGCCAAGCTGCAAAGATTTTTTTTTTTTACTTTGATGTGGCCACCACACATGGTACAGCTTCTTGAAGTCACAGGTGATGATTGGGTGGCAGGTGGACACCAAGGGTAGAAAAGCATTTTTGAAAAGGTCCCAGGAGTTATCACATTAGATGTACTAGTCTTCCTTTAATAACCCATATACCCCTGTCTTCTTGAGTTCAAATCTGGCCTCAGACATGTACTAGCTGTGTGAACCATAGCAAGTCATTTAAACTTTTTAAACATGTTTGCCTCAGTTTCCTCATCTGTAAAATAAGGTAGAAAAGGAAATGGCAAAACGCTCCAGGGTCTTTGTCAAGTAGACCCCAAATGAAGTCATGAAGAGTCAGCCAGTCATGTCTGAAAATAACGGAACAGGTAAATTACAATTAAACTAGCATCTAAAAAATAGTAAACCTAAGAAATAAAAAACCCTAGAATAACTACCAAAAGAGACAAAAAATAGAAAATATACATTAAAATTGTCTATAGATATTATAAGTATGATTAAAATTTGCTTCTTTAAAATAACTTAAAAAATAAAATTTTAGCCAATCTAATTAAAAAAGAGTAAAAATTCAAATCCACAAACAGCAAAGAAGCAAGCTGAAATTACAGCATAAACAAATCTTTTTAATAAAATATTATCAGTGTCAACTCTGCACAAATATAAACTAAAAGAATTGAGAACACAAAGGAATACTTTTTAAAAACCCAAAATATTCAAACCAATTGATAACTAAACAGAAATCATAAAAAACATTTAATCTCACAAAAGGAAATGAAACTATCTATAAAGAAACTATGAGTTGGAGCCAGAAGAACTATTGGAGAATATAATCAAATTTCTATGGGCAATAACTGTCTATACTTCACAAATGATTAATAAGAAAGTACCCTACCAGATTCCTTTCATGAAATAAATATAGTCTTAATACCTAAACATGGAAAAATAAAGAACAAAAGGAGAATATTAAAACAAAATAAGTAAGAAATATTGTTTTAAAATTTTAAACAAAATTTCGTCAAAGAGAATAACATGATTCATACAAGAAATGATTCAACATACACAAGCTGGTTGTATACAAAAGATATAAATTTGCCTCAGTATAAGGAAAACAATCAATATAAATAAACATATTAAACAAAAGCATCCAACATCAAATAATTATCTCAATTGATGCTAAAAAGCCTTTGGTAAATTACAATATTAATTTATTTTAACAAATCAACAAACTATAAACATAGAGGGATCTTTTCATTTTAGCTATAATAAAAAAAGTATCGGGGGCAGCTAAGTGGTACAGTGGACAGAGCACTGGCCCTGAAATCAGGAGGACCTGAGTTCAAATCCGGCCTCAGACCAAAGACTTGACACGTACTAAATGTGTGATCTTGGGCAAGTCACTTAACCCCAATTGCTTCACCACAAAAAAGAAAGTATCAAAACACAAAGGCAAGTATCATATATAGTCAGAATACAATAGAACCTTTCCCCAAAAATACAGAAATGAAGAAAGAATGCTCACTCTGACAATTATTATTTAATATAGTTTTCAAAATTTAGCAATAGTAATAAGACAGGAGGAACAGAGAATGTAATTTCAGATGAAGCTGAGTTAAAACTACTCATCTTTATTAATGATGATGGTAGTTTTCTTAGAAAATCCTAAGGAATCAGTAAATATGCCAAATGAGAAAATTTCTTCAGCAAGGTTGCAGGCTACAAAATAAACTCTCAAAAAAAAACATCATTTTGATATAATAATAAAATTTGAGGCAATAATAAAAATGGAAAACTCCTTCCCAATAACTACAAAATGTACAAAATATCTTTGCAATCAGTCTGTCAATGCACACAGAATACTTTCCATCAATTCAGATGTAACCTGCTCTTTAAAGGAATAGAGAATAACTTTAAAAGTTTAGAGGAATAATCTGTACTCAAAGCTGGGGCAAGTCAATATAATAGAAATAAAAATAATGCAAATACAGTTTTGATGCTACTCTAGTCAAATGAGCAAAAGGACACTTAATGAGACTAACTAAAAATGAAACAAAGACTATTTGAAAGATAAAAAATCTATAATGTGAAAGAAAATAATGAAATACGGTAGAGTTGAAGGAGGGATAGCAATCCAGATTTCAAACTATTGTGAAAGAATAGTCATCAAAAGCATCTGTCTTTGGTTAATATGACAGAAATTAAGCTTAAGCCAACAATCTATTCCATGTTTCACAATACATTCTAAATAAATATATGACATTAGTATTTAAAATATATCACTAAAATAAACAAGAAATCTAACAGATAGTGATCAAAGCTGTGTGTAGGAGATATATTTCAGACAGAGAAACAAAAGGAGAGAGAGATAGAGATAATAGGAAAAACTAAAATAGATATTTTGACTATATGATACTGAAAAGCTTCTACACAAATAAAATTAATGTATGTAGAATTAAAAGCAAGCAATTGAATGGGGAAAATATAAAATTTTCTGATGCATTTAATATCCAAGAAATATAAAAATTAATATATGTAATATATACTTATAACATATCTACATATATAGAGTATATGTATGCAAATATAAAGACACATGTATGCACACACATACTACCAAATAAATCATTGATATTATTTTCCCAATTTTATTGACTGATTTGCTCTAATAATAATGAAATTTACAACTTTAATGGCAGTCTTCTTTACCCTTGTTAATTTTATTTGATTCCAATTTTGTGAGATTGAGAGAGAAAAAATACACATGTTCTCTCTATAAATAGCTGTACATTACTTCGTCTTTTTTCTATTTTTTTTTTACTGGATTTTAAATGTTCTGACTCCTTTTCAAATAATCATTCTGGAATATGGGATTATTTAAAAGCATTTTTGTTAATGATAATAACATTTAGACAAATCCCTTCATTTTAGACATAACAGTGAAGCAGAGAATATAAGTTCCTTGACAGGTTGTACACCTCAGCTTCAATTTCCCCTTCCTTAATTCAAGTTGGCAAATGTTAAAATTATCCAGGGATTTTGTTTTAACAAGCTATTACCTGCCATTTCAGTTTTAAACTCCTTACACATCCCAGCCCACTCCATCACAACTTCCACCCCCCCCAAAACAATAACATATAGTTAGTAAGCTTCTGATGGGGGAAATATCTGAGAAAGACACTTAAGCTTTTCCAGTCCTAAAGCTTTTAGGGAAATCTATTTATTGTAGTTTTTGTCTGTTAGTAGTAATAATTAATTCAATAGAGGCAATCAGACAGAATTTAGACTAGAAAAGATGTACAAATTTTAGATTCCACAGTGACTTTCACACATGGGAAGTGTTTGATAATGACACATTCTAAAAGAAATGGAACTAGACAGCACAATCTTTCATCAGTAAACATATTTAGTTGTAAAAATGAGAAGTACCTTCCTTACCCATGTGAAACAAAGATAATCATATTATTTTATATTTGTTCAGAAATGTTCAACCAAGAACTTTATAATTATTACCTCTTTGAGATATGTTTAAAATGTATTTTTTGCTTTTAACATAACCATAATTTCCATCAGTAGTCCCTTATAGAGAACTATTATTGTATTATATTATAAATATTATTATTTAGATAGTAAAAAAAAAGAAGGGGAAAATCAAAATAGTTGATCACTGCATCAAAAAGTCAGAAAAATATATATAATGTAAATTATTTGTGTAAGTACCATCTTTGCAAAGGGGAAATGAAGGGGTGTTTCCCTTTGAACCCTACTGACACTTTTTAATTTCTCAAAATTCTCTTTTGATTGAATTTATGGTTGTTTTTGTTTTTTTTTCTTTTCATTGTTTTAGTCATTGCATATTGTTTTCTTGGATTTGCTTAATTCAATCTACATTAATTCATAAAAATGTTTCATGCTTGTTTGTATTCATCAGGTTTGTCATTCCTTAAAGCACAGTGTTATTCACTCACATTCAAATACTACAATTAGTTGAGTCATTCTTCAATCAATGAATGTAATCTTGTTTCCAATTCTTTGTTATAAAAAAATACAACTTTAAATATTTTGGTGCATGAGAACTTTTTATTTTTTTAATTATTTTATCAATTGCTTCCTTATATAAGCTTAAAAAGGAAATTATTTCTGGGTCAAAAGTTATTTTAATCACTATATTTGTATAAATCTAAATTGAATACCAAAATGGTTCTACTGATTCAAAGCCCACAAAAAATGAGCCAGTATTCCTGTCTTCTTTTGATTTCTCTAGCATTGACAATTGTTACCTTTTTTGCTCTCTGACAATTATCATGGTATAATGTCAAACCTCACCTTTGTTTTGCTTATATGCCTTATCATTAGGGATTTGGAACATTCTTTCATAGAATTATTAATAATTTGAATTTTTACTTTCAAAAATGTTTGTAACATAGCAACTTCAGCATTTGTGCAATTTCAGATAACTTAGGGAAAAAATACAAATGTATGTATACCCAAGATATGTCAAGGAAATTGTCCCAGATTTGTTAAAATTTATGTAACTGAAAAGGATCAGATAATTCTAAAAAGGAAAATCCTAAGATTTAATGTATCTACACATTACAATTAGAAATTCAACCCCAAATTAAAAAGAAATATACAATAAGTTATATAAATTATAAAATAGAATACAAATATTCAAAATTAAGAAATATGTGATATGAATGAAGGATTAGCAACACTTAAAAGCCTCTTTGTGCTCTATGAAGAGAACGGATGGATTTTTCATCAGTCACCAGCCATTTATTAAGCATCTACTATGTTCCAAATATTATGTAAGGTGCTGGAATATAAATGAAGGCAAAAAAAACTCTCTTTCTCTCTCTCTCTCTCTCTCTCTCTCTCTCTCTCTCTCTCTCTCTCTCACACACACACACACACACAAACACACACACACACAAGATACAGATAGATGTAATATATATGTATATGTGTGTGTGTGGACATACTATCTATCTATATATGTGTGTGTGTGTATATATATATATACATATACATATAATCAAAGGGAGATAAGAGAATAAAGGTATTAGAATTAAAGATCAAGAAGGGCTTCTTACAGAAGGTAGAATTTTAGCTGGATATTGAAGAAAACCAAAGAGGCCAAGATATGGAGTTGAGGGAGGAGATAATTATAGGCATAGGGAACAGTCAGTGAAAATGCTCAGTGTAGGAATAAGGAGATGGAAAAAGCCTATTGGGATAATAAAGGCATAAAGTAATAAGCATTTAGACTAGGGTAGTGGGTACATGAGATATTTTACAAAGGGAGAAAAAATTAACTGGCAACTGATTAGATATAGAGTAAGAGAAGATAATTTCAACATTAAACTTAGGTTGAAGCTGTCTAAGTGTTTGTAAGGCTATTCGAGAGTAATAAGAAATTTAGGATGAAAAAAATTAAAAAAAAGAAATTTAGGATGATGGGAGGGCTTTGGGTAGGAGAAAGATATGTTGAGTTCAGTCTAGGACATGATAAGTTTAAGCCTTAAAATTTAATATATCTATAGATCATCTAGTGTGACATTTGTATAGAATGATAATTTCATTGGCATTGGAAACTATTTCCTTTTCCTACAGAGATAAACAGACATTTTGCAAGTTATTGTCTTAAAGAGTTAATTGTTTAAGAAGTGAAGAAGTGACCTAAGCAAACTCAAATAGTGATCATGTATCAGAGGTGGAATTTAAACCCAGGCCATCCTGATTCTAAGATTATCATTTATCCAATTTGAAACAGTGCCACTATTTAGGAAAATGAAGATAAACAGGAGCAGGGCCAATAAGAGCAAAGTTAATATCAAACCAGATAGATATAAGCAACATCATTATTTTATTCTTAAGATTTTATGCAAAATGAAATAATTTTCATTGTTAACTGTATATAACCTGTTCTTGAAATATGCAAATAAATAAATTAATGTACATGTATACCATATATACATATATCCTTATATACATATGCATGTATTTAAATACATATGTGTATATATACTTTGGTGCTATTTCTTTCAACCTCCAATCTAATGCATTGCCACAATATTAATAACCTGCAATAACTGTACCAATATACTTTTAAGTCACTGACGACTTCTAAAGAGCAATGATCAAGTTAACATCAATTAGATTTTTAAATTTTACTATTTATTTATTTTAACATTTTTTAAATTTGAGTTCTAAATTCTCTCCCCCCCTTTCCATTATCCTCTCACCCAGTGAGAAGGCAAGCAAAATGATATCAATTATACAATAGAAAATATGCAAAATATATATCCATATTGACCATTTTTCAAAGCAAGAAAAACAAAGCAAGAAAATTTTACTTCAATTTGCACTCAAAATTCATCAGTGCTTTCTCTGGAGGTACATATTATTTTTCATCATGAGTCCTTTGGCTCTGGTTCATAGTATTGATCAAAGCAGTCAAATCTTTCACAGTTGATCATGATTACAACATTGCTTTTACTGGACACTATGATCTTCTTGATCTTCTCACTTCATTTTGATTCAGCTAATGTAGGTTCTGCCATTTTTTTCTTCTTGTTTTGTGAAACCATTTCTCTCTTCATTTCTTATAGCACAATATTGCTCCATCATAACTATATGCCACAACTTCTCCTACCATTCCCTAATCGTTAAGCATTCCCTCCATATCTAATTATTTGCCATCACATAAAGAACTGCTACAAATATTTTTGTACATATAGATCTTTTTCCCTTTTTTGTCTCTTTGGGATGTAAACCTAGTAGTGATATTGAAGGCCAAAGGCTATCTGTAGTTTTTATAGCCCATTGGTCATATTTCCAAATTGTTCTCCAGAATCGTTGGATCAGTTCACAACTCCACCAACAGTTTATTAATGTAAATATTTTCCCTCATCCTTTCCAGCATTTATAATTTCTGATATTTGTGAGGTAGTATCTCAGAGTTATTTTAATTTGCATTTCTATAATCAGTAGAAGTTTGGTGCATTTTTTCCATATGGTTATAGACAGCTTTGATTTTTTTCTTTTGAAAATTGCTTGTTTGTATCATTTTACCCCATGTCAATTGGGGAATGGCTCTTACTATTTTTTTTATAAATTCAATTTAGTTCCCTATATATTTGAGAAATGATTTATTTATACTTATTTATCAGAAAAACATGCATTAATTTGTTTTTATATTACTTCATTGTCTATGGTACCTTTTAGCAAAATGTAGTTTGCATGATATGTCTTTAAATTAAATCTACTTTTGCTATGGCTTTGTCTGACATCCTGATTGCTACTGCTGCCTTTTTTACTTCAGTTGAAGCATAATAGAGTATACTCCAACCATTTATTTTAATTCTGTGTGTGTCTTTCTGTTCCAAGTGTATCTCTTGTAAACAACATATTGTTGGATTCTGGTTTCTAATTCAGTTTGCTATCTGCTTCTGTTTATGAGTGAGCTCATCCAATTCACATTGACAGTTAATATTAGTGTTTATTTACCTCCATTTTCTTCTGTTTATCATTCTCTCACACTTTTTATCCTGTCCTTTCTCAAAAGTTTATTTTGCTTGAGACCACTACCTCCCTTAATCCACCCTCCCTTTGATCATTCCCATATCTCTTATCCTCTTTTCCTCCTTTTTCTCTCATGGGTAAGACATATTTCTATACCCAATTGATATATATTCACACACATATATATACATACACACACACACACACACACACACATATATATATTATATATATATATATATATATACACATGTATATTCTTTCTTCCTTGAACCAATTCTGATGAGAATGAGATTTAAGCATAGCCTGCCATTTCCCCATTTTCCCCTACATTATAAAAAGGTCTTTCTTGTGTGCCTCTTCTATATGAGAAAACTTTCCACATTGTACCCTTCCCATCCCTTTCTCCCAGAACATCATACTTTCTCACCCCTTAACTTCTTTAGATAATCTCAACATAATTGACCTACACTCCTGGATTCTGTCTATGTAAATTCTATTTAACTGACCTAATAATTAACTCTGGCATTGATGTGGCATAGATAGATAATTCACTCACTTGTTTGCAGGATACAGCGTCTCATGTGGTATGTCTATTTTCTGCTGGCCTGGGTTGTGCTACTCTACACCAATCAAATTATGGAGCTACAAAAAAGTTCTGGTTTGGAAACTACTCCTTAGACTTCTGGTAGCTCTTTTAGTCTTTCAAAGCTCACATGGTCTTAATCTAGTATATTCCATCTCTGATATTCATTCAGCAAAACTCAGGAAAGGATAAAAAAATCAGAGACAGAAAAACAGCAGTTCCATTTGTTCATGGCTAGATGATGGATATATGAGAGAGAGAGAGAGAGAGAGAGAGAGAGAGAGAGAGAGAGACCCTGAGCCCCCCTCCTTCATCTGGAAACTCAAAGCAAAATTACTTCCCCCTCAATTCAAAGTTGCAAAGAAAGGAGATCAATTTTTGTCTCTTCAAGACTTTAGTACCCATACTCAGTTTGACTTCAGTAGCCAATTAAGTCTTTTGTGTGACAAAGAAATGACTCCTACAATACTCATTCCTAAAAGAAGTTCACAAAGCCTCCAAAGCATTTGGTACTAGGCACAGCATATTTTGTATCCTCTAAAGACTGGGCCTTCTTTGCACAGTCTTCCCTCATTAGTGTGTGTACACATAAACACATACACACACAAATAAGATATACACAGACTTTTAATAATTCTACATCAAAAGCATAAAGATTAACCTTATAGCTTTAAGTAGACAGTAAAGATAATATTGGGAAACTTTAACACCCAGTTAGATATTATAAATCCTGCAAGAAATTATAGAAGTAGAATATTAAGCTTTTATGAGTCATACTACTTTTATAGAGAGAAATTATTAGTAAAAAGGTAATACTGTATTTTTTTCTTAGTGTTCAAGTAACACATAAAAAATGGACCATATGCTAGACTACTAAGAAAACACAAGCAGGCACTGCCATCAGAAATTCTATGTAATGTTTAAAGACCCAAAGGAAATAAAATTAATAATAGAAAATATGATAAATAAAAATATAGCCCCTCACTATAAAACTACATGCTCTTTGATCCATCAATATTACTACTAGGTCTGTATCCCAAAGAGATAATAAAAAAGGAGAAAGAACCCACATGTACAAAAATATTTATATCAGCTCTTTTTGTGGTGGCAAAGAATTAGAGACTGAAGGGATATGCATAAATTTGGGGAATGACTGAACAAGCTGTGTTGTTTGAATGTAATGGAATATTATCATGCTATAAGAAATTATGAACAGATGAATTTCAGAAAAACCTGGAAAGACTTTCATGAACTGATGCTGAACAAAGTGAGCAAAACCAGAAAAACATCATGCACAGTAACAGCAACTTTGTATAATGATCAACTATGATAGACTTAGCTCTTCTCAGCAATACAATGATCCAACATAATTCCAAAAGACTCATGATGGAAAATGCTATCCACATCCAGAGAAAGAACTATGGAGTCTGAATGAAGTTCAAAGCATGCTATTTTTGCTTTTCTCCTTTTTTTTCTTCCTCATAGCTTTTTTTCCCTTTTGTTCTGATTCTTCTTTGACACATGACTAATGTGGAACTATGATTAATATGATTATGTGTGTATAACCTGTATCAGATTGCTTGCTGTCTTGGAGAGATGGGAAGGGAGAAAGGAGGAAGAAAAATTAGGAACTCAAAATCCTATCAAAGTAAATGATGAAAACTATCTTTACAGGTAATTGGAAAAATGAAACACTATTAAGTGGGTGTGTGTATATAAATATGTATATATTCATATATATGTAAATATATACATACACATGTGTATGTCCCCTCCTGGGAAAATGGCATTAAATAATGACTTGATGTACTAGCAATTTTTTTAATTCAGATTAAGAAAACATGACATTAAAGATATTACATACCTAAAACTATGGCTAAGCCAAGCAGTACATATGTAAACATAAATGATTTGGAGTAGATAACTATCCAAGTCTCTTCCAACTCTACATGCTCTAATGCTTCAAAGAGACTCACTTCCATAAGCCTTAACTTTCACACCAATCAAATTTATATTATTAATCCCCTTTTAAGACAAATGTACCTACTAATAAGCATGATAATATAGTAGCAAGAGTGTAAAACAGAGCCAAGAGAGGAAGGAAAGAGGGTGCGTGTTCAATTCAGATACATACTCCTTTGTAACTAAGGCAAGTTACTTAACAGTGTCACTTAACAGTGTCTTCATATGGAACATGAGGGGGGCAGCTAGGTGGCACAGTGAATAGAGCACCAGCCCTGAAGTCAGGAGGACCTGAGTTCAATTCTGGCCTCAGATCAAACACTTGGCACTTACTAGCTGTGTGACCCTGGGCAAGTCACTTAACCCTAATTGCCTAAAGAAAAAGAACATACGGAACATGAAGATTATCCTGATTATTCTGACTACCTTACAGGATTATTGTTATGGGGAAAAGGTAAGAGAATGTGATTATATTTATCACTCCAGTTTGGTTGGTTGTTCTTCATTCTTGAAGAGGACAAAAATGGCATCACTATGTTTGGGTCATGGTACAGTGTGTCCAACTGTGGCTGATCAAACCAAGACAAACTCAAGAGTCTCTACCACATGTTAGGGACAAATACTTCATATGAACATCTGGACTGGAGTTGCCTCTAAATTTGCACATCTCACATTTCTTTCTAACTAATGCAATTCTGCTTTGCTAATGGAGTACAGTGTCTTCTTTGATGTGGGCACTCTGTGCTGGGCAGTCCTATGCCAGTGTCCCCATGTCTCAAAATTGATTCCAAAGGGGTTTTTTTTTTGTTTGTTTGTTTTTGTGGTCTTTTTTTAGTGAGAATTTGAGAGTGTCTTTGTATCACTTCTTCTGACCTCCATGTGAGCACTTGCCTTGCATGAGTTCTTAGAAAAGTAGTCTTTTAGGTAAACATACTTTTGGCATTCAAAAGTCTTGGCCAACCCATCAGAGTTGTGTTCTCTGCAGTATAGTTTGGATGCTTAGCTCTTTATCTTAAGAGAGGATCTCAGTGTCCAGTACCTTATGTTGCCAGGTGATTTTCAAAGTCTTTCTAAGACAATTTAAATGTAAGCAAGTCAGCTTCCTGGCATGGCACTGTTACGTTGCCTAAGTTTTACAGGCATATAACTATGAAATAAGCACAACAGTTTTATAGACCTTCAGTTTGGTAAGCATCCTAATACTTCTCTCCCATATTTTCTTTTGGAGCCCCCCAGAGTTTGTTTTGGCAATGCCTGCATGAACCTCAACATCTATATGTACTACTCTGTAGAATATACTGTCAAGGTAAGTGAACTTATCCATAGTGTTCAAAATTTCTGCATTTGTTATAACCAATGGTTCCACATATGGATGATGGATGGTGAGTGGTGAAAACCTTTGTTTTCTTGGTGTTAATTGTCAGGTCAAAATTAGGACAAGCAGCAGAGAATCAAACCACATTTTGTTGCATCTCGGCCTCAGAGGCTGCACTAAATGCACAATCATTTGTGAACAAAATCTCATGTACCAACTCCCCCTGTACTTTAGTCTTGGCTTATAGCCTTTCCAAGTTAAGTAATTTACCATCAGTGCAGTAGCTAACCTTGATGCCACTTTTGTTCTTATTGAAGGCATCTGACAACATAGCTGAAAACATCATACTGAAAATCATGGGAGAAAACACATAGTCTTCTTCACTCCATTGGTGCCTGGGAAAGAGCAAGAGCATTCTCCATTATCCAGAACCTTGGCAAGCATCCCATCATGAAACTGATGTACAATACTGATGAATTTCTCTGGGCAACAGAATTTTGCCATAATTTTCCAAAATCCCTCATGACTGACAGTTTCAAAGCTATCGGTCCAATCAATGAATGTTCTCTACAGACCTCTCTTCTGATCCTGGCCTTTTTTCTGGAGTTGTCAAGCAGCAAACACCATATCAAATGTTCCTTAGCCCTTTATGAGGCTACAATGGCTCTCAGATGAAGGATTCCAGGTGAAGGATCATCCTATTAAGGAGGACTATGGCAAGAATCTTGCTGGCAATCATCAGAAAGAGATACCCTGTGATTGTCACAGGACAATCTATTTCCTTTACCTTTATAGAGATGGACAATGGAAGCATCCTTGAAGACCTGGGGTATATCCTCCTGTTGCCATATAACCTAGAAAATTTCCATCAGCCTTTGTATGAACAGTGGATATCCTGCCTTGTAAATCCCAGCTAGAACAGAATCCATACCAGGCTCTTTGCCACATGAGAGGAGCCAAATTACATTTGAAATATCTTTTCCCTTAGAAGTACAGCTAGTGAGAGATTGACTTCAACTTGATGTTTATAACCAAAGACTTTAAAATTGATTGATGATGGCCTTCCACAGTATGGAAGTGTTTATCTAATCTGTCCAGGAACATGTACTTATCACTAACCAATGTGGTTTCATCAGCACTGAGTAGTTGACATTCACTATAGATCTTTGGCCCACAAATACCCTTCCAGGCATAATAAAAGTGTTTTGGATTGTTAGCAACAGCATAAAACTGAATTTCATCTGCTTTTTTTGCTGAGCCAAGAATCCTACATCTCTCTAAAGCTTTGCTTGTACTTTACTTTTTATGAAGTTAAACATAGCCTTTTTAGAGACAGATGACTTAGACTGCTGGTAAACCCCATGGAGTTCTTGTTTTTCATTTAGCATCTTCTGAATTTCCCCATTATTTTTGTCAAAAAAAGCTTGGTGTTTGCTAGTGTTTTGGTCCACATGAGTCATATCTTTTGGTAGACCTCTTGCCTTGGGAGTTCTATTATTGTTAAATGCCAATGTTTAGCTTAGAGAGGAAAAGCCTATGATCTGTCTAGCACTCTGTGCCACACAATGCCTTCATCACTTTCACATCCTGTCTGTCTCTTCTCCTTATAATCATACAGTCCATTAAAAGTCAATTTTTGCTGTGAGGCTGCATCCATAAAGTTTTGTTATGTTTAGGTAAACAGAAGATAGTGTTGGTGATAAGAATGTCATAAGATGCACAAGTCTTGAGTAAAAAGTGACCTTTACTGTTTCCAACTCCATTCTTCTCAAAAATTCCCTGTCATGTGTGATAGTTTGTGCCTACTCTGGTGTTAAAGTCATACAGAAATATAAGCTTGTCCTCTTTCAGCACATTGATGATGAGGGTCTCTAGTTATTGATAATTTTTTTTTCTTTTACCTCATCAAGATTTATCGATTTGTCATGGGGTCATCATGGTGGTGTGGCACTTTCCTGCAAGCAGCAATTGCATTGTCATGTGTATGTCATTCACTCCTCTTAGGAAACATACAAACTTATTGACTAGATTAGTTTTTATTTCAAAACCTAAGGTAGCTTCTTGGCACACCTCTTTACTGTGGCCATTCCAGAAAAAAAAATGAGTATCCAGGTCTGACTTTGGTAATCAGGTCTTCATTAGCCAGCTTTGTTTCACTCAAGACTGTTATTTGGATGTGATAGCTCTTGTATTCTCTTGCAATAAAAGCTGTTCCTCTTTCAGGTCTACTGGAAATCTTGTTGACCGTAAGTGTATACACATTCTATGTAGTGATGGTGAGTGGAATCATCTTTGCAATTTTTTTTCATGTGTATGTGTGTGTGTGTGTGTGTGTGTGTGTGTGTGTTCCGAGCACAGTGTAAAATCTTTGCTACCTATAGCAGACAATTTTTAGGGTGCCTTTCCTAGTCATTACATAATGCCAGGAGGTGATCAGTGCTGTCCTTCAAAAAGGCTGCTCAGACCCTCAGGGGGCTTCTGAATCCCACTATTGATTTAGTCTACTGAAAAGATGATTTTATGGCCTGAGCTACCTGTGTGTAGAGTTGTGACTACAGCTCCCAATATATCCATATCTATGGCTTCGTCATTTGCCTGTTACCACAGGACTTTGAGGTGGGTAAAAATGGAAAAATGATATGGGTGATGTCTTTTGAGTCTCTCATAAATTGGATTTAAATGAGGCAGAATTGCACAAAGTCATTGGCCTCACTCTCACCTCCAGAGTCATCACAGTTCAGTGGAAGGACAGAGTCAAGACAACTGGTCATGGCTTGAGATGCAGTGGATGACCTTGGCATCTTTGATGTCTAGCCAAGGTCTACTAAGCACTTCACAGCACCAGCTGCCTTCATACCCATTGGAATAAAATGTTCTCCTCTGCCCATTCCACCAAGGGAAGTCTTCACATGCTTAGATGGCAAAGATTGCCCCCTTAATTCACAAATGGGTTTAAGACCCCTCAGTTACCCTAAACCTGGTGTAGCTTATCTGTTAAAATGGTTTATCATGGTGTGGCCACTGTGTATGCTACAGCTTCTTGGAGCCACAGGTCAGAATTAGATGGAACAAGTGGACATCAAAGGAGAAAAGAAGTTCTGAAAAGGGCTTGGCAGCCCTCACACCAGAAGCACTACTCTTCTCTGAACACACCCTATACCCACAGAGCTTAGTACAGTGTCTGGCACATAGTAAATGTTTAATAAATGCTTGCTTTGTAGTTTCCTCACTTGATTATCAAAGAAATATCAAAGCAGCATACTTTTTGAATTAGGGTTTTATTGTAAGACAATATCACTTCATTAGGTTGTGGACCTCAGATGATCTCTACAAATAATGATGTGTTTTAGTGTGCACTGTTCAGTGTGCAGTGAGATTGTATAGCAATTTGTTTGTTTTATTTTTTTCTGTTGAAGAAATCTATGCATTTTTATTCACCCTTCAAAATATCCTGGATGAATGGGGTAACTATAAGTTTCTCTCCATTGGTCACATTTTTTGAGAAAGGATTATTTTTAAAAATTCAATATACAAAGGATTTAATGATGCAAAAAAAGCTTCCTAATTATCTTCCAATGCTTTCAAATACACATGTGGATTCTTGACATATTTCTTTATAATTATGCCTGACCTATGTGAAAACATCTTTAAAATATGCAAATATACATACATGCATACATGTTATAAAAACATGAAATATCCATAGTTTCAATACCTTAAAAGAAATATTAAGTAAAGAGATAAATCTTCAGAAGAGATAAAAAGAGAAAAACACAAATAAAAATGTGTTCTTAATGTCATTTAAAAATCTTTGTCTCTGAAACTTTGTTAATAATGTTTTTTTTTTTGTCCAACAGAGATTAACTTTCATTGGTAAATCCTCCATGGAATCACTCATCATTTTGATGAGTTACTAGGCAGAACTGTTATTTACTCTATTCATGCAGTCAATCAGCAATGCTCATTCCTTACCCAAGTCATAACCAGCACATTACAATTTCCATACCAGATATTAATCAGCAGGTATTCTACTCTGATGCCTGAATACCATGAGCTAAATTGTACTGAATTATGATGCATATTAATAAAGTAGAACTCTCAGGAGAATGTTGATATATAGCTGTTGTAACTCTGCTTTTACTGATCATACATTAAATTGTATTACGGTGGGAAACACCTCTTAAATAAATAGATGAAAGTTTACTCTGCTTGAATAATTTCAATTTAGAAATTAGTGTTTTAACATAGTCTGTGAGGCACTGGGTCTCCTCCAAAGCAACTTTTTGATTGCAGGAGAATAGCTCAGTCTATATTCTACTGCCCTCTGGCTGATACCATTGGTTGCCAAGATAAAAGCACTACTTCAAACAGTCACCATATGTTAATTAATTGTCTTTATTAAAATGTGTTGTTCTTCCCTTTTTATTCTGCTTCATTACTCAATTTGCTGCTGTGGGAAATATATATTTAACTGTCAGAGCTTTCCAAACAATCATCAAAACCTCATACTGCTCAGTTATATTTTAAATGGTAGGATTCATTAATGCACTTATCATTTCATGAAATAATTAATCTTTTGTCTCCCTGTGCAGTGAACCAGAACCTCAACTTGCAATATATCAGTTGAAAAAGAGAAAGAAGCTTGTAAACAATATGTGTGAAATTAACTCAAAGAAATTCAATTACATATTGTCTAAATTTATTGTAACAAAAACAAAGTGAAATATAGTAATGAGATCAAAATCAATGAATTCACCAAAAAGAAGTGTAAATTCTAGAATATTTTAAAGGAATGCAGTTTTGCTATTTTTGAGAGCTTATAATTTTTAAGGGAAGGACTAACAGTAAGTTAGAAGACCTAGAATGTAAGATTCCAGTCAGATACTCTTAAATGAAACAGTAAGCATAATTGCAATTAACAGACATTGTTTGAATGTTTTCTTAAAGTAAATAAAAATTTCCTATGGAAATTTATTTATATTCTCAATTTACTCAGAAAACTCTCATAAAAGCTACAAAGGCATGTAGCCATTTTCAGGTGTCTCCCTTTCCTTTTCCTTTTTTTCTGAGCTGATTTTGGGGAAAGATAGCTAAGGCTTGCATGCCTTAGATCAAGCCCTGACCTGGTGAATAGCTAGTAACTGAAAAGACAGGTAACAGACAGAATGGTGAGAATATTAGCTATCAGAAAAACCTCAAAATAGTGAAGAATTAATTCTCACTCTCAACTTAAATTCTAGAGGTCTGGTACACTAACGGTTTATAATGAATTACCAGAAAAAAATAAGATTTTTTATACCTTTATCTCCTTGGTAAACATTACAACAAAAGATTAAATATCATAAAATATTTTTCTTGCCATGCTAAAGAATCAGTTAGATATGTGATCTCATTGAACCAAGCAGTTCTTGCAAATATGTACATCACAACAAAACCATGACTGTCTATCTTATGAGACTCTTCCATGATACTTCTTAAGTTCTACATAGGGGATCATTAAATATGATGGGGATCTTATTCACTTTGTTCTGATATAATAAGGTTACCATTGGAATCTTCAACTGATCCAGCTGTTATCCCTCACTCTTATCATATGAGTAAGCTACCTTCATTTTCAATAATACAAAAGCTCAGTTGATGGAATGATTATGAATGTGTTTAATGTATAATGAATGTGCTGGGATCATATTAGGATTCTCCTAAATACTTCCTGCTGAACCTGTACCACCATATTCATTAACTGTACTGCTCCTTAGTTTCACTCTGATTTTTAACAAAATTCCTTGTATTCTTCAACATTCTTTTTACCTTTTCCTATTATAGTAAATGTATTTCTTCCCTGAGGGGACTAAACACAGGCCTGCTTATGGCATGGGCTGGATTGCTGGATCGCTCTAGAGGAGCATATACATTAACCCTTAGAATTCCCATTAGGAGGTGGGCCAAGATGGCTGAGTACAGGCAGTAAGTCAGCTGATCTCTCCCAATAATCTCTTCCAAACAACTTTAAAATAACTCTTCAAATCAAATTTTCCAGAGGCAAAGGCAAAAAAAGGTCACAATGATATGTTTTTTTTCCAGCCTAAGACAACTTAGGAACCAAGAAAAATAGGTCTGTATCATGAGGTGGGGAGTACAACAGCGGTAACACAAACAGTAGACATTGGAGGCAGCCTAGACAACAGAGGCAGCAGCTTTGTGAGCTCTCTACCCAAAGATGGTAAATGGGTCAGAAAACTGGTCAGAAAGAGATTACAGTGAACCCTTTGCCGGCACTGGAGGCAGGATTTTGTTACATTTGCCATACTTGGATGTGGGTTATAGTCCTGGATCTCAGTCTCAAGAGCACTAACACAGCAGAGCTTGTAGTCACAGGGGAGCAGAAACCCTAATCACAGCTGCAGAATGGAGAAGAGTGCTTGTGGTCACTGACAGACCAGTGCACAGGCCAGAAGAATAGTAAATACACCTCTCCATAGATCACACCATGGTGGAAGAAATGAAAATTTACAGGTCCCCAGAAATACCTCTGAAAATGGCTTGAACAAACAAACCTGAAGGTTGGTAACAGTACTCCCTCCTCTCTGGAGGAAGAGCATGACTTTATCATAAAGTTAAAAGTCAAGAAATAGACTAGAAAATGAGCACATAACAGAAAAAGATTCTGACTACAGAAAGTTACTATGGTGACAAAGAAAATCAAAACACAAACTCAGAAGAAGACAACAAAGTCAAAACTCCTATGTCCAAAGTCTCCAAGAAAAAAAAATATGACTTGGCTTCAGGTCATGGAAGAGATCAAAAAGGATTTCAAAAGTCAAGTAAGAGAGGTACAAAAAATTGGGAAGAGAAATGAGTGTTGCAAGAAAATTATTTTAAAGAGTCAATAGCTTGGTAAAGGCACAAAAAATACTGAAGAAAACAAGACCTTAAAAAACATAATAAGCCAAATGGTAAAAAAAAAAAAAAAAGGTACAAGAATCCAATAAGGAAAAAAATTCATTGAAAACTAGAATTGGCCAAATTAAAAAAAAAGATACACAAAATTCACTGAAGAGAAAAACTCCTTAAAACATAGAATTGGCCAAATGGAAAAGAAGGTACAAAATTTCACTGAGGAAAAAAAAATTCTTCTAAATTAGAGTTAGACAAGTACAAGATAATGATTATATGAGACATCAAGAAACAATGAAACAAAATTTAAAAAATGAAAAATAGTAGAAAATGTAAAATATCTAATTGGATAAATATCTCACCTGAAAAATAGATCCAGGCTAGATAAGTTAAGAATTATTGGACTACCTGAAAGCCATGATCAAAAAAAGGGTCTGGACATCATCTTCCAAAAAATTATCAAGGAAAACTGCCTGATATTTTAGAACCAAACAGTAAAATAGAAATTGAGAAAATCCACTAATCACCTCCTGAAAGAGATCCCAAAATGAAAACTCCCAGGAATATTATAGCCAAATTCCAGACCTCCTAGATCAAGGAGAAAATACTGCAGGCAGCCAAAAAAGACATAATTAGCATATCATGGATCCATAGTCAGGAGAACACAAGATTTAGCAATTTCTACATTAAAGCATTGGAGGGCTTGGAATATGATATTCTGGAGGGTAAAAGAGCTAGGGTTAGAACCAAGAATCACATACCCAGCAAAACTGAGTATAATCCTTTAGAGGAAAAAATAGACATTCAATGAATTTAGCACTTTCATGCATTCTTGATGAAAAGACCAGAGCTGAACAGAAAATTTGATTTTCAAATAAAGACTCAAAAGAAGCGTTAAAAAGGTAAACAAGAAAGAGACATCATAAAAGATTCTGTACAGGTAAGCTATTTACATTCCTACATGGGAAGATGATACTTGTAATGCCTAAAAACTTTCTCATTATTAGGGCAGTTAGAAGGAGTATACATAGACAGAGGGCATGCATGTGAGTTGAATATGATGAGATGGTACCTAAAAAAGTAAATTAAGAATGAGAAAGAAGAATGCACTGAGAGAATGGGAAAGGGAGGGGTAGAATGGGGCAAATTATCTGACATAAAAGAGGTCCAAAAGAGATTTTACAGTAGAGGGGAAGATGGGGGAAATTGGGTAAAATTGTATAAAACTTCCTCTAACTAAAATTGACTGAAAGAGAGAATAATATACACACTCAGTTGAAACCTATCTTAATATACAAAAAGTAAGAGGGAAAGGGGAAAATACAAGGGAAGGGTAAAAATAGAAGGGCAGACAGATTGAAGGAGGTAAAAGTCAGAAGTAAAACATTTTTTGAGAATGGACAAGTGAAAGGAGAGAGAGAGCAAGATAAACAGGGGCAAATAGGTTGGAGGGAAATACATATTTAGCAATCATTATTGTGGAAAAAATATAGCAAGTTTCTCTGAGGAAAAAACTCATTTCTCAAATATATAGAAAACTGAGTCATGATTTTAGAAACAAGAGTCATCCCTCAATTAATAAATGGTCAAAACACACAATTTTAAAAGTAACCAAAGCTTCTATTGTCATATGAAAACCTGTTCTAAATCATAATTGATTAGAGAAATACAAATTAAAACATCTCTGATCTACCACCACACACCTATCAAATTGGCTAATATGACAGAAAAAGAAAATGATAAATTTTGGAGGGGATGTAGGAAAATTAAAACACTAACACACTGTTGGTGATGTTGTGTACTGATTCAACCATTCTGGAGAGCAATTTGGAAATATGCCCAAAGGGCTATAAAACTATACAATAAACTAATATTCTGAATGCAGGAGGTGGTTTCAGCTGCAAGCCAAATGGATAGTCCGTGTGGTGCTAATGTTTCCAATGTGGGGTGGAGAGCAAGGCCCCAAAGCAGATACAGGTTGTTAGAGGGTAGGACAAGGGGAACCTAAGGCACCCACTTCCCATACCTACTTTGTAATTAATTATAGAACACTGAGAGTGATATGCCTTTTATGATGCAGCCAGTATGATTCAGAGATGAAACTTGAACTTCAATCTTTCTGGTTCCTAAGCTATCTGTCTGCTTCCACTAAACTATGTTGCCTCAAATCTATCTACTATTTCCCTCTCCCTCTCTTTCTTCTTCTTCTTCCCTCCTTCTCTCTTTCTCTCCCCTCTCTCTGTGTGTATATCTATATGTATAAATACATATATACACACACATATATACGCATGATGTATACATACATTCATACAATGTGTACACATACGTATACATACATATATGTTTATGTGTGTGTATATATGAGGCAGTTAGTTAATGTAATGAATAGACTGCCATATGTGGAATCAGAGAGATGAGTTCAAATCTGGCCTCAGACACTTATTAGCTCTGTGACCCTGAGCAAGTCACTTTACCTAGTTTTGTCTCAGTTTCCTAAACTATCAAATGAGAATAATAAAAGTACCTCTATCCTCAAGTTGCTGTGAGGATCAAATGAGATAATATTTGTAAAGCCCTGAGCACAGTACGTTACATATAGTTGGTGTTTCCTAAATTCTACCTATTAATAATTATACTAAATGGTTATTTCTATCCTTCTTATATATGTACATACATATATGTACAAGTATATATTTGCATATACAGAAATGTACATATGCCTACACATATGGGTGTTCCAAAAGTCTTAGCTCAGTTTTAAGCTATTAAAACTTAAACAGCGCATGCACACACACACACACACACACACACAAACATATATAATAGAATACATGCAGATAATACAGGACTTTGGTATGGCTGAATTATAATTTGTTTCATTTGGAGAGGACACAAAGACACTTGCTTCTTGGAAGGAAAGCTATGTCAAATCTAGACAGCATATTAAAAAGCAGAAATATCACCTTGCCAAAAAAGGTCCATGTTGTAAAAACTATCATTTTTCCAGCAGCAATGTATGATTGTGAAAGTGGGACTATTAGGAAATCTGAGTGCCACAGAATTGATGCTTTCAAATTATGGTGCTGGAGAAGACTTTTGAGAGTCCCTTGGACAGCAAGCAGATTAAATCAGTCAGTACTTAAAGAAATTAATTTAAATCACATATTTAATGTCAAATACTGAAGCTGAAACTTAAATACTTTGGCCATATAATGACAAGACCGGACTCATTGGAAAAGACTGATTTTGAGAAAGATGGAAGGTGAAAGGAGAAGGTGATGGCAGGAGATGGATAGTGTCATGGAAGCAATGAACAGAGCATGGAAAGAGAAAGATGGAGGATAGAAGGGCCTGGTGAGATATAATCCATGGGGTCATGAAGATGTATGGTTGAACAACTGAGCCACAACCACCACATATGCCAAAAAAGTGAGGAATTTTGAGCATTTTCTAGTATAGACTTTTCCTAACAATTAAATTTGAGTGCCTGACTCAGGCAACAATGAGTTATCCTATCTTGATATCTTCAAGTCAAGGATAAATTACCTTTTGTCAAGATATTGTTGGGAGAAATTCATATTCAGCAAGTGAATTAGATGACATCTTTTCAACCTGACTTGTGACTTCATTATTCTAGGCTGAGGAAACTTCCTCTACCAATGCAGTTTGGAATCCTCTCTGCAACTTACAGTCTTAATAGTACTGATTGAGGCGTTTGATGTTATTTGACTTGCCTAGGAACACACATGCCTAAGTATGTTAGAAAGGGAAGACCAAAATCTAGTTTTTCCACTTTCAATGCCATTTGCCAAACTTATATGATACTACTTCTACCTAGTACTCTACATAGTAATTTGTACATAGAAGACAGTTCATAAATTTTATTTTTATTGAACGGGCTAAATTCTAAAGTTTCAGCTTAATCATTCTATATTAAAGTACTTATTTCTCTTAGAAGAATTTTTTTCAGATTTTTTTTCCCCACAATGTTCATATTCTTTAGGATTTTGCTTTAGTCTTCAGCAAAATTGACAGTTTTCAGGTTTGGGTTTTTGTAATCTAACAGAAATCATATTCTTAGGGTTTTTAATAGTTTATCATACTGATTTAACATTCAATCTTTTTTCCTCGAAGAATTGCTTTGTGTTCCAACTAACATTAAAGCTGAACTTTTCATCACATAATGTTGATAATTTTCAGTGACCTCTTTAAACAATTGGTAGATGAACAGATATTATTAATAGACTTTTCCAACAATATATGAGAAAATGTAAATTCTGAACTTTTAAGAAATATTTTATATTCAGAATTATCTCAGTGAAATATTAATAAAATCACTAGAAAGTATTATTTTATTTTTTCTGTATTCCTCCCTAAATTCCTTTTTTCCTTTCTAGGTTTTTCTTTCTATTTTTTCTTTCCTTTTTACCTGCAGGGCCATGAGTGTAAATACATTCAGAAACCAATTGTATAGTTAAGTATTTATAGTTCAGTGTGAATAAGAAGCAATCAAAATTCAGAGCTGAATTCATAGTTGTTTTTTTTTCCTGCTTTGTAGTCAAATTATTTGAAATTCTAAGGATAAGGTGGATGTTCTTCTCAGGTCTCAAAATTTTCTTTAGTCTTTCCCCCCCAAGGGATATAAGAAATCTACCACATCATTGGATCTACTAGTTTATTTTTAAAAATTATATTCATCACCTATGTTAATTTTGAAATAAGAAAATTATTTTGAGCAGAAAACAATACATTTTGATTGGCATGCAAACACCAGGAAGGGAAGAAGGAAAAAAAAGACTTAAAATCTATTTTGATTTGAACTAGAATGATGATAAGGATAAAATATGTTGCCAGAGAAAATTGTAGACTTTGGCTCTTTTTAGTTCATGTAACCTTTTTTCCACCTTCTTTTCCCCAAGCAAATAAATATTCCAATAATAATGAAATTAAATATACAATGTGGATAACAACCTCTCTTTAAGTGGAGCATGTGTTTGCAAATTCACAGCACCTGAGAATTTGATGGAAAATTTTACATTGAATGTGTTACATCTGATTTTTATAAGCCAAAGAAAGATCCATGTTTGAAAATAAATGATGTGAACACAGCATAAAGAAGAAACCCTTTGCTCACAGTCTGTAGCAACAAATAGATTTAAGAAGACCAGCTGGCTCCTGACTGCGATTCCCCCATGGTCCTACTAAAAGGTCTGTTCCCAGTGGTTAAAGCCATTCCCTTTTATTGTTTCTGACAAGCATAGCAGCCTTGTAACAGGTGTGAGAATCAGCTTGAAAAAGGAGAGAGGGAGAAAAAAGATAATGAAAAACAATAAAAAAAATTGGCAGGCTATATAGACTCTGTCCTTGTCATTTGAATTATATTTTCATAGATAACCAACTATGCTACAAGGAGGTCATGCTCAAAGAACAGGGGGAAAAAAACAACACAAAGGAGTATCTTACATTTCACAGGAAGGCAAATGACTGAATTGTGCCTGTTTATCAAGCATCAATGAGAGATTTTAGTTGTTTTTAAAAAGGTTAGAATCCACTGCCTTTTAACTATTCATGGAGTGGCAAAGGCAAACCCAATATTTTCCCACATATCACTATTAAATATTCCCTAGGAAGATGTCTGCTTTGTTAAAGAGGCTAGAACAACCCCTTATTTAGGTTAAAACAAGTCACAACCTCTCAGAGCCTTTTTTTATATAATTAGGGCACTGGACTAGGTAATCATTAGGGTTCTTTCAAAATCTAATATTTTCCACTGCTAAATGGCAGTATCTTCCTAAATGTATGTGAAACAATGGTCAGTGAGGTATAAGAGATTACTAAATTCAGATTCAAGAGATTTCTCTTTAATTCTTGGCCTTGATCACCACTGGCAGGATGAAATTGAATATTACCTAAACTTTCTGAGCCTCAGTCTTTCTCATTTATCAATGGGAAAAATAATGTGTTATTACATATCTCACAGGACCCTGAAAGAAATTGATCTGTAAACCTTAAAGTGTTATATGAAGCTAATGTTCTATGAAATAAAAGTTGAAACATTTAGGAATCGAAGGTTCACAGCAACAGATACCAAAATCACAGAAAATCCAACAATTTAGTTTTTTTTAATTATCATATTTCATTGTATTTTTATAAATGGTTGTTTTATTCAATGTGTGGATTTAAACGTGTGATATAATTTCCTTCTGATTAAGAAAGAATATTTTTATAAAATATAAATCCTAATTTTAATCTTAATTAAACATAATATTGAAGTTTAAATTCCAGTCATATTCAATATCAATAAATTATTGTAGCTTTGACTCAGTGGCCTTGCCACATTATACAACCCTGGACCAATTTTGAAAATACATGAGGAAAGATATATTTAATTGAAAATTCCATTTGCTTTGAGGAAGGCATAGATACTATTGATATAAAGCCTATGGTAAAGAAATAAAAATTGGTAAGTCACATGAATTCCTCCAGACCATTACTACTGATAACTTCTAAGTTCTAAATCATGGGAAATACTTTACTTAATTAAGTTTATGATCTCTTAGATGCCTTGGATGCATTCAAAAATCTGGTTACAGGGGCTAAAAATGTATCCTCTGATACAGAATGTATTCACACATCTGATTGATAAATTACTGAGTGATATTTGAAAGATTATAGTAGGTGAGGGTAAAATATGGGTCTGCAGAAGGGGTTCAGGGTGTATTTAGGGAAGACTAGTATCGCTGGTGTGAGGGCTGCTTTATACCTTTTGTGTCCACTAACTCTCATCTAACTCCCAACTGTGGCTCCAAGAAGCGGTACTATGCACAGGGACCACACCCCAGTAAACCATTGTGGCAAACAGGTTAAACCAGGTTAAGGATAACTGAGAGGTCTCAAATCCTGTGGACAAAACACACAAAAAAATTACTAAAACTTCTGCAAAGATTATTCCATTGACATGAATGCATTGTTAGTAGAGTTGTGAACTGATCCAATCACTTTGGAGAGAAATTTGGAACTATGCTCATACAAAGGCTGACTGAAATTTTCCAGGTTATATGGCAAGAGGAGATTATTCCCCAGGAGTTCAAGGATGCCTCCATTGTCCATCTCTATAAAGATAAAAGAAATAGTTGTACTGTGACAATTATAGTGGGGAGTGGGTCCTCTCTCTTAGCCACTGCTGGCAAGATTCTTGCCAGAGTCCTCCTTAATAGGCTGATCCTTCACCTGGAAAATGATCATCTACCTGAGAGCCAGAGTAGCTTCAGAAAGAGCCAAGGGATGATTAATATAGTGTTTGCTGCCTGAAAACTCCAGGAGAAATTCCAGGAGCAGAACAGAAGTCTGTACACAATGTTTGTAGCTCTGACCAAGGCCTTTACTACTGTCAGCTGTGAGGGCTTATGGAAAATTTAATTATGTCAAAATTTGGTTGCCTGAAAAGGTTCATCAGTATTATGTCAATTTCATGACAGCATGCTTACAGAGGTTCTGGACAATGAATGATGCTCTCGTGCTTTTCCAGTCACCAATGGAGTGAAAAAAGGCTGTGTGCTTGCTACCATCCTTTTCAGCTTGATATGTGCAGCCATGTTGTCAAATGCCTTCATTGAGGATGAACATGGCATCAAGGTCAACTACCACACTGATGGCAAATTCTTCAACTTGAAAAGGCTACAAGCCAAGACCAAAATGGAGGGAGTGTTGGTGCGTGATTTTCTGTTTGAAGATGGTTGTGTACTCAATGCAGCCTCTGAAGCTGAGATATAACAAAGTATGGATCAATTCTCTGCTGCTTGTGTTAATTTTGGCTTGACAACACCAAGAAAACACTGGTGCTCCATCAGCCAGCGCCACAGAATCCATATGTGGACCCATCATTTACAGTAAGTCTAGAAGTTTGGAAACTGTGGATAAGTTCATATACCTTGGCAGTCTTACTTTCCATGGATGTACACATTTATAATAAAGTTGACATATGTATTGCCAGGGCTAGCTGAGGTAGGTATTCAACTGACTACCAAACTGAAGGCTACAGAGCCATTGTGCTGACCTCACTGTTGTATGTCTATGAAACCTGGACAATATAACAGCACCCTGCCAGTAGACTTAATTGCTTCCATTTGAATTGTCTTAGGAAGATTCTGAAGATCATATGGCAGGATAAGATGCCAGACACTGAGATCCTTTCTTGAACTAAACTGCCAAGCATTCAAACTCGATTGCAGAAAGTGCAACTCTGATGGGTTAGCCATGTCATTTGAATGCCAAATATATGCTTGCCAAAAAGACTATTTTTTGGAGAACTCATATAAGGCAAGCACTCACATGGTTGTCAGAAAAAACAATAAAAGGACACTCTCAAGGTCTCTCTTAAGAACTTTGGAATTAATTGTATGACATGAGGGACACTACCACAGGACTGCTCACTATGATATGCCCTTGTCAGAGAAGGTGCTGTGTTCTATGACAAAGGAAGATTGAAGTTCAAAAGAAACACAAGATGCACAAATTTAAAGAATTTATTCCAAATGTTCACATGCACTATTTGTGCCTGACCTGTGATAGAGCATTCTGAGCTCATATTGGTCTGATCAGCCACATTCATACACACTGTAATTTAACTCTAACATAGTGATGTCATTTTGGTCCTCTTTGAAAATGAAGGTCAACAACCAGCCAACCATGGGTCTGAAGAAAGGCAAATGCTGTCCCAATTTTTTTAAAGCAAAAGAATAGAGTTTATAAAGTATAAGTGTGGCAACTTAACTTCAATTCCTGGTAAAATTCTAAAAAGATCTTTACTGGTATGATGAGTCGCTGACTTTTGGCCTAGATGGTTGCTAGGACAGAGGTACCTGAGCAGTGATACAAAATATGAAAGAGCTCTCCCAATGCAAAACCATACTAGTATATAATAAGTTGTTTTTCTGTTATTCAGAGAGGTAGTGTGGCATAGTAAATTGAGATCTGGCCTCTGAATGATGGCCAGGTGTCAAATCTTCTTTTTGACAAATAAGGGCTCCAAGTTGTTCATTTTCTCTGTGCTCCTGGAGATTCTTTAAAACTAAAATTTGTAGACAAGATATGTATCTAGATTTGTAGAGAAAGTTTCTCACAAGTAGCTTTATAGTTCTAAATCCCAAAAACAGTGTTTCTAGAATTAATAAGTGTAGTTCTATATACTATAATTTCATACAGAGGCCTCTACAATAGTGAAAGCTAATAGAAAAGGTTTTCTGTTTTGTAACTTTGGCAAGGTGATAGAGAAACAAGAGAGTCCCATCCTTTAAAACTCTAGTGAGAAAACCAGGTTCAAATTACAGAAGAGAACTCAGATGTCATCTAGTTCATCATCCTCATTTTAGATGTAAGAAGAGGGAAATTGAGTGATTTGCCTAAGGTCACACAATACAGTACTCCTTGCACTAAACCAAACTGTGACATCAAAAATCAAGAGAATAATGTCCTTGATAGAAATTTAAACTCTAGTTTCTGAGACAATACAATAAAATTTTACAAACTGATAGAATGTCCAAGGATCTCACTTTTCTCTTTGAAACCTGCTTTCATTGAGAACTTGCATGTGCTCATATTCCTCTAAGTTGTATGAACAAAGTATAATGCATTATTTAGAACTATACTATAATCAATGGGCCTGCAGACTCTTTCAATTTCCTTACCTCAGTGAGTACTTAAGGAGCTAATAGTTTAATAATTTTTATTTAAGAACATATACAAAAAAGTTTAAATTCTTCCTCTTTATGAAGTTGTATTTTCTCTTTTTTTTCTTTTTGTTTGGGGTAAAGAGTTGCTTAGTGTTATTAGTAGGCAATCTTTTAAGAAAGTTCATATTCCAAATAACCATTTTAATTCAGAGACTTAACCACTCACTTTCTTTTCCATTTCAAGATTAGTATGTATTTCAGATAACATTCTTATAGTTTCCCTTTGTACAAAATTGGAATGATCTTTAATGCTCTTTTTTAAAATAGCAGTTCTTGACTTTTTGATAACCCTAGTCACCTCCTCCCCACTGCAGCTTGGTGCATGCTGATTTGAGCTACAGTGCAAATACTGATATATTTTAATTACAGATCCAGGCAAGATAAGGGACATGTGCTTCATAGTAAGCCAATAGAGCAGACAGTATAGCTGACAATATAGACACACATAATTTGTGATGCTCTTCAGCAGGTTGATTGACTGAATAAATAAGCAAATGTCTACATATGCCTACTCTTATTTGACTGGAGCTTCTCTGGAAATATTCTGAATTGGTATTTAGTTTCCATACATCTATTTAGCTCCCATACCTCTACAACAACATTCATTTCAGTAGAATTTCTGCCATAAACAAAAAAATGCCATGTAAATAATAATGAACAACTGTGTCAAACTAACATTAACATATGAATACTAGGTTACAGCTAGTCAAGTGAATTGCCTAGTGAAACATACATTTTCCTGGACATAAAGCTTTCCCTGAATTTATATCCTTTAACCATTTATCTATTGGGGGATATTATCACTGAGTGCATATTATCACTGAGTATGCATCAAAGTATAATTTTATGTCTGCCCATGGCTTGGTGAATAAATCTTTAAAATATTCCCAAGAATTATCAATAGAAAGGGGGAGAGGAAAGTGGCAAAGACTTTCACTTATGTGTAATCTGATATTTTGACACTCAGGGCAACCACTTCACACTCCTTTTTTACCATTAAAATGAATGCCACTAAGGAAACTAGAAATATTTCTATGGATTAAAAAAACAAATATTTGTTACTTTAGTTTCATTTTTAAAGAGCAATTTTATGTTGTATGATAATGTTTTAAAATATAGTGGAAAAACAATAGCATCTGTTAAAATGGGCATACAGCCTACTCATTATGGCAGCTAAAATAAGACTAGAATTACAGAAAAGTTAATATGGGAAAGAATATATACCTATATTTATATTGAATGGGTAGAGACATTTAAATTCAGCAACTGATGTCATTCAAAAAGTAATTATTCTATATGAGTTCAAGTCTTAATCTTAGATTTTTTTAATCAAACAAAGATCTTACTGACCTAAAGGGAGTTTTATCTCAGCTTAAATTTTATAATTGGTCTTAAAGGAAAGCTATAACAGCATAAGGCATGAGAGTCAACAATTGTTCAATAGTTACCTCAGTGTTGTTGACATTTGTGAAAATATTGGCTGGAGTGTTGGAAATCCTGTTTCCAAGAGATAAAAATGTCAAATCAAGTAAATTTACTGAAAAGTTGGCAGTGGAATATATAGGGCAAATACTTAAAATATAACAATGAACACTTAGGTCCTGTCAGTTTTTTGTTCTAGTTTTCCCAAAGAGTGTTCATTTGCTTCAGGCTAATGTAGTTATTTGACAGTAACTAGCTCTGGGAGAACTGGTAACAAGTTTTCCAGAATAGTCACTCTGAGACAAACTAATCCAAAGGATTGGAGGAGGAAAAATTTTAAAAAGGTCCATGCAATATCTCAAAAAAATTATTTTTCAGAATAATATTGGCTACATTCATTTAGCTGATTTTCTTGTAAAATATTTGAATAACATCAGTCATAAAAGGTAGATGAAAATACACTCTTTTTTGCTACCCTATGTCCTTGAATTTCTAACCCCTCCAATGGAGGAGAGAGGAGAGGAGAAGAGGAGAAGGGAGAGAAGTGGAGAGAAGGGAAGAAGAGAGGAAGGGAGGGGAGAGGAAAGAAGAACAGGGAGTGAAAGGGAATGGAGAGGAGAGGAGAAGAAAAAGAAAAAAAACAAATGTGTACAGTTAAGGAGGGGAAAAAAAGTCCTACATTGTCTGTAGGATTTCCAAAATATCTTACTTGGCATCTCATGCTGATCACCTGTCTCTCTCAGGAAGTCAAATGTCATCAGTCCTCTGGAATACCAGTTGATTATTTCACCGACCTGAGTTCCTAACTCTTTCATTAGTAATTTTTCTTTAAAAGGTTCTCTTGGTTCACTGTATCAGTTCATAAATGTCTTCTTAGTTTTCTCTAAAATTGCCCATTTTTTTCATTCTTAACTATATTCACATACTGTAATTTGTTTGACCATCCCCTGATTGTAGGTATTGAATTAGTTTCCAATTTTTTTGCTATTACAAAAATAAATACTATAAATGTTATTGTTGTGGCTTTATTTTTAATCCATGAGTCACTTTCCTACTTCTTTAATCTTTTCAAAGTATGATTCTCCTTATAGTATTGCTGTCAAAGGATATTCATAGCTCAGCACATTCAGATTACAATTTAATATTGCTTTCCAGAATGATTGGACCAATCCATAACACCACCAACAATTTATCAATGTACCTGTTATCCTGAAGCCTCACCAACAATTGTTACTTTCTGTCAGTAATCATTTATTAAACATCTACTATGTTTCAGACACTATGCTAAGTACCAGTAGCACAAAAATCAAGGCAAAAGACAGAATGCACACTGTCTTGGGGTTGGGGGAGGGATGAGATGGTGAGAAAATTTAGAACTCAAAATCTTGTGGAAGTAAATATTAAAAACTAAAAATTAATAAATTAATAAGAAAAAAATAACCTCATATCACAAAGTTATTACTCTCATTCTCACATGCTTCTAGATCTTTTATCTCTTAGATTTTGACTTCTCTACATACATAAACTCTGGAGAACTTGCTATTCAACTATAGACATTCTTTTAATGTGACTAAATATATAGAAAAAAGCAGCAATTATTTATCAGATTAGAAACCCAGAGAGCCTTGACTTTACTTTGTTATGAACACACATATCCCAGAAAATATATGCATAATTTTTTCTATTCTAAAATTATATATATTAAGTATTTATGTAGTAAATATAAAAATATCTCAACCAAAAAGCATGTTTTACTTTTAATTGTGTAGAATCAGGAAACCAAAAAAATAGTTATTATAGGACTTGTAACAGTCAACTTATTCCCAAACTATAGTTTAGTTGAGGTATATTTTAGTATAATAGGAGTATAGTACTTCAAACTTATAGATCTTAAGATTATATAGCTTAAGCCCTTTCCCATTTGAATGGTGAATAAATTGAGTTTTTGAGAGGTCAAATGATTTGAGTAACATCACATATATAGTATTTCATGAAACAGGATTGAGACTCTGCTCTCTATTCTATACCTAATGGTGTAGAATATTATCACACGAAGATCCCAGAATGGCACAAGTTTGTGCAGGTGTTATCAAGGTAAGCAGATTCAAGTGAAGGCACAGTAATGGGCTATACATTTGACATCTAGGAGGAGCATTATTAGCACATAGGCCAAAGAGTGATCAATATTTCAGCTAAAATAAAACCACTTCCAAAGTCTTTCTACTTATAATAAAGGTATTGTGATCTCAAGAAGTGAAAGGAAGAAATTAAAGCAAAAAAAAAATAATGTGTATGATACCAGAGCAAAAGTAAAATAAATACAGCAAATTCCTTGTCATGAGACAAAGGGCCAACCACTGTATAAACAGGAGTCTCACCTCAGCCTATTTCTTTAGATACATCTTAGAAAACCCAGAAAGTTATATAAAGCTGAGAATCATTCCTCAAAGCAAAAAAGGTCAAAGATAAAACAAATAATTATAAAAGAACTGCAAATTATAAAGACATATAAAATATTTTGAATCACTAATACTTAAGATAAAAATCAAATCTAAACATCTTTAATGCTTTACCTCACACTCAGTAAAAGGCAAAGATTCCAAAAGATGAAAATAGTCAGTGCTGAAAGAGTAGTCAAAAGATAGGGAAACTAATTTACTTTTGTTTGTGATGTGAATTAATCCATCCATTTGGAAATGCATTTGGAATTATGCTATGAAACTGGCTAAAATATCCATATCTTTGACCTAAAGATACCAGTGCTGGGGCAGGTAGGTGGTGCAGTGAATAGAGCTCTGGCCTTGGAATCAGGAGGACCTGAGTTCAAATCCAGTCTCAGACACTTAACACTTACTAGCTGTGTGACATTGGGCAAGTCACTTAATCCTGATCGCCTCACCAAAAAGAAAAAAAAAAGATGCCAGTGCTAGCATATTCTGTCAGATTAGGGTATGGTTATTTTGGCATGGGTGGACTGTCTCTCTGTTTCTATCTCTTTCTCTGTCTTTGTCTCTGACTCTCTCTTAAAACACATGAGTCTATAGTGAAAGGAAACAGATATGAGATACACTTGTAAAGGAAGATTGTGTAAAATAGAAAAAAATGTATATATAAACAAATTTATATGCATATATAACACAAAGATGAGTATGAGTACCACCAACATCATAAAAAATCATTTTTCTCAGGTGTGAATTGAGCAGTAGTAATGTTTCCCCTTCAGAGTAGATCCCCAGTGAAACTGTATTTTGTCTCATTTTGTATTATAAATAAAATGATTTTGAGTTATCACAAAAAACAAAGTAAGTCATTTTTGAACAGCCATATATGAGAACACATTAACAAGCCCATACACATGTAACACTCCTTTATCTTTTTAGAATCTAAATACAAATTTCTTTATCTTATGTGTCATAAACTTAAAATTTCTGATACTACTGCTTTAATATATTTGAAACCCATTTAGGTCAGGAATCCCTGGATGGGTGCAGATAGAGACAGCTAGAAAGAGAGCTAGATGACTATGCATGAGAAAAACCCTTAACTACAAAAAATTCTGCCTAACTCTGCACTTAATCTACTCCTGACTGGAGTAAGCTAAAAAGGGATTTGCTCATGATAAGCTGGAATGTGTAATTCCCTTGCTCAATGTTAATATGAAACCTCTCACATCTTTAACACCAAGAAGCTATCCAGAATCTTTTTTCTTCTCTTTACTTCTCTGAACCAGGTAAAAGCAGGGCAAAGGGATGGGATTAAGATGGAGATTCAGCACTTCTTGTATTCTTTTTGTATGAATATTTCCACTGTATGAGTATTTCCGCTAAGTTTGTTTTCACTGTTGATAAACCTTGTTATTACGTTAACTTTATGTGGGTACTGATTGGTCTTGAAATTCTTCTGCCTTCCTATAGTAAATATGAAGGATACAAACGCCATTGTAACAGAAAAAGTGTTGAGTTTGGAGGCAGAAGGTATAGATTTAATCCCTTTCTCTTTTATTTCCTTCCTAATTTTATGACTCTGGACAAGTTGCATCACATCTCTTACTCTCAGTTTACTCATCCTTAAAATGGAATACAAATCTTTGCCTTACATCCTTCCCACAATTGTGGTTGTTAAATTAGATAATTTAATGACAATATTTTGTAAGAGTAAAATACATATGTACATAGCTATGTAGACATAAATATCTAAATGTGTCAATACAAACAAATACAACATGAGAATTCCACCCACTGCTAGGGCAATTGATTTAGTATGGACATGTGGGAAGGAGATAAGACACTGGATTGATAGAATATAGTCAATGCAACATTCTTGAATAAAGAGTAAAGCTGAATGCAGAGGTTCTTGGGGGAAAAATGTATGTTGCTGAAAAGATTATATGGAAGAAAAAGAAATTGAGGGAAAAAAAAAAAGACTTTAGATCCTTTGCCAATTTGAATTAAAAGCCTGGATTCATGCACACATTCATACATGAGCATGTTGTATACATGCTACTAGCTTACAAAAACAATTTCCAAGTGTATTTCAATTACTTTTACCTTATTTGAATTTGAACATTTTGAAAATAAAAGAATTTTTAATTTTAATTTAACAAGACAAGGCATTCCCAAAATGCACTGTGTATTTGTGACAATTTCTGGAAGACACTTTTTCATATTGATGGATCAGTACAAGATGACCTCTTACTTGGTTGCTTTGGTTGCCTGACCTTTCTCTATTAGACTTTTTCTTATGGTGTTAAGTCATATCAAAACTATCATGTATGCAAAAAATGTTGTTCTTCATATGATCTTAAGGCCAGGAAAACAAATGTAATTCTTTCAGTCACTGAGAGGCAAGTTATAAACATTTTTATAAAATTAGAAAATTGACCATAGCACAAGATGGTGGCTATATTAAATTTGACAAGAAATATATGAATATTTTATAAAGACATGCAATTAATGTTTAAAATGCTGCTTTTTCTAAGTATGTGACACTTAACACTTCTGAAGTTACTAAAGCACAAACCTTTGTTAAAACTTTTGGGACATCCTGTATATTTTATTTGAGTTCTTTCTCCTCTATTTCAATATAGGCTCCTGAAGAGCAAGGAATGTTTTTGTTTTTTTTATTTTAAAATTCCAGTGCTTATCACAATGCCTTGTACATGTTCTTATTGTTGTTGTTGAGTCATTTCAGTTGTGTTTAACTCTCTGTAACTTCATTTAAGGTTTACTTGTCAAAGATGCTGGAGTGATTTGCCATTTCCTTCTCCAGCTCATTTTACAGATGAGGAAACTTAGGGAAATAGGGTTGTGACTTACTCAGGGTCATACAGCTAGTAAATGTCTGAGGCTGGATTTGAAGTCATGAAGATGAATCTCTCTGATTCTAGTCCCAGTGCTCTATCCACTGTGCCACCTAGCTGTAGCCTGGTATATAGTCAGGACTTAATAAATTTTTTTGACCCTCTAACACATACTGTTATTCTTTGATAAATTGGATAGCTGGGAGGAACTGTGTTAATTCTTTTATGCTATCACAAAATCCAATTTAAAACTCCATTGGCCGTGAAGAAGTTAATGCCTTTTCCAACATAAGAAAAAAGATGTAGGTACCAAAAAGAAGCAAATTTATGGTTCTGTTTGAAGGAACTCATTAAAACTACAGAATTCTATCATATTACAGGAACCCATTAAGACTTTGCCTACAACAGTTTCTGAAATGTTTACTTGTCATGGGCAAGAAAACAAATAGAATCTCTTGATTAAACATGCACACATCCACTCAAGGATGTGTTTCCAAATAGTTGGCAAGGCAGAGAAAACAAAGGAAAAGACTATAGAAATTAAATATTTAGCAATGTTTTCTATGATCATGTTAAAACAGCACAAAAACCTTTCAAAAACCAAACAAATTGTATCAAGGGAAAGTTTAGGTGTGTTCAAAGGATTATTTAAAATTCAAAATCATTTCAAAGTTTCCGGGCTCTTATGGATCTGATTAGAGAAAAATTTTACTTCAAAAGTAATTAAACTCATAGTATGATTTTTTTGGGGGGGGAGCTGGTGGAGGATGAAGACAGATGAAATATTGGAACTGAAAGAACTAATAATTCAGTGTCACTACTGACTTGCAAAGTGAGTGCCTTTTTGTTGAACTAGTTTGATTAGGAATTTCTTGAAAGATTCATTTAAAGCAAAATAAACACTTGATGAGTAACAATGGAAATTGAAGATGGAGATGAAAGGGGAAAATGATGAAGGTACCTGATGGCATAGCAGAGAAATGCCAGAGAATGAAGAGTGGAGCCTGAAGAGAAATTAAGATTTGGTTGGCCTGGCCTCCTTAAATGGAGGTTCTGGAAAGAAGCAGCCAATCAGAAGACTATGTCCCAGAGGTAGAGGGTACTTCCAATGTGAGAAAACCAGGAATGGGGTGAACTATCAGGGGGCAAAAGTTTCTGTGCAGAGGTAGGATAACTCTTTTTTTAGCTCACAAAAACAAAAAATAATACAAAAACAAGTGACAGGAAGTATATTTATATAGCTTGTAATTCTTGTTGTAGAGAAAGTCCAAGAGGAATTTAAAAGATTTGTGGAGATTTACAAATCCAGTATGTTTCAGAGGGAGGAACTGAAACTTCATCTTGTTTCTAACATAATGTTCTAACTAGTATAACATGTTGCATTCTGGCCTTTCAGATATTATCACCCCAATTTTACAAGTGAAGTGACTGAGGCTAAAAGAGAATAAGAGACTCATCTATAGTCACACAGCAGCTAAGTCTCAGAGTTTAATATGTACCTAGGTCTTCCTAACTCCAAATCTACCACCTTATACACTATATCATGTTGTTTTTTATAAAAAAAATAGTTAAGTATAAGTATTGTTCCAATTGTGACTTTACCCTTTGAAAATTTGTTGAATGCCATCTAAAGAGTTTTCAGATGAAGATGGCTGAGAAAAGGAAGTGACTTGCCTTACCTCTCCACCAAACCCCTCTGAACACCATTAAATGATGCCATAAAACTATTTTTAGAGCAGTAGAACCCACAGAAGGACAGGGTGAAATAATTTTCCAACCAAAGACAGCTTAGAAGGTCATCAGGAAAGATCAGTCACAGTGGAGAGAGATTGGAGCACAGTCTAGCACAGGCCATGCCAGAACAGGCCAGCCCCAGCCAAAAAAGGAGCAGGCCTTGAAAACCACAGAATCAGAAGCTGCATCAACTGCTTCCAGAGCCCTCAGCCCACAGACAGTAAGTGGGTCAAACAACTGGTCAGAAGGAGATTACAGGGGTCTCTCTGTTAGCACTGAGACAGGTGTCTATAGCATTGCCCATACTGGTTCTAGGTCACAGGGCTGAGTAGCAGTCCCAGGGAGAGGAGTAGCACTAGGAAACTAAAGGTTGTGGCTGCAGTAGAGCAGGGAACTCATCACAGTTCCAGGGCAGAAAAGAATGCTTATGGTCACTGACAGACTAGAACACAGGCCAGGAGAGCAGTAAAACACTCCTCTCCTTAGATCAGGGGTGGGGAATCTATGTTCTTGAAGCTATATGTGGCCCTCTAGGTCCTCAAGTGTGTTCCATTGAGTGATTCTAAACTTCACAGAACAAATACTTTTATTAAGGGGATTTGTTCTGTGAAGTTTGAATTCAAAGGTCCACATTTGAGGACCTAGAGGACTATATGTGGGGATGCAGGTTCCCCACCCCTGCCTTAGATCATACCACCTTGCAAGAACTGAAAACTTACAGATCCCTAGAAGTACCTTGGAAAACAACTGCACAAAAAGCCTAAAGTTTGGAACAGTGTGTCCTTCACCCTGGAAGCAGATCCCTACTTTAACAAAAAGTTAAAAGTCAAGAAATTGCCTGGGAAAATGAGCAAACAACAACAACAAAAATTTCTGACCATAGAAAGTTACCATGGTAACAAGGAAAATGAAAACACGCACTCAAAGGAAGATAACAAAGTCAAAGCTCCTACATCCAAAGCTTTCAACAAAAATATGAATTTATATCAGGCCATGGAAGAGATTAAAAAGGATTTTGAAAATCAAGCAAGAGAGGTAGAGGAAAAATTGGGAAGAGAAATGAGAGTGATTCAAGAAAATCATGAAAAATGAGTCAACAGCTTGGTAAAGGAGACACACACACACAAAAAAAATACTGAAGAAAATAACACCTTAAAAAAATAACTAAAACAAATGGTAAAAGAGGGAACAAGCATGCACACACACACACACACACACACACACACACACACACAGACAATGAGTAGTGGACTACCTTAAAAAGCAGAATTAGTCAAATGGATAAAGAGACACAAAAATTCACTGAAGAAAAAAAATCCTTAAAAAGTAGAATTGACCAAATGGGAAAGGAGGTACAAAAGCTCACTAAAGAAAACAATTCCTTGAAAACTAGAATTGAGCAAAAGGAATGTAGTGACTTTACTAGAAATCAAGAAACAATAAACAAAATCAAAAAAGTGAAAAAAAAAACCAATGTGAAATATTTCATTTGAATTAACAACTTACATGGAAATAGATCCAGGAGAGACAATTTAAAAATTAATGGACTACCTGAAAGCCATGATCAAAAAAGGAGCCTAGACATTATCTTTCAAGAAATTATTAGAGGAAACTACCCTGATATTCTAGAACCACAAAGTAAAATTGAAATTGAAAGAATCCACCAATCACCTCCTGAAAGAGATCCCAAAATGAAAACTCCCAGGAATATTATAGCCTAATTCAGGAGCTTCCAGGACAAGGAGAGAATATTGCAGGTAGACAGAAAGAAACAATTCAAGTATTATGGAAACATAATCAGTATAACACAAGTTTTAGAAGCTTCTACTTTAAAGGATCTGAGGGCTAGGAATATGATATTCTGGAGGGCAAAGGAACTGGATTACAACCAAGAGTCACCTATCTGGCTAACCTGAGTATAATTTTTTCAGGGCAAAAATGAAAACTCAATGAAATAGAGTACTTTTAAACATTCTTGGTGAAAAGGCCAGAGATGAATAGAAAATTTGACTTTCAAATATAAGACTCAAGAGAAGCATGAAAAGGTAAAATCATAAGGGACTTAATAAATTTAAACTGTTCACATTCCTACATGGGACTATGATATGTGTAACTCATAATATCTTTCTCATTATTAGGGAGAGGCAGAATGGGGTAAATGATCTCCCATAAAAGAGACAAGAAACAGCTTATATAGTGAAGGGAAAGAGGGAAAAAATGTGAGGGAGAATGAGTGAATTTTAATCTCATCAGAATTGACTCAAAGAAGAAGTAACATACACACTCAATTGGTCATAGAAATCTATTTTACCATACAGGAAAGTAGGAGTGGAAGGGGATAAGAGAAGGGTGGGGTGATAGAAGGGAGGGCAATTTGGAGGACATGGTAGTCAGAAGCAAAACACTTTTGAGGAGGGACAGAGTGAAAGGACAGAGAAAATAGAATAAACAAGGGGAATAGAATGGAAGAAAATACAGTTAGCAATAGTAACACTGAAAAAAAAAACAAAGCAAGTTTCTCTGATAAAGGCACCATTTCTCAAACATATAGAAAACTGAGTCAAATTTATAAAAATAAGAGCCATTCCCTAATTGATAAATGATCAAAAGATGTGAACAGTTTTCAGATCAAGTAACCAAAGCTATCCATGAAAAAATGCTCTAGCTCACTGTTGATTGAAGAAAAGCAAATTAAAACAACTCTGAGCTACTACCTCATACTTATTAGATTGTCTAATAGGACAGAGAAAGAAAATAACAAATGTTGGAGGGAATGTGGGGAAAATGGGACATGAATGTGCCATTGGTGGAGTTGTGAAGTGATCCAACCATTCTGTAGAGCAATTTGGAATTATACCCAAAGGGCGAAAAAACCCTTTGACTTAACAATATCACTACTAGTCTATATCCCAAAAGATATACAAAAACAAAGAGGAAAAGGACCTATAAGTACAAAAATACTTATAGCAGTTTTTCACTGGTGGCAAAGAACTGGTACTTGAGTGGATGTCCATCAGTTGGGGACTGGCTGAAACAATTGTGGTATATAATTATGATGGGATATTATTGTACTGTAAGAAATGATGAGCAAGATTCCATCAGAAAAACCTGGATAGACTTGAGCTAATGCAAAGTGAAATGTTCTGTGAACAAAGTCACAGCAATATTGTAAGATGATCAGACATGAGTGACTTAGCTATTCATAACAATACAATGATCCAATACAACTCTGAAGGACTTATGACAAAAAATACTATCCACCCCCAGGCAAAGAACTGATGATGTCTGAATACAGATTGAAGCATCTTTTATTTTATTTTATTTTTCTTGAGTTTTTTTGGGGGGTCTATGTTTTCTTTCACAACATTACTAATATAAAAATGATTGACATGACTACTCATGTATAACCTATATTGAATTGCTTGCCTTCTAAATGAGGTGGTGGGGAGGAAGGAAGGGAGAGAATTTGGAAGTCAAAGTCTTAAAAATGAATGTTAAAATTGTTTTTGTATGTAATTGAGGAAAAATAAAATGCTAAATACATTTTTTCAAAAGAACAAGAACAAAAAAAAGGACTGTGTATTTACTACAAAGGATTTTTCCCCCAATTCCTTTTTGACATTTTACAAAATTTTTTCTGTCCTGCATAAACTATTGAATAATCAAAAAAAAATTTCAGATGAGATATAATGTAGTAGAGTCTGAATATCTATATATCCAAATATAAACATAGATATATTTTCTATGTAGGCAGATCTTACTTGAGCTGATTGACAAAACATAAATGTAAAATTTCTTCTTAACTTTCTTATTCTACATATGATATTGATATTTATATCAATTAATAAATTTTATATAAAATTTCAAATTATTCATTTGCATCTATTCACAGAATAAAGAACTTGAATGTCAATATATGTATAAATGTAGATATATAGACATTCAATATGTTTTCTCTAGACACAGATATGTTATATATTATACATAATTATATATAGAAATATATAATCATCTATAGATATAAAATAGAGATATTTGTCTATAGAGATAGACATATTAAAGACCTCCAAATATGATATATGAACAGCTTGAATATCTATGTAATATATACATGTGTGTGTTTGTGTACATGTATGTGTATACGTTTGCATACACACACAAATACACATGAATAAGAAAGTTCAGAGGAAATTGTATGTTTATGCTACATCAGATCACATTCAATATAATTCCTTGGCAAATTAGCATTTTATTTGAAGATAAACTTACTTGGTGAGTTAGTTAAGAATTCAGGTTACCTACTTATGAGCCATGTTAAACTGAACAGATTCTAAGTTTTTTTGCTATTCCTTTAGCTATGTAGAAAGTATGGTTTTGTCATGGCTACACATGTATAGCTTATATCAAATTGCTTGCCTTCTCAATGAGAATATTGGGAGGAAGGGAGAAAATTTGGCACTCAAAGTTTTAAAAATGAATGTTAAATTTTGTTTTTATGTGTAACTGGGGAAAATAAAATACTAAACAAACAACCAACAAAAAATGAAAGTATGCGAAGTTTGATTTCTACCTAATTCAAGTTTATTGCCATTCTATTAACTCTGCTCCCACAGTCACACTTTTGCTGCTGACAGCCTGAAATTGGTCTACGTAGTCAGCAAAATGTTATCCCCAAGTATTCATGCATTACTACAAGAACAAATAGATATGGGCAATACAATTGATGAAATGCAAACAGAGTTGAGTAAGCCAGTCAAGAAGAGACTATAGGTGTCACACTCTCACTAGACCCACCATTGAAACTGTGTTTCTTTCTAGATGGGCAATGAAGAAAAAATGTAATTGTTTCTTTGATTATATAGCAGTTGTCTAGGTGTGAAATTTTCCATTTGTGGGTCACTGACAGAAACAAAGGGCCACATGTGGAAGATTGAGCAGCAGAAGCTAAAATCTGTGATTGCTTTATTTTCCTTTCAATTCCACCCTCAAACCCTTATCCATTGAAATCCCATTATGTGGTTAAGAAAAAAAAGATCAAAGACATGTATTGAAGACAGACTTCCACAGAGAGTTCCAAACCAATAAATAAGGAAAGTCAAGGAACAAGTCAACCATTGAGAGTTCTTTGGCAGGTAGTCTTCATGTCCGTTATGGCTAAAGATGTATTATATTATCACAGACAATCTGGACCTATATATATATCAAAACCACTCCAGTTGACGGCACTTATTGCCTACAACCCATTCAGGGAACCTTGTAATCTACTACCAGTTGGCACCATTGCTTTACATCATTTCTAGAAACAGCTTTTAGGAAAACATAGGATTCCAAGAGATTTCCCCTATTTCTGTTAACCTAAGGTTATAATGATAAATCAGCCACATTTTAAGATTAGTTGTTCTCTACTATAGTACTTGGCATTATGCCATTAACACTTTTCTTATGAAGCTAAGAAAAAGGGCAATATGTTGGCACAATTAAAAGCCTCACTAATAAGAAGAGGAGGAGAAGAGTGAGGAGGGGAAAAATATATATTTATACATATATATATATATATTCATATGTGTGTATGTATGCACATATGCATAGATATAGATATTGATTTGAAGATAAGTGGTGATATTTTGCCCCAAAATCTGGATTGTTATAAAGCCAACATTTAATCTTAAAACAATATTTTACAGACTATAAACTGGTCATATACTTTCAGTAATACTTTAGGAACATAGTCTATATTAAAACATTAGCTTGTATTTAAATCAATATAGCATTGTATGCTTGTCTATAGATATGAATGTGTTTCTATGGGAAAGTTCTGCCAATTAACACCACTGATAATTAAACCTAAAAAGCAGAATCATGCAAAAGTCTAAAGTTTCTGCCAAATAGCATTATGTTTAATTAGTACATATAACTAAATAATTGAAATATATATTGAATATATTATTTCTAGGTAGGATTAAATTACATTTTATTAATTATGATAAAGTAAAACATAATTTGCTATGTCTTTGAAGGAACTTTATAGAAGTAAGTAAACAAATTAAAATCAGAATTTATGTAACATAAACACATATGTTTGCCTTGTACTATGCACATATGCAAGAATATGCACTTACCTATGCAAGCACATATTCACTGTGTATGCATATATGTATAAGACATACACTTACTATATAAATTTGTCTTTGGACAAAAGACTACAGAGCCTTGTCAAAGACAGTGCTCATCAAGTCAAATTTGATCCTGATTGAGAAAATTTAATTTAACCTTACCCTAGAACTCATTTACTTAATAAACAGATATTGGTTTTTCTGTTCCATTTCCTAATGAAGTATGATGTTTATTGGCAGAGGTACTAGATTCTTACATAAATCTACAGAGTTAATTTTCTTTATTCATGAGCGCAATCTACCTCCAAGCAGCTGTGTTAAGAATTGAAAATAAGGGTCTAAGTTGCAGGATACAAAATAAACCCACATAAATCATCAACATTTCTATATATTACCAACAAAGTCCAGCACGAAGAAATAGAAAGAGAAATTCCATTTCAAAAAACTTTAGACAATATAAAGTACTTGGAGTCTACTTGCCAAGACAAACTCAGGAACTGTATGAACACAACCATAAAATATTTTTTGCACAAATAAAGTCAGATCTAAGTAATTGGAAATATATTAATTGCTCATAGGTAGTCCAAGCCAATTTAATAAAATTACAAATTTATTTAAATTAATCTATTTAATTGGTGCCATACCAAGCTATCAAAATTATTTTATAGAGCTAGAAAAAATAATAACAAAATTAATCTGGAAGAACAAAAGTTCAAGGATATCAAGGGAATCAATTTTAAAAATGCAAAAGAAGGTGTCTAGATATACCAGATTTCCAACTGGTTTAAAGTAGTAATTATCAAAACAATCCAGTACTAGCTAAGACAAACCATGTTCATCACTAGAATAGATTAGGTACAAAGTACATTATAGTAAATAACCATAGTAATCTAATATAAGATAAACCCAAAGATCTATATATCTAATACATGGTCAAGTTTTGTGAAGGTGCAGCTTTACAGCTATGTAAAAGATATACTCATTTCGGTTTCAATTCAATTTTTTCCTAATTTTTATCATATCAAAATTTTATAAAATTCTATTTATCCTTTTAATTCCTTTCTTCTTTATTTTATGGTAATATTTATCTAGTTCTGAGTTCTAGTAAAGTATTACTGTCTGTTTGCTTCTGTCATTCATTTTACTTTTCTTTTAAGAATTTGGATCCTATGACATTAGGTGCATAAATGTTCAGCATTGATATTAATTCATTGTCTATGGTACCTTTTAGCAAAATGTAGTTTCTCTGATTACTCCTATTAATTAGATCTCTCTTTTTTTTGCTTTTTCTGACATCATAATTGCTCTTAATGCCTTTTTACTACAGCTGAAGCAAAATAAACTCTCCATAAGCCCCTTATTTTGGTTCTTTGTGTTTCTATTTCAAGTATATCTTTTGTAAACAACATTTTGTTGGATTGTGGTTTCTGATAGATTCTGCTATCACATTCCATTTTATGTGAGTTCAAATCATTCACATTCACAGTTATGATTGCTAAGTATTTTCTTGAATCCTATTCTTTTGTTTATCATTCTCTCTCTTTTTTAGCCTATTCCTCCTCAAGACTGTTTTTCTTTTGACCACTTCCTCCCTTTATCCACCTTTTCTCTTAACCCCTTCCTCTCTTACTTCCATGTTGGAAAAGAAGGATTTCCATACCTGACTAGATAGATAGATGTGTATGTTTGTGTGTATATATATGTATGTGTATGTGTATATATATATATGTGTGTGTGTGTATGTATATGTGTGTGTACACACACATATATGCATTACTTGCTATTTTCCTTAAAAGTGTTAAAACTCTCCTTGTCTTCCTCTTTTATATGAGATAATTTTCTCAATATTTCTTCTCCTTTCTCCCTTATTCTAGAACATAATCTGACATGCATGTTCTCTGTCTAGGTAGACTCATTCGAACTGTCCTAATGATGATAAAGTTCTTGGGGTTTGCATGTATCATCTTTCCATTTGGGTTCATAAAGTTTCATCTTATTAAGTTGATGATTTCTCCCTTATTCTTCCTTTATTATTCCCCTTCCTAGTCATGTTTACAAGCCAAATTTCCTATTCAACTCTGAAAAACTGTGGGGAAAATTGGAAAATAGAAGTAGAAACTGAGCATAGAGTAAAATCTTACAATTTGTGCCAAGATATGCCAAAATGAGCATATGATTTAACTATAAAGCATAATAGTATGTGCATATTAATATTTATGGGGAGAAATTACCTCATCAGATCTATGTATTGGGGAAGAATCCATGACAAAATAAGAGATAAGATGTTCATGGGAGGGAAATGGATAATTTTGGTCATATAAAAATAATATCACAAAAATCTAGTTTTTCTTATAAAGTTCTCATTTCTCCAATATAAAAGAAGCTAAGTCAAATTAACAAGAATAAGATCCGTTCCTTAATTGATAAATTGTAAAAGGATATGATTACCAGTTTTTGGAGTGAGAATTCAATAACCTTAATAGCCATATTAAAAGAAATTACATTTCTAAGATTAGATCAATGAAAACTAAAACAATGTAGGTAACATCTCATACCAGCAGATTGCCTAAGATAAGATGCCAAAAAATGACAAATGCTAGAAGGTATGTAAGAAAATAGGCACTTGGAGTCTACTTGCCAAGACAAACTCGGGAACTGTATGGACACAACTATAAAATATTTTTTGCACAAATAAAGTCAGATCTAAATAATTGGAAATATATTAATTGCTCATAGGTAGTCCAAGCCAAAATAGTATACTGTTGATGGAGCTATGAACAAATCCAATCAATTTTGGAAAGCAATTTAGAACTTTGCCAAAAGGCTACTAAATTGTGCATAGCCTCTGACCAAGCAATCCTGTTAATAGAGCTGTACTCCAATGAGATCAAAGAAAGAGTAAAAGGTTCTGTGATCAATAATGTTTCCATCAACTCTTTTTATAGTGGCAAAGAACTGGAGATGCCTATTGTCTGTACAAGTTGTGGTACATGAATATGACATAAAACTATTTGCTATTAAAAACATGTTGTAGGGGATGGTTTTAGAAAGATACAGGGAGACTTTTATGAACTGATACAAAGTTATTGAGCATATTGAGGAGAACAATCTAAATAGCAATAATGTTGTAAAAATTAATTTTGAAAGAGTTAGCTCCTCTGATTAACACAATGACCCACCACTACAAAAGAATCATGATGAAATTTGTTTTCTACCTCCAGATGGAGAATTCATGGACTCAGATTGCAGATTGAAGAATATTTTTGTTTCTTTTTCTAGTTTTTTTTTTTTTGGAACATAGTGTGTACATTTATTGTATGTATGTATGTGTGTGTGCATTTATTTGTAATAGGTTTTGTTGTTTGTTTTTCTTGTCTTTTCATTGGTTGGGAAGGAGAGGAGGAGGAAAAAATGTTGAAACTGAAAAAAAGAATAAAATTGTGCTTTAAAATAAACACAAAGAAATTTTTAAGAAAAGTATGTAAATGCAAATTTTAATTAAAAATAAAATGGATTTGAAAAATAAAAGGTAGATTTTTAAATATGAATTAATATTACAGAAAAACAGCATAGCCTATGGAACAAAAAGGCTGTGTCAAAAAAGCAAAGATATAAAAAATAATCATTTTTGTAATTTAATAATTAATAAATAAGTCACTTTAAATTACCATAACATTTACATTGCTTTTGCTGATGCTCCATTCTCATTTAAAATTTATGTTCTGCAGTCCCAAAAATACTAAGAAACACACTAAGTATTTAAAATGTAGCATTTTTAGAAAAGTAATTTAATTCCATCATGAGTGTTTTTCCCCTTAAATCTATTGTTATTTTTCTACTTTCTTTTTTTTTAAAGATCAGATTATCAAATTGTTTATTTTTTCTGGATATTATTATTACTGATTAGTCAAATTCTTTTTAAACTTTTAATTTTGGAGAAGGAACCATGATGGTAGAGTAAAGTGAACATTTTTGCTGAACTACTCTCACATATTACTCTAAACAACTTTAAAAACCATGTCAAATGGAATTCTAAGATGGATAACCAACAAAAAATCAAAGCAATTCATTTTTTCCAGCATAATATAGCTTAGTAAAAAAAAGTCTATGGACATTGGGGTTGGAGATGGCCAGGAGTACATGAGTGGAAACAGGATGAGTTCTAGGCTTTGGTGGTAGAGCTGGCATTAGCAGAAGCCAGAACAGCAGCGGTAGAGGCACAATGAGTTTTTAGTGCCCAAGTATAGTAAAAAAACAGGTCAGAAAGAGATTACAGGGAATCCCTGAACTATCCCATGGTATAAAAAAACCTGGGAAAACTTTTATGAACTGATGCAAAGTAAAGTGAGAAGAACCAGGAGAATATTGTACCTAGGGCAGAGAGAAAAAGTTGAGATCATCATGGGCACATAGGAGGGGAGACCCTTCCTGGATGAGGAGCAGGGCACACACCAGGAGACAGTGAAAGACCTCACTCTAGATCATACCACTCTGGAAGTACTGAAAACTTACAAGACCCCAGATACAGTTGTAAAAACAACAGGACAAGAGAGGCAATTGGTCAAGTAGAATTTAAGAATTGCATTAGACTTCAATAAATAACAAAACAAAGTCAAAAGACCAAAAAAATAGGAAAAGAAATGTGAAATCTTTCATAGGAAAAACAATTGAGTTGGATAAAAAGATTGATCAAGGAAAGAAAAATTAGCAATCACTTCATTACCTGAAAGCCAAGATTAAACATAAAAGAGTTTAGACATATTTCTAAAATTAAAAAAAAAACACTGCCCAAATTTCTTAGAAAAGAAGACAAAGTAAAAATTGAAAGAATCTTCCAATTATCTCTTAAAGAAATCCCAAAATGAAAACTTCCAGGATAATATAATCAGATTTCAATGCTCCCAGTTCAAGGAGAAAATGCTGCAAATAGACACAAAGAAATAATTCAAATACTTGGGTGCCACAGTCAGTATCACATGAGATTTAGCAATTTCCACTATCAAAGAATCTGATATTCTGGAAAGCTAAGATTAATAATAATCTATGAAGAATAACCTATTCAACAACACTGAGTATAATCCTGGGTAGGGAAATGGACATTCAAGGAAAAGGAGCTAAATAGAATATCAAAGGAACTAATGGGGAGAAAAGTGAAGAAAGGCAGTCTAATATACCACATCTCAAACTATACTACAAGGTAGTAGTCATCAAAACAATTTGGTACTAGATAAGAAACAGAGTGGTTGATTTGTGGAGTATATTAGATGTACAATATACAGACATAAAAAAGACTACTGTAATCTAGTGTTTTATAAACACAAAGATCCTAGGTATTAGGGAAAGACTTCACAATTTGACCAAAATTCCTGGGAAAACTGTAAAGCAGTCTGACAGAAACTAGAAAGAGACCAACATCACACACTATACCATGATAAGGTCAAAATGGGCAAAAGATTTAGACATAAAGGGAAATATAATCAAATTAGAGAAGCATGGAAGAAATTACGTGTCAAATCTTTGGATAAAATAGTTTATGAACAAAGAGACAGAAAGGATCAAAGGAGGTAAAATAGATAATGTTTATTACATTAAATAAAAAAGTTTATGAACAAACAAAATCAATGCAGTCAAAGGAAAGTAAAAAAAAACTGCAGGTGGAAGATAATTATAGTAAGTTTCTCTCATACCAGTCTCATTTCTCAAATGTATACAGAACTGAGTCAAATTTATAAAAAACATAAGAGCAATTGCCCAATTTATAAATGGCTAAATGATATGAACAAGCACTTTTCAGAAGAAAAAAATTAAATCTATCTCCACTTATATGATAAAATGCTCTAAACCGTGAATAATTTGAGGAATGCAAATTAATACAACTCGGAGATACCACCTCACACCTCATGAGATTGGCTAAGATATCAGAAAATGAAAATGATAAATGTGAGAATGGGATGTGGGAAGATAGTGCATTAATGAAATGTTGGCAGAGTTGTGAACTGGTCCAACCTTTCTAGAGCACAATTTGGAACTATGTCCCAAAGTTTATAAAATTGCACATACTCTTTGAACCATCAATACTACCACTATGTCTGTATCCCAAGGAGATCAAAGAAAAAGAGAAAGGACATACATGTAGAAAAATATTTACAGGAACTCTTTTTATGGGGGGCAAAGATTAGAAATTGAGAGGATGTCCATCATTTGGGGAATGGCTCAACAAAATAGAATCTATTATTGTTATAGAATATCATTTTACTATAAGAAATGATGGGTTCAGAAAATGTTTGTGATAGGTTAAAAACATCTAAGAGGACATATTAAATAATGCAAAATGAAGTGAGTAAAATCAGGAAACACTGTACACACTAAGAAGAATATTATCTTGATAACAGTGAAAGACATGGGTCCTCTGTTCAATGTAATGATCCATGGCAATTCCTAAGGACTCATGATGAAAAACTGCTATCCATCTCCATAGAGAGAGCTGATGGACTCTGAGTACATTTCTTTTGCTTTGTTTGCTTTTTCTTTGTTACCACATGGTTAATATGAAAATATGTTTTTCATGAATTTACATTTGTAATGGATATCATGTTGCTTGCTTTCTCATTGGATGTAGGAGGAGCTGGAGGGATGGAGAGAATTTGGTACTCAAAACTCTAAAAATAATGTTAAAAGTAAAATAGTTAAAATTAAATTATTTTTAAATGATTGAACTAATAAATAAAGCTGTTGTTCAGTCATTTCAACTGTTTCTGACTGTTGGTGACCTCTTTTGGCATTTTCTTGGCAAAGATACTAGCACGATTTGCCATTTTGTTCTCCATCTAATTTTCCAGATGAGAAATCTGAGAGAAACAGGGTTAAGGGACATGCCCATCATCACACAACTAGTAATTGTCAGAAGCCAGTTTTGAACATAGGTCTTGCTAACTCCAGACCTGGTATTCTATTCACTATGCCACCTAGCTGCCCAAATAAAGCTAGCAACTGATTTTATAAAAAGAAAGAAAGAAAGGAAGAAGAAAAGGAAAGAAAGGAAGAAAAAGAAAAGAAAAGATAAACCATTAATTAATTTGATTTTTTTAAGAGAAGAAAATCACATCATCAGTATGTGAGTAAATGTATCAGGGTAAATAAACAACAAATCAAAATTAAATTAAAGCAATTATTAGGGTCTATTTTGCTCAATTATATGCTGCTAAAACTGACAATTTAAGTAAAATAGATGAATATTTACAAAAAATAAATTGCTTACATAAAGAGAAGAGGAAATAGAATACTTAAATAACCCTATTTAAAGAAAAATTGAACAAGTTATAAATGAATCTTTTAGGAAAAATAAAGAACAGATGTATTTAAGATAAAATTTGACCAAACATTTAAAAGGACAATTAATTATGATAGTATACAACTGGTTTGAAAAAACAGGTAAAGAAGTCCTACCAAATTATTTCTATGACAAAAATGTGTTTTTCACACCTAAACCAGGGAGACCAAAAAAAAAAAAAAAAAAAACAAAGACAGACAGAGAGAGAGAGAGACAGAGACAGAGAGAGAGAAACAAACCAATTGCCCTGACAAACATTAATGCAAAAATTTTAGGAGACTACACCAATATATCACAAAATTCTTTTACTATGAACCATATATGGTTGGTTAAATACTAGGGAGAAAAGCTATAAACACAATTGACCATATAAATAAGAAAAGCAACAAAAAAGTAAATTATCTTAATAGATACAGAAAAACATACCATACCCATTCCTTTTAAAAAACAACAGGAAGCAGAGGTATAAATGGAATCTTTCTTAAGATGATATGTAATAGTTCTTAAAGCACAAAAATATGTTTTTGTTGTTTTTTGTTTGTTTTACTTTCAGGGGATAGAAAGCCTTACTGCGATTCCCAAAACTACCTATGCTCTTCCTGCCTAACCCCTGAAATTTTAAGATCATTTAATCTGAAAAGCACAGATCTAGCAGAAGTACAATTGTCAACCTTCCTTCCCCATTTTCTATTCCATTCCATTCCAATCCCCATTTCTACAGATTTATATGAAAGCCTATTCTACTCTATTCATTATTTAACAAATTAGTTAAAATTGGCCTACACACTGTCCATCCTATATACTTTCACACTCACAACAATCTCATCAGGAAAAAAAAGAACAATAGAATGATTATCAGTTTTGGTATTAATAATTTACATTATAACATTATTACATTATATAAAACCTTCCTTTCAGCCCACTCAATCCTAGAAATGTAAGACTCAGGAAATGGTAAAAATTATTCTGGTTTGATAAAATGTGAAATCTTTTAGATTTCCTGTTGATATATAGTTGTTCACTTTTCAATATATTAATTTGCTCTTGATTTTGCCTATGAAGTTCAGTCTATTGGCCATCCATAATGTTTAATGTAAACATCTCATTACACTGAACTTTTTCACCTGAATAGCAGGCATGTAGACAGCTAAATTTACATAGGGACTAACTCAAGATTCTTTTAATGATATTACACTTATTCAATTTTGCCATTGCAATAAATATAATTGAGTCAAAAATAACTGAAAAAATACTAAAATAACTAACAAAAACCAAGGTGAAATAACATTGGAATGCATCTATATTGTTTCTAACATTTCAAAAAAGGTGTTATCCTCATTTCAAGAACTTCATAATCATATTCTAAACCTTCCATTGGATAGCAAACTCCTAGTAGGTCCATACTGTCTCAAGTCAGATCTTAAAAAGGCATTAATTGAGGCTCTGTTCAAAACATTATTCATTACCTGTTACTGACCAATAAGGGAAATTATGGGAGGAGGATTTTGTAAGCTTAAGAGATTTTTCTTTTTAAAATAGATATTTGAAATTTGCCTGCAGTAGGAATAGTTGTTACAGGACATAGGGGAGGGAACTATGATTTGCCAATTCTGAAACATTTTTTTTTTGCTGGATCATTCAAGTATATCTTTTCACTAAAAGCATCCAATCCCATGGTGTAGTGAAGTAGAAAACTTAACTTATACTTTCAGCTACAACTGTGTGTAATATTTAAATAAGAAATGTGGTGAACCGTCAGAGTAGAATTCAGTCTTCACTGAACAAGGACAGTTTGAAAGCCCATGATGAAAATATTCTGGTCATTTATTTTTACCTGCTTGCTTGAGAGCAAACCAAAAGACAGGATTTAGTCTTAGAAATGTTTGCTTCTAAACTATTTAATGATTCCATTAAATGAAAAGGAGTGATGTATATATATATATATATTTGCCTTGTGATGATTAGCATATATTCTAGTAGAGTAAAAAATTTAGACATCTATATATCTTAGATATTTTGATGAATTTGTGGTATCATTAGTACGATTACTTCCTTTCCTCATTAAGAAAACAATTTATATACCCCTCAATAAAATTTAATGTGTAAAATCTTATCTATATCCTCCCATTGAATCTTTCAAAGGAAACCCTTCATGTACACAAAATGTTTTTCACTCATTTAAAAAAAATCAGGGATATCAATGTATTTTTTATGTAATATGATCTATCTCATTATAATAATAACAATTGTCATACATAAAGATTGTTATTATGTAATTATTACTATTATTACATTGTGACTATTAATACAGTAATAGACAGCATGTGATTTGTGTGATTGCATTGGAGGGTCACCACAAATTTCTTTCCTCCTCCACTGCACTCCTTCCTACCTCTGATCTCACTCTCAAATTTAGAAAACAACAAAACAAAAGACGAACATGGGTACTATTTGGTCAGATATGAAGAAGGGCATTATTTAATACCCAAACTGAAGACTTCATAGACCCAGAGATCCTTTATTATTCATAGATTTCTCTGTTTACAGAATAATTAGGTTTCTTATAATAATTTATTGAAGCCAAAATAAAGGTTCTCTTTTGTACTGAATCTGCATTAGATTAAAAAGGCTTAGTCAACTTCAGTTGCATAAATTCCTTTTGACTGCTGTTATGAATCCTTCCTGAAAAATGAAAAAATACTGACAAACACATATATATTCCCAGACTGATTTCATATGCAGTGTTTGAATTTTAAAAAATCTTGTTATTCTCAGTACTTACTTGAACTTCAACACCCTGGATGAACACCAAACCTTACTATTCCTGCTTCATATATCTTCATTTATATTCCCAAGCAGCACTCAACTCAGAGCCAGGAATTGTTTTCTGTTATTTGACTTTGTCTGTGATGATGTATGAAATAAGGTGTTGAACCAGAAATTCAGGGAAAAGCAAAAATGAAGGTTCTCCTCTCATAGTTCCCAGTTAGGTGAATATGCATGACCCTGAAGATGGGGAGTAAATGCACATACACAACTATTTCTATTTTTTAAGCAAAATGATTTACCCTACATTTGCTATAAAACTATTTTTGACTCATTCCATGTTTTATTTAAACAGATAAGATCAATATGTTCAATATACAAGAACAACTTCAAAATTTAGTATGATATAAAGACCTTGTTTTTATGAATTTGCCTTATAGTTGATTTTCATTGGGTGTTCATGAAACCCCTGCACTGTTAAGCTTTTCAATCATAGCTAGTTGTATGGTTTTAGAGCTAAGTCATGTAACTACACTTGATTTTTTTTCAAATGAACACTTTTTGTATATATTCTAATAGCAATGGAAAAAGAATACTCTTATAGAAATCAGGTCCCTTTTTTATTCTTGAAAACATTGAGATAAGCAGGGATTCAAAATTTTGAAATTCAATAGAACTGAAAGTCCTTGCCCCAAACCAATATTTTAAATGAGGTTGACCATAAAGAGTTTTAGTATATGTTATCACTTTTTATTGGAAAAAAGGGGGTGGGGAACTTTTAGTCTAAAGATATTCTGTATTTCACATGTATGTTTATTTTTTAGTTTTCTAAGAAAATGTCCCTGCAACAAACCATTCAGAGTTAATATCTTACAGGTTTGTGTATCTGAAATACAAGCCTTGTGTTTCTGGGTAAATAATAATAACTCATAAAATCCTATAGGGAAGGGAGTATACACACTTGTATATGTATATACACACATATACATGCATATACATATATGTGCACATATACATACATATGTATGCATGGTTATGTGTGCATACCATTTTATCAATGAGATAAAGTGAATGTGGCCCAGTTACCTAACTCTTAATTGGACACTCTTTCACAGAGCCAATGCCTCTAGGTAAGAGGAATTGTGAAGGAGACTAGAGGAGATTATTCTGGTCAATTAAACATTCATCAAATTCTTTATTAAATTGTTTAGTTCATCACTTCTCTGAATCTCAGGAGATGTACACATAATTGATTACTGTTTTCTTCACATAGAATATGCTATTATATTAAAGTCACCTCCTGTGGATAGAGGAACCTAGAAACATTCTCATTTTTCTTCAAGTCCCCAAATTTCCTTATTTTAATATTTTTTCTTTTTTTAATGTGAATATAACAAAGGAAAACAACTTGATGTTCAAAAAAGAAAAAAATAACTCATGTAATAAATCTTCAATATATCTTCTCTAAACTTGATTTACACACACATAAGAGGCATGTGTGCTTAAACATATTCATGTATGTATGAATATGCTTATATAGAGATATATTAAGTAGCCATGTACATGAACGGAGATAGCATCTGAGACATTCTTTAATGGATAGGATATATTTTGATAGGTGTTGGTAAAAAAAAAAAAAGAAAAAGAACATTCAAAGAATTAAGAGTGTATCTTTTGGCAAGAAAATACTCATATTTATTTGGAACCTATAGCACATAAGGGGAAGTAATGTGAGATCATAGAAAGGCCAGATCATAGATAGCCTTTAATGTCAGCCTCAAGAATTTTAACTTTGTTCTGGATCAGTGCAGAGAGATTTGAGATTTTGAGTAGAGAAGTGACATACTTAGGGTATTTTAGGGGGGAAAAAATCTACCTATATGAATAGGAAGCTAGAGTAATTGAGAGGGGAAATTATAAAACTAGTTTACTATTCTAGGTAATGGGTAGTAAGGACCTGAACTTGAGTAGTAACAATGACATTGTCATTGGATAGATGGTAGATGGATATAGGAGAGATTGTTAAGGAAACATCAACTGAACCTATAACTGGATGTGTTGTTGAGGGGAGGGAGGTGGCAAATGTCTCCCCCTAACTTCATCACTTCCCACATTCTGAGATGTAGCCAAATTGTATAATTCTATTCCTCACATATAGCATTCTATCTCCCAGTTCTATGTTTTTGTACTGGCTATTCTCCATGCACAGAATGTGTTGGTGTTTGTTGTTCAGTCATTTCAATTGTGACCCATTTTTTTTTGTTTTTTTTTTTTTTGTTTTATTTTGTTTTTTTCAAAGCTACCCATTTTCTACTCCAGCTCATTTTACAGATGGGAAAACTGAAGCAAACAGGATTAAGTGACTTGCCCAGAGTCACACAGTTAGTAAGTGTCTTAAGCCAGATTTGAACTAAGGTGTTCCTGACTCCAAGCCCAGGGCTCTATGCACTGTACCACCTAGCTTCATGGAATGTACTCCCTTCTTGTCAACAATGCATTGAATGTTTTTTTCTTTAAAATGGAGTTCAATTATCATTTCCTGCCCAAATTCTTTCCTGATCCTCCTACCCATTATGTAGAGAATGGAGGCATTGGAGAAGATTCAGGTTTTACTTTGATATCAGTAATTTGAGGTTATCTACTTATAGTGAAGAGAAATGTGGTATTAACTATTTGAGGAGGGTGGGAAAATGTGGAATAGATGCTATCAAGAGAAAGCTGAAGGCACCACTTCTCCCACTGAGTTTTTTTCCCCCATAGCAAGAGGGTTACAGTTCAGTTACAATAACAAGTTGAGAGATGAGGTGAAAAACAGGTTTAATGTCAGAGGGAGTTTACACAGTTGGTGTTCAGTTGGTGTTCAGCAGAGCATGGTAGAAGAGAATAGGTGAGATATTTGAAGACAAAACCTGGAAAATGGAGTGAGTGAAAACAGGACAGATATGATAGTTTGATTTGAATCATTGGAACTGAATAATTTGTCCCCAGAGAAGTGAACAGTGGGCATGGCAGAAGCATTGGGATTAGAGACAGTGAAGTAAATATTGCAGGCAGGAAATAGGTAGAACTAGAGTGGTGAGATGATATAACTTGTTGAGCAAGGGGAAAAGAAGAGGATAAATTGCACATGTTATGTAGAAACATTTGGTTATATCCATGGACAAATGTTCATGCATCCTTTTGTGCATCCCTTTTACCTTCAATGCACCTTCAAAACATATAGTTTCTGGACCACAGTTTGACATTCTCACAGAATACAGCAAGTGTGGTAGCAAAGCTTCCATATTCTCCTTCCTGGACTAAAAAATGTAGACATTACTACACATGTGATATGAAGGGAGGATTCCTTCTACTTGAAAGTTCTACAGGAAAAGCCTTTGACAAAAGCTTTTCCTAGCTGAATGTAAGTATGAAGGACAGAAGTTTTGGGATTCATCAGGAGTTTGGCTTAAGTTTGTATAAGTAATAAAATGCCCAACTTTTGAGAAGGAACACACATTTCACTATAAGAACCCCTTTCATAACCTAGCAATCCTAAATTTGTGCTAAATTTTTAAGCAGAGTTGAGTAGCCACATTATTTGTGTTATTTTTGGTTTCTAATTTTTAAATTACATATAATTTTTAATTTTTTTAAAAATTTCAATATAATAAAAATGACAATTTAACCAAATGAATTCATATATTCCACAGCATCTCAATTAAATTACTAAAAAATATCTTACTGAATTAAAAAGAATAACAACAAAATTTATTTGGAAGAACAAAAACTCAAGAATATCAAAGGATGTAATGAAAAAATGTAAAGGAATGAGGGTTAGCAGTATCATATTTTAAATTATATTATAATGCAGTAAATATCAAAACTATCTGGTACTGACAGGTACTTTTCTTTGATCTTGTTGGTTCATAGACCTAATAGTGGTATTGCTTGGTCAAAGGCTAGGCATGCTCTTATAGCCCTTTGGGCATAGTTCCAAATTGTTTTTGAGAATGGTTTGGATTATTTCACAACTCCACTAACAATGCATTAGTGTCCTAATTTTCCTACACCCTCTCCAACATTTGTCATTTTCCTTTTCTGTCATTTTATCTATTCTAATAAGTAGGAGGTGGTACCTCATAGTTGTTTTAATTTGCATTTCTCTAATCAAAAGTGATTTAGAACATTTTCCTTATAACTATAGATAGCTTTGGGTTTTGTTTTTCCTTCAGAAAACTACCACTCATATATTTGATCGTTTATCAATTGAGAAATAACTTATATTCTTATAAATTTGATTCAGTTCTTTATATACTTGAGAAATGAAGCCTTTATCAGGAAACTCGCAGTAAATATTTCCTCATTTTCTACTTTCCGTGGAAAACTGAGACCTCTGGTATGAGGGCTTGCAGAGCCCTTTTCAGGGCTGCTCATCCACCTATTGTGTTTATGTTTCACTCAAATCTCTCCTGTGGCTCCAGGAAGTCCTGGGATATGCAGCAGCCACACCACAGTCAAATCATCTTGGCAGATGAGCTAAACTAAAGGGTACCTGACAGGTGTCAAACCCACTGGTGAGTTACAGAGATGTCTACCCCAAGCATTTGAAAGCTAAATAGAAACATGAGAATCATTTGGTTCTGAAGGCTATGTAGGTATCTGAAGCCAGTTCTGTGGAGACCTTAGAGCTTGGTTAGACATTGAAGATGCCAAGGACATCGACTGTATGCTGGTCCATTGCCAATTGTCTTCCATCTTGCCACTGGATTTCAATAACTCTGGAAGAGTGAGGATGACTACTTAGTGCAACTCCACCTTACTTAAATCCAATTGAAACACAATACATCACCTTGTGAAGTCATTGGTTCTTTTTGAAAATAAAGAACCAACAACAATTTTGGCTTCATTGGATTTGTTTGTACAAAACCTTTTTAATTTAAAATAATCAATATTATCCATTTTACTTCCTGTAATGCTCTCTATCCCTTGTTTCATCATAAATTCTTCACTTATCTATAGATCTAATAGGTAAGATATTCCATACTCCCCTATTTTGCTTATGATGTCAACTTTATGTCTAAATCATAAACCCATTTTAACCTTATCTTGGACAATATGGTGTGAAATGTTGGTCTATATTTAGTTTCTTCCAAACTTCTTTCCACTTTTCCCAGCAATTTTTTTTCCAATAGTAAGTTCTTTTCCCAAATGCTTGGATTTTTGTATTTATCAAACACTAGATCAATATAGCCATTTACTACTGTGTATTGTGTACCTAATTGCTTCCATTGATCCACCATTCTGTTTCTTAGTCAGTATGAGATTGTTTTGATGCTTACTGCTTTGTAATACAGTTTGAGATCTGGTATGGCTAAGTTACTGTCTTTCACTTTTTTTTATTAATTCCCTTGATATTCTTAACTTTTCGTTCTTCCAGATTAATTTTGTTATTCTTTTCTTTTCTAGCTCTATAAAATAATTTTTGGTAGTTTGATTGGTATAGCACTATATTAGTAAGTTAATTTAGATAGAAGTATCTTTTTTTATTATATGAGCTCAGTCTATGCATGCGTGAATATTTTTCCAGTAGTTCAGATCTGAAGCTATTTGTGTGAAAAGTGTCTTACAATTGTATTCATATAGTACATGGGCTTGTCTTAGCAGGTAGACTCCCAAGTATTTTATATTTTCTGGTTATTTTAAATGGAATTTCTCTTTCTATCTCTTGCTGCTGGACTTTGTTGTTAATATGCAGAAATTTGAATATTTATGTGTATTTTATTTACTGTAGCTTTGTTGACATTATTAATCATTTCAACTAGATCTTAGTTGATTCTCTAAGTATAACATCATATCATCTGCAAAGTGTGATAGTTTTGTTTGCTCATTGTCTATTCTAATTCTTTTAATTTTATTGTCTTCTCTTATTGCTAATGCTATCATTTATATTGAATAATAGTGGCAAAAATGGGCATCCTTGCTTCAGCCGTGATCTTATTGAGAAGGCATTTAACCTAATCCCATTAGAGATAATACTTGCTGATCATTTTAGATAGATACTACTTATCATTTTAGTGAAAGTTCAAGTTATTCCTATACTTTCTAGTGTTTTTAATTGGAATGACTTGTTTTTTTCAAAAGCAGGTTCTATATCTATTGTGATAATCAAGTGATTTCTGTTGGTTTTGTAATTAATATGATCACTTACACTAATTATTTTCCTAATATTGAACCAGTCCTACAGCCCTTATATAAATCCAACTAGCCACAATTAATTATCTTTTTGAAAGTGCTGTAATCTCCTTCCTAGTATTTTATTTAAAATTTTTCCATCAATATTCACTGTTGTAATTGGTCTATAGTTTTCTCTCTCTTTTTTTACTCTTTCTGGTTTGGGTGTCAACTATATTTGTGTCATAAAAAAAATAGTAGGACTCTATCCCTTGCCATTTTTCCCCAAATGCTGTACATAGTATCGGAATCAATTGTTCTTTAAATGTTTGATAGAATTTACTTGTGAATCCATCTACTCTCGGGGAATTTTTCTTATAGAACTGTGCCAGTCGGGCCGTGCACTCTCCTTCTAACAGGAGCAGGCTGCCAGGGTCATACTCACCAGTCCTCGGAGCCCACCCAGATAAACATAGAGACCAGCCGATCGGGAGGTGCAAGCACTCGAACTTTATTCAGGGACCATCACAGCAAGGCCAAGCAGGAAAGCAAGAGCAGGAGCAAGAGAGCGAGCTCTGACCCCTACCGCCCCTTATATTCCTTCCTAGCCCCTCCTCCTCAGCCCTCCTACTAGTGATTGATTGTAGGATCAGATACCGGAAGGGGATGTCTGGGGTTAGCGCTGCACCAAGGGAGAGGACGTGACAAAGGAAGCTAGGCCCAGATACTGGAAGGAGGCGTCTGGGGTTAGTGCTGCACAAAGGGAGAGGACGTGACAAAGGGAGCTCATTCTCTGCCATCCCACTCCCACGTGGCACAGCCCCCTGCCTCAGGAGCACATGCTCCAGCTACTTCCCCGTATCCTGTTCCTACCCCAGTTCACCACAACTTCACATGGCACAGCCCCCTGCCTCAGTAGCATGAGCTCCGGTTATTTCTCCGTACCCAGTTCCTACTCCAGTTCACCACAACTCCACATGGCGCAGCCCCCTGCCTCGGGAGCTTGAGCTCCGGTTACTTCCTAATATCCTGTCCCTGCCCCATCTTGCCACAACCCCCACGTGGCACGTAGCCAACATCAGACAATCCCTCACAATGAACCTTTTATAATTTTCTTTTTTTTTATTGATTGCTCATTTTTCTAGCTTATTTGTTGACTTTTACCTTGATGTTTAAAAAGTCTCTCTTCACCTGGGCACTGGGAGGCACTGTTCCATGTTTCAGGCTTTTTTCTGCTGCTGTTTTCAGAACCAGTTCTCAGCTTCTGCCAAGTTTTCAGTGCTTCCAAGGAGATGTGATCCAGGGAGAGGTATGACTATTGATCCTCTGGTCTGTGCTCTGGTCTTTACCCAGAAAGGGTCCCTGTTTTTCTTTTTTTTTCTTTTTTTGAATGTAAACAGTTCAGCTACAATAAGTCCCTTATGATTTCTCTTTCCTGTTTACCTTTTCATGCTTCTCTTAAGTCTTGTACTTGAAACTCAAATTTTCTATTCAGCTCTGGTCTTTGCATCAAGAATGCTTGAAAGTCCTCTATTTCACTAAATGTCCATTTTCCCTCCTGAAGAATCATACTCAATTTTGCTGGGTAGGTGATTCTTGGTTATCCTGATTGTGTTTCCACAGTACTTGAATTGTTTCTTTCTGGCTGCTTGCAATATTTTCTCCTTGACCTGGGAACTCTGGAATTTGGCTATAGTATTCCTAGGAGTTTTCCTTTGAGGATCTCTTTCAAGAGGTGATCGCGTGGATTCTTTCAATTTCCCTCTGGTTCTAGAATAATTTCTTGAAAGAGGATGTCTAGGCTCTTTTTTTGGTCATGGCTTCCAGATAGTCCAATAATTTTTAAATTATCTCTTGTGGATCTTTTTTCCAGGTCAGTTGTTTTTCCAATGAGACACTTCATATTGTCTTCTATTTTTTCATTCTTTTAGTTTTGTTTTACAACTTTTTTGTTTCTTTGTTTTTGTGGGGGTTTTTTGTTTGTTTTTTGCCTTTTTGGTGAGGCAATCGGGGTTAAGTGACTTGCCAAGGGTCACACAGCTAGTAAGTGCCATGTGTCTGAGTGTTTTACAATTTCTTAATCTCTCATGAAGTCATTAGCTTCCATTTTCTCCATTCTAATTTTTAAGGAAGTATTTTCTTCAGTGAGCTTTTGGACTTCCTTTTCCATTTGACCAATTCTGCTTTTTAAGACAATCTTCTCCTCATTGGCTTTTTGGACTTCCTTTGTCATTTGGGTTAGTCTATTTCATAAGGTGTTATTTTCTTCACTATTTTTGGGGGGGTCTCTTTTAGCAAGCTTTTGACTTGTTTTTCATGATTTTTTTGCATCACTCTCATTTCTCTTCCCAGTTTTTTTCTTCCACTTCTCTTACCTGGTTCTCAAAATCTTTTTTGAGCTCTTCCATGGCCTGGGACTAATTCATATTTTCCTTGGAGACTTTGGATGTAGGAGCTTTGACTTTGTTGTCTTGTGGTTGCATGTTTTGATTTTCATTGTCACCAAAGTAAGATTCTGTGGTCTGACTTTTTTTTGTGAGGTTTGCTCATGAAGGCAGTCAATTACTTGAGTGTTAAACTCTTTGTTAAGGTAGGGGTCTGCTTCCAGTGTGGATAATGTACTGTCCCAAACTTCAGGGGTTTTGTGCAGCTGTTTTCAGAGATACTTCTAGGGACTGGTAAATTTTGAGTTCTTCCAAGGTGGTATGATCAAGGTCGAGGTGTTTACTCCTTTCCTGGACTGGGCTCTGGCCTGTGAGTGACCACAAGAAGTCTTTTCTGCCTTGGATCTGTAAGGATTCCCTCTCCACCACCACTACAAGCTCCACCACACCAGCACAACTCCTTGACCCATCACCGCCACCCAGAACTGTGATGCAGATCCAAGCATGGGCAGAACGAGGGAATCCTGCCTCTGCACCATCAACAAGATCCCTGCAATCCCCATCTGATCAGCCACTTGATTCCCCCTCAGTCTGTGGGTCAGAAGTTCTGGAAGCAGCTCAACCTTGGGGCCATGTGCAGGGACTGGTGCTGGGACCAAGCTTCTCTTTCACCACAGTCACAAACTTTACCTACTGACCTTCTAAGTTGTCTTTGGTGTTTGTGCATTGAGAAGTCTGGAAACTGGCACAGCTGCTTGTTATTCAGTCCTCTAAGGCCTGCCCTTTGAGGACAGAAAGACTATTCCCCTCATTTTATTAGTACCCCGGGAGCCTAGCAGAAGCAGAATGGTTTGTGGAAAGAACAATATCGGTTTGGGAGACAGAGGACCTGGGTTTGAATCCTGATTTTGTTCTTTGTAACCTCTCTGACCTTGGGCAAATCATGACTCTATGAACCTTTGTTCCTCCTCTGTAAAAGGAGGGTGTTGGTCTCCAAGGTCCCTTCTAGCTATAAATATATGGTCTAAGTAAGCATTTAATAGATGCTTGTTGGATTGAATTGGATGTAATCAGGAACAAGTCACATAACTTCTCCAATGCTTGAGTTTCCCCATCTGTGCATGTGATATACCCCAGTTAGTAAGATATAAGGTTCTTGAAGGCAAAGCTCCAGTTGCTGTGTGACACTGGCTTTGTTGCTGCTCCTGGAAAAAGATGCTCTATCTCTCAGCTCTGATTACTTTCACTGTTTGTCCTCCATGCCTAGAATGCTCTCCCTCCTTTCTTTAGTCCCAGCCAAACTTGGGTCCCTGCTTTTCTACAGCCACAAGTGCTAGTACTCCTTTTGACTCTGAAACTTTGACCATGTCCCTTTATCTCCTGCAGCCACAAACACCAATGTTTCTCTCTTCCTTGGGACTGTGACCAGAATTACTGCTTCATTGTGATGGGCAATATGCACTGCTCTCTGCCCTGGACCTGTTACTTCAAACTGTATATAGGCAATAAAGGCACCAATCAGTGACATTTGTTTTCAGTGTCAGAAAAACATCCCTTGTAATCCCTTTCTTATCGTTTACATAATTCCCTTTCCACTTCTGGGCTAGGAGTCCTAAAGCTGCTGCTGATGCATATCGCACCTTGGAAAGACCTCTACCCTGGTGTCACAGACCTCTTCTACCCACCTCCTAAGTGTCTCAAGCCTCAAAAAAAGTCTTACCTTGATGTTTTCTTGGTTCTGATGCTCCAAAATTTGATTCGAAACACTGTTTAAAACACAGTTTGGAGGGAAATGTTGAGCAAGATCAGTTGGTTGCTATTTCTAATCCACCATGTTGGCTCCCATCTATGTTATTTAAGCCTATGAAGTGTTTGTTTTTTTAGTCTTTTGTTATTAATACTCAATTTCATAGCATTTAGTGTTTTACAAATGTCTCATTGCCTTAAGCCCAGTTCCTGAGTTACTAGACTGGCCCAAGTAAGGTCTACCCAAGAGATTAATGCCCCCTAAAACATATAGATAACAATTTATTGCATTTTGCCTACATATATTCAGTTTAGGATTTTAAGGACTTTAATTACAAAGAAGATCTCTTACTTGCCTGGTTTGTTTTTAAAATTAATTTGAAATACAGTAATCTTAATAAAGATAAGTTTTTCTAAAAGAAGGAGAACATTCCATTTTTCAATGAGCATCACATATGGATTAAATGGATTTCTTGTAACTGTTTTTGCTACCCTTAATATTCATTATAAAGATTTTTCATATTGTTTCTTTACATTCATGTAAAAATATTCTATAATTTCAGAGAGTTCTTTTTCTGATGGCCCCCAAAATACTACACTGTTTTGGTTGTCAATAAGTCACTACTGAGCAAGCCAAGAATCCACAAATGGTGTCCCTCCTCCGTCCTGAGAAACCCCAATTCACAGCAGTGCTGCAGACCTTAAAAGCAAGTAAGCAACCTTAAAAGCAAGTAAGACCAGACTACAATACTGCAGGATGTTGGACCACTAGGCAATAAACATGAATGAAATATTGAAGACCTCCTTAAGATACTTCCTGCTGAAGTTGGATTGCCACTTTACTTGAAATCTACAGATGGAGGACATTGAGGTATTTCATACAGAAGAGAGAATTGATGACCAGCTGGAATATCTGACCATTAAATCCAAAGTCACCCTTTTTAACTTACTGGGCTTATGTCGAACATCTGAAAGGCCAAAATGAAGAATATTTAGAATTAAAAAATGCTGAAGAAAGTATTCAGGAGGACTATGCTAACCACCTAGAAAAGAGAAACTTTGTGACCTTGGGAAACTATGCCTGGATCTATTATCAAATGGACAGATTCCCTGAAGCCCAGACTTACCTGGACAAGGTAGAGACAATTTGTAAGAGGCTATCAAGTCCTTTCTGCTATAAAGTAGAGCTTCTAGAAATTGAGTGTGAGAAAGGGTGGTCACTTCTCAAGTTTGGAGGGAGGTATTATGAGAGGACTAAAGTCTGTTTTAAAAAGGCCCTGGAGTCAGACCCTGAGCACTCTGAATTTAACATTGGATTTGCCATTGTCATGTACTGAAGGGATGACTTTGATAGAAATGGTGCCAGTAGTAAAAGTATTTCTCTAGTTTTCTGAAGAAGGCACTTGAGCAGGAACTGAAAAGTACATTTGTTAAGGTTCTCCTGTAACTAAAACTTCAGGACTTAGGGGCAAGATCTGAAGAAGAAAACTATATTAAGGAAGCCCTTAACCAAGTAACATCTGAGTCCTATGTCTTTCACAATTCAGCAAAATTTTAGTGGTGAGAAAACAACCCAGAGAGGGCTATTGAGCTCTTGAAAAAGGCTATAAAACTGATACCAACCTCTACTTTTGTGAATCATGAAATGGGACTTTGTTAAAGGGCACAAATGATCCAAATCAAAAAGGTCACATGAAACAAGCCTAAGGGAAAGGACAAACAGGAAGTAGACAAACTAATCCAATCTGCCATATTTCATTTTGAAACAGCTGTTAGAGAGGAACCTCTGTTTTTATTTGCTTACTTAGACCTGGCCAACATCTACTCTGAAGCAGATCAGCTTGGAAAGGCAGAGGACATTTTTCAAAAAAGAGCTGGGCCTAGAGCCCCTCAGAGAAGAGAAGCAACAAGCCTATTTCAAATATGACCACTTTCTGGAATTCTGCAGGAAAGCTGGAGATCTTTCCATGAACCATTATTTAGAATGGATAAAGATAATCCCAAGTTTTGTGCTCCACTTATAGGGGCTTTGCAGAATTTAGCTCTCAAATGGCTGAATCAGAATTATTTACAGGCAAAGAGTTTGGGATCCCTTGGTTTCATTCACAAGCTGAACAGGGAGAAGAAACAAGTGTTGAAGAAAAAAGCTTTGAGATAAGATCTTAGTAACAGTGAATATTCTGGTGTTCTGTTAGAGTTGTGTGTCTCCATTTAAAATTCCACATTTGAGAGTATTTTTTAATTATTAAAATTTTTTTAAAATATCTCTACTTATATGAAATTCATTTTCCCAGCTGGTCTGATCTTACCAGAAAAAAAAGCAATCAATCTCACAGAGATCACCTTCTAAGAGATAGTATATTTTATGCATTGCATTTTTTTCTTTGTAAATGCCCTGTTCATCATGTCTCCCTTGAATAGTCACAAAAACAATGTGGACTTGATAAATGCAATCTATAAAAGGTATAGATTTACAGAGGGGATTCTATGTCAAGCATTTTTATGTGAAGCTTTCTCTTAACTCATTTGTGTCTTTCTCCTAAAATCTATTGTCCTTTCATTTGCACTTAACACTT
>NW_020954569.1:28572996-28676365 GCF_900497805.2 Vombatus ursinus | reverse complement strand
TGTCTTTCTCCTAAAATCTATTGTCCTTTCATTTGCACTTAACACTTTTTGTTTCCTATCAAAGCCTTTTTATGTGTTAAACATAAATGATATATCGTACTATAGTTTGGTTTTTCTCCACTGTTGGGCTCAAGTTTTGCAGTTTCATTTGACTTCACTACAACCTCTTGAAAGCAATAGACAAATGATGACACATTTATATGGAACATTAGTGTAAACAATATGGATAAATGAAATATTCTTTCTCCTTTGTGGTGTCCAAATAAAAAAAAAACCATTTACAAGATACATGTTATATAGTAGCATTATCTCTGGCACTTTTTCCCCCTGTAAACATATTTACCAGCACTCTAATTAAAAATTTAAAAAGTAGTAAAAGTCAACAGACAGTTTTAAACATTTGGAAATGACTTATTTTAAATTAACCTTCAGAGCCAGGGAAGATGAGAACAGTCATCAATTTAGGGCTCATGGCTAAACAAAACTTTAATGGCAAAGAACCACATGCTCTTCTCCCATTTGACCCTACTATTACTTTCTGCCAACTCTAACATCTGTTATATAGTTAATAAACCTCCCTTTATGTGAGACATGTGCTCTCCTTGTGGAAATTACAAAGTATATATTTTGAAGTTAATTTGCATTGTATTTGTTGTCTGCTCATTTCCTACCACCAATAACACATATAAGTTCTATAAGGACAGGGACTACTTTGATTTTTATCTTTGTATGTCCAGCACTTAGCACATAAGCTGATATATAGTAAGTACATAATATGGCTATTGAATTAAATTGAGTGAATTCCCCATAGAAGGATAATTAAAATTATTAAGAAATGGTTAAAAAAAATTCCATTTTGCTGAAAGACTAAAGTGACATCGAACCTAATATAGGAAAAAAAAAAAACTTGAAAAGATGTGATCAAAATCTATTAAATCATGAAAACTGAAGGTAAGCATGATTTTTAAACTAAATTTGAGATTATTAGAATAATGAAATGAATTCAAGTACAAAAAGTAAAAAATTAGGACAAATGCAAATTTGTGGCATGGCATAGTAAACATTGGTTATAAAGTAAAAGGACCTGGGTTCAAATTCTACATCTGATACTTGCTACATTTGTGACTTTGAAAAAGACATTTTATCTCCTAGGGTTTCAATTTCCTCAAAGGTAAGATGACAAGGTAGAATTAAATGGCTTATGTGGCCACCTACATTTCTTGATCTATCATCCTATTAATACTATTTTATAATAAAGGCACACTCTAATAGCAGTGGCCCTAGGTCCTCATGGATCACAAGCCCTGACAGATCCTACCTGCTTGGAAAAGTTTTGAGCACAAAACTGGTAATGAACTATGTATTAATTGACCAAAGACAAGCTTATATAATTTTGAAGAAAATGAGAACCTAGCTAAAGCTCATTAGAAAAAGTTTTCCCTATAAGTGTGAAATTATTTGGGTTTCAACCATCTATCTATCTATCTATCTATCTATCTATCTATCTATCTATCTACATGATTGAGTCACAGAAGATCAGCCTGGCCCTCTTTCCCTAGAGGTGAGAAAAGCCCAATTCTAACATAAAGTACAAAATGAAGTAATAGGCTGAAAAAAAATTAAACAAACACAAAACAAAACAAAAAGTACATGACCATAAAAACCTTCTATGGTGACAGTGAAGCTTAAGACACAAACTCAGAAGAAGACAATACCTTGAAAACATCTATAAGAAATGAATTAAAGAAAAATGCAGATTGGAGAGAAGCCCCAAAATAACTTCTAGAAGAAGTTAAGAAAGAGATTAAAGGAGCAACAAATTAAATAAGAACAGTAGGAGAAAAATTAGGTAAAGAAATGAGAGACATGCAATAAAATTATGAAAAGGGTATTAAAACTTTGCAAAAGAGATACAAAATATCATTGAAAAAATAACTCCTTAAAATTAGAATTGCTCATGCTAAAGCTAATAACACCATGACACAATCAAATCAAGGTCAATCAAGAAACAATCAAATCAAAGTCAAAAACTGAAAAAAAATAGAAGACAATGTGAAATATTTCATAGGAAAAAAAAACAACCAAAATGAAAACTAGATCAAGGAGAGATATTTTTAAGTATTATGGGACCACCAGAAAGCCATAATTAAAAAAAATAAGCCAGACATATTTAAAAAATTAAAAAAGAAACCTACACAGCTATCATAGCACCAAAATACAATGTAGAAATTTTTTAAAAATCCACTAATCACCTCTTGAAAGAGATCCAAAAATGAAAACTCTTAGGAATATAGTAACTAAATTTCAAAGCTCCCCAGTCAAGGGGAAAATACTACAAACATCCAGAAAGAAACAATTCAAATACTGTGGAGTCATAGGCAGTATCACACAAGATTTAGCATCTACCACCATAAAGAAGTAAAGGGTTTAGAAAATGATATTCTGGATGGTAAAGAACCTAGGATTATAACTAAGAATTACCCACCCAGAAAAATTGAGTAATAATCCTACAAGGGAAAATGAACATTTAAAGAAATAGAGGAATTTGGGTCATTCCTAATGAAAAGAATAGAGTTGTAAAGAAAATTTGACATTAAAAAAAGACTCAATAAAAGCATAAAAAAGGTAAACATGAATGAGAAATCAAAGGCACTTAATAAGATTAAATGTTTGACATTGATGCAAGGGAAGATGTTATATGATATTTATTCTTAATTTTTTCATTATTATGAAAGAAGAAGTTGACTTAGACAAAGGGAGTCAATTATGTTGGCATGATCTCAATAAAAGACTGGAAGAATGAAAAAGAAGGATGCACTAGAAGAAGGAAGAAGAAAGCTGGGAAAATGGAAAATAATCTCATATTAGAGTTGCACAAAGAAGAGTTTTTACAATAGAGTGGGAAGTAGGAAGTAGGAGAAGAGAACATTTGAATATCTCTCTCATTTGAATTGGTTCAAAATGGAGAGATTTTACATAAACATATATGCATATACATACAGTTGAATATAAAAATTTATCTTATTCATCAGAGATGAAGGATGGGAAAGGCCTAAGAAAAAGAAGGTGTCATGAGAGAGTAGATTAAGGGAGGCAGTAATCAAAAGCTAAACAGATCTTTGAGGATGGTACAGGGTACCAAAAAAAGAGGATACATAGAAGAGTACATAAGATAAGAAAATACACAGCAATTATAACTGTGAATGTGAATGGGGTGAACTCATTAAACTGAAAAGGATAGCAGAACAGTTTAAAAACCAATATCAAAGAGTATGTTCCTTACAAGAGACACACTTGAAACAGAAAGATAAAAGCATTTAAAAGAAGTGGATGAAGTACAATCTATTATTGCCTCAACTGAAATAAAAAAAAGCAGGAGTAGGAATCATGATCTTAGACAAATCAAAAGTAAAAATAGACCTAATTTTAAAAGATAGTCAGAGAAACAACATTTTGTTAAAAGGTACCAGAGATAATGATGTAATACTAAAACTGAATAGATGTGATTCAAATTACATAACAGCCAAATACTTAGAGGACAAGTAGAATGGATTACAGAAATAAATAATCAGTAAAATTATTCTGGTGGGAGATCTCAATTTACTTCCTCTCAAACCTAGATAAATCTAATAATAAAACATATCAAAAATAAGGTAAGGAGATGAATAGAATTTCAGAAAAGTTAGATATGCTAGACTTCTGAACAATATTGATTGGGAATTGAATGGAGTATATAATTTTATCAAATTTACATTGTGTCTTCATAAAAACTGACCATATTTTATAGGATAAAACCCTCAAAAACAAAGACAGAAAAGTAAATCTATTAAAGAAATCCCTTTTGGAACTTAATACAATAAAAATTACAATCAATAAATTGTGTTTGAAGCCATTGAAGAATTGTGTTGCCATGATGTATTTTGCCCAGCTATATAACAACAAAACTGATGTTTTATTTTATTTAAATATTTATTTATTTTTAGTTTTCAACATTCACTTTTGTAAGATTATGAGTTTCAAATTTTTTTCTCCCTTCATCCTTCCCCTCCTCCCTCCTTAAGATGGCAAGTAATCTGACATAGGCTATACACATTAGTCATATTGTGAAAGAATAAGAACAGAAGGTAAAATTCACAAGAAGGAAAATAAAATAGAAAAAAAATAAGATGTGTCTCTTAGTGCATTAGACTACTATATAAGACTATAAGTTGTCAAACTATCAATAATCTACATTGATAATAAGGAATTTTCTATCAGGGAGTTCCCCATATGACTACTATATAAGACTATAAGTTGTCAAACTATCAATAATCTACATTGATAATAAGGAATTTTCTATCAGGGAGTTCCCCATATAACTAAGCTCACAAATCTAGTGTAAACAAAAAAAAAGCCAAAAAAACAATGAATTGTAATAGAATTTTATCCTATGAGACTGGGAAAATGCTGTAACCATGAAAAAAAAAAAAGGAGAATGAGAAGTTTCTTAGCAGTGTGGTGTCAGAGTTGAAGAGCTTATTTGTAGACACAGGATGTTATAATACCAAAAGTTTTGGAGCTAGAAGAGGCCTTATCCAGCACTCTCATTTTATAGATAAGGATGACAATGAAGAAAATGAAAAGAGGAAGAAGAAAAAGATGATGATGATGATGATGATGATGATAAACCATAATAATAAGGCACAGAGATATTTAGTTTCTTCCCCAAAGTAACACAAATATTTTAAGAGTAGAGTGGAAATTTTAAACCATATTTTCTGGTTCTAAATCCATGTTTTGTTTGGTTTTGTTTGGTTTTTCTTAACTATGCAACACTGTCTCCATGCTGATTTGAGGTGCATTTGTATATCTGAATAAAAGTATCCAATAGGCAACTAGAAATGGGCAAATGGAACTTAAAAAAGATTTTACTGCTGAAAAAATAGAAAAAGGAGTCATAACTTTATTTTTAATAGTACTTTTTCCAATTACATATAAAGATAGTTCTCAACATTCATTTTTGTAAGATTCAGAGTTCCAAATTTTTCCCTCCCCAAGACAGCAAGCAATCTGATATAGGTTATACATGTACAAATATGTTAAACATATTTTCACATTAGTCATTTTGTGAGAGAAGAATCAGAACAAAAGAGAAAAACCATGAGAAAGAAAAACAAAACAAACAAACAAAAGTAAAGTGAAAATAGTATGCTTCAATCTGCATTCAGACTCTATGGTTCTTTCTCTGGATGCAAATAATATTTTCCATCATGAGTCTTTTGGAATTGTCTTAGATCATTGTATTGCTGAGAAGAGCTAAGTCTATCAAAGTCAGTCATCATACAGTGTGGCTGTTAGTGTATAGTATTCTCCTGGTTCTGCTCACTTCACTCAGCATCAGTTCACGTAAGTCTTTCCAGGTTTTTCTGAAGTCTGTCTGTTCATAATTTCTTATAGCAAAATAATATTGCATTACATTCATATACCACAACTTGTTCAGCCATTCCCCAATTGAAGGGCATCCCCTCAATTCCAATTCTTGGCCACCACAAAAAGAGCTGCTGTAAATATTTTTATACACATGAGACCTTTTCTCTTTTTTATGATCTCTTTGGGATATAGACCTAGTAGTGCTACTGCTGGGTCAAAGGGTATGCACATTTTTATAGCCCTTTGGTCATAGTTACTAATTTCTCTCCAGAGTGGTTGGATCAGTTCTCAACTCCAGCAACAATGCACTAAAGTTCAAATTTCCCACATCTCCAAAACTTATCATTTTCCTTTCCTGTAATATTAGCCAATTGGATAGAAGAGAGGTGGTATCTCAGAGTTGGTTTAATTTGCATTTCTTTAATGAACAGTGATGTCAAGCACTTTTTTTTCATTTCACTATAGATAGCTTTAATTTCTTCATCTGAAAACTGCCTGCTCATATCTTTTGATGATTTATCAATTGGGGAATAACTTATATTCTTATAAATTTGTTTCAGTTCTCTATATATTTTAAAAATGAGAATTTCATCAGAAACACTGCCTATAAAAAAAATCCCTAGCTTTCCAATTTCCTTCAAATCTTGGTTACCTTGGGTTTGTTTGTGCCAAAACTTTCTAATGTAATTAAAATTATCCATTTTGCATGTCATAGTGTTCTCTGTCTCTTGCTTGGTCATAAATTCTTCTCCATAGGTCACACAAGTAAACTATTCCCTGTTCTCCTAATTTGCTTATGGTATCACCTTTTATGTCTAAATCATGTACACATTTTGACCTTATCTTGATATAGGGGGTGTGATTTTGGTCTGTGCCTAGTTTCTGTCATACTATTTTCCAATTTTCCCAGCAGTTTTTGTCAAATAGTAAGTTCTTACCCCAGAATCTGGAGTCTTCGAGTTTATGAAACAGTAGATTACTATAGGAGTTACAACTTTAAAGATAATAGCGGAATCCACGGTAATGGATTAGATGTTTAAAGTAGGATTTAAAAAGAGAGAATCAGAAAGCTGAGAACAAAATCTTGGTGCATTTTGCTATTTAAGCAACTGTTCATTGACCATTTGTCAACTGGGTAATGACTAGTATTCTTGCAAATTTGACTCAGTTCTCTACATATTTGGCTTTTATCACAGAAACTAGCTAGGTTATCCAAAATAGTAGTGTCAAATAAGTCAAAGCAAAAAAAAAAAAGTTTGTTATTGTTTTTGTAACTGCTGTTTAGTTTTTTTTATTATTTTATTTTATTCCATTTTTCTTTTGAGACTGGATTTCCATCTCTCCCCTAGGTTAGATGTGAAGTTACTATTTATGGGCTTAATCCCAATACCAATAGTATAGAAATATTTAACATGCTCCATTTTTCCAATCTGGGTTGCTTTTCCCCTGGACTGGAAGTTCAGTAGTGACTCATGGGTCTATCCCAATGATGTTTGTTATAGAAGCTTTAACATGTTTCTTTTTGTCTGACCTAGGCCAGTTTGCCCCTCCCTAGGAAGCCTGTTGGTCCTTCTTTCTTAAGGGCGTGCTATGTTAGTCCTAGAAAGTATAGACATGCAATGAACATTAGCACTACTGCAACTCAGAAGTTCCAAGTTCAAGCCTTAACCTCCCTTCAGAAGTTTCTAGAGGTAAGTGTTAACACACCAGCCAGACAGGAAATTTTTAAGTAGTGGTATAGTCAAACATTTCAGATATTATAAAGAGGCCCTGGAGAAAAAGAATTGACAAAGGACCACTGATTTTGTCTATAGGAAGTCTCTGATAACCTTTAAAATTATAATTTCAAGAGAGTACTAGGGAAACAAATCAGAATGCATGACATTAAGGAGTAGAGGCAGAGGAAATAGTAGGTATAGATTATTTCTTTTAAAAGTTAGAAAAAAAGTCAAAGGTTATATTTATTTTTTTAAAAAGTATTTTACCAGTGTTAAGATTCACTTAAAGAAACTCTTTCACAAGAGTATGGTGTTTGTGAAAGTAAAAGTGATTAAGAGTAAATTGAAGGAAGATTCATCTATTATATTTATCATTTACACTATTTTGGTGCTTTAAATAGTCTATAAAAGTCTTTAATTATTGCCTTGAGTTAGCTCACATTCTAAAAGGAATAAAACAAAGACCAAATAGATTTTCTGCCCACTTAAAGTCCATGATAAGCTCAGTATTGTGCAATTCAACAGATGTGTTGACTCACTTCTGATCTCTAATACTTATATTTTAAAGAAGACAGGTGTGAATATTTTTCTACCTTGTATTTTATCTATGATTTGAAGTAGTAATATAGTAAAGTGTAAAGTCAAGATAAGTCAACTAGCATTTATTAAAGACCTAATATGTGACAGATATTGTACTAAGAGTTAGTAGGGATACAAAGAAAAGGAAAAACTGTACATGTATTTTTTTTCATCTGATTATGGATAGCTTTTATTTTTTCTTCTGAAAACTGACTGTTCATTGACTATTTGTCAATTGGGTAATGACTAGTATTCTTGGAAATTTGACTCAGTTGTCTATATATTTGGCTTTTATCACAGAAACTAGCTGTAATTTTCCTCTCCCCTCAGTTTCCTGTGATCTTTCTAATCTTGGCTTCATTGGATTTGTTTGAGTAAAAACTTTTAATATAATCAAAATTATCCATTTTATATACTGTAATGCTTCCTGTCTCTTTTTTGGTCATACATTTTTCCCTCAAACATAAATCTGACATGAATGTTGATGCAGAAAATGTTAAATAAAATACTAGCAAAGAGATTATAATAATTTATCAAAAAGATCATTCACTTTGACCAGGTGGGATTTATACCAGTAATATAGGGCTAATTCAGTATTAGGAAAACTATCAGCATAATTGACAATATTATCAAAAAAGTAACAGAAATCATATGATTATCTCAATAGATGCTGGAAAAGCTTTTGACAAAATACAACATCCATTTTTATTAAAAAAACTATAGGAATAATTGGAGATTTCTTTAAAATTATAAGTAATATCTATCTAAAATTATCAGCAAGTATCATCTGCAATAGGTTTAAGCTAAAAACCTCCTCAATAAAATTGGGGGTGAAGTAAGGATACTTGCTATGAGCACTATTATTCAATATTGTACTAGATGTATCAACTACAGCATTAAGAAAAGAAAAAGAAATTGAAGGAATTAGAATAGGCAATAAGGAAACAAAACTATCACTTTTCCCAGAAGGTATGAGGATATACTTAGAGCATCCTAGAGAATCGACCAAAAAACTAGTGGAAATAATTAATGATTTTAGCAAAGTTGAATATAAAAGTTAATATAAAGTTGATATAAAATAACTGTAGACAATATAAAATACTTGGGAATCTACCTGCCAAAACACTTTTCATACAAATGAAGTCAGATTTAACAATTATAAAAATATTAGTTGTTCACGTATAGGCTGAGCCAATATAATAAAAAATGACAATTCTAACTAAATTAATTAATTTATTTAGTGTCATGCAAAACTGCCAAAAATAATTTTATAGAGTTAGGAAAATAATAACAAAATTCATCTGGAGGAACAAAAGGTCAAAAATGTCAAGGAAATTAATGAAAAAATGTAAAGGAAGATCATCTAACTATACCAGATCTCAAATTATGTTATAAAGTGGTAATCATCAAAATTATTTGGTACTGGCTAAGAAAAATCAGTGGAATAGATTAGGTACACAAGACACAGTAGTAAATGACCACAGTAATCTAGTGTTTGATAAATCCAAAGACCACGGCTTCTAGGACAAGGATTCACTACTTGAAAAAAACTGCTTAAATACTAGAAAACATATATGGCAAAAGCTAGGTACAGAACAATATCCTACACTATACACCAAGATAAGGTAAAAATGGGTAAAAGATTTTGACATAAAGGGTGGTACCATAAGGAAATTAAGAGACCAAGTAATAGTTTATCTGTCAGCTGTATGTAGAATGAAAATAAATTATTACCAAACAAGAGATAGGGAGAATTATGAGAGGGAAAGTGGATAATTTTGATTTTATTAAATTTAAAAGTTTCTGCACAGACAAAACCAAACAAAAAAGATTAGAAGGAAAGCAAAAATCAGGGAAACAACCTTTAAAGCAAGTGTCTCTGATAAAGGCTTCATTTTTCAAATATGTAGAGAACTGAATCAAATTTATAAGAATATAAGCCATTCCCAAATGACAAATGGTCAAAGGATATAATAAACAGACAGTTTTCAGAAGAAGAAATTAAAGCTATCTATAGTAATATGAAAAAAATGTTCTAAATCATTCTTTATTACAGAAATGCAAATAAAAAAATTACTCTGATGTACCACCTCACACCTGTCAGATTAGCTAATATTACAGAAAAGGAAAATGATAAATGTTGGAGGGGATTTGGGAAAATTGAGACATTAATAAACTCTCAGTTGAGTTGTGAACTGATCCAACAATTCTGGGGAGCAATTTAGAACTATGCCCAAAGGGTAAAGAAACTCTGTATACTTTTTGATCCTCCAATAACACCATTAGGTCTGTATCCCAAAGAGATCAAAAGAAAGGGAAAAGGGCCTATCTGTAGCAAAATATTTATAGCAGCTTTTTTTTTGTGGTGACAAAGATTGGACATTGAGGGGATGTCCACCAATTGAGAAATAGCTAAACAAGTTATGGTATCTGAATATAATGGAATGCTATTATTCTATAAGAAATTATAAGCAGTTGAATTTCAGAATAAAACCTAGAAAGCTTACATGATCTGATGCTGAGTGAAGTAATCAGAACTCGGAGAACATTTTGCATAGTAATAGCAATATTGTGTGATGAGGAACTAAGAATGACTTAGCTATACTAAGCAGTATGATGATCCAAGAGAATACCAAAGGATTCATTATGAACAATTCTATCCACATCCATAGAAAGAGCTTATGGAGTCTAAATGTAGATTAAAGAATACTATTTTCACTTCATTTATTTTTGTGTTTTTTCTTTTGTTCTGTTTCTTCTTTCACAACATTATTAATATTGAAATATGTTTTACATGATTGCATATACATAACCTATATAAAATTTTTTACTGTCCAGGGAGAGGGGAGGTTAGAGAGGTAAGAAAAAAATTGGAACTCAATATTATAAAAAAAAGAATGTTAAATTTACATGCAATTGGAAAAAATACTATTAAAAAAGTAAAAAGAGTACAGGCAATGTTTTGAAGAAGCAGAAAAACTAGAGAACATATTGCCAACATTTAATGGATTATGGAGAAAGCAAGGAAGTTCCAGAAAATCATCTACTTCTGCTTCATTGACTATACCAAAACCTTTAGATTTTGTAGATCACAACAAAATTTGGCAAACGTTGTACTGATTGTGATACAAATAGAAAATGAAGATGCTCTCTACTCTTAAGGAGTTCATAGTTGAATTCAAGAAGACAAAATATATAGGAGGGTTCAGCTACAGTTCTAATTGAAGACCCAGTATTCCTTTGGATTCAATAAGGATGGTCCAGAAAGCCTTAAGGCACAACTGCAAAGCAAAAAAAAAAAAAAAAAAAGAAGACCCAGTTTTCTGGAGAGCACACTTTCAGCAGAAATGGATGCAATGTCTAGCATATCCAAGGGTACAATGACAAGGCAAAGCACATGACTTTGAGCTCATCTCTTTGCCCTTGATAAAGTATACATTGCTTATTACCTCACTAACAAGGAAGGTTAAATAGTCCTGATCTATGAGCTTCATTTTCTGTGATATTTAGACAATATTAAGGTACTACAACAGTGTAATTGCCTTTGTCTCTCTGGTGTACAACTTTCATAACTCCAGGATGTGACTTATCATAGTCACAGTCATGACTAAGTATCTCTTCTCAGCAACTGATGAAGAAGAAAGAGGCTACAGGAGTAGGCAGTAAAAATGGATTCATGAGGATGGTTGAGGTTACAGATTTTTTTTGGAACCATTGCTATTTAGGGCTGACTTGGGTCATCTCCAGTTTTCTCACACTCACAGTGGGCAGGACTATAGACCACTCCCATCTTATAAAAATAATTGTAGTTGGTGACTTCTTGCTCTTATAAACAGTTTCCAATAGACTTGATCCGTTCCACAGGCTATAGAATACCTATATTTGCTCATAGATGGTATGCCTTGAGAGGCCAGTGCATGCTACCATGGAGAAGTGGTAAGGAATCATGAGGGTCACAGAACAGTGTTTGTTATGGATACTCCTTTGCAAAGAAGGGGATGGAAGCTGGCAATGGATCCTTTAACGAGGATCCATTGGAGGGCAAGTCTGGTGCCAGCAGCCGTGGTAATTCCAGCTCCAATAGCGTATATTAAAGTTGCTGCAGTTAAAAAGCTCTCACCAGGACACATTCCTACTAAAAAACATCAATGGTTCCCTATCATTTCCCACAAACTGTAATATCAAACAAAAATTCCTTAACTTGGCATATAAGTACTTCCTTAATGTAACTCTAATTAGTTTTATGTCACAGTATTCTGTTTCAATACAGTTGGACTACTAGCTCCTCTGTGACTTCATCATACCCTCTGCTGCATCTGTGTATTCACACACACAATCCTCTATGCCTGAATGCATCAACAACTATACTAGTTGAAATCACTTTCTTACTTTAAAGCCTATTTTATAGAATGTTGTCTAGACTGGTGGTCTCTTTCCTTCATAAATTCTTAGGGAAGTCACAGAATTACTACAAAAAGTACACAGGTCAATTAGACAACAATCATTTTCATGTATGAGCTTTATTTAACTGTAATAAAATGTTTTAGGTAGTTAAGTGATACAGTAGATAAGAGTATCAGGCCTGGAGTCAGAAAGACCTAAGTTTAAATCCAGTCTGTCACTTGCTGTGTGACCATGGGCAAGTCACTTAACCCTGTTTACCTCAGTTTATTCATCTGTAAAATGATCAGGAGTAGGAAATGGCAAACCATTCCAGTATCTTTGCCAAGAAAACATCAAAATTTCGATTAAAAGTCAGATGACTGAAACAACTTAGCAGCGGACAACAATAAGATATGTGGTACTACTTATTCATCTTGACTCAAGTTTGGGTCATAGCCATTATTGATATTCCTTATTGACATCAAAATAATAAATCTATTGACTGCCATAGTTCATAAGACCAAATGCCAATTTCTACCTTTATTTGCAATATTTTTTTGAAGGGTAAATACTTCTAAAGTCCTATTTTTGGAGCTCAGTCTAGTCACAAGCTGTCCTCAGGAAGAACATATGTCATTCCACATATTTGGGGTCCTGAAACCCATGATTCTTTTGTCACCATCCCCCCCAATCAATGTGCAAAATGAATAATTGTGAATAAATCTTCATATTTATCCCATAGCTCTAGTCTTCACAACTGTACTTCCAAATCACCAAGAGAAGATATTATTGAATCAATGCCTGAGTTTCAGTTGTCTCAGAAGGAAATCTTGAAATTTAGAGTGAATGGGAGCCAAAAAGGAGTCCCAGGTAGTGATTTGTTTTGACTGAACTCCATTTTGTAGCAAGATCACAAAGCTTTGCCCTCCTATAAGCCCCCAGATCCTCATTGCATAGATTTACTTGTTATCATAGATTTATTTGATCTAAACAACTTCATTTTTAAAATGCTTATGTCCTTAATATATAAGAGCATTATGTTTAGATAAGATTCAATCCTCAGAGCTTTTAGTCTAATAAGAGAATATGACACATTTATTTTTTCATAGTAATACAGCTTAAATGAATTGAAGAAATGTGTTCATGGTGGGAGAGGGAAGCCACATACTAATTTCAGAGAAAAAAGCTCCTTTTTTTCTGTTCTTACCAATCAGAAGGGGATCAGGGAAGATGTGGCTTTTGAGATGAGTTATTAAGAATTGGGAAGAATTCAACAGGTAAAGATGAAGAGCAATGATATTCTATGCTCACTCACACTTATATGTTATGCAAATTTAAACTCAGGAAAATTCCAAATTCTTCACATAACAACTGTTTTCCTTGGAACTAGCTCTGCTTTTACAAGTGTCAGGAGGTTTAGGCACTGAGTGATCTCATGATTCAGAAATTCCCCAGGAACAGAATGTGCTGTTATTGAAGTCAAGTAGGTTATAAATATAAAACATTTATTAAAGCCTGCACAATATCCTTTGGAATTCATTAAATGGTAAAATCACAAACATACCAACCATATAAGACTCTTACCAGTCTTAGCTTTTATTAAAGGGGGATTAAATTAAATTGAAAAAAAAATTCCAGCCAGAGAACAAAGTTGACATACTCTTCTCCCAAGATTCTGACTCACTAAAATCTGTGCACAATTTTTTTTAGAACTATTTCTTTCTTCATTTTTTTTTTTTACATTGAAGATATACTGCTTGTCTTTCCCTAAGGAAGGCTAACTGGTTAAAGAAAACAATTTTTTTTTTGCAGTATAATTTAAATTTTATATATTCAACCATAGGCAATGCTCTTATTTTAAAGAATGGGGGGGAAAGCTAACTAAATAAAATACTATAGTGTCCTTTGACGTACAAAACATAAGAATTCCCTAGAGGTTCTTAGATCTCATAAAAGTCATCTCAAGACTTGATTTTGAATATCAGTTGGTTGTAAAGAAAAGTAAACCTTGTCTTCTTCTGCAAAGGAAGTTGGGGGTGCACACAGGCACTTACTTATAGAGGAAGAAATGTGAAAACTCTTTTATATTTGTCTGACCTTATTCAATGAAATTTTATCTTACAGTATATACTTAGGAAATATTTTCCCTCTCCATGCTTTAGATACACACAAAGTTGTGTAGGGATCACTCCATTTGCTCCAAATTAAGTATTTATAAATATTCCAAGAAAAAAATGTCTTTTCAAGTTGCTGGTTCATAGGAAAACAGTGATCTATGACAAATTTTTACTGCCTAGAAAATGGTTTTCTATCAGGCATTTTAAATTCTTTAAAACATATAAATGTAAACAGTGGATACTTCTTTTGTTTGCAGTAATGATGGACAAGTCTTGCCATTTATGACTCATGTGACTTTGTTCAAGGCACTTCTTTTCTCTTGTCCTCAGTATCCTCATTTGTAAAATACTGGTGTTAAAATAAACTGCTGCTAAGGTCTCCTCCAACTTGTAACCCTATGGTCATATTCTTGCTTTATATTTCCCTCCCTGTTTATGTTCACCTATGCTGTCCCACTTCTTATCTCCTTCTCCCATGAAGCATTACTCTAGTTCCTCTAGGTTAAAGAAAGGTTTGCAATAAAGAAATTTCAATACTACATTGACTGTAATGTGAGGGATCAAGGAATATTTGCTTTGGTTAATACTTCACAAAAGAGAAAACTGTTGTGATTTTAACACCCCACTAGTATTAGTAGCCTAGGAAACCAGGTATTACTCTCAACCTATGATAATTTCTTCCTGCTATCTTAATGCTAGGTTCCCTCTTCCCTTTTGTATCATGTCATTATCTTCAGTTTAACGTTAGTTCCAACTCCAAAGCTTCCGTCTTCTTGTACTGTCAATTCAATTCAATAAACATGTATTAAGTACCTACTATATTTAAAGCACTGTACTAGGGAAGGGGATGACAAAGATGAAAAACACATCAAGAAGCTCACTATCTAGTAGGGGAGAACAGGTATGTGCAAAAGTTAGGTTAGATAAAAGGTACAATATATAAGAGCATTTGTGAAAAGAGAACTTCAGAGTGAGGGCATTAGGGGATTCTTGCAACTATCTGAAGGAAATACAAAATTCTTAGTTTTTCTAAGAATTTTTATTGCTCTCTCTCTCTCTCTTTCTCTTCCTCATCTTGCTCTCTTCTACTTCCTTCTTCCCATTTCTTCCCTCCCTTCCTCTATCCCTTTCCTGGTTAATTCTGTCTAACTACTGCCAACAAATCTATTTTATTCTTAATGAAATTTCAGTAGACCCTTCCATCCTATCAAGCTATCATCTTATAACTTTCTTCCCCTTTATCAAATAAATATTTAGAATAAGTTATCTATACTTATTGCCTTTATTTGCTGTCCTCTCATTCATGTCTCTGATCTATACAATTTGACTTCTGATTTCATTCATCATTGAACAGAAATTATTCTTTAGAAATACATCAATGAACTCTTAATTGCCAACTGAGAACTTGTAATCAGTCTTCATCCTAAATCCTTATCCTTCATCTTTCTGCCACTTTTGACATTGTTGACTACACTTTTCTCCTGGATACTCTCTAATTTCTGTAGTTTCATGTCAGTGTTCTCACTTGGTTCTCCTTTTATCTACCTGACTGTACTTTTTCAGTATTATTTGATGAATAATATCTCCATCTCTTAATAATTGTGAATAACTTTAAAGTTTCTGGCCTGATTCTTCTATTCTCTCTAGACACACACTCTCTCTTGATTATCTCATTAGTTCACATGGGTTTAATTACCATCTTTATGCTGAGGACATATAGATCTCTCTATCCAGCTGTATTACCTCTCCTATGCTCCATTCCTACATCATTAACAGCCTATTGAATGGGTAAATCCAGATATCTCACAGACATTTAACATTCAAAATTTCCAAAATAGAACTCATCTTTTCCCCAAAACCTATCCTATTCCAAATGTCACAATTTTTGTTGGGAACACCACCATATATTTTTTTACATTCTCCTTTAAAAAAACAGTATAGTTCTGGATAAATTCCCTTCGGCTTCATTTACCCAAATATTTGCTAAATTTTATATTTTTTCCCATGTGAACCAGGTAATATCCCTCCTTTCCCCTCTACTCACATGATCATCATCCTTAGTCAAGGCCCTTAACATCTTTCCCTCAATTTTTTCAATATTCTCTTAATCTGTCTCTCTTCCTCAAGTTTTGCCCCTGACAATAATTCATCTCTCATACATTTGCCAAAATGCTTTTCCTAAAACCAGGTTTGATCTTGTTATTCTCTTGCTCAATACACTTTGGATATCATTATTACCTTGAAGATCAAATATAAACTCCTATGTTTGGTTTTTAAAGACCTTCACAACTTAGCCCCAAACAGCCATCCCAGGCTTATTTTATGTGCTCCTTGTTCCACCTTAATTTGACTTCTTACTGCCCTTCACGAATGGCACTTCATCTTCCTTCTAAATGTCTTTGCAAAGATTACCTACTTGCCCTCCCCAGCTCCATGCCTGGAATATGCTCTCTCCTGATCTTTGCTTTCTGAAAACCCTAATTTCTTTCAAGATCCAGCTCCACTACTACTTTTCTTATGTTTTCCTCAAGCTGCTAGAATCTTGTCCCAAAATTATCTTGTACCTACTGTATTGTCAAGTCCTGAAATAAATTCACAAGTACAGGGATAAAACATCTTTAATCAAAATAGCAGAGTAGCAAATCTGACAATCTGGGGGACATTCAACCAACAGACTCACAGTAAATGGTTCTTACAGTTTTAGGGGAAAAGGGTGTGTGTGTGGTGGTATCAGGGTATCATATTAGGTAACAAGGCCTGGTCAGGAGATCTCAGTTACCCTTGACAATCCAGGCAAGAAAAAACACTCATTTTGGTTAGTTTATCCTTCGTGATTAACTCGCCATAAATCACAATGAACAGGACAGGATATTAAGAGGTAAGATCCACCTCAAACTAGGTTCTTTTATGCCCAGGTTGGGGACTTAGGGTGTGGTTCAGCTCAATGCAAGGACATAACTGAAATTCTGACATTACTAGGACCTTTTAAGGGAGTGGCAAGTAACATTAAATTTGGTATTGACAATTTTCTGTCATTATATTAATAATTTGTCAGTATATACTGATTTTTGTATATTGTCCTCTCTTCTCCCCCAAAACATGCATTTGTGTTGATGGTCCAGCTTTAGCTTGTAAACAAAATTCAAGAAATTTAAAAGAGAAATTACAGAATAGTACCCCCACATACATAACCACACCCACACTATATTTCACACATAAATGCTTCCTTAGAACATTTGCTTAAACCTATATTCTTACTTGATCATAGAATTTATATAAAATATATACATGTATTTATGTGTGTTTATTTTTATATAAAGTATATATTTTATATACTTACGGTCTATCCTCCCCATTGTCCCAAGTCCCCTAGCTGCCCAAAAGACTTCATCATAAATATGCAACAAAAACAATTCCCACTTAGCCTTACCCATGTGTGTCTATCTCTGCATTTTTAGTTCACTTTTCTTATGGCAGGATACAAGTTCCGTTCCATCCTTCTTTCTGATTTCTCTTAATTCTAATGCTCTCCCTATATTGATTATTTCCAATTAATCCTCTATATAGCATGTTTGTAAATTATTGTTTGCAATTATTTTCTCTACTAGATTGTGGGCTCCTCAAGGATAGGTACTGCCTTTACCTTTTCTTGAATCTCTAGTGTTTAGCACAGTTTCTGGAACATAGTAGGCATTTAATAAATGTTTATTGACTGAATGACTGACACTTCTTTTATATAAGGTGCAGGTGAGGAGGAAATGCATTCCAAACATTGGAAATAGCTTGGCAAAGTCATGAAGGAAAGAAATGCCATGTACAAAGAACAGCTAGCTGGCTAATTTATAATGTGGAATGTGTGAAAGGGAATGATATCAAATAACACTCTAGGGTATAAGAGCCAAATGGTTGGAGCAGTTTAAATTTCAAATGTAGGAATCTGTATTTTATCTTAGATACAACAAGGAGTCAATGGAAATGTTTAATTAGTAAGATAATATGTTCAAGTCTATTTTTTAAAAAGAATATTATTTGGACCAACTATGGAAGACTTAGCTACTCAATGAATACAAAAATCCATGGTAAATCCAAATGACCCTTGATAAAAAATGGTTTCCTAACCCTGGCCTGAAAGCTTTTTTTTTAATGAAAATATTTTAATTAATTTATTTTTAGTTTTCAACATTCACTTCCATAAGATTTTGAGTTTTACATTTTCTCCCCTTCCCACTTCTCCCCCCCTCCCAAGACAGTGTATAATCTGATATAGGCTCTATTTACACATTCATATTAAGCATATTTTCCCATTAGTCATGATGTAAAGAATAATTAGAACTAATGGGAGGAACCATGAGAATGAAGCAATAAAATAAAACAACAAAGGAAAAGGAGAGCAAATAGTACACTTCCATCTGTATTCAAATTCCATATTTCTTTTTCTGGGTGTGGATAGCAATTTTCATCATGAATCTTTTGGAGTTGTCTTAGAATCTTGAGTTGCTGCGAAGAGCCAAGTCTATCAAAGTCAGTCATCCCATAATGTGACTGTTATTGTGTACAATGTTCTCCTGGTTCCTGAAAGCTTTAAATAATAATCCATGAAATGTAATTCCCTTCACAGCTGAAAATCATTCTGATTGATGAACATTTAATGAGGAAGTAGACTAGAAGTCTTCAGCTCTTCCTGCTAAGAAACTGGCTTGATCCTGAGACTCAGACACTTCTGTCAATTTGAACAAGGGAATCTATCTCCATCCAGACCACTGATTTCTTTTCTCCTTCTTGAGTCTGGTTATCCTAAACACTAATGGAAGGGTAGAAAGACAAGGGCTCATTTGCTCCAGGTAAGAACTTATCTAGACTGGATTCTGTTTATACTCTAAACAGAAGTGAGGTCTCCTAGTTGGGTATGATCCTGCAGAAGACTGTACAACTTGTATCTTGAGTGCTAGGACAATCTCATCAATCAACTTTGTCCTTCAGAGATTGACTTTATACAGAAGTTGTGCCTGAAATGAGAAAATAAAAAAGCCCAGATGTCAAATTAATAATTGTTGATTAATAGTAAAATAATATATATATATTTTCTCATTAGAAAGTTTTCCTAAAGTTCAAGGCTGTGGTTTAGTGTTAAAGAGCTAATGGAAGGCTTCCATCAACACTGAGGAATTCAGAATGTTGTTATGTTTTCTTCTTTGGTAACACAGCCTCAGGTTCTATCCAGTAATGGAGGAAGCCCTTTTTCCTCTGTGTTTCTTAGATCTCTTGGCCTATATATTGCTCTTGTCCATTCATAATTAGGGTATATATTTGGGTAGAGAAGGTAAGAATTAAGTAGCTATATATTGTGTTTCTAGATAGGTCTATTGCAACAAAGAGTAAGTGAAATATGGTAGATTCTTGGTGAGGCTTTCCATAGTAGTTAATAGTCCTTACACTCACTACCAGGTTAAGAAACACACTATATAGTTGTAAAGGAATCTATCATCCATCTGGAAGATTAGTATTTATTATTCAGTCTGCTGTTTTTTTGGTTTGGGGTGACCTAATCTTCTACTTCTTAGTGTTCTCCAGGGATACAATTCAATTTAGCTTGTCATTAGTATGTAGATTTGACTGCCTATGTAATGTTTTGCCCCGAGCAGCATTCAGCTTCCTCCAGTGGTTGTCAGCATTTGTGAGACATTGTATAAGACTACAATGATGGAAAAAACTGGGGTTTTAATCTATAGTTTTTGAAAAAAAGGGTATCTTTTAAGAGATTGAGTGCATTAAGACATTAATGTGTTTTGACAAATAAGAGGTCTATAGAGGGGAACTAGAGATCATATACATTCATCAAGGTAGAAAAAAATTAATGGGAGAAGAGATAGAGTAAAGGTTAGATTTGTTTGACTTAGTCCCAGAATGTGGAAGTAGGAACAGTGTGTGGAGGTTGCAGATTTTGTCTCAACATGTGGAGATCTCAAAAAGTTGGATAGGCTGCTTCCTCATTAATCAAAGTTCACTGGTTCCTCATTAATCAAAGTCTTCATACTGAAACTGGATGAAGTTTTCTTATGACCTACAAGAACAGATGTGGAGTGAATTAAGCAGAACCAGGAAAAGATGTAACATCAAAATGATAAAAATGAACCAGAGGACTTTTATAAATCAATGAATGAAATGGGCAAACCTGGGAGAAAAAAAATATACAATAAGAACCCTATAAAGAGAAAAGAAAGCTCTGAGAACAATGACCATTCATGATTCCAGAGGACTAATAGTCAAATACACTACCCATATCAGACTGCTGATGGATTTAAGGTGCAGAATGAGACAGGGATATTTTTGTATATAGAAATTGGAGAATATGTTTTATTTGACTATATACCTATCTACCTATACACATATATAGATGTTATCCAAAATAATTAAACAATAGAAATTAATAGTATTAATTTGACAGTTGAGTTGAGAAGGAATGAAAAAGAGAATAACTTGTAGGGAGATGAATGGCTATTACAATAGAAGGCAATAAATAATGAGGGCCCCAGCTAAAGAAGAATCTCAATGAATGGAAAAGATGATCAAATGCAAAAGATATTGAGGCTTTAAGATTAATAGGCCTTTTTCATCTAATTAGGTAAGGTGTGTATGTGGTGGGGAGAAGGGACTGTGCAGTGAGGAAAGGTGACTGCTTCAAATTGCAGTCTGGTAGGACTGGACAAATTGTGCCAAAAAAGAAGAAATCTGAGGATATATGGGTTGTGGAAGGAGTTAGTTCTGTTTAAGATAGTTATATGACAGTCAGCTAGAAATGTCCATCAAGCAGTTATTAATGTGGAAATAGATGTAAGGAGAGATATTAGACCAGGATATATTGACTTTTGGGATCACATTTATCTAGGTTATAATTTAACCTATGAAAGCTAAAAAATAAGTCACAAAGGGAGACACTATTGAGAGAAGAGAACACAGGACAGAGCCTTGAGGGTTACTTACTCTTGCTGGGCAGGAAGAGGAGCATGATCCAAGAAGGAAATGACTGAGAAGTAATTAGAAAAGTAGGGGGAAAAACAAGTGAGATCAGTGTCATGTGATCCAAATGAGAAGAAAGCATCTAGGAGGAAAACAAGGTTTAAAATATAGTGTCTGATTTTCTCACAATGCTTGACAAAGACAGTTTATACTTGTTGGTAAAATGGAGAAATGGGGTCTAATGATAATTGAGTTAAACAGATCAGTAGTTATTTCAACTATTGTGCCCAAATTATAAATCAATAAATTGATATGAATCAGGCAGGAGATCTCTAGCAGCATTCCATAGGACCCTTCTTAGACCTGTTCTATTTAGGTTTCAGCAGCTGCTGAGATGAAAATATAAAAGGCATGTTTATACATTTTTCAGATGACACACACATACACATTCAGCTGGTGAAAATAGAATGGAAATTCAAAATGATCTTGACAGGTTGGAATGAAAGGCCCAAAATAACAATGTGAAATTGAATAGATAAGTGTAATCTCTTACTCTTGGCTTAAAAAACAAAAACAAAAACCCAAGCAATTGTTTAAGTAGTAGATGAGTAAGGAGAGACTTAAACTGATATCAGTTTACATGGAAAAAACCTTGGGATTTTTTTGTTAGCCTAGTTAAGCTCAAAATGCACAAATACAACATGAGAATATTACTATAGTGACAATGGTAACCTATGTGAATTAAAAAAAGAACAACAATATGAAGATTTAATTTTATCACCATTTAATCATTATGCTGATTAAACAATTTATTGTTTATTGAGTTCTAAAGGACACATTTTAAGGCAGACATGGACAAATTAGATATCAGTCAATTTAGATAGGACAAAGTGAGTGACCAAAAAACCATGGTGATGAAAAAAAGAAACCGGTTCTATATTGACTAGAGAGAAAAAGTCTTATTGGAATACCCTTGCTTCAAATATTTGATAGGTATTCATTTAGAAGAAAAAAATGATTTATTTTCTGCTGTGTCAAAGGGCAGAACTAGGACCAATGTCAATGGGCAAAGTTGCAGAAAGGCAAATTTCAATCCATGAAAGAACTAACTCGAACTGTACAATAGAATAGGATAATTTTTTTGAGAATTCTTTGTCAATGGAAGCATCCAGGTAGAGAGATGCTAAATGACTATCTCTCCAGGATGTTGCAGTATAGAACAGCTTTCTCTCTTGCATGGGTATTATATTATATGACTTTTAACAAATTTCTCCAATGTTAGGTTTCTAATTCTAAAAGAGAGAGAGAGAGAGAGAGAGAGAGGGAGAGAGAGAGAGAGAGATCCCCATTCTGCACAATAAATTTTATTTTCCTACATAAGCTCCAAATGCAGAATTTTCTTTCTTTTATTTATTCAAATATCCAATGACTTATCCATTTATTGTCTGTGCTCTGTTGCCAGGTACATACAAACATTTATTAAGCACAGGTTATGTGAAAAGCATTTTAATAAGTGCTGGGAGAGATACAGAGTTAATTAAGATCATGGTCTCTTCTCTCAAGAAGATTATAATTTAATAATAACTGATATTAAAAGTTTTTTTTAAAAAATACAACTTTAAAGTTGGAGAGGCATATTATCTCATTTGAGTCTCTCAATATCCATATGAAGTATAAATTATAGGTATTATTTTCATCATCCACATATTACAAATGAGGAAATTGAGACCCAGATAATTTAAGTGACTTTTTTAAGTTCACCTGACTGTTAGAAGGGAGAATTGAATCTATATCTTCCTAATTTTAATCCAACATTTCATCCACTCTATGTTGCTTCCCTATGTCATGTTGTCTCTAATTTGCCAGGAGTGGTAAGACATCAACAAATGAAATGAAACTCCATGGACCAGTATTTGAGACCTTACACAGTTTGTATTATCCTTTCCAGCCTTGTCTCATACTATTTTCTATCATATTGATGAGGTCTAGAGGTTTAGGGGTGCTGGAACCCCAAAATCACAACTCACAGGCCCTGCCTGAAAGAATTTAATCCAAATCTTCTTTCAGCCAGAGACAGTCTATTATTTAGAGATAAACCATACAGGCCAGACTCTTAAGGAATCTGAACATTAGTGACACCTGTATGGGGACTTGAGGAAGTTTCAGCATTTAAATAGAGTCTGGATAAGATCAAAGGCAGGACTAAGGCTTTCAAAGGGAGATAGTGAGAAAAGCCATTGAGTGAAATATAGCATCAGGTAACTGTTTGAGACCAGAGTGAGTTTAAGGATTTCCCAGGGCCTGTAGACAAACATGAGTCTTTTGGGGGCAAATTCTTTTTGGGGCAAGGTCTCGGCCTGGGCCTGAAATGGGACCCAGATTCTTTTGGGGCAAGGCATGAAAGTCTTGGCTTCTGAAACTGCTTCCTGCTGGCAAGTGGCACAGAGCTGTCCCTGCCTAGCTGGATCCTCTTCAAGGGGTCAGACTTTAGAACCCAGCTGATGCCAAGTTCAGTGAGCTAGAGACCTCAGACTTGGTCAGAGGTTGGTATACAGCCTAAGCAGTCATCTGAAAATTGATGGCTCTGACCCTAGAAGAAAGGAACCTGGCAAGAATATTCAACAAACATGGACCAAGCAAGCATAAGAGAAATATAATTGGTAGGGGAATAAGAATAGGGGCCAGTATAGAAAGAAGCCATGACTCCCATTAAAAAGATGATTTTGGAACACTGAGGTTATTGTGAATTTCTTGCATCCAACTAGCCTTTTCCAAAATATGTTCAGTGAGGAGCTCTACCTGCCCAGAGTTGTTGATGTACATGCAACAAGATGTGTTTGCTAAAGCACATACACCCCCAAAGCAGTCTAGGGCTATTTTATTATCTAGAACTACTTTTGCTAAGGAATCCAAAGATTGCTGGATTTCCTAGACACCATAAGCTATCTTGTTTGCCAACTGGTGAACAGTCTCTGTAAGGTTAGAAAGAATATTTCCATGTTGTAGGTGACCATATCAGAGCATAAGATAGTCTCCCTTTTAAAGAGACCAGAGGACATTTCCCCAAAACCCACACTTTGCCCTTTTTAAGTTAAAGATCGTGGGTTGTGTGGCATTGAAAATGGAGAATGAGGGGTCCAAAAAATCCTAGGGTGCACAGCCCAAAGTCCTTGTAGGGTGTCAAACATTGGGTGGCCAAGACATTAGTTCTGGGGTCTTGCCATGTGTTGGCACTTCATTTCACCTCTTCCCCAAAATTCTTGTCACTAGTGGTATCTGCACAGGTAGTGCAGGTCAAAAGAACAGCAGAAACTCTTACAAGCCCTCCCTCTACCAGAGTGTTAACTTGTGCAGTGGCCTTAGAGCTTGTCTCCCAAGTAAAGGAATATTCCCCTGAGGAGAAGAAAGGTGTCAATATAGAGAGAGTGGCCCACAGAGAAGTAGCAAGCATAAATGGGGTGGCATAAACTTTGGAGAAAGTCATATTGGGGAGGGGGGCTTTTGCAAAGATGGCATGTGGTGGGAGATGGGAGTTGCCTTGTGGATATGAGTGGTCTAATGAGTTTACTAGTTTAACTAGGGAGTTATCTTCCCACTTTCTGTTAGAGGCTTCCTCAATTAGAATGACTGTAGCAGCCACTGCTCAGAGGCATGCAGGCCATCCAGCAGCTAAGTCTAATTGTTTTGAAAAATGAGCCATGTGGCTAAGGTCTGATCCTAAGGACTTGGTTAGGGACTTGGTGGCCAATTTAGATTTTAAAATCACAAAAGCTTTAGCTTAGTCAGGGCCCCACCCTAGAGGGAGTGAGTCAGGACCCAGAGGAGCATCATAAAATGGTTTAACAATAAAACTATTATTAGGGATCCAGAGTCTACAAAATCCAGTCATGCCTAGAAAAGTTCAAAGTTGTTTCTTAGTGTCTGGGATTGGCAGTTCATGGCCCAGATACTTTACTAACTGGCATGCTATCTGAACTTTGATCAAAAAGATCCCATAGCCTCCAGTTCCCAAGAAATTAAGCACTCCTGAGGCAGCGGCCAAAGAAGCCTCCCGTGTGGGGTTTCAAATGTGCCTGTGGGAAAATACTTTAGTGTCTTGTAGGTGAAGAATGGCTGGAGTGGCAAGAGTAGTTCACCCAGGAGTCCCCTGATCCCAAACTGTATCTCATACTTCCAGGGGAACATGAGGAGGTCTGGCACACAGAAAGAAAAGGGAGATGGGAGGCTTAACTAGAGAAAATAGGCTCCCCAACCTCACCATCAGGTCCCCTCCCAGCAAGGGGGCAGGGCAAGAGGAGAGCATGACGGAGGAGTATTCAAATAACAGATTCTCAAATAGACAGGGGAAGGCATATGTCTGAAGACATCCCTTAGTTTTTCCTTCAATACCCATGACTGGATGGGTCAAGGGACCAATAGGGCCAGAGTAATTGGTTAAAACAAATAACATAGCCATGATAAGATGGGTAACCTTACCTTTGGCCTCGATTTCTGCCCAGGGCTTGGTGAGAGAGATGGAGAAAATGGGAGTGTTGCTAGGATCCAGATTCCCCTGTCCTCCCCAATCTTGAGAAGACTAGAGGACTAGGTACTGGGGGGCTGCTTCACCACTTCCCCTACCTCAGGATAATCCTTCCTCCAAAGTCTCTCCTGGTCACATCTTGAGCAAGGTCCTAGAGGTGTCAGTCCCAGGGGTTTCCTCCAAGGTGGTACACTGGAGGGGCACTCCATGGACCAGTAATCCTCCTGGTGGCATTAAAAGCAGGTTTTCCCACTGCCCAAGTTGCCAGGAACACCCACGGCTCTTTTTCTGACCATGGCAGCAGCCAGGAATCACACATGTTCTTTGTAACTAGACCTATTCCTGCTTTCTTTCTCCTCTGCTGCAACTTGATCTCTGTTGTTAAAGACTCCAAAGGCCATCTCCAATAACTGGGCCTGAGATGTTTGGGGTCCTATTGTCAATTTCTGCAGTTTCCTCCTACTATCTGGAATAGACTGAGTAATTAAATACATGCTAAGGACTGCTGCCCCTTCTGTAGAATCAGGATCTAAATTCATATACATTTTAATGGTTTCTACCAGCCGGTCTTGGAAAAGGGCAGGGTTTTCCTTTTCTCCCTGAGTAATAATTCCCTTAACTTTCTGAAAGTTTACTTGCTTTTGAAATGCTGTTTTCAGGCCTTCTAACAGGCAAATTATCATGTGGTCCCCCTTTCCCTATCCTCACTCTTCTAATAATCTCATCCTGAATCATTAGTGAGAACAGCAGCTGTTCCTGGGGGGTATTTGTGGGGTCATTGCTAGTAAAATGATTCCCAAATTTTTGGGCTTGTTTGCAGATTCTCCTTCTCCTCAATGGTACAAGAGGTGGAGAAGAGGACATATAAATCATCCCAAGAAAGCTCAAATGGTAGGGACATGTCCCTGAAGCCCTCAATAAACTTAGTGGGATCTTCAGAGAATCGACCCAACCTTTCCTTAATCTGGTTGAGGTCTGAAATGGAGAATGGAACATGCACCCTAAGTGTTCCATCAGGAGAAGCAGGTACTTACCTTAGAGGAAAAGGCCCTGAAGGTGCTTCAGGAGAAGGGGTTTATGGGGGGAAGGGAGATAGGAAGTTCCACTTCTTGTGAGCAAGGGACTGCTGAACTGGAAAGGCTGAGGAATCTGGCTGACAAGGGGAAAGATTAGCTGGCACTGGGGAGGGGGAGGGGTCAGGGGAGGAGACACCAAAGTGAGACCCTTGTCCAAAGCTTGAGCAGGAGTCTGGGGAGGAAATGCAGAATAGGAGACATGGAAGGTGAAAGAGGTAGAGGACAAAGAAGGTTGGGCCAGAGGAAAAGGGAAGGGAAACAAAGGGAAAGAGGAGTTGGTCAAAGAGGAGGGGACATGGGAAACAAGGGGGGCCAGGGGAGAATGAAGAGGGGAAGGAAGGATTGGGGAAGAATGGGAAACAGCCAGAGAGGTCAAAGGAGAATAGGATGGAGATAGGAGTCAGAGAGATGGTGCTGACAGAGCCTGGGAAGAGGGGAGTTCCATAACCCTAGGAACCAAAAGAAGAGAATCATCCACAAAGTCCATTTAATCCCCATTCCCCATTAGTAGGATGGCTCTAGCTATGAGCATCTTACAATATTTTCTGAGAATGGGGTCACAAGAAAGCTCAACAAAAGCCATTAAGTAGGAAATCTACATGCATTTTCTTTCTTTGCGACAATATCTTTCTAACTCTGAGAGGGTTTTTTTGCCATAATGTCCTAAAAAGGGGCCATGCCTCATAATTTTCCAGATGATGACTGAAGCCAAACAATGTTGCAAAAATACACCAGCTTTTTCTTTTTAAGTCCTTTAGAGAAGCTAAAATTTTTCCAATTTTGTAAAATGTAACCAAAGGTGAATTCTTGGGAATTGAAGAGGATTGATCCATTGCAGGCTTAGAGGAAAGGAAAAAAGAAAAAAAAAGACATCTGAAGTCTTCCCAATTCTCTAGCACCAATAGAATTGAGAGACTTGTACCTAAGCTTCCTGATAGGGAGTCTGTCCTCTATGCTAGGGAAGGTGTGCCCAGGTACATGTGCTCAAACAGAACCACTGAACTGAGAGCCTGAGAGCATCAGGCTGAGTTCGAGACAGCCTTGTAGCTGTCTGACCTAGTGGGACCTGAGAGGTCAGGCCTGAAAACACTTCCAAGCCAAGCCTTGAAAAGTGCTTGGAAATCCCCTCCCAGCCACAAGACAAAAAAGGGATCAGGGAGAGGGGGAGGCTTATGTACCTTCCAATAGTAGCAGAAGAATTTTGGATTTGGTGGTTATTCTCAGTCAGAAAATCATATGATGAGGTCCAGAGGTTCAGGGGTGCTGGAATCCCAAAATTACAACACCCAGAACATGCTTGAAATAATTTGACCCAAATATTCTTTCAGTCAGAGACAGTTTATTATTTAGACTATATAGACCAGACTCTTAAGGAATCCGAACATTAGTGACACCTATAAGGATGACTGGGCATGAGGAAGTCTCAGCGTTTAAATGGGGGCCAGGGTGGATCATTTATATACTCAAGTAATCTTGGGTGACCAGAGAAGTGTCTGGGATCTGGGTGACTGGGGGAGGAGTTTAGGGAGAATTCCAATTAGAATGTCTTGGAGGTTGAATAGACAATGAGAATAGATAATGAAGAGAACTGGAAATAAGAGCTTTGAATGGGGTCTAGATAAGATCAAAGATGTGACTAGGACTTTCAAAGGGGGATTGGGAGAAAAGCCATTGAGTGGAATATAGCCTCAGGTAACCGTTTGAGAGCTGAGTGAGTTTAAGGGTTTTCTGAGGCCTGTAGACAAATGAGAGCCAAATTCTTTTTGGGGCAAGGGGCTAAGGTCTCACCTTAGGCCCATACCTTATCAATATAAATCACATTTCATCCAAATTGGATTACTTACTGTTCCTGACTTTCTTGTTTACATTACTCTACTTATCTTATTCCTGAAATTTCTTCCCAATCCCCATCCACCACCCTAATCTCAGAGTGTTGAAATGCTCTTTCTCCTTTTATTTCTGTAGTACTTCCAAGACATGCCCTTCTCTGCCAGGATTCTGATCTTCTTCCCTTTTCCTCTAGAATCTTGTTTCCATCCCTGATGTTCTGGCCTCTGATTAAGGACACTCTCCTGCATGAAACCAGGCCTTCACCTTATTTCCTGGCCATTTCCAAATAATCCATAGCCCTTTATAACCTTTTCTTTGTGTTATGTTCCCTTATCAGAATGTTTATGCTTCCTGAGGGCAGGGGTTATCTCACTTGCTTGTCTTTATATTTCTAGGCTGTGGTAAACACTTAATAATTCATTTTGATTGATTGATTCATTCATTCATTATTTATCAAGGTCAAATGTCACCTACAGGAAGTCTTTCCTAACCTTCTCACCTCTAGGTTGTTAATTATCATTCCTTACTCAGAACTCACATAGCACATTTATACATCCTTTATGTTATGATTTTGTTCCATTTTAAATTTGTGCAAACTGTGCTATAAACTCCATGAGAGATGAAAAAAAATGTTATTTTTCTTTGCCTATTTTTTGCACTAAGGGGTATAAAGATGGAGAAAGTTAAGCCATAGTAGACCCATCAAGAATATCGACATGATAGTGACAAGGATAGGATCTGGACCCCAAAAAAGAAAAATACTAAACTTTCCCACATGGCCAAATATCCGGCCTACTGCCTAAGGCTATAATCGCATCAACTGGCCTTTCATTGTGGCTATGCACAATCTCCCAATTCTCTGTTACCCTTAACCTAGCCTAGCCCTCCATTGTTTTACCTCCCTATGGCCCACCCTTAATCCTAGCTAGGCTCCATTCTCCCTAGGCCATGTGGTCCAGGTCCCTGGCATTTTATCATATGACTCTAGATGACTTTAATTTCTTCATCTGAAAAGTGCCTTCTCATATCCTTTGACCATTTATCAATTGGGGAATGACTTGTGTTCTTATAAATTTGACTTAACTCTCTATATATTTTAGAAATGAGGCCCTTATCAGAGACACTGGTTGTAGAAATTCTTTCCTAATCTTCTACTTTCCTTCTAATCTTGCTTGCATTTGGCTTTGTTTGTGCAACAACTTTTCAATTTAATATGATCAGAATTATCCATTTTGCATTTAGTAATGTTCTTTATCTCCTTTTTGGTCATGAATTCTTCTGTTCTCCATAGATCTGATAAGTAAACTATTCCTTGCTCTCCCAGTTTGCTTATAGTATCAGCCTTTGTATTTAAATCATGAACCCATTTTGACTTTATTTTGGTGTATGGTGTGAGATTTTGGTTTACGCCTGGTTTCTGCCATAATCTTTTCCAATTTTCTCAGCAGTTTTTGTCAAATAGTGAGTTCTTATCCCAGAACCAAGCTTCATTTTTAGAAAGTGCCATTTTCTGCCATTAAGTCTTGAGACTCACTGTGCTTGCAAACTCTCAGAATTTAATTATCCCTTTCACTCCAAAGGCTGTGTGCCATATTTGAAGAAGTGTGTTATGAGGTGGAAGACCTGTCTTCAGGTCCCTTTCTGACATAGTATCTGTGGACACTTGTACAAGTCATAGGGTTTAGAGCAGAAAGGGAATTTAACAGTCATTTAGGATTACAAGACTATATTTTGGGAAGAAGGGACCTGAGTGGTCATTTTGCCTTTTTCTTTAGAAGCAAGGCAACAGTGATCCAAAGACTAAAGTGAATTTCCAAAGTTCATGCCAGGTATTAAGTAGAATATGTTGGATTTGAAACAAAGTTCTCTGTCTTCAAATTCACCATATTTTCTTTTAATCTTTTTTGTATCTCATTTTCTTTGTCTGTAAAAGGGAAAACGATAATCACATTTTTGAATTTGTAGACATAAGCTTGCCTATAAGTGGTTCTGAAATACCCTTTCTATCTCTGTCTCTTCTGTGTTGCTCTCTTCCCCTGAGGGACAGGGAAGGACCAAATGTGGCACAACCAACATACCCTTTCAAACATATCTACACTTTATGTTACAAAGTAATTACAGTAGAAATATAAGCCATTTTATAAGTTTCACAGAAACAAATAAACTAATTGCTGAAAAGGACCTCAGGCTTTCTAATCTACTCTATATCTGAATGAGTATCTGCAGGAAGATTCTCAGTGAAAAGGAATTCACTATATTGCAAGGCATCTCATTCCAGCTATAAATAGCTCTAATAAGTAAGAAAACATAGTAAGGACATGTCTCCTTTCTTTTGCTTCTAGCTGATAAGGAATCATATACTTCCATTAAGTTTAATTCAGCATCTTTGAATTTTCAAACAATGTTGTTCCTAGTTCTTCCTCTTGGGACCAAGTAGATCAAGTTTAATCTCTCTAAATTCTTAAAGATAACTATAATGTTCCATTTCCCTACAGTCAAAGAAGAGAGAACCACACGGACCACAGCCATCACCAATCCACCCCCACATACTAGCTTAAAACATGTTAATTATGGTAACATGATGTTACGCTAAAATTCAGTATCCTGAATTGAATGTAGTTTTACAGATGTGGTTTCTTCAGGGCCTTTGTTTTTTTCCAATAATGGTATTTGTCAGAAACTTACATAATCATACATTCAAGTAAAAGATGCAAAGAAATAGAAAGATAGATGTGCTGAAGGACCTGTTCTGAACACCCTTCACCTTGTCTATGTCTTTCATATATTAGGGTGAGGTGCTGATTTACTTAACCTCACCACATTTAAAGGAGGTGATAAGCTAGCTGTCCAATAAATCATTTTCAAATATAGACCTTTGATGAATTGAAGAACAGCCCTTCCAGAACTGTACTGATGTAGTACCAGCATGTGTTTAGACAGAGTGAGGAAACTTGCTCATGCCTCAAAGTCATCCATAAATTATCAAGCTAGGCCAAACTGCATTAATTTGAGAGGGTGAATTTAGCATGACATTTCTGTATACCTTTGAAAAGCAAAGGTAGGACTGAGTTGCAGCAGAGAAGGTCAATGATTTGGAGGATCATCACCTCTACAAACATTTTGGAGCAGAAGACTTATGTTGAGATAAATCTCTGGGGGGAAAAATTTGCTCTTTCTTCAACTTCTCAATCTTTTCTATTTCTATCCACAGACAATACAATATAATCTGCTATTTCATTTTACAAACATTTCTAATAAACTGAATATATATTCAAATACCAAGAGTATCTGAGATTGACTAGAGACGGAAACAAATGTAAAGGAAGACAGAGCTCTGACCTCTTTTTAATGTGAACAATTTTTTTTTTCCTAAATTGGGGCTTAGAGTAATTATAAGAAAAAAATAAGCTTTCATCCAAAGTAAATTCCCTACAGTCAAAGAAGAGAGAACCACACAGACCATAGACATCACCAATCCACCCCCACATACTAGCTTAAAACAAGTTAATTATGGTAACATGATGTTACACCTAAAATTCAGTATCCTGAACTGAATGTAGTTTTACAGACGTGGCTTCTTCAGGGCTTTTCTTCCAATAATGGTATTTGTCAGTGACTTACATAATCATACATTCAAGTAAAAGATGCAAAGAAATAGAAAGATAGATCAATAGAATAGAGTAGACATACAATTTATAGCAGCAAATTAATATAATAAGCATGTTTTTAACAAATGTAAAGACAAGTTTTGGAGATAATAATTTATTTGGTAAAAATTGTGGAAATTAGAAAGCAGTCTGGCAGAAATTGGTATAGACCAATAACTTTACATCATTTGCCAAGATAAGGTCAAAATGTATATATGACCTAGATATACAGAGAAATATTATGAGAAAATTTAAAGAACATAGAATATGTTACTTATCAGAATTAAGGATAGATGAACAATTTATGAATAAACAATAAAGAGAAGTATGAGGTGTAAAATAGAAAATTTTGAAATTAAAAAGGTTTTGTACAAATAAAACAAATGTAGCCAGGATTAGAAAGAAAGCAGAAAATTGGGGGAAAATTTTATAGGTGGTCTCTCAGATAAAGATCTCATATGTCAAATATATAAAGAATTTTGTCCAATCTGTAAGAATATGAGTCATTCCCCAATTGGTATATGATCAAATGATATAAACAAGCAGTTTTCCAATGGAAAAAATAAAAAAAAATTTAGTTATATGAAAAAATGCTCTAAATGATTATTAATTGGGAAATGCAAATTAAAACAACCTTGAGATATCATTTTAGACTATCAGATTGGCTAAAATGATTGGAGAGGAAAGTGACAAATGTTGGAAGAGATATAGAAAAATTGAGACACTAATTAACTGTTGGTGGAACTGTGAACTGATCCAATCACTTTATAGAGCAATCTGGAATTATATCCAAAGAGTTATTAAACTGTCTAAGGGGTGGGGAAGCTGCAGCCTCAAGGCCATATATGGCCCTCTAGGTCCTCAAGTGCAGCCCTTTGAATCCAAACTTTTATTCTGTAAAGTTCAGACTCATTCAAAGGGCCAAACTTGAGGACCTAGAGGGGCCATATATGGCCTTGAGACCACAGCTTCCCCACCCCTGGTTTATACCCTTTGACCCAGCAATACCACTGTTAGGTCTATTTTCAGAAGATGATTAGGGAAAAAAGGAAAAGAACCTATATATTATAAAATGTTTAAAGCAGCTCTTTGTGGTGGCAAAGAACTGGATATTGAGGGGATTCCTGTCAATTGGGGAATGTCTGAATAACTTGTGGTATATGATTGTATTGGAATACTATTGTGCTATAAGAAATAATGAACTCATTGATTATGGAAAAGCATAGATAGACTTGCATGAAATAATGATTAGTGAAATGAGCAGAACCAAGAGAACATTATATACAGTAACAGCAACACTTTTAAAAAATAACTTTGAGTGACTAAGTCATTTTGATTATTGTAAATACCCAAATTAACTTCAAAGGATTTATGAAGGAAGATACTCTTTGCATCCAGAGAAATAACTGACAAATAGAGGTATATATAGAATGATTTTACATATATATGTGAGTATGTGTATGTATATATGCATGTTTATACACTTCCATATTTGTGTCTAATTGTAGCCATCTTTGGGGAAAGAGGGAGAAGAGAAAAAAAGCAGAAAAAAAGAGTTGCTTGATAACTTTATTATGTATTTAAAAGGAATAGCATATTGTACATAATAGATTCGCAGTTTCATGTGCAATCATCTTTTTTGTTGTTCTACTATGTTAGGAAAATGTTTGTTATTTCATAAATTAAGAAAAAACAGTTAAAATGAAGTGATCTATAAATATGAAAAAAATTTCTCTAGCTCAACCTCCTTATTTCATACATGAGAATATACATTTTAGAAGAGAAAATAAAACATAGAAGATCAATAGAAAACCAAAATGATGGGTTTATTCTTTTCCCTAATAGCAGTTCATTTTGTGCAGTATGAACAAGATTTTTGGAATATGTCATGAACATACTAAAGGTTTCTTGTCATTCTTGCCCTGTGAAACACGCTCACTACTCAACAGAAAAATATGGAAATCTTTGTCATCACAAATGCTATTATATTGCCGTGACCCAATCAGTACATACTCAGAGATCTTGAACTGTTTTTCCATCTAATAACCTCATAATGAAAAGAGGGATCTTATTTCAAAATATCATGTAGGAAAGATTAAATGATGAGGAAGCTGTAGGTAAAAAGTTTACTCAATAAGTCTGTTAGTGGAGAGGAGGAGATACACAGATGTTTATGGGTAAATGAGGAAAAAAAGGTAACACCTTTGTAAGGATTAAGGAGACCTAAAACATTTTTAGGCAAATGAAAAGGAATCAGGTGAAAGAGATTAGAGATGTATAAGAGAGAGTTTATATTGCCAGAGTAAAAGTCTTAGAATAGGTAAGAGTAGAAGCTACACAAAAATAAATGAGGTGGATAATAATGGAGTTTCACAATGAAGAGAATAGCTGTAGTTTGGGAGAGATGGTACTAAGATTTATCAGGATAATTCAAATAGACTTCAAAATATGGCAATCTCTCTCTGTCTTTCTGCCCCTCTGCCACTCTGCCCCTCTGTCTCTCTCTGTCTCTGTGTCTCTGTCTCTCTCTCTTTCTCTCTGTCTCTGTCCCTCTCTCTGTCTTTCTCTCTCTGTGTCTCTCCCTCTGTCCTCTGAACTCCAAATCTATTGCTTCTCTGTAAGGGAGATCATGTTCCCTTCATCATTGGTCATCATTAGAATCATGAATGGCTGTCGCTTTTATCATATTTCTTACAGCTTCCAAAATTAATTATTTTCACAGTGTTGTTGATATTTGTGTAAATTGTTTTCCTAATTATTTTCACTTTACTCCAGAGTAATTTATAAAATTCCTCCAAATCATTCGTTTTCATAACATTGATTCCATTATATAAATTATTCTTCTGGTTTTGCTCCATTCACTCTGCATTAGTTCATACTAGTCTTTTCATGTCTCTTTTAAATTATCTATTTCCTCATTTCTTCTAGATTATTAATAGTTCATTATATTTATATAGGAAAACTTATTTAGCTATTCTTTGATTCCATTAATTTCCAATTTTGCTTTGTTTGGTTTGTCACCACATTCAATTAATCAATAAACATTTATTATGGATCTACTATATGCCAAAAACTATCCTAAGCACACAAAAAGTACATACACAATATGTATACACAATGGATCTTTTTCTTCTTTCTTTGTTTTCTTTTGACAATAGACCTAGCAGTGGCATAGTTTCTAGGTTAAGTACATGACAAATTCTGCCTCACTTGGTCATGCTTATACCCTTAATGACTGTTAAAGAAGCTTGTTATTTCATTATGAGTGAAACATGAATTAATTAATGTTTTTGGTTTTGGTTTTTTTCTTTAATACCAAAACAGTATTTCAATGGATTTTGCTGATGTAAAACCAATGTTGTTTTAGATTAATTGTTGACAAGGACATGTTTATCTTTTTAGTTTGAGCTTCAAAATATTTTTATTTCCCCAAATCACAACTGTTATTAATTAAATGAATGAATTTGACACCTGCATTTTCAGTCCTCACAGTGAAAACAGAAACTAATAATTAGAATGGCAGGAGAAAAGGTAACATCATAAACACATATACTACAAAAATAAAGGTTTCTAGGAAACCTTTTCCTGGAAAGCTCTTGGATAAGACAGGTTAAGGTTTTCTTGTTGTTGTTGTTTTTTGTTTCCTCTTCTTAAGTGGGAAACATCAACTTCTCTAATTAGAAATAAAATAGTTCTCAAATTCTCTTGGATCAACAGTCAATATAACATACAAGTTCACTGATAGATCATAGCTTCATTATCTGAAGTCATCCTTATTGTTGTTTAGTTAAGTGCAGAAGATACAAAGGTCCACAGGAAAGTGCCCATGATTCAGAAGGTAGCATAGCTTATAGAATCATTCAGTCAAGGTTGATAACTATAAAAAATGAAGAGAAAGCACTCCACAAAAACAAGAACAATAACAAATCACTTTAATATATACTTAAGTGCCAGCTATAAGTAAGACATTATGCTAGTTCAGGCCTTGGCAAATATTCTTAACTTTTTCAGAACAATATTCTTTAAGTTATTTAATACTACATTCTCCAAAGACTCATGTTAAGGATAATCTAAAGAAATGCTGTCAAACTGAGATAGAAATAGGGGCCACATAATTCCAATTATGATCCTTTGTAGGAAGCAAATTTCATTGTTTTTATTTTTTTTAAATGTTTCCCAATTACATTTTAATCTCTGGCAGCAAGCACCTTTGTAGCAGGAAGTGTATTCAATACCTCTTATCTAAAGGACAGTGGGTTTGAGCTGACTGAAACACATTACAAATAAATTACACAATTGGGGCAGTGTGAAAGTATTGCTTGTCAAAATGTTGAACAGACATTTGCATAAAGCAAGTAGGGGAAACAACAGAAAGCACATAAGTGAGGATCTATGGAGGAGGAAAAAAAAATATCGAAAATGATGGCAGGTCGTTAGTGACCACCTGAGCTGATGGATGTCAAAGATCATGAGTTTGCAGAATAATTAACAGGCATGGCAAAGAGGCATGAGATGGTAAGGATGGATGTCATTAACTCTCTGGATTACTTGGATAATTTCTCTCTCTCTCTTTTTTATTTTTTAGTTAGGCAATGGGGTTAAGTGGCTTACCCAGGGTCACACAGCTAGTAAGTATCAAGTGTCTGAGGCCGGATTATGAACTTGGGTCCTCCTGAATCCAAGGCCGGTGCTCTATCCACTTCACCACCTAGCTGCCCCTATTTTTTTTCTCTTTTAAAAGTGGAATAGCTGCTACATACTAGATTCACTTTAATCTAAATGTCATTATACTGTTGTGCCACAAAGAAACAAGCTGAATGATTTTAGAAAAACATCAAAGACTTATATGAAGTGATGCAAAACAAAGTGAGTAGAACCAGGAGAACATTGTACATAGTAATGGCTATATCATAAGAGTGATCAACTGTGAAAGACTTAGCTGCTCTCATCAATATATTGATGCAAGACAATTACAAAGTACTTATGAAAAATGGTATCCACCTCAAGAGAGAAAACTGATAAAGTTTGAGTGTAGATTGAAGCATAATTTTTCACTTTCTTTACTTTTTTTTGTTTTTTGTTTATAACATGGCTATTTGGAAACGGGTTTTGCATGATTTGACATGTATAATTGATATCACATTTCTTTCCTTCTTAAGGGGTGGGGGAGGGGTAGGAGAGAGGAACATAATTCAGAACTCAACATTTAAAAAAGAATGTTAAAATACAAAAATATTGAATTTATTAAAATATATTTAAAATATAAATGTCATTCTTCAAAAGATGGTGGAAACAATAACAAGAATTATTATGCTGGTTATGATTTTATACGAAAGAGAGGAACTGGTTTCCAAAGTAACAAGTAACTTGGGAAGAAATAATCACATTTCCTTAAATCTCATGGAAGCAACAGGCAACATAACCTATTGGATAAAAAAATGGGGACAACATTTGATACTCATCTTGGATTTGAGGGAATCGAATATCATAATTTGAAAAGAGGTTTAATGGTCTAAGAATCAGTAGAAGAAAGATGGACCCAATCTATTGGGATCCAAAATTAGCATCTTTAAAGAATGAAATTTTGAAAACACTAAGACAAATCACTTTGTTAAGGAAAGATTCAATGTGCACTGTATGTGACCAATTTCAATTAAAAAAAATGATAACCATAGAAGATGGAATGAAGACCAGGTAATGGAGATTCAATGATTGAAGTGGATATAATAAAATGCATCAGTTCCATAATAATTACATTTGTAGATTTGTAGAAATTTGTAGGATTTGTAGAAAGACTTTAACAAAAGTTGCACATAATGAGGTCAGAACACTCACATCAGCTGAGGGCACACTCACACCAATGAGATGACAAATACATCAAAATATAGACAATTGAGGGAAATGTGATTGATGCTAGAAAATTGTCTCAAATTATAGCTTGTTTTGTCCCTATCAGTAATCTACCATTATTTAAATTAGCTAGCCTGTATTGGTTCTAGCTAGTTTTAGAGGCAGCTAGGTAGCACAATGGATAGAATTCTGGGCTTGGAGTTAGGAAGAACTTCCTTCAAATGTGTCCTCAGACATTGACTATTTGTGTAAAACTGGTCGCGTTATTCAACCTCTGTCTGCTTCAGTTCCCATAAGATAATAGCACCTACCTGACAGTGTTGTTGTTGTGCATATTAAAAGAGATATTAGTAAATCACTTAACACAGTAATTGGCACATAATAACTGCATATTTATTTTCTTCCTTCCTTGAATAAAATGGCAGGAAAGAGAATGAATCAGTCAGTAAAACAAAAAAGAAAAAAAAGTTTATAGAAACTGTGATTTAAAAGAAGGGGAAAAACTCTTTTATTCTTACAAAGTTGTTGAAAGATTCCCCTAAGGCTTAAATTTCTGCATCATAATCACTGCACTAAGGGCAAACTTGTCACATTTCATTGCTTCACAGTTTGTGCTTTTGATCTGTGAATCGAGACATTTACTGTTCTGACTAAGGTTGAATTACCTGAGGTAGAAAACAGGAGAAATCCCCTTAACCTGGTTTGTCCTTAGATGCTTCAATTGTCACATGTCTGGGAAAGCCTGTTTAGTTCTTTACTTCAATTTTCTTCATTGCAGAAATGGTTAAAAAGGAGTAGGATAATCTGAATAGTAATATTGAAATACGCAATTGATAATTTCCTCCTCAGTGCGCTATCCTGATGTGAATGAATATTTCTTAGCCTCACTTTAAGGTCAAGGTCAGGATGCCCTAGCCAGGGAGCACCGTGGTCAAGATCAACAGAGCCAGGCAAGCTAATGATCAAATACTCACAACCTCCCATTTATTACTGACAACAAAATGGTATAAAAACGAAGGGAATGCACCAAGTTTTCCTTGAAGTAATGTCCTTGAATCACCTCAAATTTAGGTTTCTAAAACTTGTCATTTAGCAACAGCAGTGTGAGGGTTTTCCCCTTAGGTTTTAAGGAGTGAAGATAAGGTGTAGGGCAAGGTAAAAAATACAGGGGAGATGGGCAGGATGAGGTGATAGGTGTTATTTTTCAGTGAAGCTTTCTTCTACATTTACTCGTTCAGGATGGTTGAGTTTAGTATCACTCAGCTTGAGCCGGAATTATAACAATAGAAGATAAGAAAACTGTTTCTTCAACTGGCAATGACAATGATAGTGGAAGAAGAACCAGAATGTTCCATGGTCCAGAGCTGTGGAAGGTGAGGGTCCACCCTTTCCCCTTCATGATTCAATATGGTGGAAAGGAAATAGCACTAGGCCTGGATTTGTAAAAAAAATATATATATATATTGAACCTGACTCACTAGTTATTTGTTATTGGGCAGGTCTGAATCTTAGTTTCTTCATCTATAAAATGGAGATAATAATAACTAAATTACCTACCTAATAGGGCAATAGTAATAATAAAACTAACATTTATATAGCACTTCATATGTGCCAGGCACTGTGCTATGATAAGCAAATATCTCATTTGATCCTTACAACAATCCCTCTAGGTAGGTGCTATTATTATCCCCATTGTACAAAGGATGAAACTAAAGCAGAGGTTAACTGTTTTGCCCAGGGTCACAAATCTAACAAGTTTTTGAGGTCACATTTGAACTTGGGTCTTCTTGGCTCTAGATCCTGGTCTATTTACTATATCCTCTAGCTTGTCCTATTCTGTCCCTTCATTTTCAGTTTGCTCAAGAACCACCTGGGGATGAAAGATGGAGTTTTGAGCCAGAATGAACTTCATTACAGTTTCACTCCATTTTTAACATGAGGACACTGGTGATCAGAGATGAAAAGTAATGAACCTAAGGTAACAAAATAGTAAGTAGCAGCACTGTGGTTTAGGCAAGTACCTTTGAGTCCAAATCCGGGATGCTCAAGGACTACCAGGAATCAGTGGTCCAATTTTGAGAGCTAGTAATCTAGTTATGTTATTTTACAAATAGTACATATATATCAGTCTATAAGAATTTATCAAGTGTTTACTATTTACCGGGCACTTGTGCTAAATGCAAGGTTTACAAAGAAAGCAAACATACTCATGTCTCCCTATCCAAACAAAACAAAAACAAAACAAAACAAAACTCTCATTTCAGCTTTCTCTTTCCACTAGCTGTAGTCTTATAGCTCTTCTGCTCTTTGCAGCTAAATTTTTGAAAAGGTCATCTATAATAGGTTCCTCTACTTTCTCTTTTCTCCTATTCTTCTCATCCGCTTAAAATCTGGCTTCTGACCTTTTTGTTCCACTAACACTGTTCTCTCGAAAGTTACTAATGATCTCATAGTTACAAAATCCAATGGACTTTTCTCAACTCTCATTTTTCTTGACCTCTCTGTAGTCTTTGACACTGTTGATTACTTTTACCTCCTTGCTATTTTCTTCTTAATAAGTTTTTATGATATCACTGTCTCCTGGTTTTCCTTCTATGTATCTGGCCACTCCTTCTAAGCCTCTTTGACTGGATCCTCCTCCAAATCACATCCTCTAACTCTTGGTGTCCTAGAGGGTTCTGTCCAAGATCCTCGTCTTCTCCCTCTGTACTCCTCCATTTGTAGTTGCATCAGCTTCCATGAACTGATTTACTATCTCCATGCTAATGATTCTTAAAGCTACCTTTCCTGCCCCAGTCTTCTTGCTGACCTCCAACTGCCTTTCAAACACCTTAAGCTAGATGTCCAGTAGACATCTTAAACTTAATATATCCAAAAGAATATTCATTGTTTTTTCCTCTAACTTTCCCCGCTTCTACCTTCTTTGTTACTGTAAAGTTAAATACCATCCTCTCAGTCCCTCACACTCAAAACCTAGGAGTCACCTTGATTCCTCACTATCTCTTACCCCTAAGATGTCAACTTGTTACCAAGACATTTCACCTTTGCAACATCTCTCAAATATGCCTCCTTCTTTTCTCTGATGCTGCCACCACTATAGTGCAGGGCCTCTTCACCTCATTCCTTGATTATTTCAGTATCATGTTGATCGGTCTCCCTGTTCACCATTCAGCCACTGAAATGATTTTCCTAAAAACAAATCTGGTTTGCCACCCACCTCCCCCAACTCATTAAACTCAAGTGTCTCCCTATTGCTTCTAGAAGCAAATAGAAAGTGCTTTGTTTGTCATTCAAAACCTTTCATAACCCAGCACTCTTTTACCTTTATATGTTTCTTACACCTTACTTCCTGACATACAGTCTTTGATTCAATGACAGTGTTCTCTTGACTGTGTCATGAACAAGACATTCCATCTCAACTCCGGGCATTCTATCTTGCTGTCACTCATGCCTGGAATATTCTCCATCCACCACTCTGATTATAACATCCTTGGCTTCCTTTAAGTCTGATAAAATTATAATGTAGATATAGATTTGTTTGCCTGTTGACTCCCCTGATAGATTGTAAATACCATGAGGGCAGGAATTTTCTAGTGTCTGGTTCATAGTAGGCACTTAATAAATGTTTATTGATTGATTGATTGAAAGGCACATACACAGTCCTTGCTTTCATGGAGCTCACATTCTAATGGCAAAGACAATAAATAAGTAATTACACATATATAATTGTGTGTGATAAATAGGCAAAGATACAATATATACAGTGTGAATGCAAGACAATTTCTGGGACTATCAGAAAATCTTCCTGAAGAAGGTGGGATATAATCTAATCTTGAAGGAAGTAAGTGAAGGTAGAAGTTGAAGGTGAGAACACTGAATATTTCTGGCATGGGTTCTAGTCAGGGTGAAAAGTACAAATGCAGGACATAGAGTGTTGTATGTAAGGAATGGCAAATAGTCCATTTTCATGTCAATTCTTTATGGTAGGGGTGATAGTTTTTGTTTTAATATCTTTTTTGACTAAACCTATGAAGTCCACAGTATAAAGATCTCCTATTGAGAAACTATTTGTAATCACTGGTAGCTCGGTAGTTCTGTAACTTACAGTTGTAAAGGATTATCTGTACCACACAGAAGTTAAATGATCCATTTAGCATCATACAGTTAGTATGTGAAGAAAAAGGCCTTCTGGACTCTGGACTCTTCAGTTCCCTAACACATAGGCTAGATAATTTTATAAACATAATTCATCATTTATAAGATTTATACAGTGTAAGTGGAAGGTGATCTGGGTAAGGTAATCTAATATCCAAATGTTAGTTTTGATTACATAACCACATTGATTGTGCTATTGTTACTTATGCCAATTAGTTTCAGAATTATGATTTAATAATGTGGACCCCCATCAATCAGCAATTTTCAATTGAAATCATAAGCTCATCTCATACAGAACATTAAACATCTGTAAGAATGTTGTAATCATTGAGTAACCTTACTTCAGACCTTTATTCCTAGGCCTTTGAGCTAGTCAATAATTACAATAACTAGAGCCTATTATTCTCTATGGGTAGAGGTCAACATTTATTCAAAAGGGTTAGACTAGATCAATTTGCAAAGAATAGTTTCCTTTTCATTTAGGAATAAAATATTTTTCATTATAAAAATCATTATTGATAATTTTTTTACATTACTAATTTTTGTATTAATTTTCTTTTCTTTCCAGTGAGCCATGCTATATAAAAAGTATATATTAAAGAAAAAAAGAGGAAGATGGAGACAAATCAGTAAAACTAATTAAAAATATGTGAAAGGTATGACACTCATTGACTTCCAATCTTTATAGAGGAATGGGGTTGGAGTGTCTTCTATCACTTCTTTAAAGTGATGCCTATTCTTTATGAATTGCATCATTCACTTTTAAATGTTCTGTGGTTGTTCTTTCCACTTATATTGTTCTAGTCATTATATATATATATATATAAAACATATATGTTTTTTTCTTTGCTATGCTTAATTCATTCTGCATTAGAGCAAGAAAATCTTTACATGCTTCTCTGTAGTCATTGTAGCTATCATCTCTAACAGCAGAGTAATATTTCACTGCATCCAAGTGCCACATTAAATTTAGTCTTCCCCCTCCCCCTTGTTGTTACCATGAAAAGTGATGCTGTGAATGTTATTGGTATATATGAGGAATTTCTTTTAATTAGTATGATTCTTGGGCTATATCCCTAGTAACTGGAATGTCTGTTTCAAATGATATGGCCATTTTAGTCACTTTATTTGCCAAATTCCATGTCCCCAAAAGAAAATTTTGAAAAAAAAAAACATTCCTACATGTTTCATCTTCTGTGTAACAGTTAAAGTTGTAGTGATTACATTATTTTCCAAATAAACACACAAATGCAAGTTATAACTGATAAGTGGTCAAGTCCATGGACAGCTCTTAACAAACAAGTGTTGACAGGTGAGCCTGGCACATCATTGGGAAATCCAGCATGCAACAGCAAGAATAAGTGCATGTAAGGATTTGTTCACAATACAATACTATATTGTTACATGACACAATATTGTATCATCAAGATTTTAATGCAGGGAAAAATCCACAGGTTTACAATAAATTATTAAATTTAAGATGCATCATTTAAAAATATACATTTTTAAATGATGCAAATAAAAAACATTAAAATATTAAAGAAAGTAGATTTCCTGATAAATGTTGGAGAAGATGTGGGAAAACTGGAACACTAATGCATTGTTGGCATAGTTGTGAAATGATCCAACCATTTTGGAGAGCAATTTGGAACTATGCCCAAAGGGCTATAAAAATGTGCATAACTATTGATACAGCAATAACACTTCTAGGGTTGTATCTCAAAGAGATCATTCACATGGGGAAAGGACCCACATGTACAAAAATATTTATAGCAGCTCTTTCTGTGGTGGCAAAGAACTAGAAATTGAGGGGATGCACATCAATTGGAGAATGGCTGAACAAGTTGTGGTATATGAATGTAATGGAATACTATTGTGCTATAAGAAATGATGAGCAAGCCAACTTCAGAAAAACCTGGAAAGACTTGTATGGACTTATGGTGAGTGAAGTGAGCAGAACCAGCCAAATGTGCAGAGTAACAGCCATGTTGATGAACTTTGATAGACTTAGCTCTTCTCAGCAATGCAAGGATCTACGACATCTTCAAAAGTCTCATGATGGAAAATGTTATCCATCTGGAGAAGGAACTATGGAATTTAAATACAGATCGAAGTATACTATTTGCTCTTTTTTTGCTTCCATTTTCTTTTGTTGCTTCTTTCTTGTAGTTACTTCAATTGGTTCTTATTCTTCTTTACAACATGACTAATTTTAAAATATGTTTAATAGAAATGGATATGTGGAGCCTATATTAGATTGCATGCTCTCTTGGAGAGGGAGGTCAGGAAGGAAGGGGAGAAAATTTAAAACTCAAGAAGCTTATGGAAGTGATTGTTGAAAACTAAAAATAAATTAATTTTTAAAAAAAGGAAGTGGATTTCCAGTGGGGCACTAAGTAATTTTTTTTTAAAGGTGGCTGTAAGCTAAATAAACTTGGGAAACTCTGTAAGAGGAGTCTACCAAAGAAGAATAGTGGATAGATCATTGAATCAGGAGTCAGGAAAACCTGAGTTTGAACTCCTCCTCAAACCCTTATTAGTTATGTGACCTGGGCAAGTTGCTTAGCCCTTTTTGGCCTCAGCTTCCTCATCTATAAAATGGGGAAAATAGTACCTTCCTTATAGGATTGATGTTCTTGTTGTTCATCCTTCATTTTTGAAGAAAACCAATGGCATCCCGGGTAATGTTATGACTTTCCATTAAACTGGATTTAAGTGAGGCAGAGTTGACCCAAGTTGTTAGTCTCATTGTCTCTTCCAGAGTCAATTGTAATTCAGTGACAGAACGAAAGTCAAGATGACCGGCACTGGCTTGGGGTACAATGGAGATGACCTTGGCATCTTTGATGTCTGACAAAGCTCTAAGTGCTCCACAGTGACTGATTCATCTGCCTTCATGACAACTGGAACATGTTTTCATCTGCCCATTCTGCCAGGAAGTCTTTACATGTTTGGGGTTGACATCCCCCTGACTCACCAACAATGGGTTTGAGGCCTGTCAATTACCCTCTATTTAGTTTTGCCCAACTGCCAAGATGTGGCTACTGCATGTGCTATAACTTTTTGGAGCCATAGGTGAGATTTGAGTGTCAGGTGGACACCAAAGGTGGTCAAGCAGCTCTGAAAAGCACTCTGCAAGCCCTCGTACCAGAGGTGCTCCCTGATCATCTCATAAACCCCAGGACTGATATGAAAATCAGTCAGATAACATATGCAAATTATATTGCAACTTCTAAAGTGATAAATTTTTAAAATGCTAGCTCAGTGATCTTAAAAGACATGGATAGAATTGCATGAAATAATAAAGAGTAAAATGAGCAGAACCCAGAGATTTTGTATACAATAACAATAATATTGTTTTAAGAACAACTTTGAGTGAATAATTATTTTATTATTACAGATAGACTCTATATATATACGTGTGTGTGTAAATATCTTTAAATATAAATATAAATTATGCATTAACTATTATAAATACTCAAATTAACTAAAAAGGATATATGAAGGAAGATATTATCTGAATCCAGAGAAAAGAACTGATAAATAGAAGTATGTATAGAATGATTTCACTATATGTGTGTGTATGTGTGTGTGTGTGTGTGTGTGTGTGCGTGTGTGTGTGTGTGAGAGAGAGAGAGAGAGAGAGAGAGAGAGAGAGAGAGAGAGTGTATTTGTGTCTAATGGTAGCCATTTCTAGGGGGAGGAAGGAAAAAAAAGAAATTTGTATGACAACTTTATTATATATTTAAAAGGAATAGCACTTTAAGTTTCATTCACATTCATCTTTGTTATACAATATTATAGAAATGCTTATTTTATTCCATAAATTAAAAATAAAATAAATAAAAATTTTTAAAAAGTTAGCTATGAGGATGATAATTATGATGATTATGACAAACAGATGGATTTGTTTGAAAGGTTGTCATATTGAAGAGAAATTGGAATTATTGGACTTTCTGTAAGTGAAGAACTGGGACCAATGAGGAGAAATTCCAAAGAAATGAATTTAGGCTTAAGAAAAAAGTTGCTAATAGAACTATTCAACATGTGAAAAGCTGTCTCAGGAGGTAATTGGCCAATGGAGTTTGTACAGCAAAATTTGGATGACCACTTATCTGTCAGGTATATTATAAGAGGGATTCTCATTCAGAGATGAGTTGAAATTAGATTGCTTCTGAGATGATTTTTAACTCACGGAATACTTTCTGTGATTTTTGTGAATTGAACTCAATATGTCAGGAATATTTAGTGTTATTTACTAAAGACCATTTTAAAGATAACATATCTTTTGTACAATAGGCACTTATTATATCCTAATACCACACATTATGTAAAGTACATAAACTACATTGATTTATTAATTGATCTGAATTTATCTGTGAAAACTTTATGGGGGGGAGGCAACTAGAGAATCCAGATAGACTTTTTGAACTACACATGATAAAATATTCTTTTTATTTCATAACATAATGTATTTAATTCTCATCTCTAAACATTACCATAATATCTGTGCTTCAGGGTAAACAATTACATCTTTTTTTTTCTTTGTACTTTCTATGTATCTACTTAATCAGGACAAATAATTAATACTGGTTGAGGAGAGAATGTAAATTTCCTCTGATCATGAGACTATTAGGACTTTACTTGCAAATTTCCTTCAAGTAAAGTCCTAATAGTCTCATGATCAGAATATTTCAAAGGGGATATCATTAAGATATGGAATTAACTGGGGTTTGGGAAGAGAAAGTTAGGACTTTATGTGTGACTATCATATAGATTTTTTATTATAAGTTCTTTCCCATGTTTATTTTTTTTTTTACATTCATTTATGGGCTCTTCTCCCTCAAGGTGAAGGAGAATTGAGAAGCATGAGGAAAAAAGCAAGAGTGCCTTAGGCTCCAACTTTTTCTGGTTCTCAGAAACATGCTGGGGACAGAATTTTCATGATCCAGAGGTCAATGATCTTGGACTTGGGGAAGAACTGTGTCAGGAGAGGTTAAAGCAAACAAATGACCTGAAGGACATGGCATCCAGATCTGGCTTAGGAGAGGACTTGCTGCTGGTTTCCTCTCCTTACAGTAAAAAGCAGAAAAAGATTCTCAACTGAGGTGATAGAGATTGTGTCTGTTTGTGTGAGGCTGAGCAGTGTGAAGCAAATCTGGATCAATAACAGATAGCAGAAACCAAGGCAAAGCAAGAGGAGTCTGTGAGTAAGAAGTCAGCTTCCAGACTGCCAGTTCTTCCCCTTTCAACTCAGAGTAAAGAAGTCTAGCTCAGCTTACCTTTACTTGCAACTGTTTCTGTGGACTCCTTAGGAGAACGAGCAAAATAGGAGAATCTTTGAACCCTCTGTGAAGTATGAAAAAGTGTGTGTAGGTGTAGAGGTTCTTTTAGAGCTATCTACTTCTGATTCTTAATGAAATATGGGGAAACCTGTGCATTATCACTTCTTTCCAGCCACCTTGGCAGAAGTGAAGTACAGGGCTTAGAAGTATTCACCATGGGTGACAATTGTAACTTTTTTTTCCCACAAAAGCATATTCCCAGCTATTTCATATGCAAAGATTTATATATCATGTTAATCATATTTTGCTCATCACAACGTTATTACAGGACAATGTCTTGAATACACCTGGTCTTTTTCATTTGGGAAAAAAGTGTTTACAAGCTTGAAAGCTCTATATAAACATGAGCAATTGTTATTATTGCTATTATTATTCCTAAAAAAAAAATCTGTGTGCTTTATTTTCTTTCTACCCTTTCTCTAGAGAGTATATTTCTTCAGCTAGCTTTCTTCACTCCTTTTCTCTTTGTCCCCTATAGCCAAACAAAATATTGCAGCATGTGTAACAGTAAGGTGTTACGGGCTGTGCAGCACTTATAATTTGTTTCACGGGTTCAGATTTGTACCCACAAAGACATATTCACACTTTTCCTAACTTATAAATGATTTCATAATGATAATAATCATAAACATATGTGCACATAAATGTGATTACTTCTGATTATACCATCTTAGAAGCAAATACTATTAACAGAAAGATAGAGAGATAAAGAAGACGAAATACATCACCAATCCAAGGAAGCACCAACCCCTGAACATCTGGCTGGGGGAGTATTATAAATACTCAAATTAACTACAAAGGATATATGAAGGAAGATACTATCTGAATCCAGAGAAAAGAACCGATAAATAGAAGTATGTATAGAATGATTTCACTATGTATGTGTGTTGTGTTTGAGAAATAAAAACTCTGAAAGGCAGAGTTTCTGGGTAATTAATAATCAATCTATTAATTATTAATTAATTAATTAGTTCTGTTGTGGAATCAGGGTCTCAGTTGGGAAAGTCCCTATGCTAGAGGATCCTCTCTGAGGGAGACTCCCAAAGTCACATTCCCAAGAAAGACTCTTTTTATCATCCTTACACAAAGAAGGCATGGAGCCAGGGAATAGGTGATTAATCCTAAGGACCTGAGAGTTTTGGCCAAAATCCTCTAACCTCAAGAACAATCTTTATGTCAAAAATGTCTCAGATTAATAACTGGGTACTGGCCAAGTCCCTGGATGTTTACCTCAAGACTTGTTTTTAAGGAATGGATCTCCAAGGTGGGTCTGGGTTGAAACAAATCTCAGAACAGTACATTAGTGAAGTTCCTTGTCCCTTGGCTTGGGCTGTGGGTAGGGTAGATCTTATACATCAACTCTTCAGCATGTCAGTGCTAGAAGATGGCTTAGAGATTATACCATCCAATCCTATAATATTTAGATGGGAGGAAATGGGTCCACAGCCTTGAATTTCCTTGCCTTTGGTCACAAAACAAAGTGGTGACAGAAACAGAGCTGTGATTCAAGTCTCCTGAACGTCAGTTCATGAAACCATTAATATGGGCTTCTAATGCCAGTTAAACTCCTCTTGAGCATCTGTGTAGATGGTTCATCAGGATATACTCTTCTAAAAATTGCTTTTTAAAAATTGAGAGTTACATTGCAAGTTAAACCTATGGAGTTTCATATATGTAATTGTTAAGCCTCATTTATCCTCTTGAAATTAAGCTACTTCCTACTTGTAGCTTGACTTACAGTTTGAATGCCCTAAATCACAGGATAATTGGTTTTTAAAAAGCTAATGTAATGTTTGGTCATGCTTATGATAGAGTCAGATAATGTGGAAATTCATTCAAGTCAAGGGAAGTTGACAAGCATTTATTAAGTGTCCACCCTAGGCACTATGCTAAGTGCTAAAGATACAAAGAAAGACAAAAACAATTATTGTCGACAAGAAGCTGAATATCTATTGATGGAGACAATAAACAACTATGTACAAATAAGATATATTCAGGATAAATTATAGATAATATCAGAGAAAAATCACTAAATTTAAAGAGAACCAAAAAAGACTCTTGAAGTAGGTGGAATTTTAGCTGAATCTTGAAGGAAGCCATGAGGCAGAGATGAGGAGGATGAGGATTACAAACATGGGAGATAGCCAGGGAAAATGTAGAGTCAGGAAATAGAGTGCTATATATTAGAAACAGCAAGGATGCCACAGGCACTGGGTCATATAGCATATGTGGGGAAGTAATATGTAAGAAGACTAGGATGGTCTGAAGAGGACAGGAGCATGAAGGTATTTAAAAACTGAATAAGAAAGTGACAAGATTATTTTGGTAACTGAATGAGGAATGGAGTGGAGTGGGGAGAGATTTGAGGCATGGAGGCCATCCAGAAGGTATTGGATAGCCCAGACCTGAGATGATGAGGACCACACTAGGGAAGTGGCAGTGTCAGGAGAGAGAAGGTATATAGGAAATATATTTCAAAGGTAGAATTGAAAGGACTTGGCAAAAAGTTGGATATGGGGGGTGATAGAGTAAGAAATTGATGACACATCGGTTATGAGTCTGGGTGACTGGGAGGTTGGTAGTGCTCTCAACTCTAGGGAGGAACTTAATAGGAAAGAAGGAAAAGATTATCATTCAACATTTATTCAATAAAATCTTCATGTGAACTTCCTTATTACTATTGAGGGCATGGCCACAATTCCAATAACCCAAATTACAATCTTAATATTATACTTGATTCCTCATTCTCTCCCCACATAATCAGTTACTAAACTTTGTGGTTTCTGTCTCTATAATATCACTCTATTTAATCCTCATCTCTCCACCCACACAGTCACTACAAGTTCAGGTTTTCATGAATTCTCTATTGTAATAGTTTCCTATTTTTTTTTCCTGCCTCAAGTTTCTCCCTGCTTGCTCCAATTTATTCTCCACTTAGTTGCTAAAGTGATTTTCCTAAAATGCAAGGTTGATCATGTCATCTAGCCCTACTCAATAAATGGCAATGGTTCTCTATTATCTCTAGAATCCAATATAAATTCCTCTCTGTGCCATTTGAAGTGACCATACAATTTACAAGCCAGCTATGTTGACTTGCTTTTGCTTTTCCACAAATATGATGCTCCATTTTCATTCTCCATGCCTAGGTCTATACAAGGAATCCTAAAACATTTCTATTTCTTTGAATTTTTTTATTTTATTTTCAAGATTCACCTCAAATGCTATCTTTTACATTAAGTTCTCTCTGACCTCCCTCTCACTCCCACTGGCTATTAATTTATACTCTCTCTTAAAACTAATTTCTCATTTTGTACATCTTCTATACATGCTGATACATGTTCCTGTTGTCTCACTATTTAGTACATAAGCTCCTTGAAGTCAAGAAAGAGTTTGATTTTCTTCATATATCTAGTGCTTATCATATCACCTGACACTTGAGAAACACTCAATGAATACTTTTGGATTGATTGATTGATGGATTTATACCATTTAAAAAACACTGTGCATATGCATCCTGTATAAGAAGATGTTTTAAATACCTATCCTACAACTTTATTTTCCTTCTAGAAAAAAAAAAGCTTTTTGTCTCCGCTTTCCACCTCACCTTTAATCCTGAGAAAAATGATTATTTTCTTATTATATTAGTAACCAATTTTATATATGGGACCCAAAGATCCTATTTTTCCTTGCTCATTTGAAACCCTATCTCAAGGACATTCCTGACCTTGCCAAAAAAATAAAAAAATCACCCAAACCAGACTATCTTACCTGTAACTCCACCATTGTTCAACTTCCATAGGACTAGGACTAGGAGGAGAATATATTGTTTTGCATGTCTTGCTGGAGGTACTGATATGATCAAAGTCATACTTAGCCCCTCATTAGAAAAAGGCAACCTCTCATTATAATATTCATTCTCTCATTGATTGCACCAATCAGAGTTGAACTCTGACTGTTGGGAACATTCACTTTTCCTAAGATATTTAAGGCATTCAGTATCTCCATTAGAGATCTTTAGTTACTGAGAGAACCATTGACCTCAATTTATTGATTATTTGCTAGGCTAATTAATAAATTAATTATTAATTACCCAGAAACTCTGCCTTTCAGAGTTTTCATTTCTCAAAGTTCATACTTCAAATTTCTTTGAGAATAATTTTCTCTTGTAATCTTTTTCCTAACAATTTTAATAGTAATAATAATTAGGATGCAGATAGCATTTTGCAGTTTGCAAATCACTTTATATAGAGTTTTCTCCTCATGATAGACCTGAGAGATACATGGTATTATAGTTCTTATTTTACAGATGAAGAAACTAAATCACAGAGTAACCAAATTACTTGCCCAAGGTTACATAGCTAGTAAGAATCTGGTTGTATTTGAACTCACCACTTCCTGAGTTTAAATTCAGCACTCAGTTCACTACATGACTTAACTTCCTCTTTTCTCTATGCTAAAGAAATATAAAACTACCTTTTCTATATCTTGTCTGTGGTGTTTACTCCATGTACTTCCATTACTTGGGAAAAACTGTAGATGAAACAAAGTTAGATTTGTTCCTCAAGAATCTGAGGTGAAGGTAGAAACATGCACTAGGGATTCTGCTTATCCTAGGGGAAAAACCAGGTAGTCCTAGAAAAGTGAAACCAGGGCAAAAAAACAGGTATGGATTGAAAAAACCAGCCCTACCCCTATTAGGTACTGTGCTGGGCCCTGAAAAAGTGGGGGGGATATTATTTGGTCCTTAAAAAACTCTATGAATTAATATTATTATATCACTTTTATAAGGAGGAGGAAACTGATGCTTAGAATGGTTAAATGGCTTGTCCAAATTCACATGGTTTATTAGTGACAAAGTAAACATACCTGATCTCTCAATTCTAACCCTTTTGTTCCACAGAACTATTTTCATGAAAACCATTATAATTTCTCAATTAATTTAAAGGTTTGGAATGTTATAAACAAAACCAAATTTAGTTCTATGGAAATCTTGACCATCAGTGTTCAAAACCGTTAAGTAGTCTAATGGATCAAACTAAATTTTTATTTCATCAATTGTAGCAAATCCATCTTGGACAGCTTCCAATCATGTCTTATCATAAGCTAGTTTTCCAGAGAGATAGCTAGAGTTTTGGTGATTAGTCTCTTTTTTTTTCTTTTATTATGTGAATTCACATATTTTTCTTGGAGAAAACATACATTATTTTAACTACTCAATGTAGAGCTTAAGAAAGGCTTTCTTTCCCTGATGGATTTTCATGTTAATAGATGACAAATCGTTCATGCTCTGCAAAAAGTTATTCTAAAATGCTTTCCAGTTTACAAATAAATTAGTCTTTCCACATAGTGAATTGTTTTGAGTAGAATACAAATAGATACTAAGCTTGAAGTTTTGCCCCCTATTATGCCAGAGGATGATAAGAATTTACAGCTAAAAGAGAATCTTAAAGAAGTGGCATTCCTTCCCCCTCATTTTACACAGTGTGGGACCTTAACAGATAAAGTATCTTAGAAAAGGTCACATAGCTACTAATTTTCAGAGTGAAGGTTCAACCCCAAGCCTGCTAATGCCACATTTTTATTTTTTCTACTACATTTTACCTGCTCTCACAGTCTTTTTTCCACATCAATAGTGTTTATACTCTTGCACTGAAAGCAAAGTCTATGGGACCTTGGGCAAGCTATTGTACTTAAACTCCTTGGCCCTCAGTTTCCTGATCTGTAAAATGGGGAGGTTGGACCAAACAACTTGTAAGGACCTTTCTGGCTCAAAATCTAAGATGTTATGATCTAAACTTTCAAACTCCTGGTAGCCCTCATTGTTGCTCAGTACATAGCACCATTTCTGTTCCTCTCTACTGACTTAGAGTTGTTCTAGAGTTGTGTGCAAGCAACACAATTTGAAGTCTTTTGAAGACAGTGACATCCAGCTGTTTTGATCTCATGAAGAAAGGAGCTGGCAGGACCTGACAGATTAAGTATAAAAGATCACCATTATGGCTTTTAAAAAAAATCACAGAATAGCTAGTTATAAAACAGTTTCTGAGAACACTAACATATTTTTTGCTTCTGGAAAAAAATGCTCCAACTAAAGGACTGAGCCTAAGACAGCTATGATTCATCAGTCATTCTGAAGTGATTGAACTTAATTGACTTATCCCCTGTGTTTATCAACTACAGTCCTTTTTTAAAAATGAAGTGTGAGACAGTTATCTACCCTTGGACTAGTCCCTCCAGGATTGCTCTCCCCTAAATGATGTCCTAAGAATCACCTCTTTATCAGTATTCTACTCTCTTTATCTAGCTTATTGTATTGACTGTGGTAACTTTTGCAAATATATTTAAAAGCTGACATTTGAAATTATATATATATATATATTTTAGTGAGGCAATCAGGGTTAAGTGACTTGCCCAAAGTCACACAGCTAGTACGTGTCAAGTGTTTGGTCTGAGGCCAGATTTGAACTCAGGTCCTCCTGACTTCAGGGCCGGTGCTCTATCCACTGCGCCACCTAGCTGCCCCCAATTTGGAACTATATTGAAAGGATATATGCAAGGTACATAATACTGGCCACAGCTTCCTGGCCCCCCTGTAAGCCATGCCATGACATTTTTACAATTATAAAAATTCCTAGGGATTCCCTCTTTGTTTAACTGAAAGAACATATTTTCACAATTTTTTAGATAATGATAGGTTTGGAGGGTGTCACATTTAGCCTGTTACTTAAAGGTGAGGATGAGGTGGTGTTGCTCTGAACAAGTATCTTCTAAGTGAAGGATTATAAGTGTTTCCTTAGAAGCCCAGATTCCAAGCAGCTTTAATCATACAGACAACAGAAAGAAAGTGAAGGCAATATGGTAAAGTGGAAAGAGCAATGATTTTGGAGTCAGAGCACCCTGACTCTGTCCCTTATTACTTCAAGTCACATAGAGATATCACTTATTTACTCTTAAAATGAGGGGTTTGGATGAGATGATTCCTTGGATCCCTTCCAGCTAGGAATCAGTGATTCTATGGGTGTGGAATTGCTTTTAGGAAAATGATGTCATTTTCACTAATCCTGATTCCTGATTACTCATAAGGCCCCCCAAAAATATCATTTCTGTGAGACAGCTCTTTTTCTTGAGATGCTACACTTGGTTATCTCTTACCTAAATAGAAAGAATATGACCATTAATTGTAGCTTAGAGCTTTGTTACCCACTCATGTAGCTTTCACTAGAGTGAATCAGCTAATATTAAAGATGTGTCGAGAAAGATTTAAGAGGGAAAAGTAGAACTATGGGGAAGCTCCAAAAGGTTTTCTCTTTTAACTCTGTTTCCTTCCTTGTGACTAATCTCTAATTTGCCTCCATTTGTAGTTTGTTTCTTCACTGAGTTTTAAGTTGTTCCTTTATACTGATCTTACTATTATCTCCACATGAAATCTATGATCAGTACTGAAAGTTGTGCATTTCCTGGATGTACTCTAGTTGGATCCAAAGAGTACAAAGGGAGAGACCTTTTACTGCTGAAATTCACATAGGTTTTACAAATGGCTAAGACAGAATGTGTGGGCAGTGGATAATTAGAAAGAGAAATCCTTTCTGTCCCTTCCTTACAGTATTTACAGAGAAGCAATCACCTCTTTACAAAAATACTAAGAGCCTTTTTTTTTTTATGCCCATGAAGTGGAGAATGGGGTAGGCTAAGGCCATTCCCTCTGCTTGATTTCTTAGTCTCTGTTGCTGTTTGACCATGACATAAGTGAGGTGATGCCATGACCTTGCAAGTGAATTGAATTTAAGTGAGGGAGGGCTGTGCAAAGTCACTAGCCTCACTTTATACTTCAGAACCATCTGGGTCCAATGGCCAGATATAGATCAGGACACTTGGAGATGGCTCAGGATGCAGTGGGGGAGCTTGACCTTTTCAAGCTAAGATCTTTAACAGGTTTACCAGCTTTAACAGGTTTGACTGGTGTAATGCCCATTCAATGATTTAGGCTTAATAAGAAAAGAGGCAGAGAATGGACTCTTCTTCTAGGAAGGGAAGACTGTTAGGGTTTCTGGCCGAAGCAGAAACAATCACTATTTACATTCATTATGAACCAATTTGGATCCAAACAATGACCCAGGAGGGCTTGGCCTGGGATCTGTTTTTTTTTCCTAAAAGTTTAGAAGTAAATTAGATGTGTAAGGAGGGATAGATAAATATGTAATATTAAATACTAATGAAAAATAAGTGAGAGGGAACTACATAAGTAGTGATTATAACTTTGAATGTGAATAGGATGAATTTACCCTTAAAATGGAAACTGATAGCAGAGTGGATTAAAAATATGAATCAGATTTTATCAGATTTATTTTTATTATTGTTAATTTATGAGTCCCAGAGCTTCCTTGATATGACTTAGCTCACCAATTTCTCTCAGAGAAATCTTTTTTTTTAAATCCCCTACTGCTTTTTCTTGTCATTCCACATGATTACCTACTCTTCCAGGTGCCACAAACTGCAATTCCAAAATATTTCACTATGCAGGATTCACTAAACTCACTAGTGAGATCATCCCTATACACCCCTTCCACCCCAACCCCCCATCTGCCTTACACTTAGGAATGTTGAAATTACACTTAGGTGTTAACTCAATACCAATTAGATCTTTGTGAATAAACCACTTGGTAAACCTTTTAGAGAGACACAAATCTATATTATCAAATGTAATAGTAACATCATCATCATCATTACTATTATTATCTCAATCTTTTTCTTCAATGAAGTTCAGATAGAAATGTTCTTGAGACAAGTCTTTATCCATATTCTAGAAGCTGTTGCACAGGGAAAAAATATTTATTTTTATATATGGAAAAAAGAAAATATAAATTCATCTTCTGTAGGCTTATTGAATGTATATTGCATTTGTTAGTCTTGTTATTTTTATTGTTACATGGAAATAGCTATTTTTATTTGCCTATTTACTTGCCTAAGCTGATTGACCAACCTTTATCCTCCCTGTTAGGCATGCCTCTTACTTCACTTTGCTCACCCCAAGAGCACACTTAGATTTCTCTGCTTCAGCCAAACCCTTCTGTCAGGTGCACACATTTCCTGTTGGAATTGCAAAAGCAGCCTCCCACAGGGAAATGAAGGAAAAGCTGCACCAAGTGTCATTCTTGAATGATATACCCAAGGCATATCATGGCAGAAATTGTGAATGTTTCTCTCTAATGAATGGCACTGAGGAAAAGGGCATAGCTTTGTTCACTGTGGAGAGAAGGAAAAGCACAATTTAATTAAACCCAAGAGAATAGCAACTTCTGTGTAATCCCATTAATGTGATTATTGAGGAAAATTGCTACATGCTTTTTTTAAAAAGCATATCAAAACTGATATTTAAAAGCTGAATGTGAATAATTTAGAAACATAAAGTAACTCACATATCCAAAGAACATACCAAAACATTTTATCTAATGACTCCCCATCCCCTTTTGATAAAAATATAGACCCCTATTAAGTTTATCTCATTGAACAACTTTTTGAATATTGTAGTCATTCAATGGAATGTACCCTTATTTCTCTAATGAAATGAGAATTTTGCATTCTGACGTGTTTCAAGAAATTTGCTGCTTTCATTGTTCTTGAAAAGTTGATTCAGTTTAATATAAATACTCTGAGGAAATAGAATGATTGTATTGGGTCATTGCAAACAGCCAAGAGTGAAGGGGATTCAATGGGTTTAGTTGCTATTCAGTCATTTTTCAGGAGTGTCTGATTTTTTCATGATCCCATTCTGAGTTTTCCATTTCCTTCTCCAGATCATTTTATAGATGAAGAAACAGAGGCAAACAAGGTTAAGTGACTGACCCATGTCACATAGTTAATAAGTGTCTGAGGCCAAATTTGAACTCAGTAAAATGAGTCTTCCTGGCTTCATGCCTAGTACTCTACCTACTAAGCTACCCAGATGCCCAATGGCTTTAGTAGCAGAAATAATATGAAAGAAAAGATAGCAAAGTAATGGAAAGAACTTGGAAATGAAGTTGAAAGATGTAGCTTTGAGTATCACCTTTATCATCCGTTAGGGAAGTAGTTGGGCTAGACGAAGCCTACTATATTTTTGAAATCCTGAGATCTTATGACTAGCTGTGTGACAGTAGCCAAATCCCTTCACCTCATGTCTGTGCTGAAGATGATAGGTAACACTTCATGACCTCCTAAACCCCCAAAAAACATTTAGGTACTTTTTTTTTTACTAATTTTCTTCCCATGAATTAGGATTGGTTTGAGTCATAATACATATTTTATTTATTTTCATTTACCATTGCTTGAAGCAATAGTTAAACTGTAATTGTAAGATTTTACATATATAGAAATTCTATGCTGCCCAACACACACACACACACACACACACACACACGCACATACACTCAGCCATCCTTACTGGGGGACAGGGAGAATAAACTTGGAAATAGGTCATTACATAGTGAGATTAATGAACTAGAAAGAGAAGTGAATTTGGGAGTGAGAAAACCTTACTTTGAACACTAGCCCCACGTCTTGGCAGGTGTATGAAATTGAAAACTCATTTCAGCTTTTTGTGATTGTATTTCCTAATATAATAAAGGGGAAAAAATAAATGTTCCCACTATATAACTAACAGGGCTGTTGCAAGGATCAAATGAAAAATACATGGATTTGCACCAGTTAAGTATATTTATGGAGCCTATAGCCTGTCATGAGACCCTATTTTTTAGTAGAAATTTAGGAGAGATGGTGGCATCAATACACTTTCACTTTAGATATTTATTCATATGCTTGCTAGCTAGCTCTACCTGGAAATTATGTAATTGTTCCTCCATCCCTGCCAAAAACAGTGTTTGTTGAGAAAAAACACAAGTTGGCATTTGTTGCAGTGCAATGATATTTTTAAATGAAAAATGTGACCATATATGCCTAGAAATGCCTGACAGGCATTGAGGTCTTCCATAATTAGTCTTCATTTGGCCACTCCTCCTCATGAAATGTGGTGATTAGATGTTGTGGTAGCCACTTAGAGGTCAATTCCCAAGGAACTGTTTGGATATGAAGTTGTTTAGTCAAACCCAACAGAACAGGCTGGTGACTGAAGGAAATACCCTAGCCTAGGCTTCTGGTACTTAGATGAACAAAGGCAAAGGGTCATGCAGCCATAGATTTAAAGCTAGAAGAGACTTCAAAGGCCATCTAACCCCTTTCAGCTGAGGAAACTGAGGATCAGAGAGGAGATTTTCCCAAGGTAGGAAAAGTTAGTAAGTAGTAAGTCCTGAGACCTAGAGTTCTGTTGATAGCTACCCTCTTCTCTCCATGCAAAGTCTCCAAAGTTTGCCATTCCTTTTAATTTATGTAATTGTAACTAATTTGGAGTGGCCTGACCATCACCTATTCCTTTATACTATATATTTTTTTTTACCACTTATATCATAAGTTGTTGTGAGGAAAGTTCTTTGCTATGTTGCTTAAGAAGCAAAGTGTTATATAATTTAGTAACCCAAATCAAGATAGGAGCCTTAGACGTTAAGCTTTCACCTCTAGGTTTAAAGAAAGTCTATCACTCAAACACTTTTCCTCTAAAATCAGAATCCCAGGAATTAAAACCCTTCTATCTGTGGGCAAAGTCTTTCACACAGGTTCCTTGTCTCATTGTCCCTCTATCATCATTCCCCCTTTATCAACCTACCCTATCACTAATATTCAATTTATTTCTGTCTACTGAGATTGCTACTCCTACCCCCAGATTTATCCATTATGTATCTTATTTGTGCATGGTTTTTTTACATCATTTTTTTCTTTTTGCATCTGTTATTTCCTTCATTAGACTGTGACCTTGTTGAAGAGACTGACTTATTTTGTTTTGTTTGTTCTTTCATTGCATCTCCATTGCTTATCACAGTATATTATATATAATGAACACTTAATAAATACTAGTTTAGTTACTGACTGATCTAATCCAAGACATCAGACTCCAATTCTAGACTATTTGTTGCCAGAATCTCTCCTAAGGAAATTAGCACTAACAGGCCCAATCTCCCCTATTTTCATAATTTTGAAAGAGAGCTGACATCATTCTCTGTCATGCATATGTAACAAGAGCCTGGTTAATTACCTCAGGTTATTATATATGAGTAGAGTGATCAGGTGATCCAATCCCAAAGTGGACTTTGAATACATGCAGCCATTCTGGGACTGATTCCAGTCTGCTAACTGTACAATGAAGAGCAGCATTTCGATTGGCCATGGAGCTGGAGATGGGATGAATTCCGAAAGTGTCAGTCAGCTAGGGCTGGTTTACACTCAGTCTTAACTACCTAGCTACTCTTTTAGTAAGTAAAAATGATGTAAGGCAAAAATCCTTGAGGCCCTTACTATCTCAGATCAACATTTCAAATTATTACTCTGTAGGCATATCAAACTCAATATGGATCAAAATAGAACTCATTATCTTCCCCTTCAAATCCATTTTCCCATATCTTCCTTATTTCTCTCAAAGACCACACCATCTTTCTGGTCATTAAAGGTCAAAGGGTTGATGTCATTTCTGACTCCTCACTCTTACTCATTCCTACCAAATCTAACCATTTGCAAAACCCTATTGATTATACCTTTACATCATCTTAAAAATTAATCCCTTTCTTTCTCCTCATAAAGTCATGACCCAGTTCAAATACTTATTCCCTCACCCTTCCCACCCATATTTGTTAACTTCTTTCTGGGAATATTTCAGTAGTGCCTCTTCCCTCTATCCCATCATACACATGGTTGCCAAATGTATAGCTTTTTAAAAATAGATCTCAACATGATACTTCCTTGGCCAAAAAATCCTTATCATCCTCTATTGTTTCTACAATCAAATATGAATTCCTCTCTTTGGCATTTAAAGTCTTTAATAACCTAGTTCCAGCATAACTTTTAAAACTCACTATGTATTATTTCCCTTCATATATTCTAAGTTCCCACCAGAGAGGCCTCATTGATAATTTTTCACAAGCAACATTTCTTTGCTTTTGTTTTTGCTTATGAACAAGTTCTTCTATGAATATATTACCTTCTCCCTTCTAGTTCTCAAAATATAGTGTTCTTCAAAGCTCAGTTCAAGGTCATAGCTCATAATATGGACTTTCCTGATTTTCCCAGCAGCTAATACCTCTTTGGCAATCAAAACCACCAGTTATTTACTTTTATGTATTTGATACATATTTTATATGCATCCATGCCATTTCCTGTGATAGAATGAAAGTTTTTTAAGGGAAAATAATTTGTTTTAGTAGTAGACCCAATGTTTTCTGAAGTGCCTGGCACATTCTAGGTGCTCAATAAATGCTTAAAATTGATTTTTAAAGATAGGCTCTTCCATCACATTTACATAAATATTCTTAAGCTGAATGCTTGAAGCAAATGGAGTTGATAAATCAGAATGGGTTATGGAAAAATAAATATATTACTAAATAAATCTTGAGAATTCTCTGGTGTGGACCTATTACATATTTTTTCATATTCTATGCACTTTGTAATCATTAAATTGATGATGAGTTTAAATTTCTTTGAGTGGATTAGCCTTGATAAGACAGTAAATATTAGTAGAGATGGTAGATGGCTTGTGTATTTGAAGTGTTACAATGGGGAAGAGGAATTAAATTATTTTTGTTTGACTACAAAGGACTGAAATAGGTTTTAAGGATAAACTCTTTAACAATTAGAACTGCCCAAAAGTGAAAAAGTTCAGTGATTTTGAAATAAGTTTCCTTTCATTAAAGCTCTTCAAACAGGGGCTGATGACCATTTATTGGAAATGAATGAATGGAGTAAATGCATTTATTGTTATATTCAAGGAACTGTGCTCAGTTCCAGGAATTAAAAAGAAAAAACAAGGCAGATTTTGCTTCAAGGAGCTTATATTCTAATAGAAGGAAGCAATACAGGAGGGCTCAGTTGAAGGGAGAAACATAGAGGTTCTTGGTGTGTTATGTCATGGAATGTGGCAAGACCTAGTGCTTCTCAGCATTCAGATTCAGCTTATATAATAAAGTCCAGGGGACTAAAAAGTTCAATGTTTGGGAAGGTGGTTAAGAGGAAGAGGTTCTAGAGGGTACAGCTGCCAGGCCCATGGTAAGTCTGATATTATAGAAGTCATTGCAGGATACCTGTTCACCTTGAGTTGAACTAGAAAAATGACTTTGGGAGTTCCTTCCAGCTCTGATATTCTGTGAATTTAATTGAGTTGAATTGAATTTGTTTTCTAGCCTCCCTGTAGAAGTCCCAGCTTATGTCCACATTTCTTATTAATATGAGGCCAAGTATCTATATATTATTTCTATTTCCATCTTACTAATTTTCATATGCTTTTTATTTATACTTTGATCTAGATTTTAATTTCTATTTATTATGAAAATTATTATAAAATTTCAAAAGTATCTTTACACTTTACATTTTCATTCAAGCTATTATAATTTCCATTAAGTGGTTATGTAACTTATATATGTATTCAAGGCTCAACAATTATTTCAATTAAATTTTCTTCACAAAACAATTTTAATAACATTTTTAAAAGTATGGAACATAGTTTTATTTCTAGGGCACTTTAGTATATATTTACCTCAAAGCTGAGGTCAATCCATTAATAACTAATCCTTGGATTAAAACATTCAATGACTTCAAATTCAGCTGACTGACTTCAATACTGTGTTGCTCTCCATCCTAATTGTGAAGATACTGGAGGAAATAGTTGAATAATATTGAAGCATGGCTCCTTGTCCCGTCAGGCTGGAAAAGAGAGTACATTGAAGGAAACAGAATTTAAAAATAAAAGTCTGGGAAGGGAAGAAGGAGCTTTTGTAGAAGACCCCAAATTCTACATTAAAGAGTTAGCATTTTTCTCACATGTAATAATAAGTCAATGAAAAGGGAAATAATGTAAGATATCATACAAATTAGTAAGAGTTTCCTATGATAATCTATAACAAATCATTAAAATAAATGCATGAGTATATGTATATACATGTATATTGCATGCAGACATTTATAAATATGTTTATTTAGATATTGATATCACTATATCTAGAGCTATATGTATGAGAAATTATATTTCTACATATACATGATATCTGATTCTATATATGAGGTAATTTACATACACAGGTATACATGTGTATATATTCATATATGTTTATATATTCATAAACATTTACATACATATGATAGAAATCAGAGGGAAAGACAGACGTTTGACAGACAATTGCAAGGTGAAATTGACATTGACAGGACTTAGATACTCTTTGAATGAAGGGGTGAGACATAAGCAAGAGAATAGTCACAAGTGACTTTAAGTTGTTGCATCTGAATAACTGGGAAGATAGTGGTGGCAGTCATAGACATCTGGAACTGGGAAGGAGGATCAGGTTTGTAGAATTTGTTGAGTTTGATTTTGTACAAATATGAATGTCCATTGGGACATCCAAGTGGAAATGTAATGCAGAAAGTTGGAAATAAGGAACTGTAACTTAGGGAGAACTAGAAGCTAGACACATATTTAATGATGGAATTAGAACCATGAAACCAGATCTCTTGATTCGAGCCAATTGATCTCCACTATACTATGAAGTATCCCAAAGACATATTTCACATGCTTCCAATATGAAATGAACCCTAAATTGGCTTTTTTCATTCATACCTAATGAAAATGGAAAAAAAGACACTATCTAAGGAGAGAAAACAACATATGGAAGTTACACATTAGCGCAAATAGTTTTGTCCCTGGGGTTTGTTAGCTTTTGGTGACACATTTGTGTTAGAGTTGACTAAGTTTGGAGAGAGAGACAATATTTAGCATCTACTTGAGATAAATCGTCTACAATACATTCACATCAACATTTTCTTTAAATAAGTTTGTTTTCTACATCTATTTCTAAGCTAGTTATCAATCTTTAGATCAACATGTCTCACTTAGCCATAAAGTTCAAGTGTTAAATTAAATAAACATTTGTTATTATATGCCAAGAGCAGACTGTCTCCATACATCTATGCATCTCTAGTAGTACACAATGAACCTCCAAAGACAATACTTTTTCACTCAGAGCAATTCTCAAAGATGTTTACTTAATTATATAAGGGTAAAATGATTGTTCTTGAAGTACTGAATTTTGATATCCTCAAGCACCAGTGAAAGGAATTTGCATGTGAATTTCCATTCTACAACTGATCTCCAGAAAATGTATGAATAAGGGGATGGGGTATGGCTCTTCCCACAAATTTGAAAAGTCAGCAAACTCCATTTTCACCACCCTCCTTCTAACCCCCCTCCTTCTTACAGACCAAAATACTTCCTTTGGATATAGAAGCCCTTTGCTAAAATCCTACTCTGATACTTCATTGTTCAAAAGATCTTACAGTCTATGCCAATGGAACAAGTTTCAGCATTTGCTGCCAATCTGAAAAGTTCACTGATATACTTTATGCCTGCAAACTAGAAGTGATATGGCTCCAGGACAGACAACACAACCTTAGAAGTTGTTTAGAATCCTGCCTCATTAATATGCTGGGTGTGTGACTCTGAATAAGTTAGTCAGTCTGTCAGTGAGTCCTAAACCACTGTCTTAAGATTTTAAGTTTCAGACTATTTACTGATCTGCTTTGGTAGAAGGAGTTTGCTGGTAGAGTTACTTTGATCAATTAAATTAAAAGTTCAGAAAAACAAAAACAACAAAAATGGTTATCACCACAGAATCAACTTAAATAAGTTAGGAGACACATCACCTGGTCATTTATAGGATCATGAAATTTTTTGAACATAGCACCTCTTAAAAACCATCTATTTACTTGTACAGGGGTTATGACTATCAGTGATGGGAGCAACTACATTAAAGAAATCATTAATGCTTGAAGTAATTAAGTACAAATATGGGAGAGGCGTCCATTTTCTCTGCCCCTGTCAGCCACTTTTAAGGGATTTAGCAAATTATAGGAAAGATACAAACAAACCATTATTGCTTTTAAAAACGCCCTTATTTTTACCTCACAAAAGGGAGAATACTTAGTTTTAGGTATGGGAGAATATAGGGAGAGGGGGAAGGAAGCAAGACAGGGATATATAAGGATCACCATTACTGGAAGAGAGCGATCTGCAGGAGGCGGAGGTGGGATACATAACATTCTTACATTGGAGAATATGATAAACAGGACCAGAAAGAGGAAGAAAGGTTATTGATGATCCAGGCAAAATGTGTCATCTTACCCTGGTATCCAGTTCATTCTAAGCTCTGTCAGTTCTCCAGTTCATTACTCTTCAAATGAGCTACTCTATATAAAGTACTCCCTTCGCTCAACCCCTGATAGGGATAACCTAGGACCCTGAATCTAAGAGCCTACGATCATCTGCCCTGTGTCAGGAACGCTCATATACCACCCAATGAAATTATCTATGTGGAAAAGGATATTATTTTATCAATGGAAATGACATCAAATTAGATTTGTTATGATCAACTTTGCCACTACATGACAACTTTCTGAAACCTTCTATATGCTTTCATCTCTCCCACTAAAACATGGACCTAGCATGAGAGACTTTCTTGATTTTTTTATTGGTATTTCAAGTGCTTTGCACGTAGTAATCATACTCTCTCCATGTATCTAGAACGATTGCTTCATTTTTAAAGATAAGGAAACTGAGGCCCTAGTTAACACTTGCCCAAGTTCACATGGTCAGCAAGTGGCAAAGCTGAGTTTTAGACCCAGGTAGTGTGATTACAAATCCAGTGCTCTCTCCACAGTACTATATTTCCTTTATCACCTTACTCAAGTTTGTTTCAGGGTATTAGATGACCCTTCAAATAGGCAAGGTTCATGAACATTGGAAATAGAGAACAGTGCTTAGTAGAAAACAGCTTGAAGCAGAAGAGGTCAGCCTGAAAGGAACAGCAGAGAATAATATTAGATGAGTTAGAAGTGCTATGCATTGCCCTGTAGGAAATGGACAAGAGAGACTATCACATTTCTAACAGTAAAAAGTGTTGCTAGTTTTGCAGTTTCAGAGGCATGAGTGTCTGTGCCCTCAGTGCATGTGCCCTGATCACAAATGTTTGCTGAGTGATCATTCCTTCACATTTTAATGTCCATATGTTTCCTCTGCATGGATTTCTTATATATAATTCCCATAAAAACATACCTTTTCCTCAAACTTGCATCCATTTGTGAAAGGAGTATCAGGTTTATAAGGGGGAAGCATTACATTTACTTTATTTACATTCTGCACAGTTAATTAAGATACCTTTGTCACGAACTGAGTGCATCATCTGGCTGAGTTATGTATGAGGCTATAGGGAAAGGAGGAAGGAAGCAAGACTAGGATATATAAGGGAAGGATTCTATTCCAAAATGTCTTGAACCTGTGGTGACTAACTGGGATCTCAAAATGAAAAGAGTGATAAAGTTTACATACGTTTCTCATTTCAAATTTGTACCTTCCATATTTACTCTATATGTGCATAACTATTATATACGTTTGTTTATAAATACATATGTATGCATGTGGTTGAATGTATGTACAACTAATAGAGTACATAAGACAGGTAATTCTTTTAAAAGTCAATCTTAAAAGCAAAGATATAAGGATTTACAAGATAATTGTCACAAATTACACAAAATTTTTCTAATGCCTTTTGAAAAAAAAATGAGCTTTTTTACTGGTCCAACTGCCTGAGTGTCTCCAGCCAATAAAGAGAATAGAGAAGAGTTACACTAATTATAACATTGCTTTTTGATGGACAAACATACCACTGCTAATTTAATTTTCCGTTTTATTTCTCTCCTTTGCTTTTTATGCTAAACAACTGAACTATTAAGAAAGCAAAATAGCAAATAGTTGCTAATCCCAGAAACATATTTAAATCATTTCAAAGTTAAGTATGTATCAGACAACTTTAAATGATGCTGATGATTTTATTAATCAGCCACAAAGGAAGAACTTGCTGTTCTTCACGTTAGGTGTCAAATGCAGATCAGATCTAGATATGTGCAAATTTTCATCTTTCTCATGATTTTCCTCCAGATCAGGCCTGCACAACATTATGGCCTGTGGGCCACTTGTGGCCTGCCAAAGGATTTTGGGCAACCCGTGAAAAATGTAGAGGATGTAAAGGAAAGTGAAGATGTAACAAATGCTTTGTCTGTGCCCCGCTTAACCTGCCTTCCACTAGTCAATAATATGTCCGTTATGTAACTTGGTTGGGTGAGTTGCCATTGTACACTCACTCCTATTTGTCATGTGGCCAACAGCAACCAACCACTGTCAGTCTATATCTATTCTGAGAGGAGTGAGAATCATATCTTTTCACTGTGTTTTTGGTCATTACTGAAATTGAACAGGAACAAAGTGAGTGCAGCCATGTGCCAATGTAGCTGTTGTCCGCTATAAGATGGGCTTCCCTCTCTGCATGGCAGCCCTCCAAGTTACATGAGTGTCTGGTGCTCTTTCTAAGATCAGACACTTAGTTCAGTATTTCTTTATATGTGAGCTGTTGCTGTGGATATTGTTTTGGTACTAACATTAAAGTTTTGGGGGTGACTTTGTAAAATGGGTGATAAAAAGAAATGGAAGATTGAATCAGAACATCAAGTGTTTAATCCAGAGTGGACAAATGGATACTTGTTTACTTACACAGGAGAGAAAATGTTGAGCCTTGTTTGCTGAGAAGTAATAGCCATTCCAAAGGAATACAATCTTCATCACCATTTTGAATCAAAACATCTGACTTAAGCAAATTGGACACCCAATGAAAAACAAATGAAAGTGTCCAAACTCTTGAAAAATCTCAGTGAGGAACAGCAGTTTTCCAAGAAAGTAAACTCAGAAAATGAGATGGCTACTAAGGTTAGTTTTCAGATTTCTTAAGAAATTTCTGCTGCTGTGAAGTCTTTTGCTGAAGGTGATGTCATAAGGAAGTGTTTGCTTATTGCAGTTTCTGGATTATGTCCTGATTTAAAAGAAAGTGTTTTTTTAAGAAATACTCTGATCATTAATTATACCTTTACTTGGAAAGTGAGCTGCTAAAAATCTATCTGAGGCCCAAAGAAGTTTAGTTTATTTTAATTTTGGCCCCTCCCTACTGCAAAGTTGTGCAGGTCTACTCTAGATTATAGCAAAGAGAGAATATGCATTTATTTTCACTGAACTAAAGAATGTCAGAGATAAAAGCAGCTTTAAAGATACAAACTCATTTTACAATGAGGAAACTAGTGGTGGGAGAGGTAAAGAACACAAATTGATTTCACTTTAACAAGCCTTTATTAAGCATCTACTATGTGCAAAGTACTATACAAAGACAAAAAAAAAGTAGACCCTGTCCTCAAGCAATTTACTTTTTACTAAGGAAAATTTATCCAAAATCGCAGTAACAATGAAACAACAAAGATAGGTATGTTTACTAATACCCTATATTGCCTTACAGAGCTTTTATAGGAAAACTTATTAATGCTATCAAAGGTCAGAGTACATGTTGGGATGGCAAGAATGAGGAGATACAGTCATAGTCCCCCTTACTGCCTCTGAAGACAAAAAGCCATAGTAGGCATGAAGCCTTACAGACTGATAGAAGTCAAATAATGTGGATGTTCCCCCAAAGGCCTCCATTCATTCAATCATTCATTCAGTGAAAAAGAATTTATGAAACACTTACTATGTGCCAGGCACTGTATTAAGCACTAGGAATACAAATACAAGTAGAAATAGAGACAATTCCTGCTCTCAAGGTGTGTATACTATAATGAGGGAAGATAAAACATATAAGGAAAATGAAGAGGTGGGAGGGGGGAGGTATTAGAAAAAGTCCTGTGTGCATCCTGGAGAGGAATGAACCATAATTGGTCTGCTGGCTCTCTTTAAATAGAAGTTATGGGAGGAGTCATCTACTCTGAGGGAGAAGGCCTCAATAGTCTAGAATATTTTCAGTGTGAAAATCCCTAAACTGGAATGAGGCTTCAGGATGAAAAACTGGTACATAGTAGAGAATGTTAAGGAGTGTAGCCTAGAGAAGAATGAGGCATCTCTGGTCTTTACATGCAAATATGTCCATGATTTCTTTAGCAGCAGAGGGTAGGGCAGGGCCTTGGCAAATTGTATCTTGGGTGTAATGGTCATTTTCTAGAAATAATGGAGCCTAGAGGTTCACTTTGACCAGCTATTCTGACTCAGAATAATTCTTCTACTACAACTCTATTTGATTCCTAGATATGAGTATTACCCCTAATTCCTTAGCCTCCAAAGTACTTACTTTAAAGCATTAAAATAATCCCTGAGGGCTCAGAATGTTAAAAGAAAATCCACAATACTTGCATTATTCCTTTGATGACTTCCTCACTCAGGCTTTAGGGAATAAATTAGAATGGATCCTGAGCACACAGCAATTCTATCAATTTTCACTGCAGTAAAATATATCACGTATCTACTTGTGCTCTACTGACCAAAAGTCAAAGTACTATAAGCTCCCTGAAGACATTTTTTAATTGCAACATACATAGGTATTGCATAAAAATCGGCACACCTATCTTGCTACAATAGCAAAACAAATGCTGTATTGTTTTCCTCTCTGCTCCCATCTATCCTTCTTATCTATATAAGCTCTGTAGTTTGTGTGTTTGTTTTTATTTTTCTTTCTAGACAGAAGGGCAAGCCACAGAGCACTTCTTAAGCACTTAAGATGTGCTAGGTACTGGGCTGAACACTAAAGATACAAATACAAGCAAAAAGGACAGACCCTAACCTCAAGAAGCTTACATTCTAATGGGAAGAGAACACATAAAAAGGATCTGGAAAGTGATGGGGATGATAGATGAGAAGGAACTTGGGCAAGGACTTGGCAGACTTTCAGACAGCCAACAGCACAGCTGGTAGGGGAATCAAGAATGACCAGTATCAGCCAGTGCTTACTCCAAAATTGCAGACTCTCTCAGAAGTAACTCACCAATGGAGAAAAGATATAACATGGCAGAAGGTTGTTCTAATGTGAGAAGTTTCCAAGAAATGAGGGAAGTTCTAGAACTTTCTATATTCTTAGCTATTCATGTGACTTTACAAAAAATTGATCTCAGGCTTGTAAGAAATAGCTTCATAAATTGTAAAGTACTGTATGTGTGACTTCATCATTATTAACCATTGTTATTATATATTCTATAATTTTCACAGTCACAGGTCTCTTCATTATTTTCTTGGTCATTCATTATAATGTAATGCTGGTTCCATTTTATCTTTTAACTTATTTAAGTTTTTTATTATTTGTTACTTTTTTATTGCATGAAAAGTCATTATAGGGCTGTCATGTAGACCTTCAAGGACAAAGACTTATTAAATATTAATAATAATCACTGACAAAATGTTCTACCTATATTCTATCATTTAATATTCACAATAACCTTGTAAAGTAGATGGCATAAATATCATCATTTTAGAGATGGTAAAACTAAGATTCAAAGATATTAAGTGAGTTGCCTAGGTTTACTTGGTTTGTAAATATATGAAGCTGAATTTGAACTCAGATAACTGGCTCTGAGTATAACTCTATCAAATGAGTAGGTGTTAAGAATAAGAAAAAGAACGAATAATAATAATAATAATAACAAAACACTTATATAGCAATTACTATGCACCAAATATTGCTCTAAATGATTTACAATTATTATCTCATTTGATCCTCAGAACCACCCTGGTAGGTAGGTGCAATTATTAATCCCATTTTATATATGAGAAAACTAAGGCAAACAGGTTATGTGACCTGTCCAAGATCTGCAACTAGTAAGTATCTGAAGCCAGATTTGAAGTCTTCCTGATTCCAGGTAGAAAACTCTATCAGTATACTGTACCACCTAGCTACCCCAGAGATGACTCCTGCTCACAGATGCATGATCAATTAAGAATCTGCAGAGAAATGACTGCAATACTAGTCCCTCCAAATGAAAGAAGTTCCCAAACCTCACAGTCTCATCATTGAACAATTAGTCTTAGTCATGACCAGAGCATTACTTTTACAATTCCAAGATAGTTTTGTCCTTGACTTTTTTCCCTGGACTTACCTTTTGCTAGCAGAAATTAAATTGTTTAAAAAAATAAATTGTTTGCATCCATTCCATATTATCTTGTTTTTATCTCTAGAATTCTGGTGTCTGACTACATTCTTGTTTGACTCCTTGGATTGCTTGGCTCCCTTCACACTTTATACATGGACAGACTTTCTTATGACTAACAAGTCCTGATTTTACATTTCTTGCTTTATTAGGCACAACCATCTTCAGCAAAGCCATGAATATTGTGTGTGGTATTTTGGCCATCAAAAAAAAAAATCAATGTCCCTATCGGATCATAATAATAATAACTTACTTTTATATGCTGCTTTAAGATTTGTAAAGGACTTTACATATATTATTTCATTTGATCCTCATAAGAAACTCTATGGGGTATTATCCTCCCCATTTTATTGATAAGGGAAGTGAGGCTTAGAGACTTTAAGAGGCTTACCCAGAACCGCACATTAGTAAGTACTGGGACAACATTTAAATGCAGTTTAAAACAACAGCTTCCTTTATAGATTTCAATCTCTATTCTGATTCTGCCTCTGTTACCTCTGACAAGTCACTTAAGTTCTTGGACCTTAGGTTCCTAATCTTTAAGTTGAATTAGGTTTTACTAAATGCTCTCTAATGTCTATATTTCTCTGATTCAGCAATTCTCTACTGTCAGTAGGCTTGGCATTCTATCTTGCTCCTACCAAGCCTGGATTCTTTTGGAACACATTGTGAATAACGTCTTAATATCAAATCTCAATTAAAGAGTTGCCAAATTGCCAAATCTTGGAGTAGAAGTCAAATGGTCACCTGGCATAGCATTTTAGAATGTAGTCTCTCTTAATTCTGGTTAGAATTTTGTCCTAACTTCTCTAGTTCAGGAGATATAATTATGTGCTCAGAAAGATCAATAGGCCACCGAATCAACAGAAGATCAAAAAGTGATAGGACCACTTCACAAGATGAATGGTGTAATAATTTTGCTTTTGCACATTATTTCAAAAAGAATATTATTCAGACTGTAAAAGACAGAAAAAAATGATTAATAGGTAGTTGAAATCCAAGATAAGAAGATGGTAAAAGAACACTTATCTACACACAATGAGTTTAATTCATCAGGTAAAGGTGAACTATATCCCACGCTACTAAAGGAATGTGAGGAGAATTGCTTTGATCATTGAAAAAAATAATTTAGAAATGGAAAAACTGTCTTATTTGTAATAAATAAATGAATGGATGATTTAAAAAAACAAATAAACAGTGATATAAACAAATATATAAATGAATAAACCGATACATAAATGGATGAATAAATAGATAGATAATAGTGGAGGGAGGGTTTGGTATATAAAATATTAGCCATCAGTTTGACCTTGGCTCCTCACAAAATGCTAGAATGAATTATTAAAGAAGTGGGAAAGGTTCTGAAAAGATAGTGGTGCTAGGTAAGAGACAACATGGCTTCATCAAGGACAGTTCACACCATGAACTTTTTCCACATAGTGAAAGGTGAATTTCAAGTAGCAGAGTGAATAATAAGTTCTGTTTTAGATATGCTGAAGTCAAGCTGCTAATGGGATGCCTAGATGGATTTAAAATATTTATTCTCGAGGTACTTGAAAGGATAGAAGAGCAAAGTTTTTGGGGAAAAATATTGAACCTTATTATTACCAATTAAAAAGCAACCAAAAATAACTATAACCAAACCATTCATACATTCTCTCTCTCTACCTCCCTCCCTCCCTCCCTCTCTCTCTCTCTCTCATTTGTTCTCTCTTTTTCTCTCCCCATATAGATATATAGATATCTCTCTATGTATGATTTCTGTCTAGCTCCCTATCTTTATAGATAGATGGATAGAGAGATAGAGATCATATATATAGATAGATATCTATATCTATATCTTATGTATCAAGAGAGAGTCTCTCAATCTCTATACAATTTGATAAAAATAATTGATACCTAGAGGATATATTCTGAATGTCTCTATTAATAAAATTCCAGGATCCATATCTCAAAGAAAGACCAGGATGATAGACAGAGGGGAGACCATACCTTGTGGTAACTGGTTAAAGAAACCGGGAAATTTCATTCTTGAGGAGATAAAGTTACAGAGGATATTAAAATTGATTTTAAGTATTTCAAAGCTGTCTTGTGGTAGAATAGATTTAACTTGTTCAGAAGCAGTTATGTGGCATGGTGACTAGAGTTCTGAGTCCTGAGTCTGGAGTCAGAAAGACTATCACCAGTTCAAATTTGGCCTCAAATGATTACTGGGTGACCCTGGAAAGCCACTTAACTTCTGTCTGGCTCAGTTTCTTCAACTATAAAATGCAGGTCATAATAGCACCTACCTTATAGGGTTGTTAGGAAGATCAAATGAGATTATAGCTATAAAGTATCATAGTGCTTGGCACATAATAGGAGCTTAATAGATCCTGATTTTTCCCCTCCCTCTTTTTCATTTTTCTTAGTTGCAGAGGTAAAGAATAGGGCCAATGCATGCACATATGTACATGTGTGTTTGTGTGTATAAATGTATATATGTGTGTATATATACAAATATATATACATACACACATATATATATGTGTGTGTGTGTATATATATATATATATATCACAGTAACAAAACCAACAAGAACCCTTTGTAATTAATAGAGACCTCCACAAGTAGAATGGTTGGGGAGGTATTAGTTACTCATCCCTCAATGTCTTCAAAGTGAGGATTTTACTAGAGCATTTGATTACAGATTATAAGACTTTTCCAGTGCTGAAGGTCTATGAATACTCATAAATGATATCTTCTAAATTACGTTTCAGATTAGTTTCAATCACACCCCAATCCCACAAAAATGTGATCTCTGTCACATAAAGTCTTAGATTTTTTTCTCTTTCTTCACTTTCTTTTGTTTTTTTTTTTCTTCTATGTATGTCTACATATGGTCATTAAATTAACCATAACTTACATTTATTTTGGGCTAGAGGTTTCACTGGTCGGGAACCTGCAGCCTTGAGGCCACATGTGGCCCTCTATGTCCTCAAGTGTGGCCCTTGACTGAATTCAAACTTCACAGAACAAATCCCCTTAATAAAAGTTTGTTCTGTAAAACTAGGACTCAGCCAAAAGGCTGCACCCAAGGACCTAGATGGCCACAGGGTCCCCACCCCTGCCTTAGCTCTTTTCTCACAATCACTCTGATAGGTAAGCATTGTCAATCAATATTAATAATCAAATCATTAGAGTGCAGCTGAAGAGTAACAATGGTTGGGATTCTGTTCGCTAGGCATTTTTGAATGCTTCCTCTGCCAAAGAGCCTCCTATTTACTACATGGTTAGCCAACCAGAACCAATTAGGACAATGTCTAAAGATGCTCCAAATATCTCCAAGGCAATTCCATTATACATCATCATGACTATCCTGGAAACAGGGTCCCCAGATGCTGCAAGTAGGGAGATGCTTCCAGAGATACTCTGCAAATTTTCCAGATGTCATTATATTATATAAGTTTTATAGATAAGGAAAGATGCTTGGAGTAGTTAAAAAAAAATACCGATCATGAAATAGTCAGTAAATATCTTAGGTGATATGTGAAACTAAGTCTCCTATATCTACATCTAATACTTTACCCATTATCCACACACAGTATATTCATTTTAAAGATAGAGAATTAGGAGAAAGGTAGAAATCTTCATCTTCATAAGATCATAGATTTTAAAATGGAGGAGATGTTAGAAGACCAGTTCAAGCTCATCATTTTACAGATCAAGAAACTGTGGCACAAATGGATTGGGTGACTTGTCCAGGGTCATACATCTAGGAAGTACTTGAGGCAGAATTTGGAACAAAGAGTTCCTGGCTCCAGATCCAATGTTCTATCTGCTATATCATGATGGCTCTCAATATATACTTATTTAATGAGAAGATAGAGTGAGTCTTTTTTTTATTTTTAAATTAATTAAATTAGTACTGAGATATCATTTTAGTTAAAAGTCAATCTGAAAAAGTATGTGGAACCCATCAATCAGCTTAGTTTGATTTTAAGTGTCCCATGTGGTTCAAAATAGCTTATTAAATGTAAGATAGAAAACATACATTTCAGATGTGAGAAAGAAGAGATTTTTAAAATATTTTCTAGAAAAAGAATTGGTTGGTATAACATAGTTCATTGGAGAATAAGGGGTTACATGGAATTTTGCTTTTAATAGGAATTAAGAATAGGAGAAGAGGCTAGAAAAAATAATTTAAAGCACTTCTGGCAGTCCTGGATGACAATATAAAAGAAATTACTAGTGGCAGGATGATGTTAATATAGAACAGGTGTAAAATATCAGAAAACAGGCATAGAAAAGAATCTGCTAATTTCAAATAAATAACTCTATTGACATTACATTAAATATGGAATACATTCCCTCACATCTTCAACTACATAGCATCCAAGGGCAAGCAGCTGCAGAGACTATTTCAGTCTAATGGTTTTAAATCATTTATTACTTTACTGAGTTGGAGACTGGGGAGTAAATATAATACTGTATTTTGTTTGTGTGTGTAGTTTTGGATGGAACACTTGTTACTGAACCTAATAAAAGTGCCTAACCCCACTTCCGGGAGTCACCCTCCACTATCAACCTCTGAAAGCCCAGAAAATATCACCCCAGGAAAAACCTTGGAACAGCTGAACCAGAAGAAAGATGGGGAGCAGTAGTGCAGTAGCCCAGGCAGCTTGAGGGATTAACGAGAAAGGCCCCTCTTGCCCTGGGGAAAGGGGAGCAATACTGAAGAGGAGGTGCCCCAACCAGCTAGTGGAAAGCTCCACTTTAGCACACCAGGAGGACATCCTGAAATCCAGCTGGTAGAGCAGGCAAACACCAACACCTGGACCTCCAAGTGACTCAGTGAGGGTGGGGCTAATGGTGGAAACCAGCTCAGAAAACCAACAGGTGCCTCAGCATTCTACAGCAAACAAGTCTCCCAGTGCCTCAGCAAAAATAAGGGAAGCAGCACTACAAAGGGCCCCAGGCACAAAAACACCCTGCAACATCCATCTGAAAGGAGCTAAAGAAAGCTAAAGAAAGGAAAAGCAGTGAACTAGAGTTGCTCTAGAGTTCCAGCCTTGCTGATTCCAGCTCAACACCAGGTAAGCTGCCAGAACCCTATAGCCTCCAATTGCCAACATTGGAGTCCCCAGCACACAAAGCTAGTGATCAAGACCTAGGCTCCCAACACAAGAAGCTTGGGTTAGTGCCCTCTGCTGCCTAGCAGGAGACCTCAATCATTTTAAAGGCCAGGGAATAAAGAAACACCACGAGTAAAAAGAAATGAATCATAGATTCATATTATGAGAAGAGTGACCATCAAGGCAGAAATTCTGAAGAGGACAACATTGTCAACAAACCCACATCTGCAACCTCAAAAGTGAATATGAACTGGTCTGAAGCCCAAAAAGCCTTCTTAGAAGAGCTCAAGAAGGATTTAAAAAGTCCAATAAGAGAGGTAGAAGAGTCCTTTAAAAATACAATTGGCCAACTGGAAAAAAAAAAGTATACTGAAGAAAACAAGTCCCTAAAAAATACAATTGGCCAACTGGAAAAAAGGTACACTGAAGAAAACAAATCACTTAAAAATTCAGTAGGCCAATTGGGGAAGGAGGTAAAAAATCTAACAGAAAAAACCAATTTGTTAAAAATTAGAATCTGGCAAATGGAAGCTAATGACTCTGTGAGAGAGCAAGAATCAGTCAAACAGAAAGAAAATGAAAAAACAGATGAAAATGTAAAATACCTCATTTGTAAAACAACTGAACTGGAAAATCGATCCAGGAGAGACAGTTTAAAAGTTATTGGTCTACCTGAAAATCACGATGAAAAAAAGAGCCTACACAGTATCTTTCAGGAAATCATCAAGGAAAATTGCCCTGAAGTCCTAGAACCAGAAAGTAAAATAGCCATAGAAAGAATCCACCAATCACCTCCTGAAAGAGATCCCAAATTGAAAACACTAAGGAAAATAGTAGCCAAATTCCAAAATTACCAGGTCAAAAAGAAAATACTGCAAGCAGCCAGAAAGAAACAATTTAAATATCATGGAACCACAGTCAGGATTACACAGGACCTTACAGTTTCTATTTTAAAAAGCCAGAGGGCATGGAACATGATATTCTGTGAGGCAAAGGAGCTTGGATTACAACCAAGTATCAACTACCCAGAGAAAATGAGCATGATCTTTCAGGGGAGAAGATGGATGTTCAACGAAATAGGGGACTTTCAAACGTTCCTGATAAAAACATCAGAGCTCAACAGAAAATTTGATCTTCAAGTAAAAGACTCAGGAGAGACATAGAAAGGTAAACAGAACAGAAAGATATAATATGTTGCTAATAAGGGCAAACTGTTTACATCCCTACAGGGGAAGATGACGCTTGCAACTCGAGAACAATATTGTTATTATACCATGTTAAAGGAGTATACATAAAGGGGGTGGATATAAGTTGACTTTGATGTAATGCTAAAAAAAAAATCTAATCAAGTGGGTTAAATGGATCCAAGTAAGTGGATTAATCTGATCTAAGAAAATGTACTGAGAAAGGAAGAGGCAGACAAGGGTAAATTACATTATAGGAAAAGACACAAAAACCTATTACAGCAGAGGGAAAGAAGGGAGGGAGATGAGCATTGTTTGAACCTTACTCTCATCAGATTTGGCTCAAGAAGGGAATAACATAATCAGTTAGGTATAGAAATCTAATTTGCCCTATAGTCAGTAGGAGGGAAAAGGGGAAAGAAAAAGGAGGGGGGTTAGAAGGGAGGGAAGAAACAGTAAGGGTAAAGGGGAAGAAAAGGCAAAGGGTTAATAGAAGGGAGGACAGCCTGGGGGAGGCGGTGGTTAAAAGCAAAACACTAATGAGGAGGGAAAAGGAGAAAGGAGAAAAAAAAGCATAAATGGGGGAGGGGAGAAGGATGGAGATAAAGACACAGATAGTAATCATAACTGTGAATGTGAATGGGATGAACTCTCACATAAAGTGGAAGAAGATAGCAGAATGGATTAAAAACCATAATCCTACAATATGTTGTTTACAGGAAACACATTTGAAAAAGAGTGACATACACAAGGTAAAGGTAAAAAGCTGGAGCAGAATATATTATGCTTCAGTTGAAGTAAAAAAGCAGGGGTAGCAATCCTGATCTCAGACAAAGCAAAAGCAAAAATAGATCTTATCAAAAGATATAAGGAAGGAAACTACATCTTGCTAAAAGGCACCATAGACAATGAAGTAATATCATTAATAAACATATATGCACCAAATGGTATAGCATCCAAATTCTTAAAGAAAAGTTCATGGAGTTATAGGAAGAAATAGACAGCAAAACTATACTAGTAGGGGACCTCTACCTCCCCCTCTCTGAACTAGATAAATCTAATCACAAAATAAACAAGAAAGAAGTTAAGGAGGTGAATAGAACATTAGAAAAGAATCATTACAAAAGCATATGGAAATCTTAATATGCCTAATGAGGTGATGACAAACAGTATTTTAAGCACTCAGTAGTGGGTTCAAAAATAATAATGATAACACAGATAAATATATATATATATGCATATATATGTTTGTATGTATGTATGTATGTATATGTATATACATATGACTTTATGGATTCCTAAATTATTTTCCTCGTGACAGATGACAAAATTAGTAACCTTGCTTTTTGGGCAAAATGAAAGAAACTGAAGGAAAATCCTTTAAGTGGTGGAAGATTAGTCCTGAGGTTTATAATAGTTTTAATTAGCTTTTCATTTAAATAGGTACATTCCAAATCTTTCTCTTTTTTTCCCTTTATACTAGAAATACAAGTGGTCAATACAAAAGAAGTCATATCAATAACAATTATAGTTAAACATTAGAAAGTTTATATGGTATGTTTACATTTACAATATACTTTCTCACAAGGAACCTATCAGGGAGGTAAAGCATATATTACATATGCTTTGCAAATATACAAGCTGAGGCTGAGAGACTTGTCTAGGGTAACCTAGGTAATTTCTGTTAGGACCAAAACTCAAACACAGTTCTCCTGTCTCTTCCTTGACCCCACAAACAAAATAGAAATTCAGGAGTAAAGCTGAAGCAGGACATTAAAAACGTTCATGGATACTGAGGAAAAAGAGAATAATTTAGCAATCTTGAAAGGGGTAGAAGGCAGGTGTGAGAAGGGAGAGCATTCCAAGTATGAGGAACAATCAGTGAAAATTGGTGAAGTTGGGAGTTGGAATATCTTGTGAGAAGAAAATCATTAAGACCAGTGTAACTAGATCAGAGTGTGTGGAGAAGAATAAAGTATAAGCATATTGGAAAGCTATTGGAAAGAAATTGATCATGTAGTAAAGGACTTAAAATCTCCAGATTTTTGATCCAGAACGTAATAGCGAACCACTTGAATTTATTGAGAAGGTGGAGAGACAGATCTGATTTTTCAATAAATCTCTATGGTTGCTCTGTGAGTTAGAAATCAGCCTGACATGGACAAAATCCATACCATTTATTTGAGTTTATAATCAAAAAGGTTTACTCAGCAATCATTAAGACAAACAGATATATTCTGGATTAACCTATTTCCCTTTTCTTTTGGATGTTTGTCGTTATATAGCCAGAAATGTTGTCTCTTGCTTTTCATTGGAGACTAAATCCCCTCATTGGCCTCCTTCCATTGTCCTCACTCTGTAAGATAGTTATACATGGCAAGTTGTTATAGCTTACAGCTATATAGCTATATCATACGGATTATAGCTGTGCCTGTATAATTCTGGTCAAGTCACTTAACTGTTCTGTGCCTCACTTTCCTTATGTTATTTAAGGTCCATTCCAGCTGGTACTATCTCTAGAATTCTCTATTTCCACAGGCTCTGGACACCTCTTCTCATTCACAATTTCACAGCAGCTAGCTTGCCTGTGCCATCCAGGGAAAGCTTCCTACTTCCATCACTGACCTTGGGCTCTTTTCTTTGATATAGTTCTGACCATGTCTTCACCCTATTTAATCTAATCTAATGTCTCCTTGTTGCATACAAGATAAAATATAAAATCTCTTACTTGGCTTTTAAAGCCCATTATAACTTGACCCTCTTACCTTTTCATTCTTCTTACACTTTACTCATCTCTATGTATCATGCAATCTAGTAATATTGACTTCCTCACCATTCCTTAAACACACGACATTGTTTTTCAACTTGGCTTGTTTTCAATGACTCTCTCTCATTCAAGGAACTGTCTCCCTTTTCATCTCTGCTTCCTGACTTCCTTCAATTCTCAGCTAAGAAGTTATTCTGAATCATCCTTAATTTGTTCCTTCTCTCTGAGTTTTTTCTAATTTCACTCACACACATATACACACACACATATATATAATTGATGTATTGTTGTTTGCATGTTATCTTATTTTTCCTCCATTAGATGATGAGTTCTTTGAGATCAGGGACTTGATCCCCATTTTTTTGTATCCTCTACACTTAACAAAGTGCGTGTCATATAGTGAGTATTTAATAAATGTTTGTAGACTTGATTGCATATAATACTATGAGGGAAAGCAATTTTTCTTGTATATATGTATGTGTGGATAGGTATGTGTATATATGTGTTTGTGTATATGTGTTTGTGTGTGTGTATAATTCTAAATCTTTATTATTTTTAATTTTTGTTGATCATGGTGGATAGTCTGAAATTCTGGCTAGATTTGTTGGCATAAAATATAACATTTTATCTTTGGCCTGTAAGCTCTGGAACCAATAAAAATCACATTTATGCTTTAGTTAATTAATCAGTTGATCAATTAATCAATAAAAATTGATTAAGCCACTACTACATGCCAAGCAGTGGCTCAGTGGATAGAGTGCCAGGCCTGGAGTCAGGACTATTCTTCATGATATCAAATCTGGCCTCAGACAATTAGTAGCTGTGTCACCCTGGGCAAGTCACTTAACCAGTTTGCCTCAGTTTCTTCATCTGTAAAATGGAGAAGGAAATGGCAAACCACTTCCGTTTCTTTGCCAAGTAAACCCCAACCTAGGTCACAAAGAATTGGACATGACTGAAATGACTCAACAATAGCAAACAACATGACAGGCATTGTGCTAAGCATCGGACAAACAAAGGTCAAGATGAAACAGGCCCTCTACTGAATAAGCTTACATTCTAGTGTTTGGAGGTGGATGATATGGATAATTCAAGCAGATAATTAAGTCATGGAAAGGCAAATGAAGTCTTTCTTCAGGGATTACCTTGTGTTGGGCTCTGGGCTAAATACCAAGCTTATAAAGAAAGGCAAAAATATAGTCCCTGCCCTCAAGGAGCTATCTTTCTAATGGGGGAAGTACCATAGAAGCAACTAGGTTCATAAAAAAATACAAACAAGAATAGAAGGAAGCCACTGAGAGGTAAAACTATTAGCAGCTGAGAGAGGCAGGCAAAGGTCATATTGATTAAGTAGAATTTATGCTGAGATTTAAAGGAAGGCAAAGAAATTAGAGGAAGAAATGAGGGATTAGAGTATTTCAGGCATAGGAAATAATCTGTGTAAAGGCATAGAGACAGAAGATGGAGTCAAATATTTGAGAAACTTCAAGTAGATGACTCATTGGATTGTAGAGTGAATGAAGACAATAAATGTATGAAGAGACTGAAAAAGTAGGCAGAGAACAGACTATGAGGAGCTTAGCATAACAAGGATGTTTAGAGTTAATTTTGGAGATAATATTAAGCCACTAGTGTTCATGGAACTGGAAAGGACATGGTCATATCTACATTTTAGAAAAATCACCTTGATAGCTGATTGTTGAATGTATTGGAGTGGGAGAGACTCAAAACAGAGAAAGAAGTTAGAAGGTGACAACATTATAATCAAGAGGTGATAAAAATGTATTAAAGTGATGACTATGTGAGTGGAGAGAAGAGGTCATATGATACTCTGTGGATGATGCAATGTGCTTTTATCAATCTCAATTTTGCCATTTGTTTCTAATACAGGACATTTTCTTTTATAATTTAATTAAATAGGATAGTCATGGTTTCTTTTCTTCACTTTTTTCTAGATCAGCGATTCTTGGATTCTCACTTGGATAGCTTTTCTCCTGCTAAATGGTTTATTATATCAAAATTGGAAGGACATGTGTAATATTTCTCTTTGGCTAACAATTCTGATGGAATCATTTTTTTTTCACCAAGTCTTAATTGACTCATAATGAAATTTAGAGTACTATGGCTATTCCATTCTTTTTTCCCTATAGTGTTCATTTGATTAAAAGGAATTCTCTTTGTTGGCTCCACTCTTGTTGCTGTTGTTGTTGATGTTGATGTTGATGTTGATGATGGTGATTTTTTCCCCCCCGGGGATTTCTTTTTGCAACTTTTGATTGTTTTTCTTTTAGTAGTTACATTTCTAACTGTTTTGAGATGAGAAAAAGGTGGACTTTCATTTACATTTTCGTTAAGATAACCTTGTGAAAAGTATCCCCTCATTCTTTTAGCATTGCATAATTCCTATAGTTGCATCATATTTCTTTTTTTCTGGTGTATTTCCAATTAACATTCATGAAGTAAAAATCATGTTTGAATAGGCACTTCTGACCCATGTGCACAAAGCACCTGTCTTTTATATCTACATAAGGCAGTACCACATTAAAAATTTAGCATCATGATTTTATGTTCTTTTGAACTGATTATCCAGAAGTTCCTTTTCTACTAACATTTATAAGATTTTTCTTGTTTATGTAAATTTGGAAGGCTTGTTAAAAGTCTGTTGGTACAAAGTACAGTAATGCAAACCCAAAGGAATGAAAGTATATGGAAATTTATTAGGGTGACATACTTTAAATAACATTTACCATTTTTTATTACAGTGCTGTGTTAACCCCTTTGTTATACTAATTTCTATACAGTTTGACTGCAGAATTAAAACGCTAAATTCATTTGTTTAAAATTCATATGCGGAAAAGCAAAGCTTGAACTTCCAATTTATGTTAGAATTTTATTTCTCAAATTAAACAGCTCCATATTGTGCCTCCTTGCAGATTATTAGCATCTTTTATACATAGCTCTTCATGACATATTAGAAATGTCTATTTTAAAAAGTGCTTTTAAACTCTCGCATGGTGGTCTACTTATATTTTGTTCCTTTGTTTTTCATATAGATGTGGTTGAAATAATATTGTGTTGTTTTTCATGTATAACACATTTCAAGAAGCATGAATCATTTCTCTTCACTATGAAACTACCTCTTCCACCATAAAGTCAATTCATTGACCTACTTTCTTGATGACCATTGTATTCCCAGGGGAAGGAAAATTCTATTCAATAGAATCTAGTCATTGCAGAGCACAGATGACAGGTTTAAAGTCTGTCTCTGCTTTTGGTGCCTAATCAGTCTGAGTTTTGGGTGCCAACATAAAGTATGAATATATGTGGTAGAGAGCTTTGCAATTTCTAGTTTTAGACAATAGCAATTCCATTATTTCATTTTAAAAGCTTATTGAATATATTGTAATTTTTTTCATATGTAATCCAGCCTTTGGTCCTCCTCCTGTTAAATTCTACACCCAGTTAATTGTCCATGTGTTTAATATGTATGTTAGTATACATTTATGTATGTGTATATATCTGTACATATATGTATTTGTATACATATACATAAAATTTATTAACTCTATGGATTTGCTAGTTGCATGTCATCATCTGGTCAGTATTCATTCCTCATCCACAGGTTCTTCCATGTAGATGACTTAAGAGATCTCTTTTGAGCAACAGTTGATTTCATCAACCAGGCTCTCTAGTTTTCTAGGTCTTGATTGTTCAGTACAATATTATCAATAACAGGAGTTTCTGGAGAAACTGGCAATTATGAATAAATCTCTCTTTTCTTTAGGCTTTTATAAGGTAAACTCTGTGCTTACAAATATGATTAGTGAGCATATATCTCATATTTTATGAAAACTCAATAAATTAATTATTACAGAAGAAATATTATTAATGATTACTTCTCACAGGTAATTTTGCAGAACAATACATTTCCATTTAAGATAATTATGTTTGTGCTGACATCTTGACTCTAGTAGCTCTCAGTGGCTGCTATTTTGGGGGTTAGGGGAGTGGTTATCTCAGGTAATAATAATAATAATAATAATAATAATAATAACAACAACAACTAATATGTTACAACACTTTACAAAGTGATTTCTTTACAACAGCCCTATCAATTAAGTAGTCCACATTTCAATATTCTCAGTTTTCCCATATATAGATAGTTTTGGAATAAATGATGTCTAAAATACCTTTTCACTCTTGATTAATTATTCTCTTATCCCATGGAGAGGTAATATAGTGTAGTATATATTAATCATATCTAATTATTACTTACTATTATCAGGTAGGCCTGAATCAAGGAAAATCTGAGTTTAAATCCTGATTCTGACAAAAACTGTGTGAACATGAGCAAGTCATTTAACTACTTAGTGTCACAGGCAACTTGCAAAAAACTATTGCAAGTCAGATACTTGTGATGCTAAAGGGAATTTCCATGCTTAGAGTGGCTATTGCCAATGAATCACATATCTATTAAGAAAAAAGTGGGGATATTATGATCCCACCTTACAGATGAAAAATTTGAGGTTTAGAATGATTTAATTGATTATAGATCTAAGGAATGTTGAACTGGATCTTGATCACTACTCATCTGACTTGTACTTGTGTGCTTCTACTATTTCCCAACTTTTAGCTCTTTTCAATATTTATATTGTTTTTCACAGAATATCTCAAAGAATGAAATTTATATGTCATTTCTTTGAAATTGACTCAGACATTAATAGATGGGCTGAAAAAAGCAGTATGCTTATAAAATTCTTCTGCACTTTAAAAGGAATTTAGCAATACTTCCACACTCTAGGGAAATTTCTTTGGTATCAACCAACTCGTGGTCACCTGAAATATCAATTAAACTCATTTTTCACTTAAAATTCGAGACTATCAATTTTAAAAAAACATTCTATTCACCATTAGAAGAGAAGAACGAGATTGGAGTTGTAATAAAATCTCTCTGGGAGACTTTCTGATACAGAGGTGGCTCTGTTATGTAGCATTTTGTACTTAGCAACAAATGGTCAGTGTTATCATTCCCCTGGGGCTTCCTGCTCTGTGACATTTTGATCACTTTTAAAATGTCACACAGTAATGACCACAGCATTTTAACTGGACCTTTCAAATAAATGCAATTTAGAGTGTTCTATAATAGTATTAGAAAATGAAATACAAAGCCAAGGATTCTGATAGGACTTTTTTTATATTCTCTTTCCTTTTCATAATTTTAACTATTTCAGGAAAATCATTAGCTAAATTTAATAGACAATAACTAAAGAAAAAAATTGGCTTTCTTTGCATTCTCAGTGCTTAGCAGAGTGCCTGACAGAGTAATCAATTAATGAGTGTTCCTTGACTTAACAATGAAAACTAAGTGACTAAGCTTATGTCTCACACTAATTTCTCAAGGTCTAAGGGCAGGGAAGGAAAGAGAATTTTGGATCCTAACTGAAGGTCTTACTTCATTAGTAGCCCATATCTTTTTTTTTTTGTAACTAGAAAGGCAAGAAAATAAACATTTGTTCTAAGGTTAAAAATGAAAACAAAAGAAGGAAAAAGATGTTTCAACAGTCAGTATATCTTGGCACTTTCAAACCTTGTTTTCTCAACTTCTAACTGGTAGTGTAACAGAATGTTATGACTAAATTTGAGAATTATACTAGATATTAATTTCAGATCTGCTAGTGTCTTAGTCTAATGCTAAACTAGAGAATTGCTACATTCATTTAAGAACATACTGTTTGGTGGTTTTGTTATAGGTTATTATTGTTGTTGCTGCTGCCATTTCTATTGTATTGTGTTTGGTTCAGGCTCTTTTTTAATATGTGTAGAGATCTTCTGGTATGCAAACTCCATTCATCAATGAAGACTAGTAACTGATGATAATTCAGTCTCTAAAGGCTGCTTGGGCATATTGAGAGCTTATATATGATCATAGCATCATAGTTCTAGAGCTAGGACAAATAATAGAGGTCATCTAGTATGACCCCTTCAATTTACAGATGAGAAATTTAAAAGATCAGAGAGGTAAGTGAATTAATTAAAGTCGTATAGTACTAATTGAAAAGTCATGACTTGAACCAAGATCTTCCTAATGATCACATCAGCCCTCTTTCCATTTAAAATAACCCAATCCATCAAGAAGCATTTGTGTATTTACTATAAGTAAATACTAGAAATATTTACCATATTCACTATAATTTGTGTATTTACTATATACTACTTCCTTTCAAGGAAGAATAATAGCATGCGCTTTTAAAGTCAAAGCAAAATATGTACAAAAGACATATAAGCTCTGGTCTTGAGGGAGATGTGCCCTCTTTCCATAAAGAGGGCATATCCAACCCTGATACTACATGAACCACTTCTTGTCATACGAAATTGGGAAGAACTTGACTCCATAGCAAAGGAATCAGACACCTTTCTCACTCTGTCTCATTAGACTCCCACTCCAGAGTAGAATTCTGGGGAGAAATGTCTTAACAAAGTTTAGGTTTGGCTCATGCAAAAGGAATCAACTGTGATGAGGAAACATTAAGTTAACTATATGTCATTTACTGTTCTAAGAAGTGAGGATACAAAAAACAATGATAGATATTCCCTGACCTCAAGGAGCTCACAAGCTAATAGAGGAGACAACATACAAATAAATTTATACAAACAAGCTATATACAGAATAAATAGGAAATAATCAACAGAAAGAAGGCATAGGGGGGAGCCAAGATGGTGGAGAGAAGCCAGGAAGTTGCTCGAGTTCTCCCCAGTTTCTCTCAAAAACAACATTAAATCAAGCCTCTAAATGGATTCAGGAGTGACAGAACCCACAAAAACTTGGAGTGAAACCATTTTAGAGCTTTAAGATATCTTAGAAGGACTTCAGGAAAGGTCTGTCTCACTTGGGTAAAAGTGGAGCACAGCACAGCACAGATGGTATCCAGGCAAGTAGGTAAGAGACTCTTAGCCACAGCACAGATCAGCAATGGAGGTCCTGGCTCAGCAGGCCAGCAGTGAGGTCTCCAGCCTCAGCACAGAAGGCAAATTGCAAGCTCTGGAACTCTGGCACAACAGGCACGACTAAGCCAGGCCACCCAGAGAACAGTGGGCAACCCTCAAGCACCTGCGGCCCCAGTGTGGAAAGCAGGTGACCAGGCCTCTGGATGCCAGCACAAGAAGCTTGAGATAGTGCCCCCTGTGCCCCAGGAGCAGCATTCAACTTTAAAAACTGTAAAATAGGCTGAAAAATGATTAAGAAGCAGAAAAGACCTGTGACCATAGAGAGCAGCTATGGCAACAGGGATGTTCAAAACATGAGCTCAGAAGAGTAAAACAATGTCATAATGCCCACATGTGAAGCCTCAATGGGGAATATGAATTGGTTTCAGGTCAAAAAAATCTTTTTGGAAGAGCTCAAAATGAATCTTTAGGGGCAGCTAGGTGGTGGAGTGGATAAAGCTCCAGCCTTGGAGTCAGGAGAACCTGAGTTCAATTCCGGCCTCAGAAACTTGACACTTACTAGCTGTGTGGCCCTGGGCAAGTCACTTAACCCCAATTGCCTCACACACAAAAAAAGAATCTTTAAGATCAAGTAAGAGAGGTAGAAGAAAAATTGGGAAAAGAAATGAGTTATAAAGGAAAATAATGAAAGAAGAGTCAATAGCTTGAAAAAGTCACACAAAAAAATGACTAAAGAAAACAACCCATTAAAAAAATAGAATTGGCCAAAAGGAAAAAAAAATCCACTGAAGAAAACAACTCCTTAAAAGTGGAATTGGGCAAATGGAAAAGGAGATACAAAAGCTAACTGAAGAAAATAATTCATTAAAAATTAGAATTGGGCAAATGAAAGTGAAATGACTCTATGAGACATCAAGAGTCAGTCAAACAAAATAAAAAGAATGGAAAAAGTAGAAAAAAATGTGAAATACCTCATTGGAAAAGCAACTGATATGCTTTTAAAAAGAAACAATTTAAAAAGAAACAATTCATATATCATAGGACTACAGCCAGGATTACACAGGTCTTAGCAGCTTCTACATTAAAGGACTGGGGGCTTGGAATGTGATATTCCGGAAGGTACAGGAGCTTGGATTACAATGAAGACTCAACTACCTACAAAATTTAGCATAATTTTTCAGGGGAAAAGATGAACATTCAATGAAATAGAGGACTTTCCAACTTTCCTAATGAAAAGACCAGAGCTGAAAGGAAAATTCAGTATTCAAATATAAGACTCAAGAGAAGAATAGAAAAGGTAAACAGGAAAGGAAAAAGACAGTGTGTTATTCGATAAAATTTAAACTGTTTTCTCTACATGGAAACATGATACTTGTAACTCTTGAGTGCTGTATCCCTCTTAGGACAGTTAGAAGGAGTATACATAGCCAGAAGTTATGGATATAACTTGATTTGATGTGATCATACAAAAAAAAATTAAGGGGTTAAAAAAAGATTATATTGGGAGAAGAGGAAAGGGAGAGGCAGAATAGGTTAGAAGGGAGGGCAGAAGTAGGAGTGGAAAGGGGAAAGAAAAAGGGGAAGTTGATTGAAGGGAGGATAGATTGAGAGAGATGGTGGTGGTTACTGATGGTTTTAGATAGATAATTACTTATTTTAAGAAAAATTCCATTTATTCCTATGTTCTCTAGTGTTTTTTAATAGGAATAGATGCTGTATTTTGTCAAAAGCTTTTCCTGCATCTATTGAAATAATCATATAATTTCTCCTAGTTTTGTTATTGATATGGTCAATTTGCTTATAGTTTTTCTAATATTGAACCAGCCCTGCATTCCTGGTATAAATCCCACCTGATTATAGTGTAGTATCCTGGTAATAAATTACTGTAATCATTTTGGTAATGTTTTATTTAAGATTTTTGCATCAATATTCATTAGGGAAATTGGTCTATAATTTTCTTTCTCTGTTTTAGCTTTTCCTGATTTAGGTATCAGCACCATATTTCTGCAGTAAAAAGAATTTGGTAGGACTCCTTCATCACCTATTTCCCCCAATAGTTTGTAATACATTAGAATTAATTGTTCTTTAAATGTTTGGTAAAATTAACTTGTAAATCCATCTGGTCCAGGAGACTTTTTTCTTAGGGAGGTCATTGATGGCTTGTTCAATTTTTTTTTCTAAAGTGAGGTTATTTAAGTATTTTATTTCCTCTTTTGTTAATCTGGGAAATATATCTATATCTATATCTATATATGTGTGTGTGTGTGTGTGTATATTCACACATTTCATTTGATTGTCAGGTTTATTGGCGTACATTTGGGCAAAATAGATCCTAACTTTTGTTTTTTATTTCCTCTTGATTGGTGGTGAATTCATTGTTATCATTTTTGATACTGGTAATTTGGTTTTATTCTTTTTGTGATCAAGTTAACCAAAGGTTTATCTATTTCATTTTTTCCCATAAAACCAGCTGTTAATTTTATTTATTAGTTCAAAGGTTTCTTACTTTCAATTCTATTAATCTCTCATTTGAGTTTCTGAATTTCTAATTTGATATTTAATTGGACATTTTTAATTTTTCCCTAGTTTTTTAGTTGCATGTCCAATTCATTGATCTCCTCTTTCTCTATTTTATTCATGTAAGCGTTTAGAGATACAAAATTTCTCCTAAAATCTGCTTTAGCTTGTACATTGTCTCATTATTGTTGTTCTAGTTAATGAAATTATTGAATGTTTCTATGATTTATTGTCTGACCCATTTGTTCTTTAGGATTAGATTACTGTTTCCAATTAATTTTTACTCTATCTTTTCATGGTCCTTTATTACACATATTTTTTCATTGCATCATGATTGGAAAAAGATTCATTTAATGCATCTCCCTTTCTGCATTGGGTTGTAATGTTTTTATACCCTAATATGTAGTCAATTTTTTTTTTATGTAGGTACCTATTTGGATACAATTTGGATACAATATTCCTTGGAGTTTTCATTTGGGGATCTCTTTCGGAGGTGATCAGTGGATTCTTTCAATGACTATTTTACCTTCTGGTTCTAGGATATCAGACCAGTTTTCCTTGATAATTTCTTGAAAGATGCTGCCCAGGCTCTTCTTTTGATCATTGCACCTGAGAAAAGGCATATTCCTTTCTATCCCCATTCAATTTTCTCCAGAGGTCTACCATTTCTAAATTTTTCTAAAATTCTATTCATGTGCTTAGTTGTTTTCTTGTTTATTTTGTGGTTAGATTCTTTTAGTTCTGAGAGGGGGAGGGTGATATCACTCACTAGTATAGTTTTGCTTTCTATTTCTTCTTATAATTTACTTAACTTCTCTAAGAATTTGGATGCTATTACACTTGGTGCACATGTTTAGTATTGATATTACTTAATTGTATATGGTACTTTTTAATAAGATGTAATTTCCTTCCTTATGTTTTTAATTAGTCTATTTTTCTTTAGCTTTGTCTGAGATCAAAATTTCTACCCCAGCTTTTTAATTTTATTTATTTATTTTTTTTTTACTTCAGCTAAGGCATAATCTGCTCCAGCCTTTTACCTTTATCTGTGTATATCTCTCTGCTTCAAATGTGTCTCTTCTAACAACATATTGTAGGATTATGTTTTTAATCCACTTTACTATTTTGTGGGAGAGTTCATATAATTTACATTCGCAGTTATGATTACTAACTGTGTTTTATCCCTCCATTTTATTTCCCCCCATTTATACTTTTCTCTCTCCCTTCACCCTGTTTCTCCTCTCCAATGTTTTGCTTCTGACAACCACCTCCCTCAATCTATACTCCCTTCTATCAACTCCCCACCCTTTTCTTTCCCCTTTCCTCTACTACTTCTGCCCTACCTTTTATCCACCTCTCTCCCTTTTCTTTCCTTTTCTCCTCCAACTTCCCTATAGGGTAAGATAAATTTCTATACCCAGCCGACTGTCTATGGTATTCCCTCCTTTAGCCAAATTCAATGAAAAAAAGGTTCAAAAAATGCTCACCCCCTCCCTTCTTTCCCTTTACTCTAATAGGTCTTTTGTGCCTCTTCATGTGATGTAATTTACCATATTTTGCATCACCTTTCCTCTTCTCCCAGGAAAATCATTTTTTACCCCTTATTTTTTTTATATCATCACATCAACATCAACTTATATCACACCCTCTGTCTATGTATACCCCTTCTAACTGCCCTAATAAAGATACAGTTCTTCCCATGTAGGGATGTAAACAGTTTAACCTTATTGAATTTTTTTTTCCTTTCCTATTTACCTTTTTTATGCTTTTCTTCTATTTGAAGATTAAATTCTCTGTTGAGCTCTGGTCTTTTCATCAGGAATGATTGAAAGACCCCTATTTCATTGAATTTCCAACTTTTTTACATTCAATTTTGCTTGATAATTGATTCTTTGTTGTAATCCTAGCTCCTTTGCTTTCCAGAATATCATATTCCAAGCACTCAGATCATTTAATGGAGAAGCTGCTAAGTCCTGTGTGATTCTAACTGTGGTCCAACAATTTTTGAATTGTTTCTTTCTAGCAGCTTGCAATATTTTCCCCTTTTCTGATAATTCTGGAACTTGGCTATAATATTCCTTGGAGATTCCATTTGAGAAGTATTTCAGGAGGTGATCTGTGGATTCTTTCAAGGACTATTTACCCTCTGGTTGTAGGATATCAGGGCAGTTTTCCTTGATAAGTTCTTGAAAGATGATGCCCAGGCTCTTCTTTTGATCATTGCCTTCAACTAGTCCAATAATTCTTAAATTATCTCTCCTAGACCAATTTTCCATGTCAGTTGCTTTTCTAATGAGGTATTTTACATTTTCTTCTATTTTTTTCATTCTTTCAATTTTGTTTTACTGATTCTTGATGTCTTGTAGTGTCATTACCTTCTATTTGTCCAATTCTAATTTTTAAGGAATTATTTTCTTTAATTAGCTTTTGTATTTCCTTTTCAATTTAGCCAATTCTACTTTTAAAGGAGTTGTTTTCTTCAGTCAATTTTTGTCCCTCCTTTTCCAAGCTGTTGGTTCTCTCTCACATACCTCTAATTTATTTTCCTAATTTTTCTTCTACTTCTCTTATTTGATTTTTAAAATCCTTTTGAGCTCTTCCAAGAAAACCTTTTGGGCTTTACACCAACTCATATTCTCCTTTGAGGTATCACCTGTAGGCATTATAATATTGTTATCCTTTTCTGAGTTTATATTTTGGTCTTCCCTGTTACCATAGCAGCTATCCATGGTCAAGTTCTCTTTTGCTTGTTGCTCATTTTTTGCCTATTTCATGGAGGGTTTTTTTTTAATTTGGGGTCTCCTCCTGGGGTACAGGGGTCACTTTTCCAAACTTTTTGTGCTGGGGGGTCAGGGGTCTGGTCATAGGCTTTGGATCTTTTAGGATCTCAGGTGCTGGCAGCTTGCTCACTGCACAGGGGTGACCTGGCCTAGACAGGCCTCTTGTTGCCTGGTTTCCGGGGTTAGCAACTTGCCTTCTTTACTTTTGCTGGAGAACTCACAGCTGGCCTGCTGAGCCAGGACTGAGGGACCTCCATTGTTGATATGTGCTGTGGCTAAGAGGCTCCCACTGACTCATTCAGATACCATCTGAGCTGGGCTGCACTCCCCTTTTACCCCAATGAGACAGACCTTTCCTGAAGTCCTTCTAAGATATCTTAAGCTGTGAAATGGTTCCACTCCAAATTTTTGTGGGTTCTGTCACTCCTGAATCCATTTAGAAGCTTTATTTAATGTTTCTGAAGGAAGGTTGGGAGAGCTCACCATCTTGGCTCCACTTTCTCTAAATCACTATTGATTAGAGAAATACACATTAAAACAGATCTGAGATGTACCACCTCACACCATCAGATTGGTTAATATGACAGAAAAGGAAAATGACAAATGTTGGAAAAGATGTGAGGAAATTCAAACACTAGTGCTTTGTTGTTGGAGTTGTGAACTGATCCCATCATTTTGGAGAACAATTTGGAACTATGCCCAAAGGGCTATAAAACTGTGCATACCCTTTGATTCAGCAATACCACTGCTAGATGTGTATCCCAGAGTAATAATAAAGAAGGGAAAAGGGCCCACATGTACAAAAAATATTTATATCAGCTCTTTTTGTGGTGGTGAAGAATTGGAAATTGAGAGGATACCCATCAATTTGAGAATGGCTCAACAACTTGTATATGAATGTAATGTAATATTATTGCATAAGAATTATATAAGAAATGATGAGCAGGCAGATTTCAGAAAAAGCTGGAGACTTAGATGAACTGATGTGGAGTGAAGTGAGCAGAAGCAGGAGAATATTGTACATAATAACAACAATATTGTTCAATGATTAACTATGAAAGACTTAGCTCTTCTCAACAATATAATGACCAAGACAATTCCAAAAGACTCATGATGGAAAATACTAATCATATCCAGAGAAATAACTATGGAGTCTAAATGCTTATCAAAGTATACTATTTTCCTTTTTGGTTTTTTTTTTTGTTTGTTTGTTTTTTGCCCACTTTTTTTTTCCCTATTCTGATTCTTCTTTCACAACATGATTAATGTAGAAATATGTTTAACATGATGATACAAGTATAACTTATATCAGTTTGCTTGCTGTCTGGGGGAGGAGGGATGGAGAAAATTTGGAACTCAGAATCTTACAAAAATGAATGTTGAAAACTATCTTTACATGTAATTGGAAAAAAATAAATACTATTAAAAATAAAGTTATGAATTCAAACTGGAGCCTCTCCTCACAAATGTCAATAGGGAAGAGACCACATGAAAGCAAAGTGAAATAGGCACACCAATGAGTATGATCCATAGTATGGTGTCAAAGATCCATTGTCATGCATTCACTGTGGCATGGTCTTTGAAAACCCTACTTGAGCAAATTTTTGGGTTTTCCCTAACTACTCTTACTCTTATTAAATAGAATCATTATTACATAGATTTTAGGGAGGAAAACAAAGCAGGTGGTAGCATAAAAAGGGTTTTATGTTGCTTACCAAGCAACATAATTGATTGATACCACATTCCTCAGCCTTTTCTCTCCTCTGATTGGAGGGCTGAAGGGTGGAGTACCAAACTCTTACAAAAACCTTCTTTTATAGAGGGCAGAAACTAGACTTTTGAGGTCAATCTATTCTGCAGTTGCTACTCCACCTGGTTTCAGTTCTAAGAAACAGAATGCCTCTTAATCTTCCTCTCCAACCTCATTTTTCTCCTCCTTTTTTGTGTTGTCTCACCTCCCCCTCCAAGATTGTAAGCTCCTTGAAGGCAGCACTAGAGACTGTCATTTTCTTAATTCTATCCATAGCATTTAACATAAAGTCTGGTACATAGCAGGCACTTAATAAATGTTTATTGGACTAGATTATTGGATTGGATACAATACAGATATTGACCTGAATCTTGAAGGAAACTGTGAATTCTAGGATGCAGAAATAAAGAGGGAGGTCATTACAGCCAAAGTAGACAGCCAATACAAAGGCATAGATATGGGAATTAGAATGTTATGTATGAAGAATATAGTGGTTGGTGAAGAAAGGGCACAAACATATGTTAAGTCCCTATTATTTGCCAAGCACTGCACCATGCACTTTACCAATATTATTTCATTCAATTCTTACACATTCCTAGAAGGTAAGTGCTAATATTTTGCCCATTTTGCAGTTGAGGAACCAAGGCAGACAGAAGTTAAGTAACTTCCCCAAGGTCACTGTTAGCAAGCATCTGAGACCAGATTTGAATTCAGATCTTTTTGACTCCAGACCCAGCAATCTATCCACCATGTCACCTAACTGCCTGTGAAGAGGATTAATGTGTAATAAATTTGAGGAGGTAGGTTACATGGTTTAAATAATTCCAAAGGTAATAAGGATTCACTGTAGTTTGAGTCAGACAGTGACATAGTCAATCCAGTGGTTTAACATAGTTTTGACAACTATGTAAGGAGTGAATTGAATTGGGACAAGATTATATCAACTTTTTAGTTGATATATCAATTCATATATACAAACACACATATATGTGCATATGCTTATGCACATATATGTGTGCATACACACACACATGAACACTGACAGACACCCACGTGAGTTCATCAAGTACATAAACCATTATCCACCCCCAATCTAACTCTATTCCAAACTGTTTTGTTAATGTTGATGATGATACAATACTTCCATTAAACTAGAATCATAATGTTTCTGTCATCCTCTATTCCAAAGTCTTACTCTTCCCTCGTAGTCAATTATCAAGTCTTATCATTTCATTTCCACCACATCTCTAATATATCTCCTTTGTTCTCTGACATGGCTACAACCCTAGTTCAGAATGTCAGTGCCTGATTAAAATAGCCCTCTGGCTCTACCTCAATTCTCTACCTACTCCAATACATATTCCACACATCTGCCAAAGTGATATTTCTAAAACTTCATTTCTGACCATATTAAATCCTACTTCATAAATTCCCATGACTTGTTATAACCTCTAAGATCAACTAAAAACACCTGCATTTTTCATTTAAAGTTGGGTTGTTGTCTTTTTATTTTTTAAAGTCTTTAACATTCTTTCTCTTCATCCATATATTAGGGGCAACTAGGTGGTGCAGTGGATAGAACACTGGGTCTTGGGTTAGGAAGACCTGAGTTTAAATTTGACCTCATATACTTATCAGCTGTGTAACTTGAGGCAAATCACTTAACCTCTAGGTATTTCAGTTTCCTTATCTGTAAAATGGGGATGATAATATCAGCTACTTCCCAGCCTTGTTGTGAAGACCAAATGAGATAACTCTATAGCATATGGCATAATGCTTGGCACATAGTGCTATAGAGATGTTAGCTATTATTACACCCCTATTGATGTTTTTGCTTATACTCACATAATATAATCAATTTCCCATGTTTCTGTCTTTTCACCAACTGTCAGTCCTGGAACAAACTCCTACCTCACTTCCATCTTTTGAAATCCTTGGCTTCTTTCAAGAGTCTCATTGAGTTATCTTCCACATGTAGCCTTACTCCCCCTCATGGTGTCTCTGGCATGTGTGCCCAATTCTCAAAAATGATCACATATTTATTTTGTGTATGTTCCATATGTATTTATGTACAAGGTGTCTCTCCCATTAAAATATAAGTTTTCTGAGGTCAGAGACCATTTCATTTCTTTCCTTTCAATGCTCAGTGCTTAGCATAGTCTATAGAACATTATTTACAGCATTTCAATATAATCACCTGATTGCACATGATCAGTTAACAACGTGTATTGACCAACCACTGTGAAAAGCTCAGAACAGTGTGCATTGTGAAGAAAAATAAAATAATAAATAAAATAAAATAATAAATATTACTATAGTTTGAGTCAGAAAGCCTAGATTTAATTCTTAACTCTTTTATTTATTAGAACAAGTCATTTTTCCTCTGGATAAATCATTTAATCTCTATGGTCCTTAGTTTCTTCACCTGTAAAATGATGAAGTTAGACAAAATGTCATGTAAGGTGCCTTGCAGCTCTAAACTTATGAAAAATGGAATTTTATAGTTCATAATGCCCAAAGATAAATTATTTCATCTGACCATCACGGAAATTCTACAAAGTAAGTAGGGATTCTATTATCATTCCCATTGTATAGATGAGGAAATGAAACCAAAAAAAAAATGACTTGTCCAATATCATAAAGCTAAGAAATAACAGAACTGGTAAAAATCAGTACTAAAACACATGAAAAAAGAAATCACAGAAAAAATAAATTTACCCACAATGTACAGACTAATATTGTTGAAATAAACTGAATACAAGTGCTTAGGGATAACTAGAATGAATGGCATGATTGGAGTCTAATCTATGTGTATGTAACCTATAAAATCTATCAAAACAGTATTAACCAGACTGGAGTAAATACAATTGTATCAGAAACTATGTTCACAAATGCTTATAAATAGAGTCAAATTTTGGCTAATACTCTCACCTTTTCAATAATAGTCCCCTCTTGTTTCCACACCTGGAGGAATTAAAGAGTTGCCAGGTTGCCTTGACACCCAATGAAGACTCATGCACAGAAGTGGTCTGATAATTCCTGGGGTTCATGAAAACCCCACAACTATTCAATATGAGAACCTTAGAAATCACCGCTACTTGCTATCAACATTAATCAGAGAACTGTCCAGGCTATAGTTATGGCTACAGAACCTGCACAGAAAGCTAAAGCATGGAATGGCCAATGAAACTTAACAGAGTTCCATATGGCTAAACCGTCCATGGAAGATACAATAAAAGAACTTCAGTATTGCTTAGAAAAATCAAAAAGCAAAGCTTCTTGATAAACAGAATAGGAAAATAGCATTTTTTCATATATGTGGTATATTTATTGTGTTTCTATACCTTCTGCTGATAAATGAAAGGGAGCTTCTGAAAGGGCTGGGAGTCTTAAGCACTGGAAGTACAGGTCACTAACAATAGGTAAACTGAAAAATCAATTTAATACAGCCCAGCATGTACTGATTTGTTTAACAAAAAGAAATTCGACTCTGCCAGAAGCTGGATAAAATAAATGAGTTTTATATTGTGCCCCCAAGACAACAGCATCTAAGCCCTGATGTACCACTGAGAGAAATGAGTTTCAGAGGAATCTTAAGCATGTCAAACAAATGCTGGGAAATTCACACCTAGGGACTTATAGTGAGAGCATCCTGTGGTATTTTATCTGTTTATTGGCTAATCGTTAGCCTGCACCTGCAAGGATATTTATTACTGCAGGAGAGTCTAAATTAGACAAGTCTTGATTAACCAACCATTTAGACAATCTAAGGGGAAAAATGTTTCAGAAACATATATATTCACACCTTCCTTTGAGGATTACTTGCATCTTTTGCTGGTATTCTTAGTTTCTGGGGTGTGTTGCTAAGTCCATTTTCTGCCCTCTATAAAGAAAGTCATTGGGAAGAATTTGATATTCCCCCCTCAAACTTTTCAATCAGAGGGGAGAGGAGGCTGAGCAAGGTGATGTAAAATAAGGCTTGATTTAACAACATAGTGATGAGATTTAAAGGGATGAACTTATCCTGAAAGAGGCATCATGTTCCATGGAATGGAATTTATGCAGAGGAGCAGATGCGAAGTGAAGTACTGCTCTCATGTATTGGGGGGATTTTTTTGGACTTAAGTGTAAAACTGCCTTTATCTTCATTGAGTCCTATTTCTAATTCATTCCAACATTCTTGCCTATCTGAAACCTTTTGAATCTTGTATCTTTCAACTAACATGCTAGTTCTTCCTCCCAGATTTATTTCAACTACAAATCTGGCAAGTATGTGATCCTGTTCTATTATTTAAATAATTGTTTAGGATGTTAACAGCATAGGTACCAGTACAGATCCCTGGGAGACTCTGGTACAGACCTCTTCCTAAGGTGACATGGGGCTATGATGACAATTCTTTGCATCCAGTCATTCAGTCAGTTCCAATGACAACTAACTATTCTATCATCAAATATACATTTCCCCTCATTTTTGTAGAAATATCATAGAAATGTCTTCAAATACTTTTTTCCTAAAATATATCTATATCATTCCCCTTATCTAAAAAATGTTAAGTGGAGTTAGACTGAAATGACTTATTCTTGATGAATCTATTCTAATTCCTTGTGATTATTGCATTAATGCATGTTCCTTGGTAAACCTCCTATAAATTAATGCAGATCCTTCTATCTGATGGGATTTTATTTCCATGTGAGCTCTTGTTATTGACCTAGGTTCACCTTATGGGCAAGGATCCAGAGAACTGGGCACCAGGCAGCTAGGAGACAGTGGATAGAGTACTGTATCTGGAGTCAGGGAGAACTGAGTTTAAATCTGCCTTTAGACTGTTAATAGATTTGTGACGTAGGCCAGTCCCTTAAACTCTATTTGCCCTTAATTTTCTCATCTGTAAAATGGAAATAATAATAGCACCTACCTCCCATGGTTGTTATGAGGATCAAAAAAGATAATATTTATAAGTTCTTAGCAGAGTGACTGGCCCAGTGAGGATGCTATGTAAGTATCAGATAATATTTTAGCTCAATATATTCTTGCTTCATGTTTACATTTATTAAAAATGTTTTTTTTAATTGATCAAATCTTTCATCTTGAACTTGTCAAGTTCATTGGTTTATAGCATGCAGTTTCCATTACATTTCCCTTGGAGAAAACAGGAACAATATTTGTACTCTTCAATACTGTGGCCCCTCTTCTAACATCCTTAATTTTTCAATGATCACAGACAGTGGGTTACTTATCACATATGCCATTTTTTTTTTTTGGTATTCTCTAAGGTAGTTTTTCTGAATCGTATATGCAATTGGTAATTAGAACTCACCAATATGTTTCTGTCCAAAAGAAAACTCACTATATTTCTCCTTGAATCCTCCCCTTCCTACCTTCCCTATTACTCCTGATCCTGAGACTTGTAACTCAGCAATCATTCTGGGCTCTCCACTATCCTCCCATATCCAATCTATTTCAAGGTCTGTCAATTTCACCTTTGGAAAAGTTCTCAAACATGTCCCTTCTCTCCTGGCACTGTCACTAGTCAACATCACCTCACACCTGAAGTATTTCAGTAGCCTGTTGCTGGTTGTACCTGCTTCAAGTCTCTTCCTGCTCCAATCCATTCTCCAATTAGCCACCAAAGGATTTTCCCTAAAGCACAGTTCTGACCCACTACTCCATAAACTAAAGTTGCTTACTGTCACCTCCAGGAACAAAAGCAAAATATTCTGTTTGGCATTCAGAAGTCATTCCTAATCCCCTCCTACCTTTCCAGTCTTCTCATACCTTACTCCCTGCCAATTATCTTCTGGCTGCTCCACAAAGAAGATGCCATCTTCTCTTTCTCCAGGCATTTTCTCTGGCTGTCCCTTATGCCTGGAATGCTCTCTGTCCTCTGTTCACTCTCTCACTTCATCCCAACTAAAACTTACAGGCACTTGCCTGCTGCATGACCATGGGGTTCAAGATCTCCCCCAGTTTGCTGAGGTGGGGCTTGCTGCTGGCTTGCTTGGCCTCCCATCCTGTCCTGCTCCCCCTCCCGCAGAGGGAGAGGGGCCTTTCCCATTAATCACCCAAACTTCCTGGAATACATATTCCTTGTTAATTTCATTTTTTCTTATATCTTCCATAAAGTAGCTAGTAAAAACTTGAAGACTTTTTTTCCTGTTCTTTCATCAAGGTATCTCAAGGGCATTAATGTTCGGCTGATTTTTACCATTTACTGGTTCTCATTCATGCTATGTGGAAATCCCATCCACATTTCCCATCATTGTATTGAGCTTAATCAAATGACTAGTGTGAGATAGTTGCAACATTTACTTAGTTAGTGGCTGAAAGAAAATCAAATAACCTCTCAGAACCTCATCCTCCTTGTCTATAAAATGAGGGTAATATATATTTATAAAATCTACCTAACCAAGCTGCAGCAAGTAAATGACTTTGTAATCCTTAATAGAGTTATTAGACAATGTTGCATATTCAATAGAATGTTGGCCTCAGAGTCTGGAAGATTTGTTTTTAATTCTTCCTCTTACACATACTCTTCATATAACGCTGAGAAAGTTATAGAATCTCTCAGTGTCTTTAACAATTCTTTAAAACTGTTGAAGAGTATAAAAAATTTAGTGGACCAAAAGATGATCTAGATTAAAAACCTGACACTGTTACCCTGAGCTAGTCAATTTAACCCCTGTAATTCTTAGTTTCCTAATCTGTAAATAAAGAAGTTGAACTAGGAAGATTCCAAAGACTTTTATAACTCTTTACATCTGATGCTCTATTAGTTTATATTGGTAGAAGGAATTCTCTCTCTGATTTTCTTATAACCATGAAATTATAGATCAGGATCCAGCAATTCTCCAAAACAGTTGTATATGAAATGTGAAATGATTATGGATTATGCAATTTATAAAACTTGCTCATATTAAAATGAGTCCTTCCACATTCTTATATTTAATATGTGTATACATGTATGTATGTGTATATACACACACATACACAAAATATGTCATAATTGGTATCTATATAAGCTGCAGTGGGGGAATTAGTCTTAAAGCACTAATTCTTGGGCTTTGAATCATTGAGAATCATGGAAAAGACTGGTGTCCAAATGAAATTCAACCTGATGTCCTCCTTATGTTCCATTCAAGTCCAAGTTAAAATTATTCAATAAATTCATACAGATGGAGTTATTAAATGAGCTGTCCAGCTAACTTAGTCTTATAAACTTCAAAATATATTTTTGTGTTTTTTCCCAGTCCAGAAATTTAAGCCATTCTCTTTCACTTTAGCAAGAATTTTTAAAGTTTTTATTTCCTTTTATTTTTCCTGATTTCATGTAAAAATAATAATTATTTTTAACCTTTTAAGTTCCAAATTCTCTCCCTTCCTCCTCTCCCCCAACAATCTCCTTGAGAAGGCAGGAATTTTGATTTTGATTATACACATGCAGTCATGGAAAATGTATTTCCATATTAGCCATGTTCCAAAAAAAAACCACAAACAAAATGTAATAACAAATTAACAAAGATTTTAAAAGTATGCTTCAGGGAGCCAAGATGGCAGAGTAAAAGCAGTGACTTGCTTGAGCTCTCCCCCAAACCCCTCCAAATATCTGTAAAAATTACTCTAAACAAATGCTAAAGCAGCAGAACCCACAAAAAGACAGAGTAAAACAAATTTCCAGCCCAAGATAACATGAATGTTTGATTGGAAAAGTCTATTGCACCTGGCTGGAAAAGGAACATAGTTCAGCCTCGGGGCACTGGCAAAATAGGCCTCAGCGAACCTGGAGTAGCCCACAGAGGACTGAATCACAGGCAGCTGTAGTGTTTTCCAGATTTCTAAACCCACAAATACCAAAGACAACTTAGAAGGTCAGTAGGAAAAGTTTGTGATTGTGTGAGAGAGAGAAGCTCAGTCCCAGCCCCAGTCCTGATTGCAGCCTGGGAGAGGCAGCTGCTTCCTGATCTTGGCCCACAGACAGACCAGAAATTGAGTGACTGCTCAGAGGGGGATTGCAGGGATCTCTTTGCTGATGCTGAGGCAGGATTCTCTTGCTTTGCCCATGGTTGGATCTGGGTCAACAGCTCTGGGTGACAATCCTGGGGTAAGGAGGAGTGCTGGCTTGATGGAGCTTGTAGTGGTGGTGGAGAGGGAATCCTCCTCACAGTTCCAAGGCAGAAAAGAGTGCTTGTGGTCACTCATAGACCAGAGCACAGGCCTCTTATCTTATCACCTTGGAAGAACTGAAAATTTACAGGTCCCTAGAAGTATCTCTGAAAACAGCTGCACAAAACCCCCAAAGCTTGGGACAGTACATTCTCCACACTGGAAGCAGACCCCTAACTTAACAAAGAGTTTAATAGTCAAGTAATTGACTGGGATCATGAGCAAACTGCACAAAAAAAGTCAGACCATGGAATATTTTTTTGGTGACAAAGAAGATCAGAACATACAACCAGAAAAAGAGAACAAAGTCAAATCTCCAACATCCAAAGCCTCCAAGAAAAAAAAAAATCAATCAGTCTCAGACCATGGAAGAGCTCAAAAAGGATTTTGAGAAGCAAGTAGGAGAAGTAGAGAGAAAAAATGGGAAGAGAAATGAAAGTGATGCAAGAAAATAATGAAAAATAAGTCAACAGTTTGTTAAAGGAGACCCAAAAAAATACTGAAGAAAATAACCTTAAAAAATAGCCTAACCCAAATGGCAAAAGAGGTCCAAAAAGACAATGAAGAGACAAATGCCTTCAACACAGAATTGGCCAAATGAAAAAGGAAGTCCAAAAGCTCACCGAAGAAAATATTTCCTTAAAAATTAGAATGGAGTAAATGGAAGCTAGTGACTTTATGAGAAATCAAGACATTGTAAAACAAAACCAAAATAATGGAAAAAACAGAAAACAATGTGAAATATCTCATTGGAAAAACAACTGACCTGGAAAATAGATCCAGGAGAGAGAATTTAAAAATTATTGGACTATCTGAAAGCCATGATTAAAAAAAGAGCCTAGACATCATCTTTCAAGAAATTGTCAAGGAAAACTGCCCTGATATCCTAGAACCAGAGGGTAAAATAGAAGTGGAAAGAATCCACCAATCACTTCCTGGAAGAGATCCCCAAAGGAAAACTCCTAGGAATTCCAGAATTCCCAGGTCAAGGAGAAAATACTGCAAGCAGCCAGAAAGAAACAATTCAAGTATTGTGGAAACACAATCAGGATAACACAGGATTTAACAGCTTCTACATTAAGGAACCAGAAGGCTTGGAATATAATATTCTGAAGGTCAAAGGAGATAAGGTTACAATCAAGAATCACCTGCCCAGCAAATCTGAGTATAATCCTTCAGGGGGGAAAATGGACATTTAGTGAAACAGAGGACTTTCAAGCATTCTTGATGAAAAGACCAGAGCTGAACAGAAAATTTGACTTTCAAATATAAGACTCAAGAGAATCAAGGGACTTATTAAGGTTGAACTGTTTATATTCCTGCATGAATAGATGATATTTGTAACTCATGAGACCTTTGTCAGTTTTAGGGTAGTTGGAGGGGAAAATTATATGTATAGATAGATAGATAGATAGATAGATAGATAGATAGATAGATAGATA
>NW_020954569.1:28539768-28572986 GCF_900497805.2 Vombatus ursinus | reverse complement strand
ATAGATAGATAGATAGATAGATAGATAGATAGATAGATAGATAGATAGATAGATAGATAGATGGCACAGGTTGAGTTGAAGATGTAGGGGTGATATCTGGAGAATAAAATTCAAGGGTAAGAGAGGATTATACTGGAAGAAGGAGAAAGGGAGAGGTAGAATGGGGTATCTCACATAAAATAGACAGGAAAAGGCTTTTACAGTGGAGGGAAAATGGGGAAGGGGAGAGGGAATGAATGAATCTTATACTCTTCAGATTTCACTTAAGGAGGGAATCATACACACTCAATTGGGTATGCAATTCTGTCTTACCCTACAGGAAAATAGGGGGAAAGGGGATAATAGAGCAGAGGGATGATGGAGAGGAGGACAAATCAGGGGAGGTGGTAATCAGAAGCAAACTCTTCTAAGGTGGGACAGGGTAAAAAGAGAGAATAGAATAAATGGGAGGCAGGATAACATGAAGGGAAATATAGTTAGTTTTTCACAACATGACTACTATGGAAGTGTTTTGCATGACTACACATGCATAACCTGTATCAAGTTGCTCACCTTCTCAATGAAGGTGGGTGGGGAGGGAGGGAGAAAATTTGGAACCCAAAGTTACATAAACAAAAGTAAAAAATTATTTTCACATGCAACTGGGAAATAAGATATACAGGCAATGGGGTATAGAAATCTATCCTGCCCTATAGGAAAATAGAAAGGGAAGGGGATAAGAGAAGGGGGGAGATAGAAGGGAGAGCACATTAGAGGAGGGGCTATTTAGACTGCATGCTATCTTGGGGTGGGGGAAGGGATGAGATGGGGAGAAAATTTGAAACTCAAAATCTTGTGGAAGTGAATGTTGAAAACTAAAAATAAATAAATTAACAAATAAAAAAATATGCTTCAATCTGCATTTATATTTCACCACTTCTCTCTCTGGAGATGGATGGCATTTTTGATCATGGGTCCTTTAGAACTGTCATGGATCATTATCTTGATCAGAGGAAATAAGGGTTTCAATTGATCACCATTACAATACTGCTGTTACAGTAGAATATTTTTAAAGAAAAACTGTTATAATATTATTGTTACTGCAATTAATGTTTTCCTGATTCTGCTTACTTCATGGTGAATGAGATAAAGTCATTCCAATTTTTTTCTGAAACAAACTTGCTCATCATTTCTTATAGCATAATAGCATTTCATCAAAATCTTATACCTTGTTCAGTCATTCCCCAATGGATGGACATCTCTTTGATTTCCAATTCTCTTGCCCCTACAAAAAAAGCTTCTATAAATATTCTTCAGGCAAGTAGACCTTTTTACTTTTTTATTTCTTTAGGATACAGACATTTCAGTAGCATTGCCCCATCAAAGGGTGCATCATTTTATAGACCTTTGTGCACATTTTGAATGCTTCTCCAGTATGGTTGGACCAGTTCACTACTCCACTACCAGAGGATTAGTGTCACATTTTTTCCATATCCCACCAAGCATTTGCCACTTTCTTTTTCTGTCATGTTAGTCAATATGAAAGGTATGAGGTGGAATCTTTTTTTATTTTAATTTGCTTGTTTTCTAATCAGTAATGATTTAGAGCATTTTTCATGTGACTTAATAGCTTTGATTTCTTCTAAAAACTGTCTGTTCATATTCTTTGACCAGTGGTGAATGTCTCTTATTTTTATAAATTTGACTAAGTTCCTCATATGTTTGAGATATGCAATCTTTATAAGAGAAAATTGTTACAAATTATTTTTCTGTTTCCTCTTTTCCTTTTAATTTTTTTTTGCTTTAGTTTCGTTTGTGTAAAAACTATTTTAATTTCATGCAATCAAAATTACATATTTTACTTTCCATAATTTCCTCTCTCTCTTGTTTGGTCATAAATTGTTCCCTTGTTTATAAATCTGATGGGTACATTTTTCCACATTCCACTTATTTACTCATGATATTAGCCTTTATGTCTAAATAATTTATCCATTTTGATTTTATTTTGGTGTGCGATGTGAGGTGTGGGCCCATTCTATGCTTAGTTTCTGCCAAACTACTTTCTAATTTTGCCTGCCATTAATTTTCAAATGTTGATTTTTTTGCCTCCAAAGCTTGGATGTTTGGGTTTTTCAAATTGGTCATTTACTGTTGAGTATTATGTATCTATGCTGTTTCAATGATCGCCCACTCTACTTCTTAGTGAGTACAGGATTGTTTTAATGATTACCATTGGAACTGCTAGGCTGTCTTCCTTCATATTTCTTTCATTGATTTCCTTGATATTCTTTACTTTTTTCTTCCAGATAAATTTTGTTACTATTATTCCTAGCATTCTACACACACACACACAGGGAGTTGCATTAGTATGTCACTGAATAAACTTAAATAGGATTGTCATTTTTAGTATATAGGCTCAGTCTACGCATGAATATTTAATACTTCTCAAATTGTTTAGATTTCTCCCTTTAGTTGTGTGAAGAGTTTTTACTTGTGTTCATATAATTTTTGGGTTTGTCTTGACAGGTAGACTACCATGTATTTTATATTGTCTGTAGTTATTTTAAATGGAAGATCTCTGTATACCTCTTGTTGCTAGTTGTGTTTGTAGTATATAGAAATACTGATGATTTATGTGGGTTTATTTTATATCCTGCAACTTGGATGAACTTGTTAATTGTTTCAACAAGTTTTTTTTAGTTATTTCTCTAAGTATAGTATCATATCTTCTGCAAACAGTGATAGTTTTGTTTCCTTGTTATCTATTTTTATTCCTTCAATTTCTTTTTCTTGTCTTATTGCTGTAGCTAGCATTTCTAGTACAATTTTGAATAATAGTGGTGATAATGGACATTTTTGTTTCACCCTTCATCCCCATTGCAGATAATGCTTGTTCTTGGTTTTAGGTAGACACTACTTATCATTTTAAGCAAAATTCCTTTGATTCCTATGATTTCTAGTATTTTTAACAGGAATGGGTGATGTATTTTGTTAAAGGCTTTTTTGCATCTATTATTATAATTATAATTTTTATTATTTTTGACTTACTCAATTATGTTGATAGCTTTACTATTATTGAACCAGCCTTGCATTTTCAATATAAATCCCACCTAGTAATATTACACGATATTTGTGATATGTTGCTTTTTTCTCCTTGGTAGTATTTTATTTAGAAATTTGGCCTCAATATTCATTAAGGAAATTGGTCTATAATTTTCTTTCTCTGTTATTGCTTTCCATGCTTTAGGTATTATCAAAACCGTATTTGTGTCATAAAAAAAATTTGGTAAGATCCCTCCTTTAATTATTATTTTTGAAATAGTTTATATAATATTGTGATTAATTCTTCCTTAAATGTTTAAAAAAATTCATTTGTGAATTTCTCTGATCCTGAATATTTTTTCCCCCTAGGGAGTTTATTGATGGCTTATTTAATTTCTTTTCCTAAGATAGTCTTAAGTACCCTTACTCCTCTATTGTTAATCTGGGCAATTTATATTTTTGTAAATATTCATCCATTTCACAGATTGTCAGATTGTCATATAATTGGGGAAAATAGCTACTAATTATCTTTAATTTCATCTTCATTAGTGGCATTTTTTTTCATTTTTTGTATTAGTAGTTTGGTTTTCCTCTTTTTTCAATCAAAGTAACCAATGAATTATCTATTTTGTTTTTTTTCATAAAAATAATTTTTTATTTAGTTCTAATTATTCGTTCAAAGTGTGTAGGGTTTTTTTTTTACTTTCAGTTTTATTAATCTCTTTATTTTTGGGATTTCCATTTTGTCATTTAAGTGGGAATTTTTAATTTGTTCCTTTTCAAGTTTTCTTTTCATTTGCATGCCCAATTGATTTCTCTCTCCATCTGTCTCAGTCTCACTCTTTAATTGATGTATTAAAATCTTCTATTATCCCAAATTTTTTGAAAACTTTCTCTCTTTTTATGCTGTCCCTCTAATGTCTTTCTTGCTTCTTACCACTTTCTTTCTCCTTTCATCTTTTCTCCCTTTTATCATTTCTACTTTCTATTACCCCCTTCTCCTCCTACTTCTCTGTTGGGTAAGATAGATATCTATTACTAATTAATATGTATATATTTATTTTCCTTGTTTGCATCAGTTTAGGTGTGCAAAGTTCAAACATTGCCTGCCTCTTACTATTTTACTCTCCACTATAAAAGTTCTTCCTTATGGACCTGTTTTATATGAGATGTTTTCCTTCATTCTTTATTCCCTTCCCTCTCCTCCCAGTACAATCCTCTTTCTTACCTATTTATTTTTAACATAATTCCAACATATTCAACTCCCTCCTGCACCCTCTTTCTCTACAGAATCCTTCTAAATGTACTAGGAATGACAAAAATTTTAGAAGATCCATATATCATCTTCCCAAATAGAAAAATACATAGTTTAACTTTATAAAATCCCTTGTGATTTTCATTTTTATCTTTCTAGGCTTCTCTTTAGTCTTTTATTTGAAAGTCAAATTTTCTATTCAACTCTGAATTTTCATCAGGAATGTTTGAAAGTCCTCTATTTAATTAGCTATCCATTTTTCTGCCTGAAGGATTTTTCTAAGTTTTTTGGTAGGGATTCTTGGATATAATCCTAGTTCCTTTGCTTTCTGGAATATAAGATTCCAAACCCTTGAATTCTTTAATTTAGAAGCCTACTAGATTTTGTGCTATCCTGACTATGGCTCCATTGATACTTGAATTCTTTATTTCTGACTGCCTGCAGTAGTTTTTCTTTGATCTGGCAGTTCTGGAACTTGACTATAATATTCATGGGTGTTTTCATTTTGGGATCTCTTTCAGGAGGTGATTGATGGATTAAAGTTTTATTTTACCCTTTTTTTCTATGATATCAGGGCAATTTTACTTGTAATTTCTTAAAATATGATATCTTCGATCCTTATTTGATCATACCTTTCAGGTAATTGTGAAAATGATCTTTCTTTGATATATTTTCCATGTCATTCATTTTTCCCACAAGATATTTCACTTTTTTTCTATTTTCTTTTATTCTTTTAATTACCTTTCATTTTTTCTTGAAGTCTTATACAGTCATTAGCTTCCAGTTGTCCAATTCTAATTTTTAAGGAGTTATTTTCTTCAGTGAGCAAAATTCTGTATCTCTTTTTTTTCTGTTTGGGTTATTCCATTTTCTTAAAGTGTTGTTTTTTTCATTATTTTTGTGCCTCTTTTACCATTGTTAATTGTCTTTTTACAATTTTCTTATTTTTCTTTCATTTCTTTGCCTATTTTTTCCTCTATCACTGTTATTTCACCAATTTACTTTTTTTTCTTTTTCTTTTTCTTTTTTTTTTGTGAGGCAATCAGGGTTAAGTGACTTGCCCAAGGTCACACAGCTAGTACATGTCAAGTGTTTGGTCTGAGGCCGGATTTGAACTCAGGTCCTCCTGACTTCAGGGCCGGTGCTCTATCCACTGCACCACCTAGCTGCCCCAATTCACTTTTTTTTCCTTCAAGACTTTTCCTATAGCTGTTTTGATTTCTTTGCTTTTTTCTGAGTTTGTGTCTTAACCTTCCCTGTCACCATAGTACATTTTTATGGTCCATTTTTTTTTCTTTTCTCATTTTCTACTTCATTTTTTGATTTGTAACTTTATGTTAATGTTGGGATCTGTTTCTTAATTAGGGGCTTGGAGAGGCTCTGTCTCAAAGCTCAGGAATTTTTTTCATTGCTGTTTTCAGAGCTAATCTGGGGTGTGGATTGGAATTTTTGGTGCTTTTAAAATCGTGTGATGTTGGGAGAGGTATGGTCACTGGTCTCTTTGTCTGTACTCTGGTTCTTACCCAAGAAAGGACACTGATCTTTTGTAATTCCAATTAATACATCATGCTGGGCAAGAGGGTTGTCTCACTCTGACCTATTGCTGGCTCTGACACTACAGAATTTGATTTAAGGTGTTAATTTAATGTTCTTTGGAAGGGTATTTTGGGAGTACTAAGCTAAGTGTTTCTCTAGTCCACCATTTTTTGCTCCATGCCTGGAAGTCTTAACTATGAATTTTTAAAATAAAACTTAAATTATATTGTGGAAATAAATATAATTAATAATTTCTTACCTATGTATTTTGGGACTTATTCATTTCCACTTTTTTCCCCTCATAATTCATCATATTCACCCTTGCTAGATGTGTCATTATAATATTCTTCTTTAACTAATTCATTCCTGTAAGTTAAAACATTCACTGTCTTCTTATGATCTACCAGTTAATTTATAATCTAGTCATCTTATTCTAAAAATTAGAATGATTCACAATATGACTCCAACATACATTCCAAGACCTATCTCCCAGAAAGACCATGACCTTTTCCATACATATCATTCCCAACAAACTCTGAACCCAATCCAACCTCTTATAATTCACTGTTTCCAGAATAGCAAAAAGCAAAGATGTAGAACCTGAAAAGTGTAAAATATATAAAGTGTGCCATGAATTCAACATGACATTTCATGATACATTTCATGCTTTAATGGTGAAAAGAGAAACTTACATATGAAAGTACTAAGAAGATGAAATTTCACCTTCTTCCAAAAGGCAAACTGTTAGGGTTTCTCATAGCAAACATGTAGTAAAATCTGAGTAAACCCTTCATAGGGTTGGGTGAAAGGTATTCCATAACTTCAGTGTCTAGAATCTAGGTATTTGTTATTCTGTAAGGGGAGCCTAGGAGGCACAAACAAGGATAGGAAATCCTAACCTGTATACATATTACAGGTAAAGGTACATGCCTCCTTTCACTCTTGAAGTAGTAAAGTCTGTTTGTATCCAATCTAGAAGCAGCAGGAAAGAAATACTGAGAGACTTACCCAAGTTAACACTGGAAATACCTGAATGATGCCAGGAATGGTTGTGTCCTTTCCTTTGTTTACTAGGGGACATTCTACCTATTCAAGCTAGTTAAAAATATCAAGAGGTTTAGTTTCTTTTTTTTATCCCAAACCATTGTCTGGATGCACTTTTAAACACTGAACAAATAATACTGTTATGTGCTCTTCAACCAATCTATGGAATGAAAATATATAACTAAATAATATCAGGGAAGGAAGCGTCTGAAATATATCCCAGTTATTTCAAATACAAAACTAATGGAGGGTATGTGCACAGTCATCCATCATACTAGTTTCTTTTTATGTTTGTGCTTTCAGAGTGCCCGATGGATTTTTTAAATCAATTACAATTTAAGACTCTGAAAAATGATCCCATATGAAGGAAACTTTATTGTCATGGTTGTGATATATATATGTATATACACACATATACATATACATATATACACACACACATATATACATATATTTATATATATCCTTTGTGTTTTCCCTTAAGAACAGCAAGAACTAACTGAATATTCTTCATTATAGAATGATTTATTTCTTTATTTCTCTCACTAATTTTTTTTTGCATTGAAAGAAGTGCCTTATTAAATTTCTATGAGTTTCCAATATTTTTTTTTTTTGTTGAAGCAATTGCTCCCTTTTGTCATTAAAGACAAAATCCCTCATCCTATGGATTGTTTATGCATTTCAGGATCTTAAAATGCAGCCATAGTCAAAATAAACATTTTTTTATATTCTAATGTTATGTTATTTGAATTTCAAATTGAGCTGATAAAATCTAATTCTTAAGCCTAACAATTTTAAAAGAAATTTTAATTGAATATAAAGGAAATGCTTATTATTTTGAATTCCACGAGATGAAAGAATATATTTTAGAATTGACATCATGATAACTTATAGTAAATGATAATGTCCAAATGCACTTTTAAAATTTTAACATTATACAAATATAAAATCTTATTGTCTTTCATAGTGTCCTCTTCTAATATGACCATCTGATGATCATGATAACTTATAGTAAATGATAATGTCCAAATGCACTTTTAAAATTTTAACATTATACAAATATAAAATCTTATTGTCTTTCATAGTGTCCTCTTCTAATATGACCATCTGATGATCAGAAGGAATAGAAAACTTAAAATTACATGTTTCTTCTTTACACTATGTTTTATAGAAATGTCATTCCTTCCAATAGATTATATGAGCAAGTCTCCGAAAATGATTCCTAAATCTTATACAGAGTTCCAATCTTTTTATAAAGCTCTAGTTGTAAACTTCTAAGTGAGATTTTAGTATTGAAATGAGGGGAAAGGAAGTATTATGTTACTAAAATTCTCAAGCCTTAGATGGCACGCATTCAAGTAGTGTTTATTGAATTAAGGAATATGTGACCTGTTGTATTCTCTAGATATTAAATATTTAAGTAAAATAAAATACATGTGTTTATTTGGACACGCACTCAACACATTAATGGGAAACATTACTGATTATATTTGGGCGCATCCAGGTGGATAGATGGATGATCAAAACAGTTATACATTGTCATCTTTCTGTTTATTTATTTTAAAAAATGTTTATTGTCTCTCCCTCCTACCAATACATTGGTAATATGGAATATACATGTCTTTTTCTGCATTTTAAAGACATTGCCTCTCTAATAGGAGGTGGGTGGCATGTTTAATTTTCAGTCTTCTGGACTTTTGGTTATACACAATTTAAATTATACAATATAAAACTGCTTATAACCACATGATTTCTTGAAGACCAAGTTTCTTACTCTCTAAGCCATTTCAGGCATATAAATAATTGAATTTTTGCAGTTTTTTTTGTTTTGGGAGAAGAATCCCATATAGTTAAGTAGTTATATTTATCTTTCCTTTTTAACATTCTGTAACTTGGCTGTTCAGACATGCTCTCTCTTGTTTCAAATCTATTTCATTTTCAATGGTGAAAAAAATTAACTATGAAGCAATCTCTTTGGCAGAATGTACTAAACATTTAATCAGAAAAAACTTAAATCATAAGTGTTAGAAATAACGTCTAAAAGAAATAAATTCTCAAGTTAGAAAATGATCATTTGGTCACATATGCTTAGATTTAGATAGTATATACCCTGTTTGATAGTATTAGTTATTATTATAGAAGATCATACCGATAAGAAATATTGGAACGTGTATTTTATTCCTCAGAATGTCCCAGTGAAGAAGGCAGTACAAGCATAACCACTTCCATTTCACAGTTGAGAAAGCTGATGCTCAGTAAAGTTGCATGATTTATTCATGGTTAAAATACAAATAAAATAGCTAGGATAGGAATTCATGAGTCTTTCTTCAAATCCATTTTTTTTATTGATTGCTTTTATATACATTGGTTTCTCTCTCTCTGTACATGTGTGTGTATTTATATATACACACACACTCACACATACACACACATATAATATATGGTTGCTTGTTGTCCTTTGTTTTCAAAGAGGACCAAAATGACATCACTATGCTGCAGTCAAGTTATAGTGTGTCTGACTGTGGCTGATCAGACTAATATGAACTCAGGATGTTACAGCACAAGTTGAGCACAAGTAGCCCTTGTGAACATTTGGGGTGGATTCTCTAAAACTGTGCATCACGTGTTTCTTTTTATCTACTTCAATTCTGCTTTGCCCATAAAGCACAGCACCTTCTTTGATGTGGGCACGCCATGCTGGGTGGTCCTGTGCCAGTGTTTTCCATGTCACAAATCAATTCCAAAGTTCTTAAAAGAGATATTGAAAGTGTCCTTGTATCATTTCTTCTGACCACCAGGTGAACACTTGCCCCCTGTAATTTCTTCATAAAATAGTCTTTTTGGCAAGAGTATGTTTTACATTCCAACAACATGGCCAGCGCAAAGGAGTTGTGCTTTCTGAAGTAGAATTTGAATGCTTGGCAGTTTAGTTCAAGAAAGGATCTCAGTGCCTGGTATCTTATCCTGCCACATGATCTTCAGAATCTTCCTAAGATAATTCAAATGGAAGCAATTTAATTTCCTGGCATGGCACTGGTAGGCTGTCCATATTTCACTGGTATACTGCAATGAGGTCAGCACAATGGCTCTGTAGACCTTCAGTTTGGTGGTCAGTCTAATGCCTCTTCTCTCCCATACTTTTCTTCAGAGCTTCCCAAACACTGAGCCAACTCTGGCAATGCATATGTCAACCATATTATCAATGTTTATATCCCTGGAAAGTAATACTGCCAGGTGAGTGAAATTATCCACAACATTCAAAACTTCTAGATTTGCTGTAACTGATGGTTTCACATATGGATGCTGTGGTGGTGGCTGATGGAACACTTGTGTTTCCTTGGTGTTAATTGTTAGGCCCAAATTAGCACAAGCAGCAGAGAATTGAATCATACTTTCAACTTCAGAGACTGCATTGAGTGCACAATCATCTGCAAACAGAAAATCATGCACCAATACTCCCTCCACTTTGGTCTTGGCTTATAGCCTTTTCAAGTTGAGGAATTTACCATCAGTGTGGTAGTCGACCTTGATGCCATGTTTGTCCTCATTGAAGGCATTTGACAACATGGCTACAACATCATGCTAAAAGCTATAGGAGCAAGCACAGAGCCTTTTTTTCACTCCATTGATGACAGGGAAAGCATGAAAGCATTGTCCATCATCCAGAACCTGGGCAAACATGTCATCATGAAATTGATGTACAATGTTGATGAATCACTCTGGGGAACCTAATTTTGACCTAATTTTCCATAAGCCATCATGACTGACAGTATCAAAGGCCTTGGTCAGATCTATAAATGTTGTGTACAGACCTTTGTTCTGCTCCTGGCATTTCTCCTGGAGTTGTAAGGCAACAAACACAATATTGACCACTCCTTGACTCTTTCTGAAGCCACAATGGCTCTCAGATAAATGACCATCTTCCAGGTAAAGTATCAGGCTATTAATGAGGCCTCTTGCAAGAATCTTGCCAGTAATGACTAAGAGAGAGCCCCCAGCCAATTTGATTGTCACCGGACAATTTATTTACTTTACCTTTATAGAGATGGACAATGGAGGCATCTTTGAACTCCTTGGGGATGAACTCCTCTTGCCATATGACCTGAAAAATTTCAGTCAGCTTTTGTATGACCCCCTACCTTGGAAATCTCAGCTAGAATAGAATCAGCACCAGTGCTTTGGGACACAAAGAGAGCATAATGACATTCAAAACTTTTTCTTCATTGGAACTTCACCTAGGGATGGATTGACTTCAACCTGAGGTAAATGGTCAGTGACTTCAGCATTGATTGATGATGGTCTATTGAGAATACCATCTCTCTAGGATCATGTCCTTATCACTAATCAATGTGGTTCCATTAACACTAAGTAGGTGAGATTTACCATATGCCTTTGGCATATAAATATCCTTCTGGGTGTCATAAAAGTGCTTTGGATTGTTACTATCAGCATAAAACTGAATTTCATTCTGCTTCCTTACTGAGCCAAGAATCCTACATCTTTCTATGCTTTGCTTGTACTTTACTTTCGATGGAATTAAATGCTGCCTTCTAAGAGATGGATGAACTATCCTGCTGGTAAACCCTGTGGAGATCTCATTTAGCATTTTCTGAATTTCCCCATCATTTTCATCAAACCAGTTCTGATGTTTGAGAGTGTTCTGATCCAGATGAGCAAATGCAGTGCTGTACACCAAATCTCTGAAAGCTGCCTACTCTTTTTCTGCTCCACTGTTACCAATTATGTATTGGCTCAATTTCCCTCCAAGTTAGCAATAAACTGTTCCCTCTCAGAGAAAAGCTCTAGTCTGTTGTCATTAATTCTTCTGGTAGTCATTTTGCCTTGGGGTCACTGCTTGTGTTCAGTACAAATATTTAACTTGAAGAGGATAAGTCTATGATGAGTCTAGCTCTCTGTACCACACATTGCCTTTGTACTCTCAGATCCTGTTTGTCTCTTTCTTATCTTTATAACCCCATAGTATATTAAATGCCAAAGTTTGCTGGAAAGGTGCATGAAGTTTTATTGCATTTAGGTAAACAGAAGACAGTGTTTTTGATGAGAAGATAATGTGATGCACAAATCTTCAGTAGTAAGTGACCATTCTTGCTTTTTTTGCCAATGCTATTCCCTGTCAATTCTGGTAGGCTGAGCCTACTCTACCATTAAAGTCACCCAGAAATATAAACTTGTCCTCTTTCGGCACATTGATGAAAAGGGTCTCCAGGTCTTCATCAATGTTTTCCTTTGATCTCATCAGGGTTTGTCATGGTGGAATCATAGGCACTGATAATGGTGGCATGATGTTTTCTTGCAAATGGCAATTGCATTGTCATAAGTCTGTCATTCATTCCTTTTGGTAGGCATACCAGCTTATTGACTAGTTTAGTTTTGATTGCAAAACTTACAACCATTTCACAGCACTCTCCTTCTGTGTTCACTCCAGATAACTGTGTATCCAGCTCCAACTTCAGCAAGCTGGCCTTCTTTGCCTGTCTTTTTTCACTCAGGGTTGCTCTTTGGGGTATGATACCTGCTGAGTTCTCTTGCAAGAAGAGCTGTTCATCTTTCAAGTCTGTTGGATTTTATGTTGTCTATAAATGTTTGCACATTTGGTGGTGGAATGATGGTCACTGGAATCATCTTTGCAGATTTTTTTATACATTTTTTTTTGTGTGTTTCAACTTCAGGGTAGGATCCATGCCTACTGTGGTAATCAGGCCAGGATTGGGTATGCTCCATTCTTCACACCAGGTGGTGAGCACTGTAATCCTTAAAAGGCTGCTCAGACACCCAGAGGTCTGCTGAATACCATTAATGCTTCCAGTGAAAAGACATCCCTATGACCTGGGCTGCCTTTGTGCAGGATTGTAACTACAGCTCCCAGTGTATCCACACCTGCTGCTTCATCACTTGCTTGTCACCATAGGACTTTGAGATAGGTAAAAATGGTAAAATGGTATAGGTAATGTCTTTTGATTTGTGCATAAATTTGATTTAAGTGAGACAGAATTGCACCAAGTCGTTGACCTCACTCTCTCCTCCAGTCATCACAGTTCAGTGGTAGGACAGAAACGAGATGACTGGTGGTGGTTCAAGATGCAGTGGATGACCTTGGAATTTTCAATGTCTAACCAAGCTCCAAAAGCTTCATAGTGCTTGCTTCAGCTTCCTTCATGGCTGTTGGAACAGATTGCTCTCACTCACCCCTTCCACTAGGGAAAGTCTTCATATGCTTAGGTGGGGCAGACACCCCTATAACTCACCAATGAGTTTGAGATCCCTTGGTTCCCTGCAACCTGGTTTAGCCTGTGCAGTGTTTTGCTGCTTCAGGTGATCTGCCTGGCTTGCTTTGTGATTGGAAGTGGTGGAATAGCTCCTAACAATCTCAACAGGTTCCTTGGATAATGCTTGTAGGACTTGGGCTTATTTTGAATATCTGTCCCCAGTTGCTAATGTTGCTCAGCTCTTAGAGTCCCTCCCTCTTCTCCTCAGCTTGTATGTCACACAGAGTGTCTCTTTAAGAAGTTCTAGATGACTAAAACTAACTTCCTTATTCAAAGGAGAATATCACCAATTGATCTAAGGACTAGAAGAGAATTATTGTCCCTCTGAAATACAAATCTTAAAATGACAATCATTTCTCAACTTGGGTTTAATGTCAACTTTGATGAATCTTGCTATATATGCTCAGCAAGAAGGTCCTAAGTATCATGTCTTTGGACCCTATTGACATGTGTGGAAATGCAGCAGCCTGGCAAAGAAGAACCACTCTTTGTGGCACAGGAGATAGTAATATAAGTCCCAGATCCATTACTTGGCACTTTTATGACCCTTGACAAGTCACTTAATCTCTCTTTTCTTCAATTTACTCATCTGTGAAATAAAGATAATTATACACATTCTCTATTCATCAAAACATTGTTAGGAACAAAGCATTTTGCAAAGGATAAAACTATAAATAAGCATTATTTTTTAAATTATTTGAGATATATGCCTTTTTCCTGAATTTATGATAAAGGTTCATCAGCATTTATCCCCTTTAGGTTTATTAGTGAACAGTGGTTACTACACTGCTTAACCAATATAGTTCATATACATATATATGTATATATATGTGTGTGTGTGTATACATGTATATATACATATACATATACATATGTATATATTTGAACTCATATCTTCCTAACTCCTCAAATTTGCATGCATTTAAAGTTCTCTGGATTCATGACCTCACTGTGGTGATTACCCTTCCCACTACCATTAAGATTGGAACCCTTGACAGAATTTTCTTTCAGGGGTCATTAAAAGAGTTATACCATAACCCAAAAGCAACCTAACCTTCTTTTGCCCTCCTATTTAATTGTGAAGAAAGTTTATTATTGTTCTGAATTGTCTGTCCCAAGGGATACAATATGGTATAGTGATACTACTGTTGGATTTGTACTTATATGACATTAGCATAAGTCCCATTTCTGTCAATTCTTACCTTTGTGAAGTCACTTAACTTCTCTGAGCCTCAGTCTCCTCCTCTATAAAATGAATGAATTAGAATAGATGATCCTGCAAGGTATCTTCCTGCTCTAGACCTATGATCCTTTGTATAACACAATAAAGTTGGTTCTGTGGATTTTAAAACTACATAGAAGATATTATGGATAATGAACTTTTAAATCTACTTTATCCTTCTTATCAGAGGCAGAATAGTATGGTGGAAAGAGTTTGATTTGGGGATCAGAGAACCTGACTTCAAATCTTAACTCTGCTATTTATTATTCATGAAACTTTAATGAAGTCACTTAAATGGTTTGGGGCTCCCTTTCATCTTTTATAAAATAAGACTGTTAAATTAGATGATTTCTAATGTCCTTTTCAGGTCTAACTCTATAATCTTCTGTGGGTATTTAGGTTGAAGTCTTTAAGGATATTATAGATAATTATTCAATTATTTCCTCAATATTACAGGGCTTACTAAAATTAGTAAAAGAGAAATTTACAAACAAAGGCACTGAGAGAACTTCAACATTTGTAGAGCACTTTTCTTCCATTTGTGTAATGTATATGACATCTTCTATGACAGTAACAAAGATATTTGGTGAACATATAACTGTCTATATTTTGGTATTATTTGGTATTAATCAAATGATCATGACATGTATTATCTTTTTTGTTATCTCTTACAAGGAATTCCATATGATTTTGAAAATGCAATGTACTACATTTTCAAAATATATATTTTATTTATTTCATTAAATACTTCCTAATTACATTTTTAAGGGCAGCTAGGTGGTACACTGGATAGAGCATTAGATCTGAAGTAAGCAAGATCTGAGTTCAAAGCTGACCTCAGATACTTACTAGATAAGTGACCCTGTGCAAGTTATTTAACCCTTTTTGCCTCAGTTCCTCATCAGTAAAAGGAAATGGAGAATGAAATGTCAATAATACAGTATTTTTGCCAAAGAAACTCCAAATTGGTGTTGTGAAGACTTGGACACCACTAAAATAACTAAACAACAACAACAATTACATTTTTAAAAAATTAATATTCATTTTTTAAAAATTTAAGTTTCAAATTTTACCCCTCTTTCCAACCCCTCACCCCTTAAGAAGTCAAGTGATATTATACAGATCATACATGTGAAGTAATGCAAAACATTTCCACATTAGCCATGTTGCAAAAGAAAGCACACAAATAAAAAAAGAAAAAAGAAAAAGAAAGTGAAAAAATATTCTTCAAACTGCACTCAGAGTTTATCAGTTCTTTCTTTCTCTGCATGTGGATGACATTTTTCATTGTGGGATATTTGGAATTTTCTTAGATCACTGTCTTGATCTGAGTAGTTAAGTCTTTCACAGTTGATCACCATTACAATATTGTTGTTACAGTAGTACATTTTTGAAGAAAAAATTCAGGAAATATTTTGCTATTCCTAATCAAATTCTCCTTTATAGTAAATACAAAATAAATATCATTGGATCTACTATTATCTGTACTTTCCTTGCGGTCTTCTATAGAATATTATTTATAAAGGATTTTACCTTGTACTTACATCAAGGAAATCTTTAATATGTTTGTAGATTCTTCACAGAAAAAATCTAAAAGAAGGTATAAGTGTCATGGTTGCTAATATTTCCTTGATCATCTTTTTAGGCATTAATAATATCCAATATTTCCCCCAGTGGTTACTTTCTTCTCCTCATTCAGATAACTTAAGAATCACTACCTCAGTATCATCAAAACTGCAAATCTGCCAGCACAACTTCCTCTGTGTATATTTTGTGTAAGCCAACTGCTTTCCTCTGTGTGTGTGTTTGTGTATGCACACATGCATGTGTGTACTTGTGTGCTAATTCTACTTTCTCACCATTAGGGGCTATCTTGTTAGAGTCCCTTGGTGGGGTTCCATTGCCAATGATAGAGAAAAGTAATTTGTTGAACAAATCTTCACAGAATATTTCTATTTTTGCTTGATGTAATTTGAGTTTCATCTGGAAATGCTCTCAAGAAGTTATGGCTTAATCTCATGACAAGTTTTCAATAATTGTTTTCCTTCCTTTGTTTCTCCCTATTTATGAGTGAACTGTTCCTGTTGAATGTGTCAACATTATTATTATAACTAATTTTCTCAACTGTTTTTTCTCTTTCACTCTATATCCTTTGTAAGGAGAGAAAAAATGTCCTATCCAATTTATTTTCTATGCTCTATTGACTTCCTCATATATTAGATAATAATAATAGTAGTAGCCATTGTTGTTATTATTAAATATGGAATCAGGAGTATGGTAAAAAAAACAGCTTAGAAATGTTCAAAAGAGGTAATTGTTAAATTTTCAATATGAGCATTTACACCTTAAAATGTTGATTTGTCAATATCTAGACACCAGATAGTGTTGGAGAAAATGTTAATAGTACACATTAAATTTAAAAGTGAGACACATGTACATTCCTTCTTTCCCTCCCTGCCCCCAGAGGACCAATTATTATGTATTTGCCAACATATTCCTCTTTGAATGGGACTTCCAGTTACCAAACCAATGCTAAAAATGATTTCTCAATTTAACTGGCCTACTAAGTGATCATTCAACTGTTTTTGAAAGCTATAATTAGGGGGAACTGCCATGTTTCCCTGAGTTTCCTCTTTTCCAGTCTAAAAGGTCCCAGTTCCTTCAAAAGTTGTTCATACGATATGGACTCAAAAATACTTAGTATCCCAGTGACCAAACTTTAAATGCTATCCAAAATATTAATAACATTCTTAAGATGTAACAACCATAATACAACATATGTGGTCTATTTCAGAGTATAGACAACCTTGAATCTTCACAATGCTTTGAAGCTTTATCTCTCAGTAAAGTCCAAGATCACATTGTAATTTTTTTTACCATCACACACAGCACATTGAACACTCAACACACTGTTGGAAGATAAAATTAGAAAAAATGTGTGTTATGATAGTTCAATTGTGTGTCATTGTGGAAAAATGGTTCAAACATTCAAAGCTTCAAATTCCTCTCAAGTTCTTATTGCACTATGCAAAGATTATATGAAGAAATTATAAATGAGTGAAGCTTATCTCCACTCACCATGCGGTTTTATTTAATCTTTGAGGTTGAGTTGAATGAAAACAAGATATCAAAATTATTGAAGTTTCAGGAAAATCCTTAATAAATATGAATCCAAAATGTTGACCCCTGCCAAGGGACTTTTGCTATTAAAGTCCTATCTTACATACCTTGTTGAAATGTTCCAACTCTGTTACAAGTTTAAGATTATAAAATGAGCTTTGAGAACCTTATAGTATTTTTCCTTTCACCTCATCAAACAATTAAAAAGGGAAAAAATGGAAAACCCCTTCTTGACAACAGTTTGGTCTCAGTGAAAATGGATTACATCAATTGCCCTAAGAGAAGAACACCTTTGTCATTCAACAATGGATGTGCATTGACAGCTGAAAAGATCAGGAGAGGAATTCTTCCATGTTTATCCTGAATACCTCACAGATTTATCTCCAGGCTACATGTGCCTGGTATCCATTGCTACCCAGAGACACAAGGCATTTGTTTTAATCTACCAATAAGCACAAAATCCTTGTAGTTGTTGTTGTTTATCTTTTGTTTTTGAAAAGGACCAGACACCAGGAAGGTGATGTTATGACATTCAAGTGAATTAGATTTTAGTGAGAGAGGACTGTGCAAGTCACTAGTCTCACTTTCTCCACTGGAGCCATCCGAGTCCAGTGGCAATGAGAACCACTGGATGCAGTGGGAGACATACATAAGAATTCCTGTACTTAACATATTGGTTTAGAAAACTGCATATTAACATTTTCTGTATTCCATTATATTTTTCATTATTTTGTTAACTATAATAAATATAATTATATTTTATTTGTAATATATTTATTTATATTTTAATGTGGTTTGGGTACATTGGGAGTGTTGTGGGAAAATACAGTCAGCTGATAAAATGTTTGACATCTCTGCTCTATGCTATTTGCTTTCTTTAAGATTATAAGCTGCAAAGAAGTTGCTGAACTACATTTTTCACCAGGAATCCCCTATGCCAAAGAAATAATATGTTGAAATGTTTTTTTTTCCTAGTGAAAGTCTATGAGTACAAACCTGATAACCTGGACAGACGTTGGGTGTTTTGACAGAAATAAGGAAGTTTGGGGATAATTTGGGAGGAATGATGATGAATTTTTTTTCTATTTTTGAGATTGAGGTACCTCTGGGACACTGAATTTGAAAAACTGAATGAGTTATTGTTGATAAGGGACTGAAGCTTAAGGGGAAAAATGAATTAACAATACACTGTGTGAGGTCTGAGAAAAAAATTCTTACCATAGATGGGAAGACTTGGTGGAGGAGGTATAATTTAAAATGAAGGATAGGGAAGGAATTGAAAGACTTTGAAGCATAGGGAAGCAAAATGTTTCTGGCATAGAGAATGGTTCAACAAAGGATAAAAATTGGGAAAGCACAAGGCATATTTGGGGAAGAGCGAATAGCACACAGATATTGCATGGAGTGTGGTGATTTGAGCTGAATGTGCAAAACAGATTGGAGGGGTCTTTGGAAGACAAACTAATGAGTTTGAAGGTAACTTTGTAGGAAGTAATAGAAATGGCATTTTTCCTTCAGATGTTATAAAGTTTAGAGAGTAGCCTTTAGACCCTGATGAAGTCATATTGTCTCTATGAGTCTCAGTTTCTTAATCTATAAAATGACCTTATCAGATTACATTACTTTAAAATGTCTTACAGATTGGAATATATGCTAGTTTCATCAGCAGCCCTACTGCCCTTCCAGTCACCCAGATTTGTCACTGTCAGTTATTCTTGAATCTTCACTTACCTTCATTTCTTAATATCTAAACAATTGCCATGTCCTGTCCATTCTAACTCCGGAGCAATGCACGAATCTACATCCTTCTCTCTATTTACACAAGCACTACAAAAATTTAGGTTCTCATCACTATTCAACCAGATTATTGCAAATGTCAACCATTTGTTCTTGATTTAACCAGTCTCTCCTCATCTTCCACACAGTTGCCAAATTGATATACCTAAATCATTCTGATTATTTAACTCTTCTGCTTAAGATAATTATCCCCTATCCTGCACCATGATTTGTAAGGTAAAACAAACATTTCTATTTTTGTCATTTGAAGTCCATCACAACCTAAATCAATTTTTTAGGTTGATTACACATTTCTCTCCCACATGTACTTGAAATTATGACCAAAGTGCCCTACTTCTTATCCTAAGTTGTTACTATTGTTGCTACCATGTGAATATGTGTGTATATTCCCCTCTTCACCTTCATCTCTTAATAACCCTGGATTACTTTTTGGATCAGTTTTAATTTAAGGTTGCCTCAGGAAGCCTTTATACACCCAGTTATTAGCATTTCTCATTCCCCATTGCTTTCAAATTCTATAAATATTGTGCTCATTTGTTTGTCTACATGACATTCCCCCAATAAAATGCACACTCATTTTGGGTGAAGATAATTTATTTTTGTCTTTGTATTCTTAGAAAACAGCACAGTGCCTGACACATAATATATATTGAGTCCATGTTTGTTGCTTGATTGATTAATTAGAAATCCATTTAGAGATCACTTTTGATCTCCACTGGTAGTGGGATTACTTTAACTGAATGAATTACAAATATTTAATTTATTAATGTAAGAAGTAAAAAACATTTAAAGTAGGGCACATATGATTTTTCTCCACAATGCTAAAATTTGAAGGGATAAACTTCTTCACATAGGATTCTGTTGGCTCTGTGCCATGTCCTACTTTACCTTTCCTATCACATGCTTGGCACAAGGTGAATGAATGACCAACAGCTACCAATTTCTTTCTACTGCTTTTTGAGTATTATGTATTCAAGGGTCATTAAATAAGCTAAAGTGTTGTAGGCTGAAAACACAGAAGGATGGACTGCCTCTCCTCTGGAGCAATCACACTTGGATATAAGTGACTTAAAAAAATACCCATGTCTTCTATTCTTACTACCTCCCTAGAAGCACCTTGATATATCATCCTTCCAATACTGCCTTGTCCCAGAAACTGTAATAGTCCCCTTTCCTTTCATCTCCTCTACTCTCCTCTCCTCTTATCTCATCTCTCCCCTCTTTCCTTTTCCTCTCTTCAAATGGTACATGAGAAAATAGAGGCAATAAGTGTAAATGATTTTCCTCTTAGGAATTTAGCTGTCAAAGACAAAAGAAAGAATAAACAAATGTTAGGTTCAAATAAAGTGTTCTTTTTGGTTTTTTTTGACAGTTTCAGTGTTGTTGTTGTTATCATTGTTGTTGCTGTTGTTTCAAAGCTCAGTAGACACCTGGACATATTTATAGTCATCAAGAAAAAAGCCAATAGAGAAAGGAAGATTGAAAATTGGGGAGGGTATTTATCAAAGGAGAAAGCACCTAGAAGAAATGGAGGACATGAAGAAGAAATAGAGGGCATGAGTTGCTGAAAGAGAAAAAATCACGTTCTCCAAAACTAGGTGGATAGGAAAAGGGAAAAAGCATTTCTTAAGGAAGCACTATTTGTTAGGAACTGAGCTAAGCACTTTTTAGTTATTATCTCATTCCTGGAGCAAAGGAGAAGAAAATGGTGGGTGATGTTAAAGCAATTTGAAGTGAAGAAATGGATTTTTGCAATGAGAAATAACAACCTTTGGTAACATCATTAAACATCATTTGTGGATCACTAAACTTTTTTTTTTCAATAACCAGTATACAGATATGAAATTAGAAAACATTGATCCAAAAGCAATAGGCCAATGCTTTTATGCAGAGCTATATTAAGGTCCTGAGAGCTGCAATTTCAAAAATGTTAGAACAAGTATTGAAGGTTCTAGTAGCTTTAGGGAGTAGTTGAATGTAGGAGTAGAATATTGTAGTAAATGCAATAAAGAAAAAATAACTTTTGACCAAAGGAAAGGAAAATAGGGTAAAATTGTAACAATTGTAAGTATGTCAAAAGTTTAATGAAAAGAAATCTTAAAGACCTGAATTAACTAAAAGGAGTTTACATTTTAGGTATACGTTTTATGTGTACTCTTGTTTTAAATTTTATCTCATTCCCTAGAATTTGTAATAATGTTAATCAAAAATAATAACACATATTTTCATTTATTAGAAAGTTCTATATGTTAAAAAGTGGTCTCTCTTAGAAACTCAAGAAAACTGAAGGATCTGAGGAATACTGGATTAGGATATCTAAGTTTGAATTTTAAGTTTGAGTCTGTTACATACTAGCCCTGAGACTCAGGACAAAAATTTGGTGCCCTGGGTTTCCATTTGAAAAATAATGAGCTTAATTCTAATCATCTTCAAGATCCCCTTGATCTATAAATTCTGTAATCCAGTAATGTCTGTTTTCACTGAATAATAACTCAATGAGAGATGCAGAATTGCATTGTGGTTCAAAGTCAGAAAAACCTGGGTTTAGGTCCCACTTCTGTTACAGGCTCTGAAATCCCTGAAAAGGAGTCCTTGATACTCTAGGTAAGTCTCTAAGGCTATCAATAAGATGTAGAAAAAATGGGAAATCACGATAGAAGCAGAAGTATCTCACTGGATGCTCTATACATCAAATAAATTGTGGGAAAATTTTCTGTAACTAATATTAAGTCAAATGCCCTCTTGTGACAACTGGCCCAAATTGTAACAGCAGTTTCATAAGCTCCTAAGAAAGCTATGAGATTGACATGTATGACAGATTAACACTATGTAAAATGATATCCACATCACAGTTTATTGCATATAACTTTTTAATCTATGGGAACTGAGAAAAACACAGCAATGTTAACTTCTTCAAGGGATATATGCATTTTTAATATTTTTATTAAGGCTCAAGAAGTTACAAAAGTATTTGGTTAAAAAAACCAATGTCCATGCCACCATTTGTCTTCTTCTTTTTTTCCCCTTTGTCTTTATTCTTTTTCTCAGAGCAGCAGCTAAACTCCCTAGAACAGTATTTCCAAGGGGTCAGTACTAGCTAGTGGTGAAAGTTCCCCAATTACTACATGAGAGATGAAGCTTCCCATGTTTACTCTGAGCAGGGCCTTTGCAAATAAACCAGGCAGAAGGGATAATACATCTAATTCTTGATGCTTTAATTAGTCCATTAGTTTTGTCCTATATGACTGTGATCTCATTATCATGATGAATGAGGGCAGAGTAGATGCAAATGAGATTAGAGAGGATCATTTCACAAGTTGAGTGAAGAGAGAATGTGGTACCGGTTGCTGGTTGAAGTGAGGGTTCAACACAAAGGTTCCTTAATACTCAAAATAGGGCAAAGAACCTTATAGATAAATGAAGAGTAGGTAATTGCATGTCCTTGATGAGTCAATAATTAAACAAAAATATTGATTTTCTAATGGTGGAATTTCAATTATCCTTCCTGGGAAGTGGAAGAAACAATTTAGGTGGTAAAATATTCCAAGTAACATTACAATCATAGCCTCCCAAAGCTCCCCTATACAGATATATGTACACCCTTCTCAGCCCTCTCTTTTTGCTGAGGATGTTGCCTTGTACTTTACTGTACTTTATTCCCCCAAAATGTGGGTATTCTATCCTAGGCCCTCTTCTTTTCTAACTCTATATATTCTCCCTTGATAACATTCTTATATATGGGGGGAGAGAGAGAGAGAGAGAGAGAGAGAGAGAGTGGCATATATTAGTATTAAATAGATATGATTGAAGTATAATCACTCAGTTGTGAGCAATTTATGATTAAATTACAAATAACTTTTCCCTAATAAAGAATATTTCTCATCAATATCCCCATATAAACCCTCTACTTATTTCATAAATTCTTATTAACATGTATTACTTTTTAGAATGTTGCAAATTAATTATTAACCATTACTAATTATCACTTCTTAGCTAAAAAGCCACAGAAATCCTTTTGGAAAATATCTAGAGATACAACACTAATGGAATTTCATCTTCAAGGATGGTTGAAATAGATGCTTCCTCAGAGTTCAACCAAAAATATAGCATCCAATAAAAATAATCACAGGAATTTGGACAGTCAGTTAAATTTAATAATATTCTGATCCACATTCATACCACTATATTTAAAATGTCTATAACAACCTAACATTGACTGGAACTATTTAGGAAAAAAGTATGATGAAATTTTGTGCATCTAGGTGGTGCAGTGGATAGAGTACTTTTCTTATAATCAGGAAGACCTGAGTTCAAACCTGGCCTCAGAAACTTGCTAGCTGTGTGGCCCTGAGCAAGCTACTTAATCCCGTTTGCCTCAGTTTCATTATCTGTAAAATGAGCAGAAAAAGGAAATGGCAAACCACTCCAGTATCTTTGCCAAGAAAACATCAAATGGGGTCACAAAGAGTCAGACAGGACTGAAACAACTCAACAATAACAAAAAGGATGAAATTCATAAGGTGTTATAAAGAATGTCCCATTGTGTCCCTGATAATTTCATTTGCTTGGTAATCAATGTCATTCTTAGAGTATACATACTTGGTCAATCAGCCAATATATTAATATATTTTTATGAAGCATTTACTATGTGCCAGGCATTGAGAATATAGATACAAAATAATTAAACAGTCTTTAATCACAATGAGCATACATTCTGACAAAAGAGATAAAAAAATACACATAAAATATATTTAGAAAAAATAACATACATACAATGTATATGTGTATGTATAGCATTTATATGTACATATACTTATATATACAAACAATACATGCAAATATGTATATGTATATGTGTCTACATATGCATTTATACATGTATGTATATAAGTGTGAATACCCAAAGTAGTTGATACCAGGTACAGTGGGAGAAAGGGAGGCATTAGTAGTTGTGGATCATGAAAGGCTTCACACAGACAATTGTGCTTGAGCTGAACCTTCAAGAAATATAAGACCAGTACTCAAAAAATAATGAAATATATTTATAAACTTTGAAATCTTCATATTATATTCACATATTCTAGTCACAAAGTTGACCTGAAAATGGTTGCATAAGTGTATCACAGTAGAGACAATTTAGACATAAAACTATAGGACTTTCAACTGAAATGGTTATTCTTTACAGGATGCACTCCCACCAAAAAATTCCAGGCCCTTAGCACATTAATTCTGACTTGGAATTGCCTCTTGCTAGCCTCACCGTAGTAGAACTTTCATTTTCAGCCTAGGGACTTAATATTGGCTCCCAAAATTTAGTAATATATTTTGTAGGGAGATGAACAGTATTGCTTCTGATTTACCCCTTTCCATGGCACATGGCCACCAGAAGAAATATTTTTAGAATGAATCATTCTATTTGTTTTTTATTTTTATTCTTTCTATACTTCTAGGAATTATTACATTTTCAACAAGGTGAGTAGTTCTATAAGGTGAAATTATCAGAGTTAGTATGAGCAGAAATGACTAGTATGTATAAAGTGTGACAATATCAAAGTCTACTTAGAATCATTTTTAACTACAATGAGCAGTGAAAAAAAAAAACTTGGAAAACTTAAGCACATCATACAGCCTCAGTCAATGGTCTTAGTACATGAAATGGAAAAAAAAACAACTGGGGAGAGACCCCTAGAAGGAGTGTCCTATGTCTGTCATCTCACTTTTCAAAAATTTGATTCACCTTGTTTACTCTTTCTTCTTTACTTTTTTTGGTTATATTTATCTAGTTTTTAGATGGGAAAGTTGAAATTTCTTGCTGGTATAATTGCATTGTCTATTTCTTCTTGTAACATTTAATTTCTATAAAAATTTGGTTGCTATACCATTTGGTGCATATATTTTTTTTTAAAATTAATATTACTTCATTTGTCTATGGTGCCTTTTAGCAAGTTGTAGTTTTTTTCATATCTTTGTAATTTCTATTTTTGCTTTTGTTTTGTCTGAGGTCATGATTATTACCTCTGTTATTTTTTTTTTTTGCTTCAGCTGAAGCATAATAGGGTCTGCTCTAGCCCCTTACCTTTACTACTCTGCTTCAAATGTGTTTCTTCTAAACAACATATTGTAGGATTTTGGTTTATTTTAATCAACTCTGCCATCCACTTCCTTTTTATGGGTGAGTTCATCCCATTTATGTTCATAATTATGATTACCAAATGCATATCACCCTCTGTCCAATTTCCTTCTGTTTATCCTTCTTCTCCCCTCCTCTCACTCCCCTCTATTTCTCTTTCTTTCTATCCCTCCCTCCCCCTCTCTCTCTCCTTTCAATCTGGCTCACCTCACCAGTGTTTTGCTTCTGACCACCATGTTCTCCAATCTTCCCTCCATTCTATCAGTCAACCTTTCTTCTGTTTCCCCTTCCTTACTACTTCCCTACAGGGTAAGATAGATTTTGATGCCCTCCAGAGTATGTATGTTATTCTCTTTTTGAGCCAATTCCAATGAGAGTAAAGTTCAAGCATTGCCTGCTCATACCCTCATTTTTCTCTCAACTTTAATATAATAATAATAATAATTTACCTCATTCTCTCTCTTTCTTCCCTCTTCTCCCAGTGAAATTCTCTCTTACCCCCTTTTTTTACATTAATCCCATCAAAGTCAACTTATACCTGCATTGCCTACATATACTCCTTCTTACTGTCCTAATAGTGATAAAGTTCTTAAGAGTTATAATTATGATATTCCTGTGTAGGAATATAAGCAGTTTAACCATAATGGATCCCTTATGATTTCCCTTTCCTGTTTAACATTTTATGCTTCTCTTCAATCTTGTGTTTGAAAGCCAAATTTTCTATTCAGCTCAGGTATTTTTATCAGGAATACTTGAAAGTTCTACATTTTGTTGAATATCTTTTTTTTTTACTGGGTAGATCATTGTTGGTTTTAATCACATATATGCATATATACATAATAATAATCTTATTAATAATAACTATTATTATTATTATTAATCACACCTTCTGGAAATCATATTCCAAGCTCTTTGATGCTTTAATGTTAAAGCTTCTAAATCATGTATAATTGTGACTGTGGCTCTATGATATTTGAATTGTTTCTTTCTGGTTGCTTGCAATGTTTTTCCTTGTCCTGGGAGCTGTGAAATATGGGTATTACATTTCTAGGAGTTTTCATTTTTAAATCTCTTTCAAGAGGTAATTGGTGGATTATTTCAATTTCTGTTTTACCATTTTGTTCTTGCATAGTGAGGCAGTTTTCTTTGATAATTTCTTAAAAAATATGACGCCTGTGCTCTTTTTAATTTTTTAAATCATGGCTTTCAAGTAGTCCAATAATTTTTAATTTTTTTCTCCTCAATGTGTTTTCCAGGTTGGTTGTTTTTCCAATGAGATATTTCACATTTTATTCCATTTTTTTCATTCTTTCGATTTTGATTCATTGTTTCTTTATGTTTCATAAAGTCATTAGCTTCCACTTGCCCAATTCTAATTTTTAAGGAATTATTTTCTTTAGTGAGTTTTTGTATCACCTTTTACATTTGGTCATTTCTACTTTTTAAGGAATAATTTTCTTCAGCGAATTTTTGTACATCATCTTCTTCATTTATTGAGCTTTCCTTTTTACCACGCTATTGACTCTTTTTCACGATTCTCTTGCTTTGCTCTCTTTTTCTTTTCCCATTTTTTCTTGTCTCTCTTATTTGCTTTTTCAAATCCTTTTTAAGCTCTTCCAGGAGTTATTTTTTTTTGTACCTGAGATCAATTTATATTTGTTTTTGAGGCTTCACATGTAGTGGCTTTGATGTTTTTATCCTCTTCTCAGTTTGTGTTTTGATCTTCCCTTCCACACTAGTAATTTTCTATGATCCGGCTCATTTTGTTTGTTTGTTTGTCTTTTTGTTTATTTTTTTCCAGTCTATTTCTTGTCTTTTAACTTTGTGTTTAAAGTTGGGCTCTGATCCTGGGCAAGTGCAGATACTGACCAAAACTTCTTACGGTGGGTGCAATGGGCTTCACTCCTGGCCTATGCATATGCATGATGTCTTACTGCTGGTTTTTCCTGAAGTTCAGGACCTTGCTGCTAGGTTCCTGAGACATGGCCTACTGCTGGCTTGCCTTGATAATGTCTGTATTCAACTGTATTCCCTTTTTACTCTGGTGAGATAGACCTTTCCTGCCTACCTTCTAAGTTGTCCTGTGCTTTAACATTGTTTCAATGCATCCTTTTCTTGGTTTTGCCACTCTGGAATTCCTTTTGGGACATTTTTTGTAGTTGTTAGGAGGTAAATTTTGGAGAGTACCAGTGAGTTTCTGCCTTTCGTACACCATCTTCTAAGTCCATAGTTTTCAATTGTGGTTTTAATCAGGTGTGTTCCCAGGCTACTTAAACATGTTTATTTCTGTATTTCTGCTATATTTTTTTCAAAATTTCTTGATAACTGGCACATTGCAAGATTGAGTTTCAGTATTCTATCTCCATTTGTGAATTGTGGTTATTGTAGGACAATCCTGCTTCTCAAATATCAATATATTTACCATCATTCCTGTTTTCCTCAAAGTTGACAAGATTTACTTGTGGCCAAGTGAAAGGGAAAATTTGGAAAGTTTCTGGGACCATTGTTTTACAATCAGATAAATGTCACTAGATCTTTTAGGCTCACCTTAGACATATTTTGGCAATCTTTTTAGTATAACTTTACATGTAAGGATGAATTTAATAATTAGAAATATGTTTTTTCTTACTCATCAGTAGTTCCATTCTTGCATGTTCTTGCCTGTGCCAAGCACATATCTACCACACTAATGATCCACAGCTGTTTCTTTGTGTTCTTCTCACTGTTCTTCCAAAATTTTAAGAAGTCAACACACAATGTAAATGAATCAATAATATCCTGCTGTTGTAAGGTTCTTCTGAATAGCTTTGTTTTCTTGGGATCAATTAGGCTGTTTGCAGCAATAGTTTTTTTTTTAAGTTTTTAGTATTCTACATCTTCAGTTGCCTTTTCTTCTGTGCCTCAGCACAAATGATCCTCTGCCTTTATGGGCTTAAAGTGATTGACTTTAATACATCAAATATTGATTGAAATATAATCACGAAGAGATATAATTTTCACATATTTCTTAAAGTGATATTCTTTCTTTAAAACCTTCAAATTAATAATAACAAAAGAGAAAAATTAGTTTATGCTACAAAATTCAGCACACTTGAAAGGGAACTAACGAAAGGTGGCAAAATGAGATGAACCCATCTTCATGTGGTTGAGATAAAAATTATCTGAGTCAGTATGGAATCATAAGAAGTACACATGCATGATTGTTGCTTAAAAAAAAAAAAGGAGAATGGACCTGGTTATTTTGTTGGTATACAGAACTCATAGCTGAGGAAACTCCCTCCACCTATGAAGTTCAACACCATCTTTGCAACTTCATCTTACACAGTTATAAAGAGTACTGACAAATTAAATGACTTACCTCAATTCTAGTTTTCTTCAATACTGTGAGGTTAAGAGATTTCTGTTTATTAAACAAATAGCAGATGACAGAGGTGGGATTGAATCTAATTCTTTCTAGCTTTGAGGCCAGCTTTCTAAACATTATACCACACTATCACCACATAAAATCACTTTGCTAAAATGATTACTTCTCCCAAGTAATCCACCTACCACTAAAGAAAGGAATTTGATTGAGTTATAACATATATCCTTCAAAGTAGTTTATCTTAGATGCTGAGACACTTATTCCAATAATGCTATCATTGCCTAATATTTTTTATTTCTTCTTTCAAAATTACTTTTAGTCACTATGACACATTATTTCAAGTATTCTCAATGGTGATAACATACTTTTTTTGAATATGAGCTTAATTTTGGAGAAAAGTTTTTTTTGAAACAAGCATGAGTAAATAAGTTAGGTAATCAACCTAAAGGATGCCTTTGATTTTTTTTTTTAATAAAAGGAGGCATGATATATACACTAATGATTTTGGTTTTGTTAGGTGGCTAGCAATCAAATTCTGAATAGTGAGACATATTATCCCCTCAAACCAAAGCCATTCTCTAATCTTCAGCTTTGAAGGTAAATAAATATGTGAGGTTTGTGTGTGTGTGTGTGTGTGTACTCCCTTTAGTGACCAGAGGTGGCCCTTTGCTTCTAGAAAACCTTTCAGTTTGCTGACAGTGGAATCATTTTTAGTGATTCAATTCTGAAACATCTCTGCTAATGGATCTATTCCAAAGAAAATAGGTCATTGACAGATATAAATACCTATTGAATCATAAGTGTGCTACTTGACTCTATGTTTTATTTTGTATAAGTGATTAATATGAAAAAGGCTAGGACAAATTTTATGATACATGATCCCATCTTCATTGATGAATACAATGAGCCTATATCTTCATAAGATGATATAAAAATCATTTCAATTAACTTAGTCAAACTGATTTTCATAAAATAGTCATGCAGTAGCACAACCAGTGAAGACCAGAAGTATCATGTGATTGCCTATATTTAACTAATTTCATGAGTAATAATAATTTAAATTGTTCTTAGAAATATTATATTGGTAAGTGTGTAGTGGATAGAGCCTCAACTCAGGACATCTGCATAATTAGAATATAAGTAATTGTTAGGAGTTTATTTGTATGACTAATCTTAGCAATAACAAAATTAGCAATTGTCATCTTTCATTTAGAAAATAAACATAATAATACCATCCATCTCTACTCCCATCAGCATTGTAAGATCACAGTGGGTCATGACTGAATAGAGGGACTTTCTCTTGCTTACAAGACATTTTGGGTTCAAACCCAAACTAGAGTATAAGGCATATGGCCCCTTAAATAGTTTAGCCACTTTCTATTAGCTGTGACATAGAGCTTGAAATACAGAAAGAATTTTTAATAAAAGTCTAAATAATAGAGAAGAATAAATCTGAATAGACTAAGAACCATGAGAAAAAGGTAGGAAAGACTTACAAAGGACATGCTTTCCTACCCTCAGCTCTTCTCTCATTTTCCCAGTGGGCATGCTACTAGAACTTCATCTTATCCTACAGTTTGGTAAGCAGGGCTAGTTCATGTACAAGTAACATTACTCTCTGTCTCTGTCCTTAACATTTCCCTTTCTTTCTATCTCTTCCTGCCTGCCTGTCTGCTGATCTATTTCTCTGGGTTGCTTTGTGTCAAGATCCAAACTCAACTGGCTTTATAGGAGCCTTTACCTTCTTTACTTCAATTATTTGTAATCTAACTTCTTATTTTCTATAAGAATGGTTCCATGCCTGTATTTCTTGGATTATTGTAAAAAATAACATTGTCAACTTACAGATATTATTCAATAGATTTTCATATTTGTACTAAACAAGAAAATAACCTGAAAAGCCTTATGTTTACTAATTCATTGAATACTTTCTTTTGCTTTTATTTTGTACACAATTATTTATGGTTTTTTTTGGGGGGGTAGTGTTTCAACATGCATATGCTTAAAAGGACTTGAGAGTTTCTTCCAAAAAGGGAAGTTAACATATTCCTAAATCACTTCACAAAGCAATGTTTTTGTTTTGTTTTGTTTTTGTTTTTTACCACTTTATGATCTTTATTTGTTTCTCTGTGGAAAAAGAAACAACCTTTTGGAAAGAATGATTTACACATAAAAAGCTATGTTTATCCAGAACTATTGGATTGTTTGTTGATTAAATTTACTCTCCAAGGCCATCAAATAAATATCATAATAGATAATTACTATGACAGACATTTCACTGAATGTGAAAAACTAAAAAACATAAAATTTGTAAAAACTGAAATTTTTTAGTTGTTATTTATTATGAAGAAATGGTTTAGCTGATTCTGATATCAATGACAAAAAGTTCAAAAATCAGTTGGGCTTGAAGCCAAATGTGTGTGTATGTGTGTGTCCACACAGACATATGCACATCATGATGTTTTCTCTTTCCAAGTTATAGTTTTTGTGGAATCTATTTTTAGAATGATCAGTTATATTCATTATCAAATTTATTTTTACCTTCTTTTTAAGAAACACTGTATAGTTCACACCAGGCAAAATTGCATTTCATTTTGTTTTAAGGCTTCACACTCTCTGTGTTGTCCCTGAGTGCTTGAGCATGCATATCCTTCAAAAATTTTGATACCTATAAGCTAGGAAGCCTGTCAGGGATTGTTATTATTTCTATATTCTTTCTCTGTTATAAAACAAAACAACAGCTCTTGGATCACTGTAGGTTTATATAGAAAGTTAACCGTGTATCCCAAAATAAATTATTAAAAAGATAGAACATAGTGACCCAGAAAATTCTCATGCATAACCATAAGATCCTTTGCTAAAACTACCCCCTCCTATGTCATAACCAAGCTGTTGCTGCTGCTGCTGCTGCTGCTGCTGCAGCTATTACTACTACTACTACTGATAATAATAACAACAATAATAATGGAATGTGTACATGTAATCAGATATGTAGTCTGGGTTTAGCTATTTGTTAAAACAGTACAAGGTAAGCATACATGTAGCTCAGCAAAATGGTAGTCATTAAATAGTTTTTAATATTGCTCTATTTTCTTTACCTTAAAATAAATTATTTGTTCTTAGCACTGTGCAAAAAATATAAAACTAAATCCATATATCAATGAAATCTCTGCAAAAATGCAGGTATGTTAAGGAAATAGAATTGAGTCTTGCAATGTCAAGTCACATTTTTTTTTCTCCTTTTTCTGAAGTAATTTAATCAACCCCATATTCTTCTCAAGGATATAAGAATTAGAGTGTGCCCTTTACCAGTCAGGCAGATAGCATCATTTGGATAGTGTGATATCTTATTTTCAAATAATTGTCCAGCTGATCATTTTGCCCATAAATAAGTTCGCTCCCTCCCTGGCCAATGTACTTGAACATTGTAGCTTATTATACAAGAAACTTTTATGTCATCTCAGACGTTGCATGTAACCTGAAGTTAAAATAAATGTCAAGATTGATGGCAATGGTTCAGAGTCAGCTCATTAAAAGCAATGGTGTGAATAAAATAACTATTTTGCTTTTTTGAAAGAGTTGAATATGTATTATGCACCTATCAGTGCACCATAGCAACATAATAAACATAACTCTCTTACAGCAAAATGTTTAAATGATGAAAAATGTATATATTAATTATGAAATAGAATAATGGAGGGGATTGGTTTTTTTCAATTTTGTGAAAGTTAAAATATTCACAGCACAGAGCAGCACTTATCAACAAGTATCCATACTATACAGATTCATTTTGCTAATATCTCTAGCTAAGATAAATAGTCTATGGTCATGAAAGTTACTATTATAATATCCTAGATAGAAGGAAACCAAAAAGAGCAAGTCTGCCTGACTTATGAGGTTTTTTTTTTGTTTTGTTTTTATTAATGTCCTAGGAATGGTTCCGTATCTGATGTAATGGTTGATTCCAGAACCCAAAGGATCAGATAAACCATTATTTTAGTAAGCACACATACATATAAGCACAGTTTCCCCTACACTTCCTTAAAATGACTTAGCAGCACACCAGGTAAAAACATCCCACAAGGATATAGTGTCTCCATTAGATTCTGTATAATACATAGACGAATTCTTAAATACTCATTGACCACAGGGGCCACAACTGTATTTTACATCAATATAAGTATGAGGCAAAGTTAACTCTAATTGTCCCAGGGCTGTTTCAACATGTCCTGGCTCACATTATGTTTAGGTGTTGGAGGTTGGAGAGAACAGTGATGGAGCTAATTCAAGTAGTCTTTTGTCTTCATTATGGCATCCTGACCTTAAAAATTGGATACCAAGTTTTGCATGCCTGATACATTGAATCTGAAGGTCACTAATGAATAATGGTCATGAAGATAGATAGATAGATAGATAGATAGATAGATAGATAGATAGATAGA